>NW_012267229.1:7168607-7297487 GCF_000151885.1 Dipodomys ordii
AGGGGAAAGGATGGAGGGAGGGAGGGAGGAAGGAAGGAAGGAAGGAAGGAAGGAAGGAAGGAAGGAAGGAAGGAAGGAAGGAAGGAAAGGAAAGGAAAGGAAAGGAGGGAAGGAGAAAGAAAAAATTGAATTAACTTGGATTCAGCGTAGCCTGAATATCTGTCATAAAATGAAAAATATTACACCTTATTAATCGATGGAAATATGACATTAACACAGTGCAAAGACCCACTTGAATTTTCTATGCCTTCCCCAACTGTTTCCTTCACAGATAAAGGTTTTAGATACATAACATCGTATAGCCAAACAGTTCAACTTATACAGCAATGTTTGGTTCAGCTCAATAAATTTGTTTTTCTGTTACGGTATTGTAGTTTCTCACTTTACAAATCTTGAATCAACATGAATATTGGTAAATTAAAAGCATAACATTCAACGGACATAATAAAAAAAAAAGCTTAGAACATTTCTAAGAATTTACTTGAAAGATTTTAGGTCTAACTGGCACGGTTCAGTATCAGGGGAAATACTTACTGAGCAAAGAATCTACTATGATGATCCATATTTTATATACTAGAAGAAAAATTTACTTGATTTTCTTTGAAAGATGAAAAATGTAGGGATCTATTCAACCTTTACACAGTGTTTCAAATGCTTGAAAGTATACTTTAAATATTTGACTTAAAGGCTCAACTCCAACCATGAAAATTTGAGAAACTAACCATAAAATTGAAAATAGAGTGCAGTTTGATATTACTTACACAATTTAACTTTGTTAACAAACTTTCCCAAAGTTCTATTAAACACTCATGTGAAATAACCCAGTTAGTTTTTACATTAATATCTAAGCCCTACTCTTTTTCAATAATAATTTTAAAGCATTAATTTGACAGCTTATTGACTTCAAAACTTCGTAAACATACATTTCAGTTTTCCTTATTCAGAGTTTTCAAATCCTTTGTAGGATAGAACCAATCTGAGGTCTGAAATAATTTTATTTAGATTTTCATCTGATATTTGCATAAGCATATGTAGTCCACACCTTGTAAACACCATTCACTCTTCAAACAATAATGTAAGAAAATCATTAATACAGAAGTATAATTGAAAAACTATAAATCTCTCATTATCCTCTGTTTTAGACAGTGGAGATGTGGCAAGAATAATCAAGTCAATAGTTGTTTAATTTCCCAGATTATTTGCATGTGTCACAGCCCATGAAATTATGGAACTAGCAAGATGAAAGCAAATACAATTCATGCCAGCTATAGAATGACTTACATATTTCATTTCAAATAAAGATAGCAAGATTTAATTTTTTTCATTTCAAATTCTTAAAAAGAAAATTTACAATTAGCAAGCAATATAAACTAGATATTGCAAGTCCTGAAATTGTCAAGTAAGAGAATATTTAATATAAAAATGAAAACATTTTCTTACTATTTTTGAAACATGAACAATGAGCAAATCTTTTTTTCTTAAATCCAAGATATCATTAAAAGTGAAATTTTTGCCAGAGAATAAAATCCTGCATTATATAGATGAAAAAATTGCAAAAATCTAAGGGAGGATATTTGAAAGGATTGTGAGCACTATAGAATGTAATGTGTGATACTAATAATTCAAGTCTATTCAACATCCACAAGCTTTTACTCTCAGCATAACCAGAGTTATCACATGTGAAGTCCACGGTTTGAACCCTATCTTATGGTCTGTAATACAGCATCAAAGAACTAGTTTTATTAGTTTCATGCTAGGGAAAAGGAAATGGAGATAAACAAATTACTTGATTTGACCATTGCCACGAAGGTAATTTTGACAGAGCCTCTTATCTATTAACAAGGATTTTCAAGTACCAGTGTTGTTAGTCCATTTTAAATTTTAAATTGACAATTATTATATAACATTAATTAAGTTAGGTTTTTTGAATACCTGAAGTTTCATTGTAAATCATGAAGCCTGTCAACTGTGTTCATGTTCAGGAAAGAAAAGTACAGTGAAAGCATTCTTTCATCCATTAGAATAGCTTGCGCATCACATTCAAAGGCCATGATGTATTATTTCATTTTTTCTATGGTTATGTGAATTAGGGCTTTTTGGGGGGGGCACTATGACAAATACTTGAGAAAAACAACTTAAAGGGGTGAATTATTTAGTTTGGTTGCTAATTGCAGAGGTTTCAATCTGGGTACTATACCCCAGATTGGATGGTAGATGCATGGCTTTGAGCCTGAGGCAAGGCTTAACATGTGATACAGGCTGTGCACCTCTAACTTGCCAGAAAGCAAGAGACAGAGAGATGCTCAGGACAAGATGAAGTCCTCAAGGACCTTCCCACAGACCTAATTTTTCCAAGAAGACCCTGTCTGAAAGTTTCCATCATCTCTCAATCATGTTATTAAATTAGGAATCCATCAGTTGACTGATCCAGGCAGAGAACACATGATCTATTATTTCCTCAAACTCCACCTTTGAGCACTCTGCTTGTCCATCTCCATTTAGTGAAAAGGGAAGTCAGCTTTTCAAAAGACTGATATGAGTCCTCTAATTGATTCTACCAGCTGACCACACCAAATTAAAATGCAATGTTTAAATCCATCTGCACTGCTTAGCAAAGCGCACAAGTCCAAGAGATCTACAAACACTAGAAATTCTTTTTCACAGTTCTAGAGGGTAAGAAATTCAAGATTAAAACACCTGTAGGTTCACCATCACATGAGGTCTGCTCTCTAGTTCAAAATAATGCCTTGAATACTGTATCTTTACACGATGGAATCTTTTGTGAAGCATTATTTAAGTTAGAAAATAAAAGCCTTAATCCAATTTAAGTGAGCAATGTAATCAACTCACAAAGACTGTACCTCTTAATAACATGGCTTATGTGTAAATTTTTACAGGTGACACAAATATCCAATACATAACACAAGCATCACCTGAAAAATCTAACAGTACTCAGTCTACTGTGACTAGAAAGGAATGATAAAGATAGCATCTCAAAGTTTCAGGAATGATTTCCATTTTAAACTTTTTTCCTCAGCCAAATCATATGTCAAATTATATCTGAGTATTTCCCTTTCCAACCATGTGTCAGTGGTTGCCAAATACTTACCTAATCTCCCAAGTTAGGTGATTTAAGTAATATATATATATATATATATATATATATATATATATGCATATAAGCTCAGTATCACTGAGTGCTAAGAAAAATAGGATGCAAAGTGAATTTAAAGCAGGTAGAGACACAGTAGTTATGAGCGAACTCCTAAAGTCAAACATGTGTTTTATTACCAGCCATACTACAACTCATCAGACAATTCCATCCAGCAGGTATTTATCATTCACAGAGCAATGAATGCACATTCCTCTATTCGTTCTAGCTAATATGTGCACTGAGGTTTGAATCTGGGTTTCTTTGACCCCAAATTTTGTTACTCCATTTCAAAATAGTGCTTTGCATTTTGCTTCAATGACTGCTTGGAGCAGAAAAAGACACCGATATGTTCTTAACTGCAAGAAAATTGTTCTAACATCATTTTGATTGTTGGGAAAATCTTTTAACTGTGGGCAAATTGAGACAGTTTTCTAAATCAGAACTGTAAGTCCTAGCACAATGATTGCCATAATAGTTCTCTGGGCGTAGGTATTCCACTGCAAAGATAAATAGACTTCACATTTAGTTTTTATACTTAACATACAAAAAGTAGGTTTTTAAAGGCAAGTTAAATACCAGAACTAGAAAAAGTATAAATTTCTCAGTGTGATGTAATTCACAGTCATGCATGAAATTATAGTACAAACAGGTGAAGGATGCAGATTTAATTTGCTTTTGCTTATTACACTAGATCCCAAAGCATGAGTTACACATGTTGTCTATTTAGTAAAATGCATTCACAATTACAGCTAAAATATATTAAAAACTTACAATCAAATGACTGTTGTGCTCATTCTTTTTGCATAGTTTCATTGAATTTTTGGGTCCTGACAGTAAACATATGAGATAAACAGAGAGATTGTTTGAAACGGGGAAACTAAGTCTAATGATGTGAAATAATTTGTGTTGTACAGCTTCTAATGGGCTATGAGGCTTGGCTGTCTGACCCAAGGGCCTGTGCCCTTTATGATTACTCTTTATGAGGTACTTACAATGTACAAAGACACATGCTGGGTGCTCCAGGGATTGCAAAAGCAAGTGCTGGTGGGTAAGAAAACAAACATCATATTCTACAATAAAGACCCTTCAGAATAGCATATATATATATATATATATATATATATATATATATATATATATAATGGTTCTGGCTACAAAACTTTATTCACTTTGACATTCGTATTGATTTTTATAAAGAAAATATCCACTTACCATGATCAGATCAACAGTGAAATAATCTCACAATGCTTCTTATAAAGAAGTAAATCACAAACTTTTAAAAAAAATTTCATGGGCTAAATTACAACCTCTCAAAATACATATGTTGAAGTCTTATCCCTCCTATCTTAAAATGTAGTTGTTTGGGGAAAATAGAATTTTAAAGGGATAATTAAGGTAAAATCAAGCCATTGGAGTAGGCTATAGCCAATACAACTCTTCCTTATCAGAATAGATCTGTTAGGACCATCAGGAGACACATGTCTTAACATCTTTTTCTTTAGTGCTCAACTGTAAAGAAGGCTAGAACAAACAGTATTTTCTTTGACAAGTAAAAAAAAATAAAAATTGGCAAAATTTGAATTGTCTTTTGGAATAGAATTCCTATCTGTAAAAAGAGAAACTATCTATTTAAGCTGGTATTCTTTTTACGTGCAGTAATGGATTTTCAAACTTGGCTGAACACCAAAACCTCAAGGGAGCATTAAAGGAAACATGGTGCCAGGGCCCCACAGCAGAAATTTTAATTTAATTGATCCAAGTGTGGACAGGACAAGATTCTAAAAGCTCCCCAAGTGTTTCTCATTGCCTTTACATTAAAACCAAGATGGAAAGCCCTAGTTTGGAGAATAGGTCCCTATACAAAATTAGTTTAGGACATGCATCTCAGACAAATCCACAAGGTGGCGTATTTTTTGCATAGGAAAGAATTAAAACAGAAATGTTTTCCAAAATGCAACTCTGCACCACTGTAGAATGGTATTGCATCTCAATCAAAATTACTGATAGAAGCAAGGATAAAATTGAGCTACAACATCTTGAAAAGACCTGAGGTTTAGTGAACTCAGATTTTCAACAATGAGTCCACCTGGGTCACAAAGAAAATGTCCTTGTATGCCACATTAGATTTCTACTATGACCTCTTTGAAGAATTGAGGCCTCTTCCTTACCTAACCTCCACAACCTTTCAAGGGCCTATTGAACTCTTAGGCAGGAATCTACTAAGATACTTGCGGTTTTAGAAAAACACAGAATCATGATTCTCTCCACACACGTTTTCAGTTCGTGGTATTTTGTAAGTTGATGCACATTTATATATTGGGTAATGTAAGTATTATTCAATTTAACTGTTGATAAGAGAAATACCATCCTCTTTTTAAACATGAGAAATGATACTAATACCCTAGGAAAAGACAGCATATTTAAGATAGCTTAAAACACACACACACACACACAGACACACACACACACACACACACACACACTGTATAAAGCACTTGGCTATTAGAGAGCATACTCTATACCTTTATGGTAGTTTAAAGAAGCTTTCTTGTTCACTATTGAATGGCCACAGGTAAGGGGTAGGCAGAAAGGCTGAATAATTTCAGCGCAAATATCTACCAAGGAAGCCATTACTCAACATTCCCCTTCCTGCTCCCCTACAATGCTGATATTTCTGCTACCAGATCTCTTACTCGTTATATAAAGGTTTTGTTTCCAAGGAAACCACTGACATCTATGGAATTTAATGAACATTAAAATAGGAAATATGCCATATAATTTACATTTGAAAATAAATGTGAATAGTTGTCAAAGCTATCACAGACTCACATATATACATAGTCATATACACAGAGCTATACATACATGCACACATATACACACCAAAAATTTTGTGAATTTTTAGCCCCATTTTTTCCATTTATCAAAGATAAAAGAAAAACATCTATGGAATCAGAATAACAAAAACTAACAACTTTTTTCTTTTTACAATGTATTGCAACATGGGAAGTAATATAAGAAATATTTAAAGACAGGAATAAGGGCCAAAGGTTGGTCGTGTTAATAATCAGGTGATAAAGGGAAGAAACAACAATAACAACAACTTCTATTTTGTTGTGTAATGTATTCTCTTCTAATCCTCATTCATAAAGCAAGTTTTATGGTGTTGGTTTCACACTAGGGTAAATCCATACCAAGTCACCAGCACAGCTTATAATCAGCAAAAGAGGATGATAAATACAGCACTCATGGCAATACCAGGCCTCACAGATGATTCATGGAAATCATTGTTGTATAATATCCAAATAACAGCTCATTATGAGATTTATATACTGGCATCCACAATTTATTAAAAGTTTGTTTCGGGTATTAGCTAGAAATTCTCATGATATAGGAAAAAATCCTCCAAGCAAATATGGGCCCAGTGATATCTTCAGAAAAATTAGAAAAGTATCTAAAAGAGAAGTTTCGGGAATAAAATAAAGGCCCAAAGGAAATTTACCACTTGACCCAAATACACCATTTACTCCCTCCTTCTCAAACAATGTTTTCAGAGCCTAGGGTAAAAGCTGTTCTGTCTTCTGTTTCCTGCCTAGCTGTTCCTCTTTTTATTGTGCTAAAGTATAAACAGCATAATATTGACAGTTTTCAATGTAAAGTTCAGGGGCATTAAGTGGATTCACACTGTTATACCACCAACACCACTGTTCATCGGTAAGACATTTTTCATCTTCTTAAATTAAAGTCTATGCCTCTTAAACCACAAACCTCCTCCCCCCACCCCCTGCCCTTACTCTCTTCTTCATCTTTCTGGTATCTACCACTATATTCTATGAATTTGAGTATTATATATACCTCACATATGAATGGATTCATAATATATGTGCTCTTCTATATCTGGCTTATTTCACTTAGTATACATTTGAAAGGCCTATTTGTACCATTCTCTTTTTAAATACATGCTACATGTCATCAACAGATATTAGAGTACGTATCTGTTTTCATTCAGCTTGCAACTCATTAGGTGCATGCCATTCCTATTTTCTTTTGCTAATTCTCTTTTGCTAATTCAAAGTCTATATGCTTGAAGCTCCAGGACTCAGACCTTGGACCTCATTCATTGAAACGTATATTTCTTAGGAGATCTCAGCCAAACTTCAAACTTTAAAACACAAAGCTGCAACTCCAGGATCAACATATCTCCTGAACTCCAGACTTGATGTCATCTCTACACCATCTATTGCCTAGTAGGCATTTTAAACATTATGAACCCAACCCATAGTGGATTTTTCTATTCAAACGAGTTCTCTTCTTCTTTTCCATATCAGAACATGACAAGTCAACTCTGAAATGTCTCAAGTCCAAACACCACTAATTGTTTTTTAATTCATTCTTTCTCCTCATTCTTCACATCCAACATATTCACAAACCCTATGTCTTATCTTTAACACAAACCCTGCTTTGTGTGTGTATGTGTGTGTGTGTGTGTGTGTGTGTGTGTGTGTGTGTGTATGAGCCTGTGTACATGCATACACACTGGGACTAGAGCTTGAACTTAGGGCCAGGGCACTCTCCCTCGGCAGTTTTTCCTCTAGTCTACTCCACTGGAGCTACCCTCTACTTCCAGAGTTTGTTGAATTGGAGATAATAATCTCAGGGACTTTTCTGTCCAGACTAGCTTCAAACATACTCAGATTTTACCTTCATGAGTAGGTAGGATGATAAGTGTGAGCCATGAGTGATTTCCAGAGTCGAACTTATTTTTACCACCTCCCTATTTATACTTCAGTCATTGTCACTATGACCCTTACCCAGGATGTGTGCAACAGCCAACTTCTTTGTCCCTTTTGCTTCTTTTTTGTCCCCTGTAGTATACATTCAACCCAGTTACCACCCAGACTTTCAGGAGCTCAGACCTTGTTATTCCCCTGATCAGAACTGTCACTGTCTTCTTCCTTTCATTCTCCTTTTCATTTCTTTTTTATTTTTGTGCAGTTGCTAGGTCTTGAACTCATATCTTAAGCGTGTCCCTGAGCTTTTATTTTTTTCTTCTTTTTAAGAGCTATCACCCCACCACTTGAGCCACAGCTCTTCCTGCTTTTTAGTGGTATAACTGGAAATAAGAGTCTCACAGACTTTTCTGCTCAAGTTGGCTTCAAACTGTGATCCTCAGATCTCAGCCTCTTGAGTAACTAAGATTGCAGACTTGAGCTACCCGTGCCTGGTTCACTTCATTCTTTTTAATGACTTAGGAAAAGTCCGAGTGATTAGCATGGTCAAATGAGGCCTGGACTTCACTGGAGCTACATGGCTATGCAAAACTGCCTGCCGTGTATGTTCCCATCTCAGGGACTTTGCTCTTACTGTACCTTCTTCCTGCAATGCTCTTCCTATGGTCATTCACCTAGTTTTCTTCTTCACTTAATTCATGTCTTTTTCTTGGGAATACACCTTACTAGAATTTGTTCGACTATTCTCTATATAATAGCAAGTCCATGTGTCACCCATGGTCTATAATCTCCCATGCTATCTTTCTGCTTTCAGTTGGAACTCTCTATTGTTGGTCTCTTCTTTTTGGGGTGGGGTGGAGGGGGTCAGTCATGGTGCTTGAACTCTGGGCCTGGGCACTGTCCCTGAGCTCTTCAGCTCAAAGCAGGCGCTCTACCACTTGAGCCACAGTGTCACTTCCTGTTTTCTGGTGGCTAATTGGAGATAAGAGTCTCATGGGCTGGCTTTGAACTGCAATCCTCAGATCTCAGCCTCCTGAGTAGTTTGGAATACAGGTATGAGCCACTAGTGCCCGGCCTGTTGTTGGTCTCTTCAATTCTATGATGTTCTGGAGTTTGTGTATGGGCTACAAGTCATGTCATGCTGTGCTGTGCAACATTCCACTCAGAGATATCACTATGACTAGATGAAACATACAAGGATGGAAGTCATTATCAGCAAACACAACAAATTAGGTGTGTGTGTGTGTGTGTATGTGTGTGTAGACACATGTACATGTGTGCCAGTACTGGGACTTAAACTCAGGGCCTGGGCACTGTCTCTGAGATTTTTATCAAGTTGGGAGCTCTATCACGTGAGCCACAGCTCTACTTTTAACATTTTGATGCTTAATTGGAGATAAGAATCTTAGGGTCATTCCTTCCCAGGCTGGCTTTGAACCAAGATCCTCAGTGTCAGTCTCTTGAGTAGCTAGGATTGCAAGCATGAGCCACTGGTGCCATGTAAATCAAAGATTTCCCAGAGAATAGAAAGAAAGAGTGTATGACAGAAATTGTCACTCAATGTATACTTGTCAAAGTAATTCATAATGAAATAAGAATGTCATGAGTTTCTGTGTAGAGTTAGTAAAGCAAAACCTAATCAAATTTAAAAATTTAAGTTGTCTAATCTGCCTTATGGAATTTTGGTAGTATTATACATCATCTAGAATCTAATTGTTGACCTAGATATTTATAAGATAGGCATGCTGAAATTAACATGATATATAGTGTTAAAGAAACTGGCATTTATCCATAGAAATAATATCTAGTATATGTATGAGTCAAGCGGAAAAGGTCAGATAATGTGATGTTAGGAAAATGAACCCTTAGATATGTATTTTAATGTTTTTTTCTTTCATGCATTTGTTTCTAACGCATTTATAAGATTATCTCTTCGCTGCTTTGTATGTCCCTCCCCCACAGTATAACCCCTGCTTTCACTATATTTGATGTCAGTATAACTTGTGGAGGAGATGGGAAAAAACCAGTTGTTTAAGGGTACAGGTGGACCTGTTGCAACAATGAGAAGTACAAGTTGTCATGTTGAAAACGAGCTTTACAATGTTGGTGTGGGGTGGGGGGTGGAGAGGGGGGAGGATTGGGTGGGGCGGGTCGGGGGGAGGCTGGGAAGGGATGTGAAGGGTAAACAAAAGGAGGAGGCTGCAATGCTTGATAAGAAATGTATGCATTATCCTGCCCAGGTAATTGTAACCCCTCTGTACAGTATGTTCACAAAAAAAAGAAAAGAAAAGAAAAGAAAAAAAGAAATAACTGATGGGCAGGTAACATGTGAAATAATTTCCTTTACATCTATAAAGCCATTTAAAAGTAAACAGAAATACCTTTCACAAATATTGCTGTTTGCATGTAATATTTGTGCACTGAAGTTGGAAGATGATCACTTATCATGATGTTCCTTGGAGAAGCCCAAAGAAACTGAGAATTGCTTTCAAGAAGCTGCATACAAAGTGCACCTTTCTTACTGTTTCTTTGAATAGCTTCTTACTTGATTAGAGTGCAATCTGATTTTTTTGAATGCTGCATCTGATTTGCCATGACCACATTAAGATGTTTTAAGTTAGGTCAACTTGTTCAACACCAGACTTAGAATCCATAGGAGAAAAAGTTTTGGCTTGGTTAACTCCTAAATTTAAAACTTGGAATTAAGAGCTAAAGCAAAGTAAATGGATACCCCATCTCACAGATGAGAAAGTAGAGGTCTGAGCAGAAGACACAGTTTCTTGAAGTAAGCTAATGGCAGAGCTGGCATATGAACTTTGATCTCCACTTTACTAATTCATCTCCTGTATGAATATATCTGAAGACTCAGTATACCCTTAGAATCCTGGGAAAGAAAATTACCTTCAAGTTGCATCTTTTTTGTTTTTATTTTACTTTTTTTTGGTCAGGGGTGGGGCTTGAACTCAGGGCCTGGGCATTGTCGCTGAGCCTCTTTGTGCTCAAGGTTAGAGCTCCACTTGAGCCACAGTGCAATTTCCAGTGTTTTAGTGGATAATTGGAGATAAGTCTCACAGGGACTTTTCTGCCCCAGGCTGGCTTAGAATAGTGATCCTCAGATCTCAGCCTCTTGAGTAGCTAGGATTATAGGCCTGAGCCACCAGCCCCTGATTTCAACTATCATCTTTGAAATCTCTCTTCAATGGCATTTAGTAATAAATACACTTTTTGTAGTATAAATTTATGTATACAGAAATGTGTCAGAAAACAATTTGCTCTACACAAAACCCTGATAATTTTAATTTCAGTCAAGTGTATTTCATTTTATTAATGTTGATGAGCTATTAAATGGATCTGTTGGGTTAAGAGCTACTAATAGAGCCAAAGCTATAGAGACAAACACTCTTTTTTAAAAGCAAAGAGCATGTTGAAAGACTACCCAGGAGTACGGGCATATAACAGAAGCGAGAGGTCTTTATCAGCACCTTCGTAAATGCAGGAAAGGATGGAGTGAGGGAACAAACAAGGAAAAAGAAATAAATTTCACATTTCAAAGGATAAGTTATACTTTTCTTCTGGAGTTTACATTTATTTTATCAAAGAATATATCTCCCAAAGTTTTCCAAATGAACAATTTTATAACTAGTAGCCTCAACAAAAAGTCTAAAGCCAGGGCAGATCTGGCATTGTATGTTATGTCGGGAGAAACATTTAGTCTCATTAAGAGGGCAGCACACGGAAGCTTTTTCCATTTCCTACCAATGTCATTTCAAATCACAGCAGGCACAGAAACAGCTCATTTTCAACTAGATGTTAAATTTGTGTGTAACGAGATGCTGCGAGAACCAAAAAAAATAATAATATGAATAACAGAAAAACATTTTCAGGGCGCCTGGGTTGTTTTGATAAATATCTACTCTACAGATACTGTTCTTTGCTTTGTGGTAGTCTAGACACTTTAAAAGTCTTGCACTCAATCTGTCCTTCTGTTCCACTGCCTGCTCATCCTGAGCTGCCAAACTTTTCTCAGTCTACACTTCATGCTTTTATTCTATTTGTTTACAGCCTATTGAGATAGAATCTTGCTGTATAGAACCCAATAGGTCCAACTCCCTGTCTTCCAGCATAAGTTTTGTAAGTACTGGGATTACAGGTGTTCTCTAAAGTACCCAATATTTCTCTACACTTTTAATTTTCTGCTGTAAATTTTATACTATTATTCCAGAATCTTAGTGGTGTCCTATCTAGACACTTTCTTGTAGTCCACATATTTCTTAAACAAGATAACCTGCAGTAATCATTCTGGAAGACTGGAGGACAGCTTATCTCTCAGTCAATACCTTATAAGAACAGTTGTCATGGGGTTAAGTCAATGGCTTACAAGTGATGTGCAGAAGGCATCACCGAAGGAGATCTGAGGCCAGAAAAGGGGCCCAATATAGAACAATAGAGGCAAGTCTTAAGAATGGTGGTGGCATTAATTGAGCAGCCAAACAAGACTTTACATGAACCCATCATTTTATAAATTCATTCCAATACAATTCATTCCAATACATTGCAAACATTAAAATAAACTGTATTTTTTTATTTATCCCATTAGAGGTGGGATTGTCGTTGTCAATGATTTTTGCACTGATATTCCCATCAGTTTCTTTCTTGCCTATGGTTCCACATAAACTAGGCTCTCCATCCAACTGGATGTCATAAACTTTTCCAATTTAAGACAATAAATGTGGAAGTGAAGCTGTGATTCAAGCAATAGAACACCATCCTTAAGTGAAAACACTAAGGGAGAGCACTCAGGCTCTCAGTTCAAGCCTAGTACCAGCACAAAAATAAAAGAAAGAAAAATAGGGAGGGAAGGAAGGAAGGAAGGAAGGAAGGAAGGAAGGAAGGAAGGAAGGAAGGGAGGGAGGGAGGGAGGGAGGGAGGGAAGGAAGGAAGGAAGGAAGGAAGGAAGGAAGGAAGGAAGGAAAGGAAGAGAGGCAGAAAAGAAAATTTATTTCCTACAAATCTGATTTGATTTTTAAAAATAGAAGCAAAAATAAAACCAACAATAAGGAGTTGGGGTATAGCACAGAGGTAGAGTGTTTGTCTAACTGTACAAGACCTTGGGTTCTATCAGAACCACAAAGAATCTGATCATATCAAGAAGAGTGGCAAATATTTAGCAACTGCTCATTAAATATCAGCATGAATTAAACTAGCAGTGCTCAAATTTCACTGAAAAGTTCCTTCCAGCATCTTGATGCTTGTGTTCTAGCTATATTAATTAGATTCATGAAGCACAAAAATCCTGGAGATAGAAAACAGGTAATAGCAGTTTTTTAAGAAAAGTTTCCCAGGTGATTTCACGAGCAGTTAAATTTGAGAACTCCCATGCTAAAAGTTCACTAATGAAGTATTTCATTGATTTCTGACAGCATTCAGGTCAAGTACTTATTATTATCATCCCTGAATCTAACAGAAAAAAGTCTAGGAAGGCCACACAGGTAAGATCAAACAAATGCAAGCTTTTAATATATTAAAGTAGAGCAAAGCTTTTAAAAACAAGTAAGGAAGAGGAAATGGGGGGAACAAGAAAGCTAAGAGGAGAAATTCTCCACAGAGAAAGCAAATGGTTCTATATGAACAAAAACAACAAAGCCAGAGTGTTCTGAGTGTTAAAAATTTGTTCTCAAGAGTATTTTAGGATCTAATAGTAGTTTATCAGCTGTGCAGAGTACAAGTGCTACTTGTGTTCATTTATGAACATCCAATAGATATTTATTAAACCACATCCATCAATGCAGCTCAAGTGGTAAGTTAACTGTGAACTGTAGTAAGGAGATAGATTCTAGCCAGGAACTGTTTATGCGGCAGTAGAATTCACTTTGACTCCCAATGCTTAAGACCCAGCAGGTTTCGAGGTGGACAGCTGTCTTTAGTCAATACTGATACTGAAATTTCATGGGAAGCCAATAAGGAGATGTTCAAAGAGAAGTTTCAAAGCTACCTTATCAATGCTTTCAAAGCTACCTTGGAAGTAACAGACTTATGTGAAACATGGCTGGAAGGTTTTTGGAAAAACAAAAATAAATAAATAAAAGCATCTTTCCTTCACTAAAATCTAAACAATTTTGAATAATCACTGAAGTATTGATCATGAAACTCTTAATACCAAACTGAAAAAACAGATGATCCCCTATTCCTAAAATATATTGAAAATAATGGAAGAATTACACTTGAAACATTTTCAGAAGCCTTCTTGGGAAACAGTTCTTCATGCAAATATTTATATTTTTTTCACATTTCATTATAGATCATTTTAAGATTTTCAGCCAAATCCCTGCATCTGTGTTTGCTGTATTCTAGAACCTATTGCTGCCAGAAAATACCTGCTGCTTTTTTATATCTCCAAACAATAAATCATTCCAAGTGATTTTTTCCCAGATCTTTTGGATGTCAAAAGAACTGTTAACTTTCTGAGGATAAAATATAATTCTGTAAGAAGAGACTAAAAAGAAAAATTGCTAGTTTTCCTATCAACTATGGAAAGGACTGACTCCCCCATCACAAGGCTACTATTTGCTAATTCTGTTTATGCTGAAAGTAAAGTACTTGAGTACTACATTTTCCATACAATGAATTAATTTATAATATGTAAATTATGAATTAATTCACAATAAAATAATTCAACTTAGATGGCAATTCAACACATTCTACTACTGCTGCACCTAATTGATTATCTGTAATACAAATTTAAACATGTATTTCTTCTTGATGCAATACTTTGTTAAAAAATAAACTGTAAGCATTTCTTTGAATATCTCCTTTAGGATGTTTTTGAAAGCAGAACAAATGTCATCCCACACAACTGATTCCACAGTGCGGTGATCTTCACTAATAACATTTACAGACCTAACACTTTAGCATCTGTTGGCTCCCAGATGAATTGCTTTAGTTGTAGAGCATTTGACCTATATCAAATCTCCGTTCATCATATCTAAAGGTTAGTTCATGATGTATGCATGCTTAAGAGGATCAAGGATAAATTTCCAAGAAATTCCAAGCTCATCTTAACGATTTAGAATTAAGCAGTACAAGTTAGATACCTCATATCTAAAATGATTGGGCCAAGAAGAGTTTTATATTTCAGTTATTTTTCAGATTTTGAAATAATTGCACAAACATATAAGATATTTCAAAGTCTAGAAAAAACATTCATGTTTCATATTCATCTTATGAACATGGCTTGAAAATAATTTTGTACCACATCTTTAGCACACCTGCATTTTGGCAGTGATTTTCACAAGAGGTCATGTGTGGAACTCTTCATTTGTGGTATTAAATCTAGTCTAAAATGCTTCAGAATTTGGAGTATTTGTGATTCCATAATTTCCAGTTAGGCATGCTTAATTTATAACTTGTACTTTTCTTCAAATAAAAACAAAATCACAGGGCAATGGGCAAGCATTTAGGTCTCACTGTCCATATGCTCTCTCATTATTTCCATCCTTTAATAAAAGTGGAAGTATTTCGAGCAGATTGGCTGTTGTGTTTTACAACATCTACAACAGAGAAACTTTTAATTGGGGCAATTAGTTGATATCATGACACAGATAAATAATCAAGGCAGCAGCTGGTATGGACCCGACGCTCAGCTTCCTACCTTGGGAGCTTTGGCATGTTTCCCACACCTGGCATCTTTGACGAGACTAAGATCTAACAGCTCCGTCTCCTGGAAGGCAAAAATGAGAATCTGTTAAGCAACTACAAAGATTCTTCTTCTTTATTTTTACACCATTGACATCCTTAAAAAAAGAACACTGTCTTGAGACTTGCCTGAGAGTTTCTCTGTAGTTGAGATATTTTTTCCTTTTTCTGTCACTTCTCAGTAGAATTGTGGTAAAACAAAAAAAGATCACTAATAACTGTTCCATTTATTAACACATTCTGAAAGAATGAAATTCACGATTTAAGTCTCTGGGCTATTCTCCATACCATTGCTAAGTCATGAGGGATTAGTCTTTCTTGTTCACCCATTGAAAATCATCCTGCCATCACTGAGAGTGGGTGAGAATATGAAGGCTTGTCAGAGGATAGATAATTAGGTAAATGGGTCAAGGTGATGTTTCCATCTGCTCATTTACCCTCCTAGCTCATCTGGCCAAAGTAAAGATGGATCTGTCTCCCCTAGTCCAGCCTTTTACACACAGACTTCATACGATGATCATGAGAACATGTATTAATTATCATCATTGAACATCCACAATATGCACATTTCTCTGGGGTCCAAGACATATACAATACATTTGCTTCTCTGGATTGCCAACAAATGTACATGCGGGTGATAGTACCTATATATATGTCAATGGGAGAGTATGTCAATGACAAATGTTGTTAACTGCTAAAGGTAGACAATGGACAGAGGATAGCTAAAGGAGAGACTTATGGAGAAGTTATTAAGCTTGGTGAATAGATGTGTGAAGGAAAAGGGCTCATCCAAATTTGAGGATACAACATGAAAAAAATAACTCAGAAAAGAATACACTAAGAGGTTTGGGGCCAAACCTTGAGAAATCCATAGCTTTTAAGCACTTAGAGGGTATAACTAATAGGAAAAAGTGATAAGAAGAAGAATCAAGAGGTACATGAGTAAAACATAATAACCTTGAAGCCATGGTAGTAGTGGGGGAGATAATTCATACTGGGGGCATTCCACATTCTCTTTGGATGAAGAAAAGTCATGGAAGACATCAGAAGGTTAGAAACTCAGAAAGTGGACCCAAGGACATAAAGCCATGAAAGTTGAGCCATGTGTGTCACCAAATTACACCGTGAACTGTCACTGGCCAGAAAGGCTATGCAGCAATCTAATCACCTTCTCCTAGAGGAGGCAATACATTGTCATTCAGCTATTAACAGACCCTCTGGACACAGGTGTGTATGATTGGTCATAGACTCTAAGATTGCAAGTGTTGGATGATTATATTCCCAGGCAGGTTTTGCAAACAGCCACTCATAGTTTCCAAATATCTGGAGAAACATGTGATAATTTCTCCAATGTTGCAGCACAATAAGGATGAAACAGAAAGTGGGATCTCCCTGAACTACAAACCTGCTCAGCAGATCCAACAAAACGCCTGGCTCCACCTACCTCACTTCCCTAATGGAACATTGCACATTTACTTTTTCCCATTTTAGAAGACCTTTTGGTCCATTTCATGTTGTGGATAGCCCTGTACAAATTAGTTCAAATTCTTTGGTGTGATATATGGCAACCTGCCAAAGAGATTTCAGGACAGAGTTGTGATGCAATTATCCTGCCATCCGAAACAACATTGTTAGGAAACAATACTTTCAGTCTAAGATTTGATGCTATTCTTAAGTAAACACATCAATTAGCTTGGAGTGAGAGGGGAGATAAAAAGTAAGACATAAGGAACTTGACTAGCACAAAACTTCTTTTTTTAATCTCCACAAAAATAACAAGCAAACCATTGTGTAGAAGAGAGGAAATAGGAAGAAGGAAAGCAAGCTTGAAGAAGATTAATCTAGAATATGGGAATTGAGAAGAGATGTAAGAGTCAGGGGACAAAATCAAGGTATATAATAGGAAGAGAGAAGCAATATGGAGGAAGAATAGTAAGGCAAGGAAAGAGAAGATTAAAAATGCTGGAATTTCTATCTACTCGTTAAGATTCAGAATTTGGCACAAACTAATGGTGCATTTTGGAGATGTTGTCTTGAGAAATTCATTCAAGCTAAAAAAGTCAATAATGAAATTGCTTGAACGTTGTTTATTAAATGTCAGCTCTGTGTCAGGTAAAGGCCAGTTGGGTTGAACCAGAAAATGAAAGAGTCAGTTCTCCATTTGGAGGAGCACATAAATGATCCAATTATTGTCTACCAGAGAAATTACTTTAAAGTGCCTGTTGACATAGGCATCGGGAGGCCATGGCATATATTTTCTGCCAGCTCACAATAGTAAAAGGAATGTGCCAGCCTTACAACATTGTGTGTGTGTGTGTGTGTGTGTGTGTGTGTTTAGAAGGAAAGGTGGTTATAGAGAGAAGAAAGAACAAGTACAAATGTGCAATGGCAGGAATTGTGTAAGAAAAACTGCAAGAGTTATGTTGACTATGATACACAACAATCAACTTCAGATTGAGCAGACCTTACCTAACTTTCCTCTTTTAGTTATTCATAAAACACTAACATACATGTTTGATATACTTCTCTATATGTTGCATGATGTTTTACATATGCATCGAATACAAATTTTGCCTGCACACAATACATTTTACCTAGTGTGACATGAACATTTTCTATCCCAGGATATTTCCACAGTTGAACAAACAAACAATAGACTGAAACATTACTTGTTTGATTATACACACAAAACCTGAAATGAGTTCACAGAGAACCTACATCTTAGCAGGCATCATTACAGATAATGAGCACTGTTTTCTTCTTTCAACTCTGGAGGAAACACTTATTCCCAAAACCATGGAGGGATAGTTAATGCCATCTTCCCCAGGGGATTCATTCTGATACCACAGGATACCACTAAAAACTGATACTACTAAAAACTTCTGTCATGGTGTGTAAAATTGTGTGTGTAGGAAATCCAGCATATAGCACTGTGGATGTGGTTAATGTGGCATGGGAAAACCTTTTCATGGACTCATTCAGCTAAAACATGATGATTAAAATAGCATCTCCCATTTCTATTAACATGCAAGAACCAGCTCTCTGGGGTTTTACTACATCTTTTCCTCTCCTCCACTAAGAAGAAAAAGGACCACAAAAATTGTTAGTTGTGTCAGTAAAACTCTTTGTAGGTTAATTTTCTTGTGTTAGTAGCAGTTTTATCAACTTATTCTCATTAGTATAAGGCACTAAAATGGTCCCTTTCTCAGTTCTTTTAAGAGTTACTGTTTTCCAGACTTGCAGAACTCATTAACATTGTATCATCTATTAAATGCAAATAATAGTATCTCCCATGCATGTGGCTTTCAAAATGATGCCTCTTCATTAATTGGACATCTTACTTTAGAATAGCTTGTTCAAAGAGTCTGGGAGTAGATCTTAAAATTTGCCTCTTTAACTAACTTGTAGATAATTCTGATGCTGATAGTCCAACAGACCAAGCTTTGCAAATGACTCATATACAAACACTCACACAATTGTTGCTATAAAGCTCTTGATGACCATGACTGATAAAACTATACAACAGTTATATAGCTGTTATGGTTCCTAAAAAAATCTATCACACTTCTTTCTTTTTTAATGTTTTTATTGTAAAAATAGTGTACAGAGAAGTTACAATTACATGAGTAAGGTAATGAGTACATTTCCTATCGAGCATTGTTACCTCCTCCTTTGTTTTTCCCCTGCCATCCCTTCCCTCCCCACCTTTCCAGATCCCCTCCCCGAAGTTGGAAAGTTCATTTTCTACATGGTGTCTTGTATATCTCATTGTTACAATGGGTCAACCTATATCCTTGTTGCAGCATTTTGTTATTTCCCTTCCCCTCCCCAAATTAGAAAAATATATATACAAGACACAGGATACCGACACCAAATACAGTAAAAACAGGGATTATACCATGGGGATGAACATAGAAGAGAAACAAAAAAAATCACATAGTCTAATTTAGATACATTAAAAACAATAGCAAGAGAGAAAAACAACAAGTTGTGTCCCTATATGGGGCTTCATTTCACTTAACGCCATCTTATAAATTACTCGTGCTGACCCGAAATTTTGGCAAAGTAGCAGGGTATAAAATTAACCCTCAAAAATCAACAGCTCTTCTGTGTGCCAGCAATGGGAAAAGCATGGCTGAAATCAGGAAAGCAACTCCTTTTGTAACAGCCACACACACACAAAAAATACCTAGGAGTTAATTAAAGAAGTGAAGGACCTCTACAGTGAAAACTTTAAAAGCCTAAAAAAGGAAATTAAGGCAGAATTTAGGAAGTGGAAAAGCCTCCCATGCTCCTGGATCGGGAGGATTAACATCATGAAAATGGCACTACAGCCGAAGGCTATCTACAAATTCAATGTAATACCTATCAACATTCCAACCTCATTCTTCAATGAAATAGAAGAAGCAATCCAAAAATTTGTATGGAACAATAAAAGACCTCCAATAGCAAAAACTATCCTATAGCATAAAGAACAGTGCTGGAGGAATATCAATACCAAATTTCAAAGTCTACCACACTTCTTTCTATAGTAAACTATCAAAAGAATATCATATCCACTGAATGTAAAAATGTGTCTAGGCTTAATTTAGATTTATCTTTTAAAAAGACATCAATCTCTATTTCTAAACATTCCATAGTGTTAAGTTTTACCTTACCTAAGTAAATGTCTTTAAGTGTTGAGAAATTCAAGCAAGCATTGAAGTAATTTTATGTTGACTGAAAGTGTTCTACTACTCAGCCTTTGCATTATATTTCATTGTATTAGAAAGGTCTTTAGAAACAGGGGAGTGGGAGTTATGACCATCCACCAATGGGACGAAGACTAAAGAGTCCAAAGGCAAGTGACCTACCTGGAAAGACAAAGCATACTGTACTCAGGAAGTGGAAACAAGAGGCTTATTATTGTACTGTTTGAGGTTCTTTTTTTCTTTCTTTTTGTCCTTTGGTTTATTCCCCTTTTTTTGTATTTCTGTACTCTTTGTCTTGTATATAACTTTATCTGATTTGGGGAGGGGAAGGAGAAGCACAGAAACGATGGAACAGGTGGAATAAAGGGTAAACCAATTCAACAGTGATACTCAGTAGACACTATGGTAGAAATGAGCTGTACAGTCTGTTGGGTGAAGATGTTGAAAGGGGAATAACTGGGAAAGAAGAAGAACAAGGTTGACAATGTTCAAATGGAAATGTACTTGCTCCATGGCTATGTAACTGTAACCCCTTTGTACATCACCTCTACAATAAAATTTTTAAAAAGGAATACTGTAACTGTACCCTTATTTGAGACCCTAAATGGCATTTTTAAAGATTGAAGACATACACCTATGACTTCCAATGCATGTAGGAAAGCATCATACCTTTTCTCTTTATAAGTATGGATACAAGGAGAATTAACAATAGTCACACTTCAAACTTTAGAGGTTGCATTTTCTTTTTCTTTTTAATGCACAGTAAGAAAAGACCTGCAAACTAAGGGAAGATGGGATAGTTTCTTATGTTTACTATTCAGGAGGAAGATTTCAATTCATCATCCACTAACCTACTGTGAGGTAGATGAGCCATGAAATCCACAGCAAACTCTGTAAAGAACATAATTTAAAATGTAACTCCTTGCAGAATACCAATTTCTGTGCATTGTTACCAAATTCCATTAGTCACCCAATATAATAATGTGCTTCAAGTTCACATGGTATATAATCAGGGCAGCAATTATAGTCATAAACATTTCACAGAGAAGATATTAATGGTTGGGTGATGTGGCGTGATAATATATACCACCACATGTGGTATGTTCAGTAAGCTGTTTAACCTTGATTTACCAAAAGTAGAATACATTAATATATATTCTTAACTGCCAGATCGCTTTAAAATGTACAAATAAAAAATGGTGTTAGAGTTCTGTAATGAAGGGGTTTTAATTTAAAGTGAAGCACACGGACTTAGACTGAACTCTTTGTTCCTTAACTTTATTCTTTTTTCTGCAGGAGCACACAATCTGTGCATTAGAGCTCTCAAAAATTCCCTACACTGTCTCTCCCACCTGGCTTACATTTCCTTTGTTCCCTAGTCATGATGTTTTCCTTTTTCCTTTTTTCCCCACAAGCTGCAATGGAGACTAAGTGTGCTAAGAAACACCAGTGGAAATGAGTCCTCAGTAAAATCCACTGAAAAGAACAAAGTCAACACACCTGGAGTACTTCTCTAAAACATGCAGAGGTTTATGTAACAAAAATTGCATTAAGTCTAGCAAGCAGAGAATGCGATTTCTTTCTTGGAGTTATCCTCTGTTATCAATGCAATATTAAGCAGATTACTGCAGATGCTTGTGTATTGCCTGGCATCCTCATCTGTCAAACACAGATGCAGGTGCCAGCACATCTCCCTTATAAGAAACTGCTAAATTGACTGGGATATTAAATGGAGGTCTCCATTTAGTAAGTAATGTGTCCATGAATTCCCACAACATTCCCCATTCCAAACAAAAGGGAAAAGATCCTCATAAAAACATTGAACAGAAATGAAGAGACAAAGGGTGAACAAATGCAGCAGTAATTCACACTATACATTATGTTGAAAATGAAATATATAACTTGTGAATGGGGCTAGGAGGGAAAAAATGCTGGGAGAGAGAATGAGGGAAGGGGTGACATTGTACAAAAAGAAACATATTCTTTACTTTATGTAATTGTAACCCCTCTGTGTCATCACCTTCATAATAACAATAAAAATATTTTAAATTAAAAATTGGTTTGTAAAACATCTAGAAGATGGCATATAAATAAACAACGTGGATTTGAAAACCTAGTAAGTATAGTACAAATATTTCCAGATAATTTTAAACTTAAATAAGAGCTTGTAGAGATGATTGATTTCCTGCTTTTTATGAGTGCAATATAAGATGAGCATTTGAAATAAAAAGAAAAGAAGGCACAAGATAGTTCATATGTTAGGAGTAATATTCTATCTGTTGACATGGGGTTTCTGGACTGGGTAGTGAATCTCATGGTAAAAAGACATTGTCCTTCATCTTGTTTCTACAGTGCTTAGCAAAGTGCCTGGGATACAGGCTGTGTTATATCCTGTATTACGAAAATGGCAATAACACGCTGGTGGGGATGTGGACAAAAGGGAAAACTACTACACTGTTGGTGGAAATACAAACTTGTTCAACCACTCTGAAAAGCAGTATGGAGATTACTCAAAAAGACTAAACATAGAGCTCCCTTATGATCCAGCAATCCTATTCCTGAGCATTTACCCAAATGATCACAAATAAGTCCACACTAAAGCTACCAGCACAACCATGTTCATTGCAGCATTATTTACCGTAGCTAAGATATTCATTCAATCCAGATGCCCCTCAGAAGATGAATGGAAATGTGGTACACACAGTAGATGAACGGAAATGTGGTACAAACACACATATGCACACGCGCATGCGCGCATACACACACACATACACACACACACCATACACAATGGAATTCTATGCTTCCATCAGAAAGAATGACATTGACTCATTTGTAAGGAAATGGGAAGATTTGGGGGAAAAGTCATATTAAGTGAAGTAAGCCAGACCCAAAGAAACATAGGTTGCATGGTTTCCTTTATATGTAATAATTAGTATATGCCTTGGATAGTCCTAGCAGAAGATCTCAATATATTAATAACTATATACATATGACCATATAAAATTATTCTAATTGAAATAAACTCCAAGATATGGAAACAGGAGGATTTTTTGTTTTGTTTTGTTTTTGTTTTTAGTGTACTGTTTGCAGTTTGTTTTTTGTTTTCTTCCTGTTGTCACTGTTTTTTATTTTGGTACTCTTTGTTTTGTATATAAGTTTATCTGATTTGGAGAAGGGAAAGGGAATCACAGAAATGGTGGGAAAAAGGGTGAACCAATGCAATAGTGGTATTCACCAGACATTATGTTGGAAATGAATTTTATAACTTAGGGTGTGGGGGAGTGAAGTCAGGGGGGAAGGAAAGTGGAGAAAATGAGGGAGGGGTAACATTGTTTGAAAATAAATGTATTCACTACCTTACTTATGTAACTGTAATTCTTCTGTACATCACCTTTACAATAAAATAAAATTAAAAAAAAGAAAATGGCACCCAGCTGAAAATAGAAAGTGCTTCCAAATTTAGCTTGAACAGGGACACAGTATATAAAATATCCATCAAACTTACCTTTAATCAGAAAGCCAACCACTTAAATAATTGTTACAAACAGCCTAGGAACATAAACTTTGGCTATCTACTGTATTCTCACATTCTCTTAAACAAAAACAATAAGCAGGTAAAAATGGGAGAATACATTGCTTATAGGTATCCTATGTGTAAGTTATTAATGTCAGTACTACATTAGCCCTACAATAAATTGCTTTACATTCTGTTACTTGGCCTTACCTCTAGTAGCTGACCTTCTTTACTTTTCTTTTTGTCAGGTCCTGGGGCTTTGAACTCAGTACTTGGGTGTTATCCCTGAGCCTGGCCTTCATTCTAATAACTAGCTTTACCCTAGAAAATAAAACTAGAAATAGTATTTTCTTTCAACTACAGCTGGGGTGCTTCTATTTTACTTTAGGAAGTTACTTGTTCCTAGATCCCTGCCATTGGAGGTTTCATATCAAAGAACTCATGACCATCATACATCTTTCTTAGGATACAAGATAATGTTGTGTGCATTTACTGACATTGGAAAGACTTTGGGGAAATATAGATACCGATTTATGGTAAACATATCATCTATATGATTTTTTAATATGTTCCAACTCATATTCAAGGTTATTGTTTATATTCTTTGACTTAATTGTTGATGGTGAGTGGAACTGATGATAGTTCCTTCTGCAGAATATCCAAACTAAATATATGCTGTTTAATTATATTTCATTAGAGTAACTTCTATTATGGTATCAAAGAATCTTTGCCAATGAACTTCACTCGCCCATGTACACATACACACACACACACACAGACTTTAAAGACTGTGAGCAAAGACTGTTACTAAATGTAAAACCTCTCCACTTAGCTGTATTCATCACAGTAGTCTACTACAAGGTTATGCTTATGATAGTCACTTTGTATATATTAGATGAATTCCATGAAGTATAATGTTACTTATATTTTCTTTATCAAGAAATCAATATCTTGCTTTTCAGAATCCAGCTTTCTTGTTTCATTCTTCCTCTAGATAAGTGTATTTTAAAGAAGAGTTAAGCAGAGCATAAAAAGTACTGGGAGTAGTGTTGAATTATAATTTTTGAGTCATTAAATAGGCAAATGGTTTTTTTCAATGAGTGTGTATGTTAACTTTATTTACTTATTAATCATAAGCACTGCTAAGGCTCTGAGACAAGGCAGAGGAAACCTCTATTATATATAGTAGTGCTTAAATTGTTTTAATTTTTTGTCAGCCTTGAGATTTCAACTCAGGGCCCGGGCACTGTCCCTGAGTTCTTTTTTCAGTCAAGGCTAGTACCCTCACTTTGAGCCACATCACCACTTTTGGCTTTCTGGTGGTTAATGAGAGATACGAGTCTCATGGACTTTCTTGCACAGGCTGGCTTTGAACCATGATTCTCAGATCTCAGCCTTCTGAGTAGCTACGATTATAGGTGTGAGTCACCAGTGCCTGGCTTGTATCTAGTACTTTTAAAAATGCCTACAAATCCCTCAAAAATTTTTCTATGAGATTGTGGCATAAGCCTTGGGGGCATTTTAGAAATACAAGGAAGCAGAGATGAAGCTGGCTAGGAGGCAGGAAATAAAGCAGAAGACAGGTACACCAGGGGTGCTGAGAAAGTACACTTAGAAGGATGGAGTTATCCATGTTAAAAGCTGTTGGGGAATGAATCCATTTTTAAAAAACTTGAAACATTAGTGTGATGAGATTAAAGGTATCTAATCACAAAAGGAGGGAAATTTAAGCCATTTAATCAGTAAAAACAGCAACATCAGGCATAACTGTTAACAATAGAAACCAACAATATGCTAAGACTTTTAAGAGATAATTTGATTTATCACCTCATTAGTCCTTGCAACAACATGATAAAATCATCATCCTCTTCCTTCATGTTCCAGATAGAAGAATAGAGAAGTTAAATAACTACTGTTGAACAACTAGGAAAGATCATCATAAATCCCAACATATTTTGTCTACTTTTAATAAGTGGAATTCAAAGATGGCATCATGATTCCAGATGCATGGTATCTATACCTTTGCATGATTCTCTCTCTGTTTGAGCACAGGGAGGATCTGTAACTAGCTTCTAATCAATGCAACATAACAAAGGAGATGAGTTATGACTCTCAGGACTATGATAGGGCATTCAAAGGTATAAAGATTTTATTGGTATCACTAAGGTTTTCTATCATCTGATGTAACCAAGAGCATACTATGCTAAGTGAATCTTTCAGAAGAAGATCTGGAAGTGAGAGACATGTTGCAGAGAGTGTCTGACTTAATGACTATGTTGTGTATTGCCTAAGAAAAGGAGGGCCTAGAAGAGATAAGAGATCATTACTTCAAGCACAAAGAAGTCAATTCAGAAGGAGAACTAGAATTCCAGGTTAGATCACTATTAGAAGGCCCTTTCTGCAGGGTCCTGAGGTGAGATGTTAGCCAATTGAAAGATAATAAACGTTTGCTGTTTTAAGCCACGAAATTTGTGGTAACTTAATATGTCTCAAAAACTTGCACTGTTTTTATGTTCTAGGGTATTGGAAAAAAAAGGAACATAATGACTTTTATACCTCAGAATCCTATCTCTATACAGATGACTACACTGCCATCACGATTACTGAATATGCTCAACCAAAATAAATTACTATGATAAAATCACAGCATTTTAAATCTGGAAGGAGACTATAATTATTAAATAAGTATTTATTAATAGTGTCTAATTTTAAAAGAATGCATGATTAGTTTTCTGGCAATGTGTCCACAGGAGGCGATGTGAAATAAATCAGCAGATATCTAGTTCATTTGTTCTTTGAATAAGATAGTTTAACTCTCAGTTGTGAAATCAGCATGCAAGAAACAACTTAAAAGATGCTTTGGCTGAGCCCTATGAATTCATTAAAAGTTCCCTAACTTGGTTTTCCTACCCTTTGATCTCAGCTAGTCTCTGTTGAAGTCAGTTCACAAACACTTTGGGCTGTAGGAAAGAGAAGATTCACTGGTAATATCTCCCATGGAAGGCAAACTAAACCTCAAACAGACAATGCTTTCTTCTTCTTATCCTTAAACGCACAACTCAGGGGATTGCCTACCAGGCATTTGGTTCATCCTAGACTCCAATGGTAAAGTGATAACTTCCTCAGTACTCCTCCAAAGACAAAGGCCGAGTTAGTGGTCCACCAGGCCATACTTTGATCAGGGCTGCATTAATTATGCATACCTTTCTTACCCCCTACCTCCAGTTCTCCCTATTTAACCAAAAGCCAATGTCTATAACTCTTAAGACAACTGAAGATGTAATGAAATGCTGTCTTCTTATAACTGCTATGTAATAAATCACCTTTATTTGCCCTTCACCAGGTCTCTTTATTTGGTAGAATGGAGTATTGCGGCCTAGTTTGGATTCCAAAACTGTGAACTTGGGGGTGTAAAAACCCAGTTTCAGTCACATATCTCTCTTTCTTCAGCATCCTCAGACTTTTTTATGCAATCATATAGGAACAAAACACTTTGTTAATGCAAGGTTCAATGCAACTAAACATGAAGCTATAGCCTAGGTATCAAAGTTTTCTTAAGACATAAAATTAATGAAATATAATTATAACAATATTTATGGTTCACCTGGATATCTGTGACTCTGAGGAGGAAAAACAAAACAAGCCATACTTGCTATATACATTCTAAACACATTATAGTAGAAAGTATCTTTTAGGTATATTTTAAAAGGATGAGTGAAAGCCAAATGAAATTAAAAATGGTCATAAGTTATACGACTTTCACCTTATTTGTTGATATTAAAAACCTGAGGGAAAATACCTTCATCACCATGGAATATCTCCTTCTATTCCGTAGGTATATAGAATCATCAATATATTAGATTTTAAGAAGAATATGTTTTAGGTGACAAGTTCTTATTTATCATCAGGAATCATAGGAAGGGCACATTTGGGGGTCTGAAGGGTAACATCCTTAACCATATTTGTTAAGGACTCAGAGTTGAAAAAAAACTTCTCAATTATGATGCTAAAGATTACATTCTCACACTTTTTATGACTGCCTATTTGAAGTGAAAGTTTTCATTTCAGGCTAATAACATGAACTACAAATAGCATCTATTCTTTTGCAAATAGTTTCATAAGTGCTGGAAAGTATCTTCATGAGCATTTTGGGTGAGCACAGAATCTAATTTCTTTTTTTTTCAAATTTTTTTATTGTGATTAAGTGGTTACATAATTTCCCAAATTTCATAGTATTGTGGGATAGTGATGCTCAGTTAAAATCACAAACACATTCTAACTTTCCTGGAGCAAATTGTCTTTCACAGTCTATAACATTTCTGAGTTCTATGAGCTTTGAGATACAGTTATTTCTTCCACATTGGGTGGTATGTACATTTGTTTTGCATAGCATCAGCTGTTCCTTCTTTCCAAGAATCTAATTTCTGTAAGAGGTCTTTCGACTAAAAATAGGGACATGATATAAATTCAGTGGGAGAAACAACAGTTTCTATCAGAAGAGTCCAGATGATTAGAGCATAGCCAGATTGATCCTTTGCAACATCTAGAACGTTATCGCTAGTCTCTACCTTTTACACTATGGTTGACAACAAAGTCACCATTTTTTTTATCAGTCTGAGAGAGCTGTTTCTAGTCTCTGAATCTTATCTTACTATATTGAATATATACTATAATTGAATATAATGAATGCTTATTTAATGCTTATTTACGTATACTGAAACCAGAGTTTTAGACCCAGGCCCAAACTCCAAGAATTCCATATGTCAGGTCTGTCTATTTACCCCTAGTCCCTAAATAAAGAGACCTGGTGAAGAAGAGAGAATGGTTTATTACATTGTAACCACAGGAAGACAACACTTCAGTTCATCATCAGCCATCTTCAGCGGTAAAGATGTTTGCCTTAGGTTAAAAAGGGGGAACATGGGGTGGGGTGGGAGGGTGGGGAGTTACTAGAAAGGTATGTGAAGTCCCACACCACAGATGCAGCTAAGAGAGGGTCAGAGTTAGTCTAGAGCCTTGTTATGACAAAAAATAATAATAATTTATGCCAAACATTCATGGGTGGTCAGACCCTTCGGCTGCAAAGACACCTTGAGGAGAGAATAGCTCCAGACCAAAACATGGACACAGCATGAAAAGTCTGGTTGTCTAATCTTCATCCTGTTCCTGATTAATTTATGGCACCAACCTAGGAGTCCATGTTGCTCCTACAGCATGATTTAATTTCATGTTGTCCAGTGATTCTCAAAGTGTGCCCCCCTGATAAAAGACAGCAACATTACTTGGGAATCTGTTTAAAAAATAAACTAATTCTTTTTCTTGCCTTAGACCTACTGAATCAGAATGTCTGGAGTAGAGCCCAACAATCTTTTTTAAAAATAAGACTCAAGGTGATTCAGATTAAATCAGAAGATTGAGAACAACCTCTGGCCTAGACCACGGCTGACCACAGAGAAGTTTAAGCAGGGCTGGAGCTAGAAGGAAATCTAGGTTCCTTGCAACAATGAGAGAACTGTTAATCGAACTGTTAATCAAATTAACTGTTAACCAAATTGTTCGAGAAAATGCTTTCAACTACTCTATCAGCAAAACCAGTATAACCATAGATTAAAGCAGCAATTACCACATTGGGCTCTGGAGGACAGGTACAATCAAGAAATTATAAGCATTGCCTGGCTTATTTCCTTCCAAATGTTCTGATTCAACCCACGCAATAGAAGCATGTCTGATAATGTATCCGTTTTCTGAAGCAATGCAGACAACCTGACTTGCCTTAATAGCCATTTTGTCCAATCTACCCAGATAGTCTTATTTTCCTCCTTCAGCTACTTGTTTCAAAATAAGCACACATTTCTCTGCTCAAAGGTTTCCATGTTATCCTATTAAGCTTCTCCCTTTGTTCCACTAGCCACAGGAATGTGACAAACTTTCCATTTTGTATGACATTCTGAATATGCCAAGAGTTAATCTATTTTCCAAAAAGTGAGACATTATGAATTGACACATATACAATAAGAAGTGCAATTTCTTTTTTTGGTTTCCCTTGCAAAGGAGTCTTGCTTCTTAAGATCAGTTTTATGTGCCTGGCAAGACAGAGGAATCCAACTGTGTCTCTTCCAACTGGAATTTGTGCCATATGGAGTGGGGATTCTCATGGGGAGTACGAAGCTTAATGGCTTTTCCTGAGCAGAACAGCCACTGAGTAGTAAGCATAACAGCCCCAAGGCCCTCCACTGGAAGTAAATTCACCCTTTGATCTAACTGTTGCTCAACCTCAAAGTTAATGTAAGTACCGGAAACTAGACTAGCTATTCATATTAAGAACTTTGGATGAGTCCAAAAGCTAACTCAACCCAGGGCCATTTTCCAGTTCTTTGGAAAACTTGCTCAAAGTTGTATAAACATAGAAACTCTATGGCTGCTCGCTTGGATCTCTGCTGAATGCCTTTAGTGGCTGGGGTCTATCATCAGAGACCGCTTGCTTTACTCCTACTAATTGGCACTGGTGAACTTTGGCTGCCTTAGGCTTCCTGAAGCCACTTCACCTAATCCTGCAGACTGCAGAAAGTACCCAGAAGGCTGTTTTCTGGTGAGAAGGAAATCCTGCAACCTGGCCTAGGGGCAGAGCAAAATGCCAGGTATAATTTATCCTCTGGAATTCTGTACAGGTTGTAGGTTAAGGCTGGGACCTCCCTTGAAAGCTCACCTTTATTTCCTCTCTTCTTTCTTCTTTTATACTTGTGTCACTTAGGAGCCCTTCATTAATTAATCTCATGCATGTAATCCCTAGCAGCGGGATCTTTTGGAGACTATGATTCATTATCATTTGCAAATAACCAATTTAGAACATAATGATAAACTACGGTTAAATAAGGTTAAACTATGTATTGAACTTACACAGTATTATGTTTTAAAAACTCACTTTTATTGATTGTTCTGCTGATTATCTTCTTCGGCTTTAGCTAGATTTTTATGTGTCATTGGAAATTTAAAAAAATTGTTCTTTGAAAGTTGTTTTATTTACTATGGTATGTTCACCAAATGAGCATATTCTCAGGTTGAATTCTCAGTTACCATGCATCATATTTCATATTGTATCATCTTAGTCAGATTTTTAAAAATGCTTTGCTTATTCTCTGGATACCTAGTTCCTACACCAATGTGCAAATAAGAGTTTTCTCCATCATAATCTAAGGAGGAGCATTTCTTATATGAAAGTTACAATCTATAAAAACATGCATTTACCTAACTCCTAAATGTGACAAATTTTGTCATATTCAGAAATAAAAAGAAATATTTTCATATTCACTGTATTTTACTTTTTCTCTTAAGAGTTTTATTTTATTTTCTACTACCTATTCTGGCTTCCAGATAGATCAATTGATTGACCAATTGGTTGATAGATAGAGGTATACCCACAATGGAATATGTACATATAACTCTGTTCCAATGATGAATAAAAATGATTCATTCTGTCACTTTGTCAAAATATTAAAAAGTGAATAAAGATGATTTATATAAATCCTTTTATATAAAGCCTTTATATAAAGCCTTTTATATAAATAACATTATATAAAATAACATACTCATTTACACAAACATTATTAATTTAGTATGTCACTTCTTTTTGTGAGTAAATAACTACCACAGTATCAGCATGGGATAATGTCAGATTTGAAAGCCAAGACAAAGGAATACTGAAATTAATGAGGCACTGTGTATTGCAAAATGGGTAAAAGAATAGATTTTAAGTGCAATCCCCACAAAATGATGATATTTATATGAGATGATGGATATATCATTAACGTGTTCATTTTCCACAATGGATATGTAGTCTATAGCATCATATTATACCCTATAAATATGTATAACTGTTATTTGTCAGCTATAAAACAGTGACTAATTTTAAGAGAAAATACATAGGAAGGTAAAGGCCTGAGAGTTATGAAGGAATCAATCTCAATATTTATTGAGGATAAAAATCAAGGACAATGTATTTGCCTAGATAAAGAATTCCACCAGGAGTCTTAGAAAGACTCTGAGATGGGCACAGATTTTTAAGACATAAATAATCACAAGACTTACAGTAGTTAAAGGAGTAGATTTTAGTAGCTAAAGTGCAAAGGTTGGAACTTTGATAAAATTTAAGTTCATTAAAAATAGATGTGGGGGCTGGGAAGGTGGCTCAGTGGTAGAGCGCTTGCCTTGCATGCATGAGGCCCTGGGTTCAATTCCTCAGCTCCACATAAGCAGGGGAAAAAAGCTGGAAGCGGTGTTGTGGCTCAAGTGGTAGAGTGCTAGCCTTGAGCTGAAGAGCTTAGGGACAGCGCCCAGGCCCAGTGTTCAAGCCTACGACCAGACCAAAAAAATTAAATAAATAAATAAAAATAGATGTGTTTTACAGAAAAAAGGTGTAAACATTTAAATTTCCAGATTAAAATGTTTAGTGATTTGGGATGGCAAAATAGTCTTTAGGAAGGACAAAGAGAAGTTGAAGAAAATGACCTTGTTGGAATTCTTTAACTTCTGAATAGGAAACTATGGAGAACTATGCTTACGTGTTTTATATTGACACTCCAAAACAATGAGAGACAAATAATATTGTATAAGAACTCTTTTACAAGACCTCATGTTTGCTCTAATTGCTGCTAAAGAACAGTAAGTCCAAACAAAACAAACAAGGCCAATGAATAAAGGACATTTGTCTTTTTTCCAACACACCCTTGACTTGACCTTCATGAGAAATTCTTTGAGAAATTTTTACATTTACTACTGTCATTAAAACTATTGAAGAGTGGTAACAAAGTACAGTTTATTTCAATTAAGTTAGTAGTTAAAAATAGAATCTTTTAGAAAGTAAAGGATAGAAAATTGCAAAATAATAAGAACAGAGTTACAAAAAGAAAACGTTCATAACAAGTAAAAGATACCAAAGAAGACATTGGACAAACATATACATTAAGTAAACAAAGGACATATATGAAACAAGTTCTTAGGGCAAAGCAATCAATTAAAGCAACAGTAACTAAGGATGATTTTTTTTCTATTTTATGTTTTAAAAATTTTCTATTATCTATCAAAAGTATTTGTAAAGTATAATTTAGGAAGAAGAGAAAAAAGGTGGCAAAGCTGAGCTATGGGGGCCTTCTATGAGTCAGTTGTGAAAACTTATAGCATTGCTGCAGAAAGCAAGCAATACATTCCAGGGTCAACCCACTGGCTGGCCATTTCCATGTCCTACATAAGATAGTCTAAGTGTCAGAAGTGCTTAAAAGCTACTTTGCCAAATCCCATGAACCAACTAAAACCAGGAAAAAAACAAAGGTTGGCAAATGTGTCTTCGTTCTAAGCTGCTTTCTGCACATTTGGCATCCTTGGAATCCAGAAAAGACACTACTGATGGATTGAATCTTTACGACAAGGGACTACATGACCCCTAAAGGATCAACAGAGCATCGTCAGGACAGACCATCCACCAGGCAATGGTGATTTGCTTATCCAAAATAACATAAATAACCCATGTATCCTTAATGTACACTTTGGGTTCCCAAGAGAGCAGACCACTTTTTCATTATTCCACAATGTATTTCTTATTGCTAGGATGGAAGTAAAACCCAAAAATAAACCTTACATACAATTACTTCCCATGTATATAACATATATTACAATAGATTATATTATATATTATAATAGTAAATCATATGTTTATATAGATATATAAAGCAAATTCCCAGAAGAATAATTTTGGAATCCATTTAGCTCAATCTTGGACTCTGCTTTACAGAAAATATCCTGCCTTGCTCTTCCCTAAAATTTGTGATTTTCTTTTTCTTTTTCTTTTCCTAATTAGAGGGCAACTTGTTCCTTGCATATCTTTGGCTTAATCATTCCAATCACTCTGATGACCCATTTAGTCTCCATTTAGTCCTCATCACACAAACCTATTGTATTTCACAACCGAAGCTATTTGAATGTTCAATCTCAAGTTGGGTGAATCACATTTGCTCTATGTGGGTCAGTCAAAATTAACTACAGAAGTCTCCATGTACCAGAATTGGTATTATCTGCTTTATGATTATGGAATTAAGTTATCCTGAGACTTAAGCACTGTATGTCTTTTTGGCATTCTTTTCATTACAAAAGTTGTTCTAGTTTTGGCTCGTACATAGAGAACAGTCCAATCTCAGAAAAACTGTAGAGATATGGTAGTTTTCTTCTTATTTCCATGAGTGTAATTTGATGGACAGATCAGTAAATCTCAAAGTAACATCTTTGGACCAGGAGCCCTGGAATCAACTGGAGACTTGCTAGAAACAGGTATTTCCAAACTGCAATATGAACTCATGAACTGGGAACTCAGGACCAGCAAACTGCGTTTTGAGCAATGCTTATCCACTCACAAATTTAATAGCTTTTGGACAATAACTATACATGGTTCTGACCACATGCAGTCAAAAATGATAAGTTAAAATAAAATTTCATAAAAGTTTCTGAATTTCCATGACTGTATGCTGCAGTCTTATTAAATTGCTGAGTGTTCCTCTGCCCTTAATTTTGTGAAAACGTGTTTCTCAAAAAGCAAATGGTGACCACTAAAACAAGGTAAAAATTAATGTGCTTAACTTAAGTAGTAAACTAAAAATAGTAGATTGGTTGAGAAGTAGCCTGTCTTTAAGCACAAGTAGGGTAGAATTATGATAACAATGAATGAAACATTCTCAGAACAGTACTGAGTTCTCTGCACCCTAACATTGTTTTTCCGTAACAGGGTTCTCTTTAGAACTTTAATTCATGGATATGAGGGGTCCACATATGTCTATTCCACGTATGTCAGCAATGTGTCTTCTTAAATTTATCCCCAAGTTTTTCAAATTGTGGTGCTATTTTAAGTAGAATACATTTTACTTTTTTTCCTTGTCATATTTCTTCTAATTTTACTCATTTTTTAAAAAACATCTTTAAGTAGTTGCACAAGCGTTGCCATGTAACAAAGAAGTTTATGAATACAATCTATCTTAATCAATGTGGCCCCTTTCATCTTTCTTGCCCATCCCTCTGTTGTCCACCACTTTATTCATCTTTCTTAGTTTTATAGGATGCACATTGGATTTTAAGTGCATTTTCTCCAATTCCCCTCTTCATTTTCCTACCCTTTTCCTCTTTCCTCCCACTCTACCCCTTTGGGGTACTGTCTTGTTTTGCTGAAGTTTGACTTTGTCTTTCTAAAGAGTTACAATATTTGAGTTCTCTCTTGAATCTACATTATTTCAGCTAATACGTTTATATACACTTGCATACCACACAACATATTTACTTATATATATGTTTATAAAGCTATATCTAGAATACACTTTAAATTTTGAGTTCTAATAACTCATTTCTGGAACACAGAAAAACAGTTAATTTTTGTACACTAATCTTGAATCCTACTATATTGCTCAACTCATTTGTTCTGGAAGGTTTTTAAAAAATAAATTCTTTGGAGTTTCATATCATCTGCCCAATAAGGGCATTTTCATACACTGAATGTGTTCTTTATAACTAGATCATGGTCAACAGTCTGTCAACCCATTCAGACCTTCTTTCCTGCCCCTATATGTCTCCTCAAAATATTGAGTATTGATTTATCTAGTCCTATAAAACCAGATTTAGCCAATATACTTTGCTCCTGTTTATCAACTACAATTATCTAGTAACAATAGATGCTGGAGGGGATGTGGACAGAAGGGAACCCTATTGAATTGTTGGTGGGAGTGTAAACTTGTTCAACCACTTTGGAAAGCAGTATGGAGGTTCCTCAAAAGACTCCACATAGAGCTGCCCTATGACCCAGCAATCCCACTTTTGGGCATTTACCCGAATGATCACAAACAAGACCATATTAAAGCTACCAGCACAACATGTTTATTGCAGCATTATTTACCATAGCTAAGATATGGAACCAACCCAGATGTCCCTCAGTAGATGAATGGATCAAGAAAATGTGATACACATACACACACACACACACACACACACACACACACACACACACAATGGAATGCTATGCCTCCATCAGAAAGAATGACATTGCCCCATTTGTTAGGAAATGGAAAGATTTGGACAAAATTATATTAAGTGAAGTAAGCCAGGCCCAAAGAAACATAGGTCCCATTCTCATTACCTTTTAAAGCCCCTAAATTGTCCACCTTCATGCATAAATGTGAGCCGTAAAGAACCAAGATGTTCTGTCTTGTTTTTCTCTTCTTCAGACATAATCATAACACATAAGTCCTGCCATTGACCTTGCAAGCCAACTGCAAAAAGTGAAAGATTTCATAGAAAATTCTGGACACTCGTTGTACAATGTTCCTGAAACTGTTCCCAGTAGAATGGTGAGATCTGACCTGATAACTTAGAAAGTCCATCAAGACTCACTGGAAGAAATAAGCAACAGAAAAAAAAATAATAAATTCCCTAACCAGAATTTTGACTAAAATGTGTCATATTAAGATAGTAACCTAAAATTCTTTATTTTGTGGATGAGATAGTTACCACATCCCATTTCTTCTTATTTTCACCGACTTGATCGTGTCTCCTAATATTCACATCTGGGTTGTCTGCCAAAATTCTTGCCTCTGAACTCTGGAGGATTTTATTCTTGTGACAATCATTGGTTCCCTGTATCATTGGTTCTACTGGATTGACACAATAGAAATATTTTGTTTTGTATATTTGTACATCAATAGAGAGACAAATAGAAAAGCAAAAAGACTGTCAGTATGCATTGCATATGCTTTGGGTTTTTTGTTTTTGTTTTTGGTGCCAGTACTGGAGCTTGAATTTAGGGCCTAGGTGCTTCTTCTTATTGTGTTTACACAAGGCTGGCACTCTACCAATTAACTCCACTTCAGGAGTTCTCTAGGCTGGCTTTGAACTGCCATCCTCAGATATCAGCTTCTTGAATAGATAGTATTTAAAGCATGAGCCACCAACACCCAGATGCATATACGTGTGTGTGTGTGTGTGTGTGTGTGTGTGTGTGTGCATGTGCACGCACATGCGCTAGTCCCAGGCCTGGACAATATTCCTGAGTTTTTTGGTCAATGGTAGTGTGCTACTACTTCAGCCACAGCTCCATGTCTGACTTTTTGTTTGTTAATTGGAGATAAGAGTCTCACTGACTTTCTTGTGTAGGCTGGCTTCCAACCATGCTCCTCAGATCTCAGCCATCTGAGTAGCTAGGATTAAAGGCGTGAGCACCAGAGTCCAGCTTGCATATACTTTTTGTTGCTTTGTTTCTTCACTTAGAAGAAAGTTGTTTTTACAGTCCCATTTTCCATTCTTTATAACTCATACACAATCAGTTGTGTTTGCTTCGTTGACTTCAGCTTCTAAGTAAACATATTGCCTTGATTTTAGCATGAACTAGGAAAAATAAATCTACTAAGTATGAATTGAGATCTTTCAATCTGGCTTGTAATTATTCTGAATGTGTATCACTTAAATTTGTTTAGCCCAAAGTAAATAGAAACACCAAAGTAGCAGAAGAGTAGACAAACAGTGAAGTTCTTCTCCTACATATTAAAAGAAACCCAGAGATGTCCAAACCAGGGAGGGTAGTTAGGGTTACAGATTCTTTTATGTATAGTCTTTCAAACCTTAGTATGAAATATCTGACTCACAATGGGGATGAATGCTTATGCACAAGTCATACTAGCAACATTTCAGCCTGCAACACAGAGGTAAGAATAAAGAGGCCTATGTCCCTATCTCTATAAAAAGGTACATAATTTTCAAACAGCTTGCTCTGGTAGTGTCATAGTAATGCCTAGCTGCAAGGAATGCTGGGAAGTATAACAGGAGAATAGATATTAGTTAGGTCAAAAAGAAGCCAAAAAGCCTCTTCTATCTGGAGGAAGTACATTTGTTTGTGCATATATTTGCATTGGAACAACTTGTTCATTCTTTAGTAATTAGAAATAATTGGCTGGAAGAAAACAGTCATTGAATGAGCAAGTTTTTGCCTCTTAAGGACTGTCCTATGATGTCCTCCTAGATTCTCACATTTAGAATATCATCTCTCAGTCGTGACTACAAACAATTCTCTCCAACAGAAACTTGGGGGAAACATCTCCATTCACATTTTCTCTCAGAATAGTCCCAATCATTTTCCCTGTGAAATGGTTTACCACTTTACTTTTGTCCTCAATCTGTCTTTCCGTCTCTTTCTGGTGGCACTGGGGCTTGAACTCAGGGCCTCAAATTTTCTCTGCCACTTGAGTCATGTTGGCAGCACTTTTTGCTTTAGCTGTTTTTTTTTTTCAAATACAGTCTCACACTTTTGTGCAAGCTTTGCCTCAGACCATGATTTTCCTATCCTCCACCTACTGCATGCATCAGATTACAGATTTATAACATCACTTTTAGCTGTAGAGATAGTGTCTCACTTCTGTTTTTGCTTAAACTGTCCACAGGTAAACCTTAAAGCCCAATACCTTAATTTCCCACTTGCAAGTATCTGGGATTGCAGGCACCACCTTGCTTGATCCACTTACTGGCTTCTTAGGGAGCTAGGCTCTTATTCTCTTCTAATCATTTGAATCTAAAACAACTTTGAATTTTGGTCATAGATATAATTGGTATTTAACTTAAAATTTCATTTCCTTATTTTTCTTTTTCAGTTCCTGAGTCCTTTCCTTGAAATAGGAATAATGCTAGTCCTAGCAGGACTACAGTAGGAAAAGCAATATTTTGACAGACAACTCTGTTCATACCTTTTGACAATTCTAATTCCCTAATATAGCTACATTTCCACTTTACCCGCAAATAAACTGACTCTATATCTTACCCAGTGTTACCCAGTAATGGAAATTTCCATGGAATCTAGTCCAAAGAAATGTAAAGAAAAGTACTCATGAAGTTTATTTTAGAGATAATCATCTGACTATTCACGTCCTCTTCTGCTTTCTGGTTTGGTTTCAGTCCTGCTCATCAGAGTTCATGGTTTCTTTCCTAGTTAGTGCTATTATAACAAGGCTTCTACCTTTATAAAGCTCCCTTCCAAAAACTTATGAAATAGACATTTCAAGACAATGGACTATATCTTTTCCCACATGCCAACTCTAGAATTTTAATTATTCATAACGCTTCTTCTGACATTGTTGTCTTATATTCCGTAAATAGCAAATTCCAGCAGTAACACATTTTTTACCTAATCATCATGTTCTTAATACTTTCTTGTTGATAGTTTTATATAGAAAGCCCTTTGGAGTGGCTTTACTGCTGAATATCAAAGCTAAAGCTGTCTTAGAAGACCGGGCTATTCATTCCCATAGCTTCTCTATAGTTAGTACTTGACTTTACTTACAGTCATATCTGGCCTACCCTACAAATGCTTTAAAATACCCACTTCCCTTAAAATGCTGTATATTCTCTCCACAGCCCTCAGGTCACTGGACTCTCCTGTCATGTGGTATTATGTCAAGGCATCCTGTCATGGGGCTCCTTGTCACTGGGGTTCCTGTCAGGGCACATTATATCATGAGCACCACACCATGGAGAGTCATGTCATGGGGAGTCATGTCACAGGGCATCCTGTCATGGGGCATCATATCATGAGACATCACGTCACGTGACATCATGTCCTGGGACTCTCCTTCACAGGGAAACCTGTGAAATCGTATGAGAGAACATCACGAACTTACAGAGTTGTATGTCACAGGGATTTACATCACCTTATGCTTTATTATAAGCCTTAAGTCACGTGTCATCGAGTCACAGGGCATCAGGTCATGCAATACCACGTCACAAGACTCTCCATCCCAGACTCCCCTTACGTGGCATTATGTAGCCTGACTCCATGTCACAGGGCTCCTTGTTATGGGACATGAAGTCATATGGAATCAAGACACAGGGCATCATGTCACCAGGGTATCAAGTCACCTGACTCCATGTCAAGTCACCTGACTCGGTGAGGTAGCCTGCCATGTAACTGCATTCCTTGGGAGGGCACCTCCCGGGGCTTTGTCTCACAGGGCCTGGGGCCACAGGGCTCCCTGTTACGAGAGCTAGGCATTTGTTGTTGAAGTCTTTTTTCAGAGGATTTCTGTCACTTTACCATCTTTCTGGAAAGGAAGGGGAATGCCTTTGGAAGTAGAGAATGTCTTCCAAAGACAGGCTGTTTTCTTTGGGGTTTCAAAGACAACAGTCAGATGCAATTTGAAGTTGAGCTTCTAAAATAGTGAGAGATTTTTTTCACCCAAAACATCAGTGGATTTATTTAAAGGCTCATTGACAAGTGAATCTTTGTGTTGTTTTGAAGCAGATTAAGTGTTCTGGGACAGAATTTCTCTTGTCACAGCCTTGATTACTAGAACAAGGAAATATAAAATTAAGGAGGTATGTGTTTAATATTTCAAATTATAATTAATGATTATTTTGGGAAAAGGTACATCATGGGCTATGTCAACTAAGATGAAGAGAATATTAGGAAACAGAATGAATTAAATCTTTATTAAGCTAGGGCCCCTGCCCTGGTACACTGCATTTGATCTTCCTGACAGAACAAGAACAAGGCCAATATATCATTCTTAAAATGTCAAAGCCATAGTTACTAACTACTCAAACTTTGAAAACCAGGTTTGTTTAACTAACTTTCTCATTTGTGGGCCTTCTAATCATGAGTAGCTCCTAAGGACTGAGTTGGATAGAGAGGGAAGAACTAAGGGAGCAAAAACATACAATTAACAATAAAAGGTCGAAACTAGTTTTCTTAGACCTGTGGTTTTGGGTGATATTACAAATGATATACATAAATATAAAATATATAAAGATAATCAATATATGCTAATTTATGTACTTATAAGAATGTTTTCTTTTTAAAATTATGTAATAAGGATGAGGATATAGCTCAGTGATCGAATTTACCTCATCTGCACTATTCCTGGGTTTGAGCCACAACAGTACTAGAAAAAAAATTAAAGTCTTGGATATCCTGAAAGTTATTTTTCAGAAGCATTTTGTGTTCTGCCATGATCTGAAGTGAAATAGTGAAATTGGAATGTCTGACCTCCATTCTTTGCTCAAGGCTAGCGCTCTACCACTTTGAGCCACTCCACCACTTCTGGTTTTCTAGTGGTTAATTGGAGATAAGAGTCTCATGGACTTTCCTGCTCAGGCTTTCTTTAAACTGATCCTCAGATAGCTAGGACTGCAGGTGTGAACCACCAGAGCCTGACTTCACTAGAATCTTCACAGTAGAAATGATAACATTTCCTTTCTTGTGCTGTTAGATTTGATAAATGTGTATTGAGAAAAAATGGCCAAACTAGAGCAGAAGCGAAATGGTGATACTATGAAAACAAACTATCTTTATTGTGCTGAGTATCTCTTTGTGCCTGGTTACATTTTAGGAGGTTCTCTCAGATCAATGGATTTGAATGGGACTTAAGGTGGAAAAGAAAGGAGATTTTGGGTTTTTCCGACCAATACTCCCATCTTTCCCTTCTCTCAGCCTCAGTGATAGCAAGGTATTGAAATATTTTGGTTATCACTCTAGTGTGGTACTCCTGGCAGCAGGTCTCTAAGGAAAACACCTGTAACAGGTGAAGGACAGAGTACTGGCCTGAAAGGGAGTCTGGTTAGCCCACCTCCATCAACAAGGACCCAGAGCTTCTCATTTCACAATCTTGAATAAGGGGTCTATGGCTCTTTAACATTACATAATTACAAATAAACTCCATAGCTAAGATATGGAACCAACCCAGATGTCCCTCAGTAGATGAATGGATCAAAAAAATGTGGTATATATACACAATGGAATTCTATGCCTCCACCAGAAAAAAATGACACTGCCCCATTTGTTAGGAAATGGAAAGATGTGGAAGAAATTATATTAAGTGAAGTAAGCCAGGCCCAAAGATACATAGGTCCCATGGTTTCCCTTATTTGCAATTACTAGTATATGTCTGAGACAAGCAGAAACGGTCAGATAAGTTGATGTTAGTGGAAATGAACTCCAAGATAAGGACTCAAATGGTTTTTCTTTCTTGCTATTGTTTCTAACATATTTATAAGATATTTCTTTGTTGCTTTGTATGTCCCTCCCCCACAGTATAACCCCTGTTTTCACTGTATTTGATGTTGCTATAATTTGGAGAGGGGAAGGTTAAAAAACAAATTGTTTAAATAGGGATACAGGTGGATCCATCGCAACAATGACATGTACAAGTCATTATGTCGAAAACTGAACTTTACAACTTTGGGGAGGGGAAGGGGGGAGGAGGTGGGAGGGAAGGGATGGTAGGGTAAACAAAGGAGGAGGCAAGAATGCTTGATAAAAAATGTACTCATTACCTTGCTCATATAATTGTAATCCCTCTGTACAGTATTTTCACAATTAAATTAAAACTCATCAGATATGATGAAATTTTGTCTTCCTTTGAGGTTTAGTTACCTAAGTAATGTTTAACAGGAACACAACTGTGCCAAACCCTACCATGACCGAAATAGAATGCCCCCTCCCCTGGCTCTGGAGACTGAAGCTGGGGCCTTGTTCATGCTGTGCACATGGTCTAATGCTAGGATATCTTCCCAGGCCCTGGCAATATATGCCAGCAATACACGGGATACCAATCGGTCAGAATGCAAAGGTAAAGGAAGAATAAATAAAGCCCAGGTTTGCAGCTGCCACACATTTTAAGGACTTTGAAGCATCCATGTCAAGACACAAAAAGATCCATAACAAAAAGAGCCCACCTCTTTCCTTTTCCTGCAGAGTGAAAGAACGGACATTGCCAGTTGAGAAACTTTTGAACTTTTGCAAACGTCCAAAAATCTGGCAAGCATACAATATATCAAGGATACTAAAAGTAATTGTCAGTTTGGTTAGCACAGTTTTCAGTTTTTAACTCCTTAAGGTCATACTTGCAAAAAAAAAAAAAAAAGCAGAAATCATTAAGGGGCAAGGCATTACTTTCATCATAAGAACTCTTCACCAACCACTCCTCCCCTTTTACCATTCTTTGTGTCTCCCTCTTCTCCCCAGTCTGTTGTGAATGCTGAAACACTTGTCTGCAGCAAAGACTTCCCCTCCCCTCACACAAGCATTCCCATGAAAACCAAACAAGTTAGGGTCAATGGCCATTAAGGGACATGCCATCTGATTTTCATTGCTAGTGACAAGATTTGGTTGGAGACCTGGGCAGCTTGCAACTAGGGGCTTAACCTAATTAGGATCAGACACCAGGAAGCAGAAACACTGAAGAGCACATTTTTAGAGAAGAGGCATGATTGTTCATCTTTGTTGTTAATCAGATTAACAGATGCCTAGAATACTGGTAAAGCACACTTCTGGGTGGAGTATACTTTTCAAGTGGGTCAGATCTATCTCAGACCACGAATGGCACCAGTCCAAAAGACAGGCACCTTAAAGGAACAAAAGTTTCAAGTGGGAAACTTACACATGTATGGGAAGCTTCATTCTTCCAGGGCAGTTGCATTGTTTGCTGGTACATCCCTTGTAGACATCAGATTCCAGATTCCTCAGTTTCTAAGAATGAACTTGCACCAGTGACTCTCCAAGGGATTCTAGTCTTTAATTCTTGGAATGAGGCTGCCTCATTCTATCTTGCTTCGAGGCTTTCAGAATTATGGACTGGATCGGTAGCTATTGGCTTCTCTAGCTCTGGAGCTTATAGGCATCCACAGTGGGGAATTCAGCCTCTGATTGTGTAAGCCAATCTAGTAGTAAATCACTTTATGTAATTAAATATATATTCTATTGGCTTGGTTTCCTTGGAGAATACTAACTAATACAGAAGTAAACTAAGTAAAACTGACTAGGGAGTTGTATGGCCTATGACTTTGGAGTAGATTCCCATAGTGCCAGGAATAAAAAAGCTTGGGGCAAAGGGATCAAATGCCAAAATGCCACCAGAAGCCTAAGAGAACTTAGGTGCAATAATAAAGGATGTGGATGTACACAGATAAAATCAGACCAACATATAATACAGAAATCAAATTTTAGTTCGGACCCCATCAATAGAGTGATTATTCTCACCCAAAGGAGCAGAATGAAATGTTCCCTGTTGCACTTGTGTACAAAGAAGGTGGACTAAGGACATGGTGCTCAGTTGGCACAAACTCTGAGACCAAATAAACCCACAAAATTGATCCCTCGGGTTGGGGAGTAAGGTTGGAAACAAGCATCTGGCAGTACATTCCAGAAGCAAGTCAAGCCTCTTTATGGACTGCACTTGGAGTATTTACTGATTCAAAGAAAAGGAATTAAGATCAAGATACCCAAACAAAATAAACATCAGCGGCAACAAATAACCCTGCAGCTAGCAGCCTTGGAAAGAAATGGCAGGAGGTGTCACAGAAGACAATTCACACAACTAGGACATGGCATTGTGTAGGCCAAATCAGAGCAGCTTGGAGTGGAATCTCTTATGACATACTGACTAGTTTCTCAAGATGCTAGACTTGGGATTTGAGAGCTGAATCTTGCTGTGTGATCTTTTTAAGTTCATATTGTATCTTATATGTTACCAAACATTTGTGAATGTCATGGTATGCGTATGTTTGTTAATTTTCAATGTTCTTACAGCCTCTGAAAAAAGAATCACAATAATCAGATAGGTAAACTGGTAGACTGTATTTCACAGTAAGTCACCATTAAGGTAAGCTGAGAGGCAGGCTTCTTTTCTTTGAGGAGTATGAAATGATCCAATTCCAATGTTAGTGAATTAGCAAGTAGAGGCTGCAGAGAACTAAGTGAGAGGCTACTACTAGAGCAAGGACTGTCAGAGGATGAGACCCAGATCACCAACATTAACCACTGGCAACTTTTAAGACAGCATCAACATCTAAGACCTATTGAAGATGAATCTCTTACTTTAAGAACTAGACATGGGGAGGAAGTTTTTTCTTTGTTTGTTTGTTTTTGTTTTGGTGCTGGTGACTGAACCCAGAACCTCAAACATGATGAACATAGGTATTTTAACAAGCCCTCATGGAGATTTTGGTATGGCTCTCATTTTGAGACGTCTGGTCTAGATTTTTGGTATGTGATGCTTGAGCTGATAAACTAGCCACATGGCCATCTGATGAGGGCTGGTTAGAAATGTAGAATCTCAGGCCCTATCCCACACCTGTGGAGTCAATACCAGTACTATTCAAATCTCCTGGAGGTTAGTAGGTACATTAAATTTGAAAATGACTAGAAGATGGATAATAACAGAGGAATATAAAAAAGGTAAACAGTGGAGAAATATTCAGGCAATTAGGGAACAACCTTTTCTCTGACACTTGGTTTACAATCCAGGGGTATAAAATTACCCTTCGGCATATCCACTGGAATTGAATTGATGGGGATTTGAGAGGCTCCCAGGGTCTGCTCTACTGAAAAAGGAAAACTGTGCATCCATTGGCGTTACATACCAGCATCTCTAATTATTTTCTTCCCAAAAGAGAAAAGAAAAAAATTCTTGAGTAGGGCTACAATTTGAAGTCATTTGTTTAATATTTCCAATATATTTTTTTGTGTTTCATTTTGTGGTTTAGCAGAGGACAAAGGACAATGGTGCCTTTAGAGAGGCAGGGATGGGCTGTGCTAAGATCAGGGTAGATCCAAGTTCAGGGTTTCTGGGAAACTGGCTTTAGCTCAGGGATACTCAGGCTTGCCAATAACAGATCCACAGTTGACAAGGGTGCTAATGAGCTGAGAATGTACTGTGGACTCAGGGATAGAAGGCAAAGTTCAGCCCAGGAGACAGGACCAAACAGGTAGGAAACACCTGCTAGCCATAAAACATGTGACAAGACAACCTTCTTTCTCCTGCCAATAGCTGTGAAGGGTGTGATATTAATGATAAAATGGAGATTTAAGAGGAAGGAAGTAAACACAAGTTTATCTTCCCTATCTTGTGATAATTAGACACTAGTTCCAGTTCACAGAAGATTAGTTGTTAATAAGTAAACAAACATATACATTATTATTTATCAACTATATCATAAAAATTTATTCCTTACTCTAATATTTTATACATCGTCCATAATGTACCTTGGAGTCATTTAATGACTGCTTGTAACCCTCCGTGTAAAAGGAGACGAATACTTCTCTGTGTATGGTCTATCGGTTCATGAGCTATGACATAGCCAATCTTTCATATTGCCAGTGCTCTGGAGCAAACAAAATGTTAGTTGCCTCCAGTTGATATCTTTTTTTTTGGGGGGGTGTCCTGTCATGGGGACTGGGAGCTGTCCCTCAGCTCTTCAGCTCAAGGCTACACAGAGCCACTTCCAGCTTTTTTCTTTTTGCTTATGTAGTGCTGAGGAATTGAACCCAGGGCCTCAGGCATGCAAGGCAAGTGCTCTACCACTGAGCCACCTTCCTAGCCCCTCCAGTTGATATCTTGAAGACAGTTTGCCTTACCAAACCTCTCTTTGTGCTCTTGTGATCAAATCTCTCTTTATGCTCATGGGAAAGCAGCTTAATTCAAGGGCTTTAGCTTCAGTAATTTCTATTACAGATCTTGGCATTCGAGTGGATTATCCTAAATCTTTACTCCTTTGAGTACTAAGAATGAATGATCTTACCTCTTTTTGACTCACTTTCCATATAGGTAACACGAAAATAAAAGTCTCTCCTGTATCAGATAACTATGCATAGGAAATGAACTAATGTGTACAGAGGACAGGTCTTCAATAAATGCCAGCTATCATTATTTCTGAATGTGGTGTTTGTACTGATACTACCATCACAAACTACTTAATGAAATGATAATGTCTATATAAATAAAAACAAGAATCTCAGCCATGGATAAGGGCTATAAAAAATTAAAAGTAAAAAGAAAATGAGGCCAAGAATTAAAGGGAGCGCTATGGTTAAGATTGTGAAGGACTAGAAAGGCCTGTCAAAGAAGTGAAATCTGTGATCAGAAGGGGCATTTTCATGAAGACTTAGAATGAAGTTTAAGAAAGAAAACAACAACAACAACAGTATTTTGGAAGCTAGGAGACAAATAAATTTCAGAGAACAGTCCTGTCTACCAGTTCAAGGTTGTTAGGGGTTCAAGTGAGATGAACACAGGGGACTAGGTATTGGATGCTGACAACACTTTCAGAGGAATGATGTGCTAACAGCCGTAATAGAGTCTGTGGAGAGTAAGAGGAGGGGGAGGGGGAGGAGGGGGGAGGAGGAGGAGGAAGGGGAGGAGGAGGAGGAAGGGGAGGAGGAGGAAGGGGAGGAGGAGGAAGGGGAGGAGGAGGAAGAAGGGGAGGAGGAGGAGGAGGAGGAAGGGGAGGAGGAAGAGGAGGAGGAGGAGGAGGAAGAGGAGGAAGAGGAGAAACAGGAGGAGGAGGGGAAGGAGGAGGAGGAAGAGGGGGAGAGGGAGGAAGAAGAGGGGAAGGAGGAGGGGGAGGAGATGGGGAGGGGGAGGAGAGGAGGAGGAAATAGGACTGGAAAACATTCTCAGAAGAGTTTCACAGTGATCAAGAATAGCAAAGTCAGGGTAGACAGTGATTTCTATTTGGAGAGGAGGAAGTGGTACCTAGAGAGAAGGTTGTGTGGGTAAGCGCATGAAGAAGAGAAGCTTCTGAATGTGTGTCCTGGTGTGGTGGGATGGGAGAATAGGAGGGAGATACATCTGCAAGCTGAAGATACCCAAACATGACTCCACAGAAACAGGCAGCAGTGGGTAAGTATAACGAACCAGCCCATGAGCATCATGCCCCCACACTGCAAGATGAAGAGCATAGAAGAAAAGAAGCAGCTGTTAGATGGCACAGCTTAAAAGAAAAACAATGACCTTCCTCTTCCAGGTTACATGAAGTCATCTCTGCTGTGAATGAGAGAGGCACCTGGACATTCAGGAGGCCAAGGAACACAAGAAACATAGAATAACAGTGTTCAGCTCCTCAGCATGTGGTAGCAATTCATTTCGAAAAGGTAGACCGCCTTTATGCGATACCACTAGAGTATAGCAGTATGTTTAAGGTTCTTGAAAATACACAATAGAGATCTAATTTTAGCACATAATCCTTAAAATTTAATCCTGGCAAGTCTGAAAAAGGAAATTTAAGGAGCCCGCATCCAGCTCCAGACATTTTAAACTGCACAATGGTGATTACTTTTCCAAGTGGATCAGCTCAGAAAGTGGGGGAACCGGGTCAAACTTCCTAGGTCAGTTCCCAGGGATATCCTTTCTCAAATTTATGAATACCATAACTTTGTTTCTCACCATCATGGTGGGCAAGAAGACCAAGTGCAAGATGACAGAGACAGCACATTCATTGACTGGCAAAGGCCTGGTCCTTATCCTCCAAGATGATGTCGAGGAGATGGATCTTCACACAGTGGACAACAGGGCCTAGCTATAAGTAGTTCCACCTAGTTCTTTTATAAGTTCTTTTTATAATTCCAGGAATCTTTCACCAGAATTGCCCTGGTGCAAAGGTAGAGATCCAATATTTTGAAGAAATAAGGAAAAGGCATTTTGGAATGTTAGTGTTTACTACGCATGCGCTAAGGAACAGATCCTATGCCAAACCCTTCACAGGTTTTCACAGTGGCACCGACTTTTCATTACTCACAGGTTCCCCCCACATTATGAACAGGGAAACAGAAGCTTAGAAATATTTCTAGTCCTAAGTGATACATCTATTTAGGGAGTGAACTCATGACTGCAAATTGGATAACCAAGCAAAGCAGAAGGGAGTTTTGGAAAGCTGGAGGAATGCAGTGCGGGTGGAGAGGGAACAATCAGCGATGAGGTCAAGGGGCAGGTGGGCTGGAAGCTACTCCCAGAATTAAATCTGTAACACAGCCAGTGGTCATAGTGTAATTCCTAATGGAAGGTTGGCAGGCATTGCCAGCTTGAGGAGCAGTACTGGGAGTAAATGAACTTGTCTTGCTGGCAGAGGAAGGATCCATTACACCTCTCCAAATCACTAATTCCACAATTCTATCAACACAAAGACCAGCTTCTTACACTCTCACACTCTTTCCAGTGATATGAAAGATGGTGGAAATGTCCACATGAGGAGCAGGTAAGGGCACAACACCAGAGCTGCACTTTTACTCCAAATTACTCCACATCCAGACCATTTTCATGTTTGTTTCATGCATTAATGAAGAAACATATATGCCATTAGCATAACAAAAACCACTAGAAAGCTGAAGCTTTATGAGTGCAAATGGATTCCCACAAAGAAACTGGATAATATCTGAAAGTTTCCTATGGCTCATGTGCCAAGTTCTATGAAAAATTAACACACCTCTTAAGTTTAGAAACTCCATGGCCCCTTATATTTTTTTGAATCATTTGCACATAGTATACTATTAAAATGGAATATATCTAAGCATTTATAAAACAGAAAGAAACAGACTCTTGTTAATTTTTAAGACTCAAATCACTCTGGACTGGTAGCCCAACATCCTGGATTTCCCAGTGCCTACAGCTAAGATTGTGGGGAACCACAGGCTCACTCACATACACTATTCATTTTTCGCTGCTTATCCTTCTTTCTTAATTCTAGCAAGAATCACAATGTACTTGAATAGAGAACTACAAGGCTCAAGAGACTAGAAATGCACTCATTCATTTAATTCACTCCTTTTCATTTTCCTTCTAACAAACAAACAAAAAATATCGAAAAGTGAGTCCCTATCTTGTTTGTAAAAAAATATTTCTCTCTGAAGGATTGTGTGGAATACTTTGAGGATGAGCTGTAAGTTGGCAAATAAAGTTGAACTTACTTAAACTAAAAATATTGAAACTTTAGTTTTAGCCAGTGCCAGAAAATAGTAACTCCAGATGTATGAAAGTTTCATAAACACCTTACAAATGCTTTTTAATACATTTTTATTGTAAAAATACTGTACAGAGGGGTTACAGTTGCATGAGCAAGGTAATGAGTACATTTCCTGTCAAGCATTGTTACCTCCTCCTTTGTTTTTCCCTACCATCCCTTCCCTCCCCACCTCCCTAACTACACCCCCACCCCTGCCTAAATTGTAAAGTTAATTTTTCAACATAGTGTCTTATACATCTGATTGTTACAATGGGTCAACCTGTATCCTTATTTAAGCATTTCTTACAAATGCTTTTTACAAGTTTTATCGCATGAAATTCAAATTGATTATTCTAGTAATCAATCGTGCCTCTACCCAGAGGCACAAGAAAGTTATACATTTCAAGATCAATCCTGGTTATGGCATAGATGTTTTCAAAGGCTAAAAAAAAAGTGTATATTGAAAAGATTAGATTATTAACAGCAATTAAAATATTACTGTAAAATGAAGTACTCACATTCTGTGTAAGTGCAATACTTGTTTTGCAATATTAAAATGAACCATCTCAAGGCAATTATAATAGTGGAGATCCTCACCTCAAAATCTAGACCTTCTGGTTCAAATCTGAATTCTAAAATTTACTGCGTGATTTCTCTGTACTTCAGTTTCTGCATCCATAATCTGCTTATTTCACTGATCTGTGTTTCAAATTAAGTAATTTAATACATATAAGACCCTTCAAACAGTGTCTACCATGTAAACTTGTTGTAAGCTATTATGATTTATCATTATTTTTATTCTGGCTCCTTCATAAAGATCATCACTTATTTATGAACCTTACATTACTATTGGAACTAACAGACCTATATGCATATATATTTTTCTAAATAAAGATATATTGAACCAGTGGAAGTTAAGAACATTTCTTATTTATTTATTTATTTATTTATTGTGAAAATACCATACAGAGGGGTTAGAGCCCCCCTATGACCCAGCAATCCCACTTTTGGTCATTTACCCAAATAATCACAAACAAGACCATACTAAGGCTAGTAGCACAATTGTGTTTTTTTGCAGCATTATTTCCCATAGTTAAGATATGGAACCAACCCAGATGCCCCTCAGTAGATGAATGAATCAAAAAAATGTGGTATATATACACAATGGAATTCTATTCCTCCATCAGAAAGAATGACATTGCCCCATTTGTTAGGAAATGGAAAGACTTGGAAAATATTATATTAAGTGAAGTAAGCCGGGCCCAAAGAAACTTAGGTCCCATGGTTTCCCTTATTTGCAATTACTAGTATATTTCTGAGACAAGCAGAAACAGTCAGATAAATTGATGTTAGTCAAAATGAACCCCAAGATAAGAATTAATATTTCTTTTACCAACATCAAATACAGTAAAAACAGGGGTTATAATATGGGGGAGGGACATTCATGGAGGGGAAGGGAAAAAACAAATTGTTTCAATAGGGATACAGGTGGACCCACTGCAACAATGAGATGTGCAAGTTGTTACGTCGAAAAATGAACTTTACAACTTTGGGGGGGTGTTCGGAGATGGAAGGGACGGGAAGGGGAAACAAAGGAGGAGGCAACAATGCTTGATAAGAAATGTACTCATTACCTTGCTCATGTAACTGTAACCCCTCTGTACGGTATTTTCACAATAAAAAAATATTTCTTAATGTTAATGAAGTTACTCTCATATCTACAATAGTTTTGTATGCTGAAATAGAAAAGAGAGAGTAAAAAGGAACTGATGACTGATGAGGGAATGTATGTGTGTACAAATATAGGTGTATATAATACATAAATTATAATTAATGGTCTTCATTGATGTTCATATAATCAAGACAAATGAAACCTTCCTGCTGTAAGGAAACCTAGAGCACCCATTTCATCATGACTTAGGCAGGAATCTGGTCTAATCACCCCTAGACGTGTTTAGTTAGACTCCTGTTCCTCTGTCCTTATATCTTATATAATATATATATATATATATATATAAACATGGTAAAACATGGTAGATATATAGAGAGAGATTGATTGATATAGATATAGATATAGCAGGATATATCTATACTGCTATAAAGGTAGAGCCCCACATCCCACTCTAGTCCTCTTAGCCAGAACAAGATCCCCAGGAGATGGGCATGAATGTTAAGTTTGGAGACCTGATAACCTATGCTACTCTAATTTATGGCAGCTTAATGCTGATTAGGTAGTTTGTTCCACCACTAGATATTCCCATTTCTTATAGTTATCTTCATTGCATACTTCCCAAACATGGCTCTCAGTTTGAGAAAAAAAATATACATGACATGATCTGGTCCAGATTTTAGAAGAAAAATGTGTAATCATATGCATACATAGGTGAATGCACAGGCTTAGTTTTACATAGAGAACTATATGCAGGAATAACACTTGACTATAAATAACAGTAAATCATTTTCAAAGGCACTCTTTCACCTCTTCCTGTGATGATCGCTTTTACCCTTTTGCCTTAGTTCTATTGACTGGAGAACTTAAGGTCCGTTTGGTTAATTCTGAGAGAGCTGAAAATAGCTTCCTGCTTCCCCTTGGGCTTTTTTCTTTCTAAGCCAAAGGTGTCAACAGCTCTGGCTGTTCGACCACTTTACCCTCAGCTCTCTGAGTCCCACCATGCATTTGCATGTCCTCACCTGCTTGCCAGGAGCCTCTGAGACAGGATATAACTCCCCTTGACCAGCGTGACTAAGTAATCTACTGTTCTCCAACAGTGCTCTCTTCTTGGGTAATAAGTTTTCAACTTGTAAAAATGTCATTTTAAAAGTCAAAGGAAGAATTAGTTCCTAAGTCACATGAATCACAACAATGCTTTTCTTCTGCAAATTTATTGGAGATGCTAGGAAGGATGCTGTATCTGTTGTGTAATAGCATTAATTGCACAGAACTCAATATTCATTCCTAAAGCAGAAGAGATTAATTATAACTTGTGCTTGAAGGAAGACAATGCAGGGCACTAGGCACTTCGTAAGACAGGAGGAGAACGAGTACAGAGGAGAAAAGGTCTGCTCCTCCCTGGGCAGAGACAAACACCCAGATGCTGCCAAGACAGACAGTCATGTAGCATGGATTGAGCTCCTCTAGATAAAGTGGCAATTGATATAAGAACCCAGAAAGTAAAAATAAAGAATGATATTTTAATGCAAACTGTGGAGGAAGCTGAACAATAGAAAATAAAAAGTGGATGAAACTTGTGTTAGAATTCTCTTCTCTTGACGATTTAGATTGAAGACTGTCTAGAACAGAGCTTCTCCAGCAAGTCAGGTTGTTATGAATGGGTTGGGACGGTTCTGTGTAGACACCAACCCTGTGGTATTTCTAAGTGAGGCCTGAGTATGAAAGACCCCATCGGCCAAGCAGCACATATCACAGCATTGGAGCAAAGAAAACTCCCTCTCAAGCACTAGGATGGAAAGAGATCCACTTCAAATATCACGTTAATCTGTGCCAATACAGTCTGATATGAATATAGCGATAGTTGTAGAAAAGTATTTGAGTATTTTGAAACCTAATATGTGAATTCTGACCTGTTGAAAAGAGAACCTGATTGTTTTGGAATGCAACCTTGCACATGGAATTACATAATCAAGTATAAAAAAGCATGAAGTAGAGGTAGGCATCGGACATAGCTTAGACACAGATGAGAAAGAGACACAAAAGATCCCATTGAACTGGAGTGACTATAGAATAAAAAGCTTGGACCATTATCAAGACAGTCATGTTTTTCTAAAGCACTGTAGGAAGAGGGTTCACTGATCTTCTGCAAGAAAGGGCAGAGATGAAAGTTGGAAATATGTAAGTTCAGAGCTGATTACCTTAAGTTTTTACTTTGTTTTCATAGACACAGTTATTTCTTCAAGTAGTAAACCAAAAATATGTAAATATATGAGCCAGTGCATTATGCCACTCCATAAATTATTTTCTATTTATTCCACTGGATGGCTTCAGATCTTGTTAGCAAGTTATTTTTGTCACATTTATGACAGTATTGTGAAGAAAAAGAGTATTTATAGTAAATACAAGTTAAATGCCACAAATTATGTTAAATGTTTTATGTATATCATTCAATTTAGTGTTTATAACCCTATGAGACATAATTCTCATTTATAGATGAAGGAAGCAAAGCCCTGGGTCTTTATTGATGTCTCCAAAGACAGAGCTTTAACACCAATTATTTGGCCAGGCACAGTGACATCATGCATCTAATCCTGCTTTTCAGGAGGTGAAGATCATGATTTCAAAGCCATCCCAGGAAAAATGTTAGCAAGACCTTGTTTTAATGAATAAACTGGATTAGGTACATTCCTGCAATCCCAGCTATGTTGAAGGCATAGTAGGTGCATCGAGTACAAGGCTAGCCCTGTGCAACAATGAAAGCTCTTATATGAAAAATAACTAAAGTAAGAAAGGGTATGACTCAAGTCCTAAAGCACTTGCTTAGCAAGCTAAGATCTGGAGTCCAAACTCTAGTACTTGAAAAAAGTAACATAAAAATAAAGCCAATTTTCCTAGCCCAATAACTATTTACATATTATACCTTGCTACCTATAAACAAAAAGTTTTATCAAGCCCATTTACCCTGAGTAATACAGCTATTCAAAAGAATTCAGTACAGAGTAGGGGCTATGGAGTCCCTACAAGTTCAAAGCTACATGTCATAAATTCATTTTAACAGTGTTCACATGAATGGCTCCAAATGTTCTTCTAAAAAAAATTTCTCAATCTGAACACTGTCTTTGGGTCAGATGAACTTTTTCTTATATTCAGGTGTTATAAAATATTGACTATTCATATCCCTGACATCTACCCTTAAATGCCAGTAGCTTCCATCAATGTCTGCGTAGATTGCCCAAAACCCTGGGGGCAGGAGACAAAATTGCTTTGATGCCATGAAAAAATATTCTTTTTGTTTTCTTTTGGTAGTATTGGCATTTGCCACTTAGGGTTTTGCCCTTGTTAGTTGGGTAGTCTTCCACTTGAGTAATGTCCAAACTCTTTTAGCTCTAACTTGTTTCCAAATAGGGTATTGCACATTTACTTGAGCTCGTGGCAGACCATGGTCCTCCTACTTTCTTCTCCAATGTAGCTGGGATTATATAACCCTATGCCAAAATATATGTCATTGACAGATTTTGCTTCACTCAATGTCTTGCTCAACAGTTTAAAGGTTAGGCAATAAAAGAATTCCTAGTTCTTCACTCTTGACCAAGATTAAGACAATGAAATCTTTGTACTATGCTTTTCATAGCAATTAGTTACAAGTTGCTATAAAAGACAACCCTCAAATGTTCGGTGGCCTTAATTTATCAAAAGAGAGTTCCTTGCTCTGGTTACAATCCAATGTGACCTGACAAAGTAGATTGCTAAAGGTGGTCATTCTGGAATTGTGACTCCAAGGTCTTTGACTGTATCATCATCAATGCCTACACAGAATTCCCTTTGTTCACACAGGAGGGGAAAAGAAAATGAGTGATATGATATGAATGAGTCTTCTGAAGTTAACCAGATAGACACTTAGTTTTCATTGGTACAGTTTTGGTAGGTAGGGATTCAAAGAAGTAGTCTAGGACCAATGTCATTTTCATGAGACTAGGTTTGTCATCACAACAGTAGGTTTATTATAAAATTGAGTTCAGTCCCTTTATTTTTCTTCTCACTCCCTCAACCATATGGTATTTTTCCCCTTGCACTATTGGAAAAAGGCCCCCATTGGGTGCAGGGTCCTTAATCCTGGACTTCTCTATACATCAGAAACCTGTGAAGTAGGTCTAATTTTTTTTTTAATGAATTACTCAGTCCCAGATATTCTGCAGTACAAATGGGGCATGGTCTCTTGAACCACATGAGACTCCAAGTGTCACACATCACTTCAAATGTTTGGTTGGAAAGAGTCACTGGTCTTCACTAAGAATGAAATGGTAACAATTCTAACCTGATAGAAGGGCATTTGCATTTTAATGGCCTTCCAGTCATCAGCACCACTGTTTTGAACCTTTTAATGCAACATTATAGAGAAATAAGAACCCTATAAGTCACTTAAATATATCTCCAATAATGCCTGTGCTATTTTCTCATCTTATATATGACAAAGTTTGGATACAATGCTGTGTTCTGATTGGGAGTTGATGTCCTACGGCTAAAACCTAGAACCTCTGCCTTTGACCCTGAATTGAGGGTTTCTAATTCAGAAGGCAGGCAAAGTATACTTATGACAGGGAGGAGTACAATCTACCAAAGAGAATGCTCCAGTTATAACCCTTTGTCACTACAGTCTGACTAGCTCCAAACCTTGCCTTTGCCCTTTAGTGTCTGCATGTGATCTTAGGCAAGTAATGTATGTCCTCAATCCTTCCATTTTCTAACCCAGATTTAATCATAGTTATTATATTGTGGGTAACATCATGAAGTTTAAATGATATGATACATTTACACCACTTAAATATTGTGAAATAATAAGATTTTGTCATTTATATTATGCCACAAATGATCACCAATATATAATGCATTGATTTGCAGAATTTTCTGGCTTATCTACATGACACTTGTGGGCTCCATTTAGGTACTGCTGCTTTGGCTTGTTTACAAAGAGCAGACAAATTCCATCATTAGCTTTGGCAGATTTGCTCCGTTCTACAGTAGGAACTGGGAGAGGCGGAATCTGGGCAAGCAAGTGTCGATGAATCAGCATTCATCCATCCCTAGGGCTGGCTGGAAAGTGGCCCAGAGTGCAAGGTTTACTGACAGCAGTCCATAGAATCCTGTTCCTTTAAATACCAAGGGCAACACAGAGCATCATAAAGGATGAAAGGAAGGTCAAATGCTTTGTGTGTTCTTCTGCCAGGCCAGTGACTAGAAATTCTAGCGACAAGAACAGAAACCTAATACCCAAAACCATCTTCCCATTTATGCTCTTGAATGGCATGGTTTTACAAATAGGAAGGTAAAGGATCCAGAAAGGTCACTGGGAGCATGAGTTCAAATCCCACATGTACAAATGCTTAGCCTAGTTTTTATATGTGCTATTTCCACATGGGTTGTGATATATTACACAGTTCTACTAAGTGACGTGGTAGGAAGCCAGACAATGAAAACACAAGACCAAAGCATGGTGTTCAGTTAGTACAGTACCAAGTTTTCTTAATGTTTGATGAATATTTTCCCCAAATAGAAGGTAAGTTTTCACTTCCTATGAGCACATAACCTCATCTCTTTAAAAAAGAAAACAATACAATATCATTCTACTCCAATAATAAACAGTGGCTTAGGATCACAGAATTCCAAAAGCCCCTCTCTCAGTCAGGTGCCAAATAGCTGAAGTTGTAATGCGTTGGTAGACTTAGACACTACGCCTCAGTGACTTCTGTCAAAAAGAAGTACTATTCCCATCACTGGAGCAAAAGCATGCCCCTAGCAACAGAATTTTATAAAAGGCTTCAGTCTGCGAATAGAGAAGACTTCACCTTCAGCAGAGTGAAGCATATGTGTGTATACATTTACACACACATATGTACACATATATGTGTGTATGTATATGTATGTATATATACATATATATGTATATTTTTTTCACAGAATCTGAAGAATAGGTTCTAAGAGCTACGTCCTGGGTTTTGCCATGAGAAATTTTGATGTTCTCTGGAGGTCAAGCAAAATTCCCCTGAGTAATTTGAGGTTTCATCCATTTGTCTGATTAGCAGAGGTAGTAACATAAATATGTTTATATATGAGTGTACCTCTGAGTCTGTGTGAATGTGTGAAGATGAAATTTTTACTAACTCATTATTTTTTTTACATAGAGAAATGGTACTCATGTGTACTAGAGGTGCCCAATATGTATTAAATACCTAGTAGTCACTGGAAACCCATTTTATGTGGTGAAAGATTATGACATTCTACTTCTTTAGTTTGCATACATATTTCACACCATAGCAAAGACCAAGCTATTGTTATAGATGCCAATAATATTCCTACAAACAAACTAGCAACAAATGTTACAAAATATTCATGGAGTGACTTTCAGTATCTTTTACATATCAATGAATTTGTCCTCAAAGAAAACTTGTAGAAAACTGTGCTGATTTTGCAAAATCTCAGAAGTGATCAAAAGAAAACAAAAATCTTAAACCAACCTTTACTACAGAAGCAAGAAAGGAATAGGGTACTGGTAGCTCAGGCCTATAATCTTAACTACTTAGGAAGCTGAGACCCAAGAATGACAGTTTGAAGCCAGCTGGGGCAGGAAAGTCAATAAAACTCCTATCTCCTATTAACCAGAATAAAGCCAGTGCTGTGGCTCAAGTGGTAGAGCACTGGACAACTAGCCTTGAACAAAAATGTTAAGGATCAGCACTCAGGCTCTGAGTTCAAGACTTAGTGTATACACACACACACACACACACACACACACACACACAGTACTCAAACAGAATGATCTATTTATTGAGAGTGGAAGGCAGATAGTGTTCTACTCTTATGCATAGAACCAACGGAAGGAGGATGGATAATCTAATCCAGTGAACTAGCTGTGCTTCCAGTACCCACCTAAAAAAAATGAGAGTAATATCTTCCTCTTCCATGTTCTACCTTGATTAAGTGAGTTAATATATTGTGAAGAGCTTAGTACAAAGTTAGTACATGAATAGCAACTCATAAATGAAATATATTATTATTGATGCAATGTTATTGTTTCCATCCATCTTAAGGCCCTACAGTTAATCCTATATATGTTTAGCAGAAGAAATGGAGAGGTCATTACCTTTGTGGGTTTTGCCCCCAGGGAAAAATTATTTCTCTAGATCTGCTTATTTTCTTCTTTTCAGTGCAAAATGTATCAGTGTTTAATTATAAGAAGAAAGCCAGAAACGCAGCTCCTTTATAAGTATTTAAATAATGTTTATTTTAATACATGGTTCTGCTGTATAAAAGAATTTGTGAAATCCATAGGACAGGCCCTCATGAATTGCTAGACTACAGGGGGAAAAAAAATAAAGCAAAAAGTGAACTCCAGTTTCAGAACTCATTGGGCCATAGCTCTGAATAGAGATGGTCTCTGAAGCATACTCTAAAAGCAAATTGCAGCTGAAAGTCAATGATGCTTTTTAATAAGAGAGCAATGTTGAAAAGACTCATGGTAAATCTGGATTTGTGCTTCATTAGCAGAGGAAGGCGTCACGCTATCCATGGCAGCACTTCACGGGGAACCAAAATACGGTAGCCTCAGAAAGGATCTTGCATCCCTAACATTTTTTGGCAGCTGAAAGAAGGAAATACTTCAGCTGTCTGCATGCCTGGGGTGAAAAGGAAATGATGGCTATAAATGTGGTGGATCAAAACAAGTCCTAATTTTAAGCTGAAAAGGGAAAACATTGCCTGTATTCGATGACCGAGCAGCTCCAGATGAGAGTTTCAACAATTTCTAAGAACATCTGGTGGAGAAGCAAATAAAGATTTAGAAATCTTCTCCGAAAGAGGCTGGGATTTATTTCAATTCCTAGGAACACATGTCAAATCTTTTCCCCAAACGTCTCCCTTTATAGAATGCTAGATATAAATACAGGAATGTGGATTTAGATTCTGTTATTTGAGAAACTCAGAACTAACCAAGTGAGTATCAGCAAAGAGTATCAGCAAAGACTTAGGGGCAACATTTGCATTTTACAATCTCATTTGACAATGGACAATGTGGTCAGCATTATCTTTTGGGCTATTCAACACTGATACATTTTCTTGATCTTGGGCCCAATATAGTATCTTCCACACACTGTGCTAGTCAACTAAATGCACATGCTTAGTTGGAAATAAGATAATATTATGCTTATGATCCTTGTTTCTTTCTGAGGAATTTCACACCCCACATAGTCTTTCAGGAACCCCAGAGAAGTAGAAACTCAAAATATTTTATTCCGGGGAATGTATTAAAAAGCATGAAAATTCAGAACAACATCAACTTTCATATACTACTTGGACAGCAAAGTATTGTTTTACCATGGCATTAAGTTCATGATTGCTCATGAGCTTAAATTAGAGGCTAATAGAGGTTACAGAAACATGCATGCTATTTTAATTTAAATTTATATAACCTCTCTACAACAATATCTGAAATATATGTGTATTAGTCATCTAAGAATAAAGAAATAACAAAAAGTACCAATAGATACTAAATATTTTTATCTCTCTACCCGATGTGAGGTAATTAAAAGTTAATTAAAGACTACCACCATCAAGAAATCTTTTTTAAAAACCAACTGGCTGCAGATATCAACAGCTTCTACATCTGCCTCCTCTTTCCATTTTAAGCACTCTGAACAAGCAGAATTCAAATTTAATCCATAATAAAGGACTTCAGCAAGATGAGAGTATAACTCGTTTGATGAACAATGTAGAATAACCCTACTCATGTTTTTATGCATTTGTATATGCATATATATGTATATAAATATAAATATATACATATATATACATATATATGTATATATACATATATATAAATATATATATGTATATATACAGATATATATACATGTATATAAATGCATGCGTTTTGCTGTATAGTACTATATGTGTATATAACATTGTTTTTATATCTCCACATATAACTCTATATGAATACATATGTCCATATATTATGTATCTATACAATATATAACATATATCCATAACTATATATCTATCTATAAACTAAGATAATCCACATACAATTGATTGTCTTAAAAGACAATAAAATTCTTCAACAATGTGCAAAACAAATGACCATATAGATAATATCTGGTGGCCTGAGTGAAGCACATATTAATTAAAAAGTTGGCATGCAAAACTGTCATGAACTAAAATTAGAAAGACCTTGATAACTACTGAGCCGAATTATGCTGAGCAGGCCTGTTTTTGGCAGTGACTGCTCACTGTGCTCCAGTATCCATGTTCATTTCTTTCTGTTGTGAAAAATAAAGTCTGAGCATTGGTTGAACTCTTCGCTACTGAGTTATACTCCCATCATCCCTTTTAGTTAACCATGCTCACCTGGTTCAGTTGTGGCCAGTAGGATGTGAACCTCAGTGATCTGTGAAATTCTGCATCGTATATTTAACAGAAAATTATTTCCTTCCATTTTGTTCTATCTTTTCGCCTCTGAAATGTAGACATACTGCAATGATCCATAGACACTGTAGCATATAGTGGAACAAAGGATAAAACCTAGCTATATATGCACAACATGGAGGAGGGTCACATTAAACTAGCCACCAGTACAAACCTTAACCCAAAAAGAAAATAAGCATCTTATCCTGTTTAGGTCATTTTTATATGGGGCTTATAAATGCAGCCTTGTCAACATTTTGTAAAAAAAAAAATATGTTTATTTCAGTGTTGTGTTTTAGATCTGAAAGGTGAGTTTACTCTTGAGAAACTTCTGAAATTCTATAAAGGAAAATTATGCTGAAGTTATCAGGCTTTAACTTAAAAGAAAGGACCTTTTACTTTTTAGATGAAAGGAAGAGACATTAGAATTACCCAGAGAGAAGACAGGGTTATTGATAAGGCATTTATCACTTCAAAGATTTCATGAATTAATCATTGAACCAAATGACAAGGAAAACTTTCTGGCGAAGTATGTAAATTGCAAAAAGAAAAAAAAAGTGTATATCATAAGATAAAAATTATTTCTTAAGATTGGGTAAATCACACACCAACAGAAGTAACAACCTATCCTTCTTAGAAAACTTTAAAACAACTAGAAATAGAAATTTCCCCCTCTATAGTCTAGAGTGTCATTCTGTTGGGTTGTAAGAAGGCAAGTCTTCCAATTTTTTTTTTTACTCAGCAATGCTCAGACATTTATATGCAAGAGAAATGAGCAACAACACAAAAATAAAACCACGGAACATTGCTTTAAATTTTCTTCTATGGAGTTCAATATGTCACTACATAATTTCCCCAAGAAATTAATATTTAGTATGAAGATTCTGAAAAGTGTTCTGAAATCAGAGAGACCTTATAAACATATTAGGAGAGATTTACACTCCCAAGTAGGAATTAACAGGGAACAAAGTATTTACAACAATGCTGGAGTGCAAATCTCTTTCAAAAGAATAATATTTAATGATTTATACCCAGATTAGAAAAGCTGGTAGAAGTACTTGTAGCTTCATACAGATTTTCAAAAATATTCTCAAAATATTTTTGCCCTGGAAATACTAACTTTCCAATGGGCAAATGCCCTTCGCAATTCAGGTCAAGGATGCTGTCCTCTGAAGAGCTTCCAAATTCCCCAGGCAATGTGGAATCGATCATACTTCATGCTTTCTGGTTCACTCTCAACATTCTAACACAGCCCTAACTATGTCATCATTGGTTGCCCAACATTCTTTATGCTTCTCTAAGAACTTCTTGGAAACAGATAGAAATGGGGCCTGACTTGCAATCGAGCTGTCTTCAAGTCCAAGGGCCCATATGTATATGTGGCTTTAGGTATATGTTACTTTGCCTTCTAAGCTTTGTCTCTAAAATAGGTGGCACAATTAGGTGGAGGACTGCAAAATTTATATGGATGAATGTCAAGTCAGACTTTTTCTCCTATTGATAAACACTGAACAGTAACTAATTATAGAGTATTTGTCTTGTATTGAGTGATACAAATGATCTACAGATAACTCAAAGTATCAACAAAATGCATAGATGTTATATTAAAAAAACTACACATTCTACATAAAAGACTTGAACCTGCAAAGATTTTACTATTTGAAGGGTTCTTTCATTAGGTACCATAATACTTCCTCATTATTGAAACTCATTTAGAAATTCTTCCCATTTAGAAAGTCTGTGTATGGGTATCTGTCAAAAATACCCAGCATCTCTGTCAGAGGGACTTAGTTGATGCTTTCCCAGAAATAGTGTTATGACAAAGATTTGAGCACAAAGGAGAATAAACAGTAATATGTGTTTTTTTTTAATTTTGGATTCTCACATTTATGAATTCATAAGACAAATATAATACCGATAGATGAGAAAACACATCTTTTCATAGTTTACACTCCTGTAAAATGAAGTTAGAGAAATCGATACTTATTGTCTTTCAATTAATACACTGATAGTTCTAACACACACACACCTATACACTGGTCTTTAAAGAATGTGAGCTAAGGGTGAGTTCTGTTCCTATATATCTATCTTGGTAGATAAATGATATTTATTTACTTATTTATATTTATAATTGTGCTGATGCTGGAGCTTGAGCTCAGGGCCTGGGTAATATCACTTAGTCTGTTTTGTGTGTGAAGGGGTCAAGGCTGACATTTTACCACTTAATAGCTCCATTTCTGCTACCTCTGGCTTTTCAGTGGATAATCAGCAATAAAAGTCTTACAGATGTTCCTGCTCAGGTTGGCTTCAAATACAATCCTCAGATCTCAGACTCCTGAATAAGATTACAGGTGGGAGCCACTGCTACCCAGCTTCATATTTTTAAATCATCTGAGCTTAGCTGTGTTCATCACAGTAGTCTACTATAAGGATATAAGGCTGTTGCTTTGTAGGTGTTTATTGAACTCAATGAAAAAATGTTACATTATTAATTTCATAGTTTTCATATTTTTTTCTTTTTTGTGCTTGGGCGCTGTCCCTCAGCTCTTCAGCTCAAGGCTAGCACTCTACCAATTGAGCCACAGCGCCACTTCCGGCTTTTTTCTTATGTGGTGCTGAGGAATCGAACCCAGGGCCTTGAGCATGCAAGGCAAGTGTTCTACCACTGAGCCACCTTCCCAGACCCAAGTTTTCATATAATTTTATTTCGTATTTATCTAGACATCTATTTTGTGCTTCTCAATCCCTGGTTCTCTCAGTTCTTCCTGCAGATAAAAATATCTTAAAGAACATTTGGATAGAACATAAAGTTTAGCAAAAGTATTGCGGTAGTATCATTTTTGTAACATTAAATTAGAGAAATAATATTTTAGACAATGTACTTGTAAATTCAGTTAAAGCCCAGAGATGGTGAAAGGGAGACCACAATTACATGTAGTAGTTTTAAAATGTCTAAATTTCCTTCCAAATCCCTACATAAAACAAGTGGAATCAGGGTCATTTCCTTGACTATGAGATGCTGAGATGATATAGGTCAGCATAGCCCAATGCCTGGTTATCCTTCATGCAGTGTAAAGCTGTGGAATGATGAATCACCAGGGACTAAGACTGGTTATCCAGAATGCACACTGGTAAGGAGAACGTATTGAGAGAGTAGGTAGAGAGATACCCAGGAATCCCAGCTTTTTAAGTCTTTGCAGCCATTACAGCAGATAGTTACTAGGGAAGAAATCATTCTAGGCTCAAACATCTTCTTGAGAGATCTCAGAGTCACTATTTAACTTGGCTTGAATTGAGTCCAAGAACCACAGTAGACAATAACAGAAAACGACTATTCTACACTGCCAACATTGAGGCAGTTATGTTATATACTAATTCATAAGTAGAACATCGCATACTTTGTAAATAAATTTTCTATGAAGACCTTAAGTATATACCTTACTCTATCTATGGCCATATTTTAGGAGGCATGAGAACAAATGAAAATGGCCATTATCTGGAAGAGGGTGTATCAAAATTTATGCTGTCTTCAAGTCCTTCTTGTGACTGAGTTTCCAAAACAATGTGTTTACTGGGTTTGATCAGAACCCTTTTTCATTCTGAGAGAAGGGGGGATCTGATATAGCAACAATCTTCCAGCAGCCTTGCCTCACTAATGAACAACGCTATTCCTTTCAATGCTAACATGGCGTGAGGGATATTTTTTCTGTCAGGTCTGTCAAACCTTGACACGCTGTATAGCCCCCACATGATTCAACACACCTGGGTAGCAGCAGCTACTTTCTTTTCTCTGACAGCAGACCAAGTCAGCTGCTGACTCTTCCAAGTGAAGGAACATTGTGATCAATTCTTTCCAAATTTATTACTCTGTCATTTATATTTCAAAATTTTGAGACTCTTCAACTTTTTGAGAAATATCTCCTGTTGATTCTTGGTATTGTTCTATTTTCTGTGTCCTGATCTAAGCCTCTTAAAAAAATCCAATTAAGAGATTCTTGTAGAATATCTCAGATATTTTTATTATATTCTTCAGTTATTAGTTGCTTTATTGTTATTATAAAGGTGATGTACAGAGGGATTACAGTTACATGAGTACATTCCTTTTCATACAGTGTTTTTCCTTCCTTCAATCTCTCCCAGTCCAACTCCTCCCAGGAGTTTTACAGTCCACTTTCATCAGTGTCCAGTGAGCTCCATGGCTGCTCTTAAGTTCTGTACCCAACCCCCACCCTCCGAAAGATATATATGTAACTATATCATACAAAAAGAAAAGAAGACAGAATCATCAAAAATATTTTTTAAAAGAGAGATCTCTGTTTCCATATCTTGGAGTTTGTTTCAGCATATATTATATATATATATATACATACATATATGTATATATGTGTATACATATATACATATTTATATATTATATACATATAAATATTATATACATATGTTGTATATACTATTATGTGTAAATATAAAAAGGCATAGAAGCATTGTGCCTTTGTCTTGTCTCCAAAGAGAGACCACCATCTACCCTGATACTTGATTTTTTTTTCCCTTAAGGGCACTCTTCCCAAAGAACTATATGATGCTTCTATTTTTTTCTAACTTTATACATGATTCCCTACTAAGTGTGAGGAACTTGTCCTTGCAAAGTGAAGCTTTATTACCTTGGAATGCTGGGGGGGGGTGAGGAATGGAGAAGGATTGTCAGAGGAATTAAGAAACCAGACAAAAAATAAAATAAGGTAACTAGTATAACTTCAGCAATCAAATTTGGGGAGTATTATGGCAGGTGCATTCTGTACATTTTCCTAGAAACACAATCAGGAATGCGGGCTGGAGAGGAAGGGGTTTACCTGGAAAATGTAATGTCAGGAAGAAACAGTAGATGGATGGGGATGAAAAAGAAGGGAAATAAATTAGTTGAATTGGAGAGTGTTGATAAATGGACAACGGTTGGCATTCATGGAGGCTCAACTCTGTTGAGGAAGTCTAGAATACTGAGACCATGCCTCTGATATGTGCCAAAATATAGCTGAAGGACTTAGCATATTTTTCTACAAAATATCATCTGTAATGCATACGTGTGTGTGTGTGGTGTGTGGTGTGTGTGTGTGTGTGTGTGTGTGTGTGTGTGTGTGTGTGTGTGTGTGTGTGTTGGGGTACTTCCAGCCATATTAACTCCTTGATATTTTCACCCTGCCTAGTACCTGGCTAGGAACATTCAGGAAAGCAGAGAGATTTCTTTGGAAGAAATCACCAAGTACTTGCTACAGGAACCTAACAGCTGAATGCTGAGTACTTTGGGCATACTAAAGCACAGTAACATGATTTTAAACAACACCCTGTGTACACTGAGCTCAGGAGAGAGCAAACATATGATGGTGGCTTCATAATTTGGTATTTGTAGTCATACATTTTGGTGACTAGGGAACACAGTTTGACCTTGTACCCCAATCAAAGCCTGTCTGATTTTGTGGCTGATTGTGTACCAATTAAAGTTTTCTCTAAGTGATTCTTAAGAATCACAGAGGACTGATAAAATATTTAAAAGACCTTTCTCCCTTCTTGGCTTGCTATCAGAAGGCTACTTTTCTATCCCAGGACCCATATCACCCCTCCAGTTTCTTCAAAGTCTTTTTTAACCTTGAGGGCTCTTTTTTAACCTTGAATGCTTACGATAAAAGTCAATTTTAATCAACATGTACCAAACACATGGACAGCAGAACATGGAAGTTTACATGAGGAAACAGAGCATGGAAAAACAAATTTACGAAGTGTTTGGAACACAGCAAGAAGGGATTTGATGAATAACAATGAGGTGTGGGGAAAGGGCCTCCTGGTTTGAAATCTGTTTTGAATCAGAATTTTTCTCACATGTGTTTACATTTTGCTAATAAAAGGAAACATGGACAAACCCACCAAAGGGAAAAAGTTTTTTAAGTTGTTAGCACTGGATACTATATTGTTTGAATACTGCAGAAATAGTTTGCTGTCTAAACAACCTATTTCAATGGTTTGCTAACAAAGGTTCAGGGTGATGAAGGAAAGAGGCAAACATTGTAGATAATAGAAAAACTGCAATAAATTATGCTTTTCTATTCTCTTTCTTCCTCTTCCTTTCTTCCTCCCTCATTCCTTTGGTCTCTTCCTCTCATTTTTGTTCTTTTTATTCCCTGTGCTTTTTTTCCTTAATTCTCTTCATTGTTTAACTTCTTTCTTGTTTCTATTAAAGCAATTTTTCATTAAAATAGCTCTGCATTCCTTGACAATGGATGGCAAAAGAAAGTCTTATTAGATACATACTGAATGGGTGTTAGAACAAAGCCAGAGTTGCATGGAAAATACCCACAGAATGAGATGCAAGTTGATGGTTTGGTTTCTCTATGAACTGGCTTGCAGGAAGGAAGCCAGATTTGCAAGTGTGACCACAGATGGAAGACCTTACCAAAGCTACACTTTTTATACCAGTGGTTTCGGGTCTATGCCTGGAGTTTTGTTTTGTTTGCAGGGGTAGAGGAGAAAACTAGCCATTGTCATTTATTAGTCAATGACTTGGAGCATTCATTCTGTGAATGCGCAGCATTCTCTGAACCTGAATCTCCTCAGTGGTAAAATGAGAATGCTCAGAAGGCCTAATCCCTGCTTCTTAAAATTTAAATGGCTAAGAGGGGGAGCTCCTGGAACAGTCTGCTAGACAGCAATTAGTCCTAGGACAAACTGCTGTTACAAAGACACTCAGATAATCTGTGGTGGATTCCAAGAGTCATCCCTTCCAAGCACACATGTGACTCTGTGACTCTGAAAATCCCAATGTAAAAGACACATTCCTTCTGTTCACAACAACACAGTAGCAGAATGAAGAGAAGCACATTTCTTCACCCATCATATTTTTATTGAAAGAAGCCCTTGCATTGTTATGCTAAGTCAGGGATAATGAACTGCCAATTCACCACTTCCTGGACCCCCACATTTCTCAGCTTCTTCCTCAAATACTGAATGCTGGTGCTTTCAGGCTGGCTTCTCTCTCTCTCTTTTTAATATATATTTTTATTGTAAAGAGATTGTACAGAGGGGTTACAGTTACATGAGTAAGGTAATGACTACATTTCCTATAGAGTATTGTTATCCCTTCCTTTGTTTTTCCCCTACCATACCCCCCTGCCGCCGCTCCACCAAGTTATAAAGTTCATTTTCAACATAGTGTCTTGCACATCTCATTGTTACAATGGGTCAACCTGTATCCTTATTTCAGCATTTTGTTATTTCCCTTCCCCTCCCCAAATTAGAAAAATGTATATACAAGATGCAGGGCACCAGAATCAAACACAGTGAAAACAGGGGTCCGGACATAGCACAGTGATTCTGCATGATGTTTCTTGCCTACATCTCACTTAAAGTGAAGAGAATCTTCATTTCACTGGAATAATGCACCATCTGTGGGGTGACCATGAGGTATGGGGGGTGGGAGTGAACTGCTCTTCCTTATTTGTTTGTGGGCGGTGAGTTATGGGCTCAAAGAAAGCTTAAGGATCACTGTAGTGCACTGCATGAATAGTCCCTCTGTAGCCTTTGCCTTCAAGAAGCAGTCTAATCTAATCCTGATTCTGGCTAGATTTGAGATTTTCTTTGGCCTGCAGAAGGCACCAGAAGTGACTTGGTGTTCTGTTGAGCCTAACCCTCAAAGAACCTTATGCTCTTCCGCTCTCTCTTGGACCCCTGCCCAGGTATCATGTGAACACACACCAGGGCTAACCTGCTAGAGGGTGAGAGACACATGGTCCAGTCACTCTGTCATCACACCCTCCTGACCAGCCAACACATGAGTGAATCAGACCAGAAAAATCAATGCACTTCCAGCAGACTCCGGCTTAGATCTCCAACCTACTGATAGGTGAACGAAAGAAATGCTTATTGCCTTTAGCCACCAAGATGGGGATCATTCATTATGCAACATTATTTGGCAATGAATAAGGCACAAAACGATGAAGATAAGATTTTAACACTGGGCTTTTGGCTGGTGACCAGGTGATTGATTCCAAGACAATATCTTTAAGGCTATGAAAAGGCATTCAATGCAAAATTTATATGTATGTACATATGAACCTGTAGGAGGCACATTCAAATTGTAATATGGTAGTTTGAGTACGTTTAACATAATTTAGCTAAACGTTGTGTATTTTAACTGGATGGGACTGGGGTGGGAAGAAGTGGCAGACATATCATTTTAAGCAACCAAAACAGAGTGATGATTTTATAAAAACAAAGAAGGAACATTTATCGTAGCACGTAACAGATTATATACCATAATCTAAGGATTTGTGTGTATGTGTGTGTCTGTGTGTGTGTGTGGTGCATGTGTGCATACATATGTCAGTCCTAGGGCTTGAATTCATGGGTTAGTTGCCATCTCTGAGCTTCTTTTACTCAAGGCTAGCACTCTACCACTTGAGCCCCAGTTCTACTTCCCATTTCTTGGTGGTTAATTAGAGATCACAGTCTCAGCCTCCTGAGTAGTTAGGATTACAGGTATAAGCCACCAGTGCCTGGTCATTTTCTGATTCCCTGCCTGGATCTTCTACCCATTGCCATGTGGTGGCTCAGAACTAAGGGATGGCAGGGGAAAAATAAAGGAGGATGTAACAATGAAAAAAATAAAAAAGAAAGTGGGCTCCACTAGCTGTCTGGCTAGAAGCTGGACTTCACAGCCTCTAGAACTAAAAACCAAATATATTTCATGTCTGTGTGGGGAGAGGGGGTAGGGAGTGGTACACTAGCACTAGAGCTTGAATTCAGGAACTGAGTACTGTCCCTTAGCTATATTTGCTCAAGGCTGGCATTCTCCCTTTCCAATTTTTTTGTGGTTAATTAGAGGAAAAAAATCTCACAGACTTTTCTACCCATGCTATATTTTTGAACCATGATCCTCAGATCTCAGACTCCTCAGTAGCTAGGATTACAAGCGGGAGACACCAGCACTCAGCCAAGCACAAATTTTTAATTACCAGTAGTCTACTAAAACAACATAAAATAGGTGAAGACATTTGGTTTTCAAATGCCATACACACACTAACAACAGAAGAAAACAAAGTACCCTTGGACAATGATACTAGTAAATCTTAGTCAATGACAGTCATTTGATAAATAGTGATTGTGGCTGTATCATGTGGAAAGTGTTGTCTTCCCTCATTTCTGGTTGAGAAAAGCATGGCTAATTACAAGAAAAACAAACAGAGTAGACAGCTTCTGTAAAATAATATTTTAATATATTAAGAGCATTCTGAAATGAAAACCAACCCCCCAACATATTTGCAGAATCAAAATGGCCATATTAGGTGCATTATATTAATTGAGAGATTCATATTTTCAGCCTCTCCCAGAAAAATCAAACTAGGAGTTACTAATGAAATGGATTTGAAATACTTCAAAGTCAGATTTTAAAAACCCCACAACTCTAATGTGGTTAAAGTGTTTTCTGAAAATTCTAGAGTTCATATAAGATTATAAATTGACTATTAAATATTCAACCAGCCAGACCTGGTGCCTCATATCTGTAATCCTAGTAACTGAGGAGGTTGCAACCTGAGGATCACCTTTCAAGTCCGGAGTAGGCATGAAAGTCTGTGAGAATCTTATCTCCAACTAACTACCAAGACAGCCAGAATTGGAGCTGTAGCTCAACTGGTAGAACACTAGCCTTGAGAAAAAAAACTTAGTTCAGATTCTAGGCTGCATCATATAGATAAAGTTTCAGAGAAAGAAAATCTCAAAACAAGAAATGGACTTCCAGTGGAAAGAAACCGTCACCAATACTTCAAGAATAAGAAATAACCAGGAACGTTTTAAGCAAAGTAAAATAGAACTGATGAATCAGTTATTTAATGTCTTTAAAACTGTAAGGCTTCATTGTTACTAGGGAACACAAACATGCTAGTCCTATTTTCACTTTGAACAAAATTACCAAAAAAACTCATTAATCTGAACCAAGAAGGGTAAAAAAAAACATAAGCCAAAAGAGGTCAATTATCAAATGACCTTACCAGTACTCTGGGTTGGGTATTGAGTTCATGTTTTCCCATAAAATCTGGTGACCACTGGAACATAAAATGCCTTAGAATTTACATTTTGATTTTATAACACTAGATTTGCCAGCTCTTCAGTTACATAGAGTTTCATGAGGTATAGGGGGTAAAGGTACTTACTCAACATATACTTGCCCAGCTCCTGAGTTTAAGCCCCATACCCAACAAAAAACAAACTAAAAAGAATATATACTTTCCTCATCAAGTATTAACTTCCAGGCCACTGTGTAGACTAGTAGTAGATCTTCTTTGTGTATAAAACATAGCCTCTCCTATCATAGGGCTTATAAATATTACTTAAAGAAATAATTACCCAAATAGGCTTTGGTTTTGGACCTCTAGAGTCAGATACTTAGGCAGTGATGATCGGGAATTTGTGTTAACAAAAGTCTTCTGCAAAACACTGGGGCCACTCAAGTTTGAAAACGTTGTGTTCTTAAAGCATTTCGACTTTCCCAAGTCGCCTATAATCCCAATTCCTATAAACTCTACCTATCCCTCATTCCCATACTTGGTAAGCAGGCTCTTTTGTAGTCCAACTACATTGTGGTCACAGCCTCTCCTGTGATTTCCCTAACTGTATTTGCCCATTCATTCATTCCTTAGTGATATTTACTATGAGTTTTAAATATATTAAGGAAAAAATAATCGAGATCATTTTCTTTGTGAGGTTTTTATCCTTATTTGTAGGTATCAGAGTAGTAGTGTGGTATAGAACAAAAGTTAAAAAATGGCTGGGTGCCAGTGACTCACACCTATAATCCTAGCTACTAAGGAGGCTGAGATCTGAGGATCATGGTTCAAAGCCAGCCCAGGCAGGAAAGTCTCTGAGACTCTTATCTCCAGTAAACCACTCAGAAAACTGGAAGTGGCAAAGTGGCTCAAGTAGTTGAGCGCTTGCCTTGAACTGAAATGCTGAGGGATGGCATCAGGCCCAGTTCAAGCACCATGACCACCACCACCAACAACAAAATAGTTTAAAAAAATGTATACAATATAATATTTGAGACAATCACCTAGTACTGGAGGTGGCAGATGCTGTGGGAGGATAGAAAGGGTTTTTATATTCCAAATAGAGACTGTGGATCTGTGCTCACTGAGCTGTTTTAATCCTCACAAGATCATTTTATCAATGAAAAGAAGCTCAACTTCCCAAGATCAAAGAGCAAGTAGGTAGTTTCCATCCTAGGTCATTCTGTTTCCCAAACTTTGATCTCTTCCCCATGTAACTGCAGCTACAGTTTGGTACCTTGGAATCGCAGATACTGAGAGATTTCTATGCAGGTATTATTTTTTGTAGGGAATAGTTGTGGAGGAATAAATTCCAAGAGAAGAGAAAGGAGAAGGGAGGGGAGGGGCAGTAAGGAGATGGAAAGGAAGGGGAAGGAAAGGAACAGGAGGAGAGAGGAAGGAAAGGAAGGGAACAGAAAAGTTTAGAAATTAATGAAAGAGAAGCTAGTTTTCTCTCAGTTGTGGAAGAGGTCACTGAATCAGGCCATCTGGGTCACATACACGAGAATCAACATTGACTAGATTTGTGCTCCAGAAAGAGGGCATGTCCATAGGCAAAATAGTGCTCTTCAAACAAGGTCAGTTCCTAATGAATTCCAATTGAATGTTCAAGGTGGTACTGAGATTCGTGCATGTTCCTCACAAAGCTGGTTAAATTACCAATATGGTTTAGTGATGATAAATAAATAGATAGATAGATAAATAAATAAAAAGGTGTGGGTATTAGCGCAATTCACAGCTTCCTTAAGCTTTCTCGAAATCTTCCATTTCCAACAACAACCCTTGACCCCAGAACATCCAGCAAATGTTGATCTGCAGCTCAACCACTTTTTAGAATTAGCGGTAAGTAAGTCTTTGAAGAGAGTCTGCTCTGCCAGATATCAATAAAGTACACAAGTGCTTATTCAAGGCGAGTAAAACTGCCAGGATTATAATTGCTTGTAACTGGAAGTAGGCAAAGAAATTAATGTTGCCGAATAGTGTTCAACCCCATGGGAGCTGACAAATTGAGTCAAGATTGCATATCATTACAAAATTCCAGTCGGTATGGTCGGCTTTCTCTGAAACCCATGAGTGGTCATAGTTAACATAGTAAATATTTAATTCCAACACTTACGACTGCTAGACTTTGTAGCTCTGAGAGCTTGCATAAACACTTTGGACTCCTTTTACCTGCCTGGTGCTCATTCTGCATACCCAGTTGCCTTAAGAAACAACTACAGGAAATACACCAGCTAGACTGGGAGACATAAAGAATTTAATGGAGATAGGAAGTAAGAAGGCCGAATTATAGACTAAGAGCTAGAAACCAGAAAGAATGATAATGACTAGAATTCCTCCCTATTTTATTCATGAGAAAAACCAAGATCTGAAACATAGAAAGGTTAAGTGTTTTTGCCCAAGGCTGCATAGCCTGAGCTCATGATTTGAAGACAAGTTCTCCTTCTCTTGCACGGTGAGTACACACTAGAGGTATGTGGTAGCTCTTTAATCTGTCAACTTGACAGGATAAAGAAGATTTCCCAGAATTTCTGATTAAGGTGGGCCACAAGATACCTTCTGCAAACCATCCAAAGAAGGAAGTAAATCTTCCAGAAGATATGCCAGTTCAGCCCAGTTTACACTGATGAGCCATAGATTTCTGGTCAAGTTTAATTACTTAACTAATTAGAAGGGTCACAATGTAGGTAGGGTGAGAAGGCCTCAAAGGCACCAACAGTTTTATCTTCTTGTTCTTTCTCCAATTCATTTCATACAAATCCATATAAACATAACTTAGCATAAGCTAAAAACGTGTTGTTCTATAACTCTATAATCTTAGCTATTTGGTAGAGAACTGCCACTTTTCAAATGGTGACATTTTCAAACACAGAAAAGTTAACCTATTGTTGAAGCCATTTTTATTTATTTTTCTTATCCCAGAGAGCAAAACCATGAGACTTTTGGCTTCCAGAACTAACAAAGTCTCTGGAATATTGCAGTGAGTCAAGGTCAGGGTTCAGTCCCCTGTACATGTATTCTTCCTGATGACAGTTCTATAGATGGAATTAATGTAAACCATGCCCTTTCAGGTAGGTCAAGGAAACACAACAAGTTAAATGTTAAAAAAACAAACATGATTTCCAGCTCATCCAAAGCCCTGCTAAATGCACAAAACTATCTGCATGTAGTGCATTCTGGAGGAAGACATCATATAGAATGCAGAAAGGGATGTGGGGGTTCAGATAAATATGTGGAAATAACAGATACAGATACAGATACAGAACAGGTTGACATTCCCTCATGATCCAAAATGGAATCAATAGCTGGGTGTTGGCAGCCCACACCTTTAATCCTAGCCACTCTGGGAGCTGAAAGCTGAGGACTGTGGTTCAAAGCCAGCCTGGGAAGACAAATCCATGAAACCCCCTGTCTCCAATTAACCACCAGAGAATCAGAAGTAGAGCTGTGACTAAAATGGTTAAACAAAACCCTTGAGCACAAAAGCTTAAGGACAATCCTAGGTGCCAAGTCCATACCTCACAACAGACAATATTCCAAATACAATTGATGGATCTGCCATGAAACCTGCTTCTTTGTCTTACTTTTTAGTGACTCTTGTCCATTTTAATTTCTTGTTTAAAGAAATTTCTTGTTTCTTCTTTGTTTGAAGGGGCTATATAATATACTCAGGGTATTGTGCTTGCTAAGTAAGAAATCTACCTACTGAGTATGCCTTCAGTCGTTAGGTTTTAGTTTTTCTAAATATATGATACAATTACCTTGGATTTTGCAATGGAGAAATTCATTTTTACAGGTGTTGTCATTTTCTTGAGGGAAAAATTTAAAATTAAATATATATCTAGACATAGATATCAATCTATATCATCTACATAGATTCATATCTATCTACATATCAGTATCTATATCTCTCTAGATCTCTATAGGTCTATAGATATATGTATGTGAACTGTATTCTCATGATTTTGATGAACATAATAACATAACCCAAACCTCTGCCTGATTTGTAGCTCTGTATCAGTTGCCAATCATGTCAAGGTCTCTATGATCCCCAGCACCATGAAGAAATAATCAACACCCTATCAAAAGATGGATGACTTGAACTGCTCCAGACAGCACCAGGCCATTCTAGGAAATCCTTACCCCCATCAGCCACAGGAAAGCCACTGCTCCTCTTTCCCCTCCTCACCAGGGCTTCATTTTGCTACTCCTACTTTCATCAAGATATAACAATGCAAAGCTTCTTTCCCTGGGCATTATGTTTCAGGGATTGAGCACAGGTTGTAAATATCAGAACTTTAGTCTCTTATACTGCTGCATAGGATTCATTGGAGAGAGTTAGAAGAAAAAAATTCATTCTGTTATTCTACTGGTGAAAACTGATTAAAATGCAGATTTAGATAATTCAGATGACTTCTTTAAAAAAAACAAACAAACATGATACTTCATAGACCATTTTCCTAGAAACAGTAGGATGGTATACTCCATAGTTCCAACTATTTGGGAGACATCCTTCTAGGAAAATGATAGTCCCAGATCCTCCTAAGTAAAATTAGCATGAAACCTTAATTAAAATCTTACTTAAAACAAACTTAAAAAAAACAACTGTTGTATAGTGAAAATTGGAGATACTAATAAATCCAGTATATCTAATCAGAGAGGTACAGAGAGGCCACAATTTGAAAAGTTGATAATGGAGTCTTTATTATACCAAATGACGCTAATTGAAATAAATTCAAGACATGGAAACAACAGCCCCCCCCCCCAACCCTTTTTTTGGTTGTTGACCTTGTTGTTGCCAATGTTCTTTCTTCTTATTTTATTTCAGTTTTATTTTTCCATTGGTTTATACCTGGCAATCACTGTCTTTGATTCTGGTACCCTGCATTTTCTATACATTTATCTGAGTTAGGGAAGGGAAGGGGAAGAACAAAATGCTGAAACAAGGACAGAGGATGACCCATTGCAACAACCATACTCAGAAGACACTATGTCAGAAATGAACTTTACAACTTCGGGGGAGAGGGGGGAGGCAAAGGATAGTGGGAGAAAAACAAAAGAGTGGGTAACAATGGTTGATAAGAAATGTACCTTACTCATGTAAGTACAACTCCTCTGTACAGCATCTTTACAATTAAAAAAATAAAAACAAAAAAACAGCTTGGCGACTTCGTGGTAGACTCCTCACAGACCAGCAGCCAGAAAACACACTTAATGCTGTTAGGAAATTGAGCCATGAGGACTGGAGAGGAAAGAAAGAACAAAAACAATACCAACAAAACAATTCAGCTCCAATGGAGTGCTGAAGTGGGGTGCCATGGTGACTGGAGAAGAGCCAGGAGACAAGAGAGATGAAGACAGGTAGCCTGGTGTAATGGCGCCTGAGCTAGGCTCAGCCTAAATAGTGTGAGGATCAGGAGCAAGAGTCACAGGAAACTCGAGTTTCAGGTACTGGACTGACAGGTTTAGCAGCCTATCAGCCAAGTCCCAGCTGCTGCTTACAGGGATTCAGGCACGCCCATCACATGGGAGGCAGGGGCTTCATCTTCCCCTACCATGAAGACAAGATGCCAGACCCTGCCATCCAATATGTGACAAAGATGGCGCCAGCCAGACCTGATCTCCACACCTCACACCAACAGAAGGGCTTGTGTAAAGCCCTAAATTTAACCCCCAATATCAAGGAAAATAAAGACCCTGAAATTAGTAGGGCATTTTTTTTCCAGAAGAGAGATCCATAGTCACAAAAAAAGAAACAAAAATCCCAAAGGTAACCCCTCAGAAAACTATTCTTGCTACACAACAATGTTTTTAAATTCTGTTTTAATCCTTGAAGACTATGTAAAAGATGGTAAAGAAAACGTGCTACAGATTTCTCTCTAATATCTTATCTTTAACACTCATTGCTGTCCTAAGAAAATCCATCAACCCTGTTGTCAGGTCTTAGGCGGTGTCACAGCAATATAACTGGAAGAATGATTCCCTGGGGGCTTTATTTCTGGCAAACTCCCTTAATTGGTGAGCATGCTAATCCCTTTCTTAGAAGAACACTTAGCACTGGAAATGTGTGAGGCAAACACAAAAATACAGAAATGCAAGTCCTGGTTTGGTATGCAAATGAGCACCATGGAAACCAGCAGGCATGGCATCCCTGTGCTCAGGGCAATCAGCAGGAACAGATGAGCTATGAATCAAAACCTGGAGAAAACTGCTGTCAACAGGATTATGGACACAGATTGCTTCTCACCCTGTGGTCTCCTTTAATTCTGAGCTACGCATCTTCAACTTGACACTTTGAGGACTACATCATCATGGAGGTAGCTTCTATTTCTCCTTATGTCCCCAACTTACAAAGCCATTAGTGATTTACAATACACATGTACAAGTAGGACTTTGTTTGGGTTTTCCTTTCCAGTTCTAAGAACTGTATTTGTACAAGGCTTCAAAAAGTATGTTTTCTTTTCCAAAAAACAAAATAAATACTTCTGTGGCAGCCATTAATGTGAACATAGGAAATCTCTTGCCCTTGATTTCACTTTCATGACCTTTAGGTCTTATGGACCAAGATTTCTCATCTAATGCATTCATGAAGCTCAAAATTGTGTATCGTGTATCGTGTGGAAACCAATAAGATTGCCTCTAGGGTAACAATGATACACTGGAAAATCATGAAGAATCTTTCCCGTGGTAAAAATGTCCCTCTTCTACTTTAGATAATAGTGACATTGAGATTTTATAAATATATATTTATGATTACATATATCATATATATTTAGTATGATATGTGATTCTACATAACATCAATGACTATATGTGTGTGTTTATTTGTGTGTGTCACAATTAATTGGCTGAACCAAATATTCATTTTACTATGTATCCAACTGAACCTCAATAAAGTACTGTAAAAATCCAATATTGTTCTAAGGACTCCAGATGCTTTACCAGGCAAACAGGCTAGTAGCTCAAAATGGGAAAATAATACTTGTCTTAATGTAACTTAGAGCTGCAAAGAAAGCAAACCAGCACCAAACTGACGCTTGCTTAGACACCCATCCTCCACAGTCCACTCAATGGTCATTATGTTTCAACTAAGGATTTCCTTAGTCTATATTTATTTATTTGTTTGTATGCCTATGGTCAACTACATGTCAGGTTCATCCTAGAAGTTAATCCAAAACCATCATTTATAGATAAGAAAACAGAATGGAAACTTCAAACAACTAAACATTATTTATATGAGCTACATAAGTAATTTCTGTCCATTATCCTCTAAAAATCACAGTTGGCTCTTCTTCCAAAGAAGTAAATTACCACTGCTTTCACTGCATTTTTTATTTAAAAAAATTAATTGTTATCATAAAGGTGAGGTACAGAGGGGTTATACTTCTATAAGTCAGATAAAGAGTCTAGTTTTTGAACACTACTCCTTCCCTCACACTCTCCCAGTTTTTCCCTCCCGTCCTCACCTATAAACTGTATTATCAACAGCATCCAGTGAGTACTATTGCTGCATTTGTTCACCCTTTGTCCTTCCTTTTCTGTGCCTCTCCCTTATTCTCCCAAAGACAGACAAACTCTTAAACTGCCTGGGGAATACAAGTCTCAAGGATATCACTAGTTTCCCATTTACCACATGTCCTTGGCCTATCTAGGCTGTGACTTGTGAAGCTATTTCAGGAAAATGGTCCAGCAGAGAGACTATACTAGCAACTGGGAGCAATATCATCAGGAGTCCTGTCACTTAAGTACCAGCTCTGGTACAGATACTTCCTCCCATCTAAGATTCTGCATCACTAAACATAATGCGTCAAAAGCCAGGTACAAGTGTCTTATGCTAATAACAATCTTAGCTACTCAGGAGGCTGAGATCTGAGGATCTCATTTGAAAACTATCCCAGGCAGGAAAGGCTGAGACACTCTCTCCAATTAGCCAATAAAAGCAAAAACAAAAACAAACAAAAAAGAAGCAGGATTAGACTTGTAGTTTTAGTGATAGAGCACTAGCCTTGAGCAAAAAAGCTAAGCAAGAACTTGAGGTACTGAGTTCAAGGACTGATATATGCCTGTATGCACAAAAATTAATCAAGTTAAGAAAGTAGTGGTTTTATCAGCACTAAGACTTGATGATACCCACAAAATCTTCTTAATGTGTCTTTCCAACCACACATGGATACAGATACATATATGTGTATTATGTATTATTAATAAGCATTTTAATTACATTTCGATTAATATTACTAACTTTGAGAATATATGCATGTGTTTGTTTTTGTGTATATGTTTGTGAATCTTCATCATATTTGCACCCATAAAATCACTATGTGGACCACGTTAACTAATTTTATTAATTTGCAAAGTATGTATTTTCAAAAAACATATGTCCCCTGTCAGGTGGTAAGTGATATATATATATATATATATATATATATATATATGTATATATATATACATACACATATATATGTTAAATAATGTTTAAATAATAATGTTAAATAATAAATTAAGAGCAAATATTTTGCTCAGAAGTCTGAGTGAGGTTTTCCTGTTTCACATGATTTTAATTTCTGGCTATGAGCAACTGTCTTCTTATTGAAAGTAATTTGTATAAAACAGCAATAGAGTTTGCTTTTTAAAGCCCATTAAAAGTTTCTGGATTAACTATTTCAACATTTAAAATTGCCTATACTACAAATAATAAATGTCTCTAGAAAAAAAATACCAAGAGTCAAGTGCGTGTGTTCCTAGCTGACAACATAATTTATGATTACAAGGCTGGGGAGAGGGAAATTGCTGGATCAAAAAGAAAAACAAAACAAAAAATCGAAACCTCATTAACATTGAAACACTATGAAGATGCTGAAGAGGAACAGACAGATCTTGGATAGATTATTCCAATTGATCATTTGTAGTAAATCAATGGATCTTCTAATTCACCAACAAGTTTTACCTCTTCAGTCAGTGCCCATGATTTGTTTGAAGCTCACACTAGAAAGAAAAGGAAGGCCATTTCTCCTTTATTTTTATGGACCTAATTAAAGTTGAATCCAGAGACTAAGAGCTTCTTCATTGACCACTTGGAATGTTCCTGCCTACACACACACACACACACACACACACACACACACACACACACACACACACGTGAGTTCATATCCCTAAACATGCAGACTTAGATCTCAGGCTTGTGGGATTTACAATAAAGACTATTTTTAGCTATTGAAACATAGATGCTTTAGTTAATTCTATTTAGAGACTGTAGGGATGCTAGCTAAATGTCCCATCTGACATCATCCCTCATCATCCCTCAGCAGACCTGACAGTTGGAAACACTTAGTTCTGCTCTGCTTCCATGGCATTTCTGAAATCATTTAAATGATTTAAAACAGAGATAAGTATTTGGAAATGAGCTGAAGAAATAAAGATGTATGAAAAACTCCAAATTGTCTTGTTAAGAAGACGCTCGGTTCTAGTTTAACGTAGGGGGATATGGTTAATGTTTGTAAATGGCAAGAGTTCTTTCCTGGATTCATTGTTCCCAAACCATGCATTTTTTTCCAAGTTCATGAAAAGTTTCCTTGAACTCTTCACCTACTAAATCAAAGAGGAAATGATATGAGTCTTGCTTATTCACTTTTCAATAAATCTACAATCTCATATGAAAAACAACGATAATGTTAGTATAATTAGACTTTATTGAACACCTACTAAGTGTCAGTACTATATGGTTGTGTTAAGACAGTCTCAATAATGCACTAACAGTATAAAGTGAAGAGCAGACGTAGGATTCAATCCAAAATTTGAGTAAAGTTGGTCAGAAGAATCAAGCTTCTCAAAGTGAGTTTTGTAAAAAAGATTTCAGTTTAGCATGAGCAAGTGGGCTGCTGGTGGTATTTCTGAAAGCCTTCTCCTCAATGTCCCTAGTGCCCTAATTGGAACCTTTCAGTCATGATGAATATATTTCAGATGGAGAAGAGTTGAAGACTTGTGCTTGTATCAACTACTGAATCTACTATCTGCCTACTCCTTTTTGATCTTTCTTTCCCAACAAACCACTTATTCACTGTAGCCAATATCTGCAAAGTACAACCAAGGAATTATTACTATAATAAGACTTGTCCATAAGCTCAAAATCCTCAGTGAATGAGGAATGTATTAATAGCAAGAAATCCTTAAACAGAGCCTCACTAATGTTCCTAGAGATGACAGGTAGCATTTCAACCCACCACCCTCGGTTGCCTGGTATCAAGAAGAAGCCAATGTAAGCCCATAATTCAAACTCTCTGCTCCCAATTCTGTCTTGCTTGTGTGTGTCTCTAAAATAATGAGAGCAAATTGCTATATTGCATAGAAATAAATATGAGTACATAATTCTAATAGTCACTGTGGGCCAAATCTACATTATAGCAGATATGAAGTGTAGGCACCAGACTTGAGGAAGAGCTATAAATAGTACAATTTGTGGACATTTGGCTTCTGAATGCTTCAAGTCAAACGATAAGCCAGAACTCATCTCACATGTATTTCATACACAAAGTGGGTACTTGTACTTAGCAGGACTGCTATATTTCCCATAGGTGGTTGGTTCCTACAGGGGAATTTCAACTATAAACAGTCCTCAAATGACTTGGTAGAACGAGGACTATGATTTTGACCTAGAACTCCTTGGTTCACATCCTGACCCTGTAGTTCAAGTTACTGAAGTATATGTATAATCCCAGGTACTCAGGATGCAGAGGTAGGAGAATCTTGATCCTAGGCCAACCATGATAAAAAGCATGAGATTCTTTCTGAAAAACAATCATTAAAAGAAACAAAACAAGGTTGGAAAGGTGGCTCAGTGGTAGAGCGTTTGCCTCACATGCATGAAGCCCTGGATTCTTTCTATTCCTCAGCACCACATAAACAGAAAAAGCTGGAAGTGGCACTATGGCTCAAGTGGTAGAGCACTAGCCTTGAGCTGAAGAGCTGAGGGACAGTGCCCAGGCCCAGAGGTCAAGCCCCACAACTGACAAAAATAAATAAATAAATAAATAAATAAAACAAAACCTGGGGGGGGGGCTTAGTTCAAGTAATAGAATGCTTATATAGCAAGGAGGAGGTCCAAAATTCAATCCCTATTACAGACAGACAAAATAATGATAGATTCCTGATTCAGATTCTGATGGGCAAGAGATGATCTCATTTCCCCTCATCTGTTTCATTTATCGAAGGGAATATTGTCCTTTGACCCTCATTGGAAAATGCCCTTTTCCCATCATTGATGCCTTATTTATCTCATGTAAAAAGTGAATAAGCCCAGTAGCCAGTCCTTACAGTTTCACAAGGATTTTGTGAGTATTTTGATGACATTGTATATGCCTCAATGAGCATACAATATTGTATTGGCTAAATATAATAATTACTGTCACTTACACAAGAGCAAGTGAACACACAAATCCAAACCATTTCCAGAAAAGAATGGTAAAAGACTCATATTTTGCCAAAGAAGTAGATCTTCAGCAGGAGCGGGAGCCCTGCCCTCCCTTTTTATGAAAGAGCTCAAGTGAGCTACTGTGAGATGAATTGTACTATTTCTGGGGGGAAAAAGGAGTTTGGGATCACAAGTCCTTGGCATCTTTGTAGTAAGCAGACCCCATGTACCAAATATAGTGACAAAAGGATAGGAACAGTTGATCTCTATATCTGCCCAATAACGTGGGTTAATGACACCATAAGAAATAAAGAAGGCAGGTAAATTGGCAGGTGTTCCATAAGTATGGCAGTCTATGTGATGAGAACAGTAAGAGTCTGTCCGATTTTTGTCTCCATTGTCTTCTGGGCCTGGACTTACTGCTGAATGCAAGCCTCACTCTGTTCACCCATTTCCAGACAGAGGAGAGCTGAGGCAGGAACGTGTTCACCTCTCAGCCCGAGATGATCTTTCAAGAAAACAGCAAGAAATGCTATTCATTTGAGATGAGAACCTGGCCTTTGGTTCTCTGTTCCATTTTAATTCATGGCTTATTGGCAAGAGCTCATCTCCTGCTGGAAATTAATTAAGGCTTGTGTTCAGTAGGAGGTGGTATTTGCTTTGAATCCCAGACCTCACTGCTGAAACTTTGAAATGACAAAAACACATCTCCAATTTGGGGCTGGAGGAGGCACATGTCAGGAGCCCCCTGTCGTTCCCTGCTATTCTGTTCTGAACAATGTGCTATAAATGTTCTCAGCAACAATGCACAGGGTGGATTTCAGCCACCTGGAAGTTCCTGCTGGTTTTAACCATAGGAGGAGAACCTGTACCTTGGACTGGACATAAAGGGCCAATGGGAAAGGGGAAAATACAGTATTTTTGCTGGTTGAAGATTTTAATATTATCCACTTTATTGGACTTCTCTAGCCTGTTTTTGAAAACGTAATACACTATGATTTTGAAGAATTGTAACAAGTTGCTTAACTAGAATGCACTCTTTCAGTTAATGGGTTTTCTTTTGATCAGAGAGCCATGGTTTATCCCCCATGCATTCGTCTTGCTTCTCACTCCAAATCTTAAAAGAAATCTTTATTCGCCTTTCTAACATTCTGGTAACTTGTAGCTACACAGGAGGATAAATAACAGCTCTTTTGGTAGTGTCATGAACTAGCAGCAACACTTTCCAGAAAGGCTAATGGTAAAAAAAAAAATATGACCTTTACTTTGAAACCCCAGATCTCTGTAAGGATAAGGTAACAAAGAGGAACAGAAACCATTTTTCTTTCATCCCAGATTTGTTTCTCATGCTTTTAAGAGCTACTCCTGAGAGCAGACTATCTATTCAGGGATATGTGTGTGTGTGTGTGTGTGTGTGTGTGTGTGTGTGTGTGTGTGTGTGTGTGTGTGTGTGTGTGTTACACATGTTATCTAAGATGAAATCAATTCTGCCTTTATGAGGAAAAGCTACACCTTACCCCTTCTTGACTTCCTGGCAGAGATTACTATTCTCCAGAGTAGCAACTTTTGTAGTTAATCCTTACCTCACAGCCTATCACTGAGTATAGATGGTACAATCTGTTAGAATGTTGTCTATTTCACTTCTGACCTCTCTATATCAGGGCCATCTCTCACCCATCTTCAAAGCTCCTTCTCAATGTCCAGGTATTATATGTAATAGTTAACAATGAAATTATACCTGGGAAAACAAAGGAACCAAATTTTTATTACTCAGAAAGACAGAAAACATCAGCTTTTTGACACATGTTGGTGAAATAAAGGACCATGTTAAAAAGAAAAAAAGAATAGTAAAGGAATTATGAACTCAAAAATACATAAGAGCATCCATCTCATTCTATAACCAGCAATGGTTGGAATGATCTTTAATCAAAGGGAGAAATAAGCTAGATATTCAAATTCTGATCAGCCAAAGGAAAGACATAGATGCCCTGCTATTAAATTTCTAAATGAAAGACAAAGATTTAAATAGCTAAAACACAAGCCGAACTCCTGACATTAAATAAAGTATAATTAAAAGGCTAATTTTGACGCAATCCATCCTATTTAATTTGGATTCATTGCTGACTTAAAATTAGCCACCTATTTGGGCTACATTATCAAGTGCCAGGGTCTTGAATAACTGTCTTGACATCTACAGATGTTGTTATAAAAATGTACAAGTACTCCCCCAAGTAAGAGAACTGGCACATGTTAAATAATTTTCATTATTTCCCTTGACAAGTCAATGACTGCTTATTTTGTATTATGTTTAGCTAAACTGCTAGGTTAAAGGTTGTTAAGAAGCCAAAGAAAAGGTCTAACTCTTCTGGCAATTTTAGTAAGAAAAAATGGAAATGAATTTGAAAGCACAAGAAGTGCTTTTATGAATACTGAGTTCTTATTGGTCAATAACCACATTCAATGAGCGAACTATATCACATATACTGCCATTTTAATGTTCTCAATAATTCTAGGAGATAGCTGCTAATATTAACTCTATTGTAGGTATGTCACCATTGAGGCCAAAAGTTTAATTGATCTGTCCAAGGTCAGACAGTCAGTAAGTGATATAGCCACTCTTTGAATCTAGGGAGTCTGACATCAAAGGCACATTCTTGACCAGCAACTCCTAAATCTTGGTGTCATGTAAATACTGCTATATTCTGGTCTATAGCCATAAATTTCAAGGCATAGCTCCAGCTAGGTCTCTAGGATAAATCTTTCAAATCAAATTCACTGAGTCAAAGCATGTGCACATATTAAAAGTTTTAAATATTTTTATAGTTTATGTTAATTACATAGAGGGATTTTCACTGCACATGTTAAACTCATAAATAGTGCTGTGACATTGAATAGAAACAGGTCAGTTAGAAAAAGTAGGAGGAAGGAATTCAGATGGTAGAAACAACACGAGCAGAAGAGCAGAGGGGATCATGGTCCAGGAGAAGTGGGAGCTTTATTTGTCTAGTGTGTGGAAAATGGGACAGAGGCATTATGGTGGTATACTTGGTAGACCAGTAGGTGAGGGCTCTCTTATCAGCATTCTGGCTGCTTTTTATTTCAAATGATTTATATTCCTCTGAATTCAAACAATTATTTTCAATTGCACAAATGGTAGTTATGCTTGCTATTTGGTAGAGAAAGGAAAACATTATAGTTTTTTGCAGCCCTTCCTAGTTCTTAATGAATTATACTGGAAATCTTTTACAAGAAATACCAAGTGATTAGACTATTGAATTGTGAAGTACCAAACTCGACTCTTTGAAAAAAGCCTGCATTTCTTTGTGGTATTATGAAATTTTATAAAATCTCATTTTGCTTAGAAGATGGCAATGCAGAGCATGCCATCTGTGACCCATACATTGTCATAGGTTGCATATCCAGCAAACTATGAGTGGGGTTTCTCCAGCTTGTTGGATGGAGTACTATTATTCTATGCAAGGTAGAGGAAGCAGCTAACCCAGTTTCTAAGTACCCTCCCCTACCTCCATCAGTGCTCCAGGACAAGAGGTACATCACAATTACAGCCTCTGAAGCTAGGCTATTTCCCAAAATGCACAGCGCGAGGAAGTCTGGTATATAAGCCAACTGATTGACTAAAGTCCTCATTTCTAAGTGAAATGTCAAGCTGCACTCATAACTATGACTATAGTGAGGATCTCAGTACACATCTGAAGATATGTACTGTTGGCTCTTCTCTATTATGCATTCCATACTTAGTGAGCACTTAAAATAACCAGGCACTGTATTAGGATTTGTGAAAGAATGAGCACAGGAAAGTCCTTTCCTTCTGCTGTCACAGGATTTATAAGATTGGACAGCATACGGGTTTTTAAAAAATAATCACTTCCAAATAACAGGAAATGAAAGACTTGAAAGGATGGTAAATGAAAATGGCCAGACTCTAATTTTGAGGGAAGGGCCTTTTTGAGCTACTAGGGTAGACTGATGGCTTTCATGGTCCCAATCTATCGCCCTGCTTGTATCATCCTGCCCTTCTGCAAGGTATCAGCACACCTTCACTAGAGAAGCAAGTATAATTCTCTGCCACTTGACCCTGAGTTAAGGAATGTTATTTGTTTCAGCCAAAAGACATTGGAATATATGACATACCAGGGCATTAGAAAACCATTTGATGATTCCACTTGTTCTCTCTGCCCTGTCACTGAGAACATTCTCTAGCTAGTGTGCTGGGGGATAAGGCACATGGAACAGAAAGAACCGAGTCACTCCAGTCTTCCTATCTAAAGCCATTTATGACAAACCTACAGCTATCTGACTCCCAGACATCTGAGTGAGCCAGGTCAAGGCCAAAGTAGACCACCTCCCCCACCCCTGCTTCCCAAATACGTGAGCAACAGATAATTCAGATAATTACGGTTGCAGTATCTATATCTATACCTATCTATCTATCTAATCAGTGAAGTTTTGTGTTACTGTGGCAAGGGAAAACTTCTATATGAGGCAAGAGTAAACCTAAGCACTGAAGAAGAGTTCAGAGCAAGAAAATGTGAAGGTATCATTATGGGAGGAGGCATGACTTGTATATATGCCTTTATGTATTTGCCAGGGATATGAGTAAAACAACTAGTTTTAGATTCTATGTTGGTTTCCATCAGAAAAGCTATAGAAACACTCTTGGAATGAAAGAGGCCCAGGGAGAAGAGGCTGTGGAATTTAGTAAAAGGTGAAAGATTTATATGATCTGAAGAGAAACCAGAGTATGAGGCTGTGGAATTTAGTATGTGAGGAAGAGCTGTTATAATCAATGGGGCTTGCCAGGTGAGAAGTTTAAGAAGTTCTGCTGCTCCTGGTGCTTTTGTTAGTAGAAAATAAGAGAATGAATAAATTAACAAATCTGGCCACATAGCTATTGTTTTACCCATCTATTTACTTGTTTATCAAGTATCTATCTATCCAACTATCTATCTATCCATCTATCTATCGATCAATCGATCGATTGATCTATCTACTTGTCTATCTATCTACCTGTCTATCTATCAATCTACCTACTAGAATTTAAATTTAGGGTACTGCCCTTGCTAGGCAGGCATTCTATCACTTGAGCTAAGCTCTAGCCCATTCTCTAGAACAACTTTATGAAACTTGTCAATGTGGCACCCTTGGTAGAATTTCCCCTGAGCATAACACATGTCTCACACATCTGTCTGGTTGTATTTTTGAGTGCTTCTACTGCATTTAAATTCTTTTGTGTTGTTTTATATCATCAGAGCCTTGAATAAAGAAGTGATAAATAAATTCTTCTGAAATTAAAGAATAGATTATAAGCAATTGTCTTCTGAGTAAAAAATAAAGAAAATAAGATTTACATACTCAAGAGAATGCAGAATCAGTATTTCACAAGGGTTTATTCCATTATCAGAAGTGGGGTAAAGAAAGACTCAGGTTCCACACTTACAAATGGAACAATTTGTTCACTCAGTGAATAAGGTGTTTCCTTAAGGCAATGAATCTAATGTATATTCCTTTAAAACGAAAATATCAGAAATATAACCAAGGTTATATTTCTTAAGGTAATGAGTAGCTTGAGGAACCAGAATACAAAATATATTAGTTTTTATCTCAGCACCTGGAGTCATAAGGACTCTTAAAAGGATAATATAAAAATCTCATCAATGACTCTTACCGGGCTTGAGATTTGACAATTTGATTGAAGTTCTTGCTTCATCTTATTAGACAGAAAAAACATTTGGTGAGACTGTGGTGTAAAATGGCAAACAAGATGTATGTGAGCCTGCAAACCATTGCAATGATGCCTTTGGGAACACAACTGAAGCATGAGTTACTCTGAGGGAAAGAATTAATGAATGTGGGCTGCACAGATTATACAGGCAGAATTTGCTAGAATTAAGAGCCTTCATCTGCCCGAATGACCACGAGCCTTCCTGAAAAATGCCTTCTTTCTGTTCTTAACAACAGTTTCTAGCCCTCAACTGTAAAGTCCTTCCACTGGCTGTGCCCTGACAAAAAAATGAAAAAAAAATGTCTTCAGCGTCAGAAGAAAGGGTTTTTTGTTTGTTTTGTTTTTGGCCAATCAATATTATCCACTCTCAGCAATCCCTCAGTGGGTGTAATTATTACCTGGCATTCAATCTCCTTTCTGCATTTTTTCCCATTTTCCTTTCAAGATTTTTGTCAATATACAACTAAAGAGGCCATGTTATTAATGCTTTCTTGTTCCCACACTATTTTTGTATTGACACTTTTGACCTTAATGGATAGCTCATCCCTGGATATTAACCGTTATTACTACAAACATGACTAACCACCTTTTCAGGCTGTAAATTCATGCTTTCTGTGGAGAAATACAGCATGTACGACTGTATGTCTCTGCAGACACACAGATCTATGTGTTGTTTCCAAACAAGGGAAAATTTACATACTCATACAGCACAGGTTGTACTGAATAGGAATCATTTTATATTAAAAATTGGTCCTTTCAATTCTCTCATCTTGCATATAAAAGGCTGTGTGTATTTTCATATGCTTCCTGTAGAGCAGTTACATAGTTTAAGAAATATCCTTCAATCCCTCCAGAAATCTACACTTATGCCACATTGTGGGAACCTTTAAACTGGCCATGGTTGTGGTCAACTTAGCAAAACGTCCAGAGAGTGTAAAATGTGGAGGCCTGGAGCAGAAGGAAATAACCGCTCATTGTCCCATCTTGAGGTTCATTCTTTTATCAGATAACCTTTCCCTTGAATTTCAAAATACATGTTCACAACTCCAAAGTTAAGGGGGAAAAAACTAAAAGACATTATTACATCCAGTAAACTTGTGCTCTCAACTCAGCTTGACAAAACACAGGGTATTCCCAGTTCTCAGTGAACACAGACTTGTTCTAATTCTCCAATGTCAGGATAGCATTAACGTTTAAGATGCACAAAACTCTTCTAGTAGGATTCCTCTCCAAAACATGAGTATGCTATGTCAAATTACTATTACTATAAATACTTTAAGAGAAACAAATGCATATAACACACACTCATTACTTTAAAAAAAAGCACTGCACTAAATATACTTGTGAGTCTTTTATATGAAGTTTCAGCAAGGTGTGATGATAGAATTAAGCTGACATATTTCATGGCTAATTACTATACGTTACTTTTAACATTGGTGTGACATGACATGAAAGTAGTTGCATTTACTAGCAGCACAGATGTGTACTTCTACTAGTCATGTGATGCAAATTTGTTCAATAAACTTAGTCAAAATTGGTTTAAAATTCTTTCCCTTATTAAAAAAATCATTTCATTATTGTCTTATTAGGTTGAGCAATATATTAAATCAAATGTAAGAAGGACATTTCTCTTTATATTATAAAGAGAAATTTCTCTGTATATTATAAAAGTTCATTATAACATATGGAAGTGTATGTGTATGTGCATGTGTCTGTGTGTTGATAAAAAGCCAAATGGTTGCTAATGTTCTTAAGTCAAAACCATGAGGAAATTCAAGTTATTGATAGATTCAGAAAGTATACTTTGTTTATATGTTCATTTAGGTTAATGGTTCTTGGTTAGCAAGTATAACCTTAACATATAGTAGAGAATACTTGTATTTATATCTTGCCTTATAATGAAGAATCTCTACAATTGCACAAGATAATCTGAGTATATAAAAAGGATGTGCTTCCAGATGGACTTTTCTTTTTATGTCACAATCGTCCCCTCTTCATCTACCCCTCTTCTGCAGCATTGTCTGTGTTCACTCCTGTTCCTAGAGTAGGAAATGGAGTCATCTTGGACTCTATCCATTCGGACTTTCATTCACTTACAACAGAGGACAACCAGTTGAATCTACTGAGAGATTTGACAGATTAGAAGCATAGTGTGGCCCACAAGTACGTGAAAGCTGGTCTACAAGTTTGTAGATTTTTTTCTAAAAACTTTTCAGAAGGCCCAAAGGTCAAGATAATATAATCATAATTCTGTGAGGTTATTACCTTCTTCACAATGACAACATGTGTGTTCCATACAAATGCAATGACAGATAAAACTGCTTCACAAAAACCAAGGCAAGGATTATTCATGATCATGCACTCAGTATACCGAAAGTAGACTTCAGTTTGTTTCTCCAGAAGTGGAAAACTGTCTGAGTTTTATTAAAGCTTGATACTTAAGAACACGCTTTTTTATATTCTGTTTGGCAAGATAGAAAATGTGTGTAAAACATTTCTCTAGTCTGTTGAAATACTTCTGGAATTGAGGGTTTGTTATTTTTTAACTGAACCAGTCATTCTTCCCATGCAACCCCAGATTTACTTGAAAACTGACAGGCAGATAAGTGTTATTCTGACATGAGTATGTGGCAGATATTTTCCTGAAAAAAATGTCTGTCATTCCAGGGTAAATAACTGATACTATTTGTCAACAGTGCTAAAAATTCAAATATCTATGCCTAAATCTGGATTTTGAAAAACTTGTCTACATTCTCAGTAACTTGAGGACTTCTCAATTCTTTCAGACTTTTTTGATGAGCTCAGTGGGGACATTAATGAAGGGGAACAAATAGGACATGAGCTCATACACTAGACAAATTCATGTCGCTGGAACTACAGAGTCAACTAAAAGGTAACATTTCAATGTGAAAATGATTCCTTCGTTTTGTTAATGGTAGTCTGTGAATCAATTTAACAAGCATTTTTGAGTACCTAGTATGTGCTGGGTTCATATATGGGCATATACTAGAGAATAAAAAATCGCAGACGGTGTCCTAGAAGTTTTACGTACATACATTAATTAATTTAATGCTGGCAAAAATGTTATGAGAAAAGTAATATTAACCTCATTTTGCAGTTAAGGCTGAGGAAATTTAATTAAGGTCAAAAGCTGTAAATAATGGAACCAGGTTCTTATGTCCATTCTTAATAATACTATTGTGTAGGACAATATTGACTGCATTAGACTCAAGAAGAGCTAGACTATATGACATTCACAATATCCTTACACAGTGCTGGTCATCTTTCAATGATCTATCCAGAATTAATTCTCACATAGACTGTAGAAATTTTGGTACTAATTATGTAGCAATTTGATAGATAAAAAACTGAGGTTTAAATACTTTATGTATCTTACCAGAGTTAAATATCCAAAAGAAACATTTGCTCCTTAACCATTAGGAAATACTCCCCTGAAAGGCACAACTTTAACTTGCATAAACAACCTCAAGGTAATATATAAACCTATTACCAAACATTAAGATGAAGGACGCATGACGTATAAACATAAAGGAATCAAATTTGTAAACAAGCAAAACATTTTTGATTTATTCACCCAATCCTCACTAAGCCCTAAGGACTGATGGTAATTTCACAAGCTGCCTGATTTGAAAGTTCTTTCTTCAGTCAACCCATGTTGTTCTAGAATGTCATCATCCGTAGGATCACCAATGAATTGTTACACACATGAAACCAGGTAGTGGTGCTGTGGAAGTGTTTGAAAGGATTTGCAATGGTATTTCTGGTTCAGTATTATTTTCTCTCTTTTGTGGCAAATTAAACCAGAGAGCACACAAGAAATCAGCCCTCCAATATGTATTGCCAAATACTTCTAAACCCACTTGGAATAGGAGCAGGGAGGGGCTGAATGAAGCCCATAAGTAGGCAAAACAATTTCATAGATAGATAAAAAGATAGATAGATAGATAGATAGATAGATAGATAGATAGATAGATAGATGACTCTTAGCATGTTTGTGATACAATACCACAATGATGATAACTTAGCACATTAATTTCCACATCTATCGATGGGGGTAAAGCCCACAGGAGATAGATTTGTCAAGTACTTAAGAGAATGTCTCATATATTTTGTTAATCAAAATAAAATCAAAATGAATTTGTGCCACAGATTGGCATATTAAGGCACACAAAGATGGGCAATGTTTAAATCGTCGGTATCCCCAAAGGACCATGTATTGAGGAATTGGTCACCAGACAATGACTCTATTGACAGGAAGCCAAACCTTTGTGAGTAGGTCATAAAGGAGATATTATGTCACTGGAGGAGGGACCTTGAAGAAGATTTCAGAACCCCGGTGTCTTCAGGATTTCATCTTTGCTTTTTTGGTACTCAGCACATGAGCAGTCTCCTCTGCCACATGTTTCTGCTATTTTTCAATGGCTTCACCACAGACTCAGAAGCAATACAGCTCTGAAACCACAGACTCACACCTCTGAAACTATAAGCCGAAATAATCCCTTCCTACTGATAAAATGATTTGGGTGAGCTCTACGCTGGACTTCTATCCCCCTAGCCCTACACATATACTCCTAAATAGCACAGATTACACATCAAGAGTGGATCCTGAAGCCATCCTCCTGACCTATCTGAGGACTTGGTAAAGAACAATGGGATGATGAGTAGCTGTTCTTGGGTGTATGAGAAGTTACAACAGCAAAGGAGAAAATTCTTCCTAAGCCTTTCATCTAGTCTCAGTGACCACCGTGTTTTCATCTCTCAGGTAGGAATAAAACATGCAGATGAGAAAACAGCCACTATATCACAAAGTTGACAAGCTAGCCTGAAAGGTGCCAGTCAGAAGACACAGGTAAAGATACCCTGCAGGCAGCACAGCCTGAGAAGAAGCTGACTTTGCTTTTTATGAACCTTGTACATTATCCTTCTGTCACTAAATATGAGTGTTGTATCATTAAGCCAAGTACTGGTGGCTTACATCTGTCATCCTAGCTACTCCAGAGGCTGAAGTCTGAGAATCATGCTTCAAAATGAGCCTGAGGAGAAAAGTACATGAGACTCCATCGCCAAAAAGCAAGAATGCACGCGCACGTGCACACGTGCATGCGTACACACACACATACACACACACAGAGTGTGTTAAAAATTACTGACACACCTAAATTTCTAAGTTTTAGTTAGACTGAACATACTTTTTTGTATTATTCTCCACCAAATTGTTCCTGAGGGTTCCTTGAGAAGTAAGTTATCATAATGAGTGTTTTTCATAATGAACTAAACCTCAGCACACCTCCAATTCTGCCTAAACGGGTCAATAGCTATGATTTATAAGTATATAATTTATTGGTGTAATTGACTTCTTCTAAATGGGGAAGTGGGAGTGTACTATAGACCGGAAGATGGACAATCACCTTAGTTAAATGTCTCTAAATCAGTGGTAGAGAGCACCTCACTCTGAGTTCCATGCAAGCTAAGGAGCATGAGGCTGAAGCCCGCATGACAGAGGTGGATTGGGAAGGGTGATCAAAACAGCATAGTTCGTTTTATGGAGCATTGCAGGAGCTCTTTGCACACTGCCTTGGAGAATTAACTCGATGGCTCCAAAGTGTAAATTCTCCCAGCTCTTGAACTGGGAGCTTTTCAGTTCACCTGGTCATTCCTGGCCTATATTTACACATTTGAGGTTAATGCCATGGCCCTCAAAGGGATGTCCTGAATCCGTCATAATGGAATTGGGGTATCAATGTCATTTCCCTTGTTCCTTGGGATGAATCACTTTCAAGTGCTGATGTTATCTTTTCCCTCAGAGAAACCTAGAGACTGTGCCTGCACTGTGCATGGTTACAGCTTACCTGATAATTCCTTTCACCCTCTAGGGACGTCTTCCTCTTCCTTCTTCCTCCCTCCCATCTCCATTCTCAAAAAGTGTTTTCTGAAACTGCCTTTCAAGAAGCTATTTGCCATCTCCTCCCGAGAGAACTCAAAGCAACAAGAGTAACCCAAGTTCCTCTGTTGAAATGTGGAATCACTCATCCTCCCTTTGGTCTGGACCTCAATAGCAGAATCAATTTCCATTTACCTACCAAGTTGCACGTCTTCCTGCACTGTGATCCACCTGTGTCCCAACAGCTTTTAGGAAGCCTACACCACCATTTTAGGTATACTGTGAAAGTTAATTAGACCCCCAGGAAGCCAAGAAATCAATTAGAGTGAATCAGGTTATAAATCTCTGATTGCCTGCTGTTATATATTACATGTTGAAAGGCCACAAAAGACAAGTCAAATGATCGTTGAGAAATTATAAGTGCTGTCATTCACCTCTCTGACACACGGGCAGCTACTCATTAGTTACTTTTAAGCCATTGGGAAACACTGTCAACCTGCTGTTAATGGTTTGGTGTCGTGGGAAGCTGCAGAGAAACTGGCAGTATCTCATTAGGTCACAGGAGCTCAGTTGCTCCTTAAATGTCTAGGCTTCATTCACCTACAGAGGCACCACAACCACACATTGTCTCTCATTTGTTGGCTTTGATAACCTTATTTATAACTTCTTTCAGTGGAGATTCTTCTTTGGAGCATTTCAGATAAGCTATTTGGGACACAGGTGACCTGGGTTCAACTCCTTGTCCTACTGCTTTAACAGATATGTAATTTAGGAAGAACTGTTTAACACACCCTCAGGCTCTCTTTCCTCATCTGAAAAACAGAGATAATGTTAGAATCTGCTTCACAGAACTACTGTGAGTATGAATGAGTGAAGTTCTTGATACTTGGAGTATTGTCTGGAGGCGACAAGTAATGTCTTCTCCTATTGCCCATCAAAACCATTAAAACAGAATAGCTACTCAGGAGGCTGAAATCCAAGGATCATGGTTCAAAGTGATCCTGGGCAGGAAAGTCTATGGGAATCTTATCTCCAGCTAACCACCAAAAGACCTGAGGTGGAGCTTTAGTTCAACTGGTAGCACAAAAGCTTAAGGACAGCACCCAGACTCTGAGAGTTCAATCCCTAGGACCGGCCTCAAAAACAAAAACAAGTGAACAACAACAATTACAAAAAACACTCAGAATATGTCGCATGGAAATGTTAATAATAAAAACGTATAAATTAATAAATAAATAAAGTCTGCAGCATAGAATATGTTCACACATTTAAGCCTAAGGAACAACTGAGTTCAAACTTTAGTACCAGAAAAAAAAAAAGAAAAAAGAAAGGCGAGAGAGAGGAATTAAAGGAGACAGGAGGAAGAACAATTAAGGAAAGAACTTATCTCAGTTTTCATGTACCTCTGGATGGAAAAATAGAAATGGTAAAAGCCTTAAAATGTAGACTACCTGATCTGCCCAGAATTCCCAGTGTATTGGTTAGGAGGTTCTTTTCTGCCCTGTCTCTAGGAACTATCTTGAATCCTTGGAGACATATCATATAGTTAAACCTCAACAGAAAAGGACTGTAGTTCATAGAACTTTGAATAAGCTATTGCTAACAACCAAACTCCTGGTGGCTAACCCTGACGTTTTGCCCTTATTCTTTCGACATCTACGATCTTCCATAAAGATGTGTGTGGCCCAATCAGTGAGGGTCAACACTTAATGCTGTGCTGTTAATAAGCAGGATTTTGACTGCCCACACTGTATTTTAAATGTCTGGGGCATTAAAGTGGCAGAGATTTGTTATCACATGTAAATGCCATAAAGTCTTTGAGTAATTACAAACCTGGGTAGTTGACATGGAGGTGATAAACAAGCCAAGGGGGTCCATGCTGGTTCTTTGTACACCCATCAGGCGGATGCTATGATTCTGTTGGCTTAATTATTACACCTTGTAGAGATGAATGCAGGGAACATGCTTGCCTTGTCAGCAGCCTCCCAGGGGACTGGTACTGAGTAATTGCTTTCTATCCCTGCTGGAGCCATTGAATTCTAGCCCTAGGCAACATCTGGCCCTCCAGCCCTCCCTCACATGGCTCATCAAGCCTTCTGGTGATGATGCAAAGTATTAGGGGTGGTAGTTATCATCAAGAAGCTGATGGCATCTTATCTCCTTTATTCTAATCACAGATTTTATATTAGTAAATATCCTTGAAATGTTATGCTAATGATACATGCTATGTTTCTATGATACATCTATGATTAAACAGTAGAAAATTATTAGAACTATTTTCACCAGAATGGCAACTAAGACAATATTAGGAATATTACACACTATGAGAAATCAGGATTAGCAATATGCACCTAAGTTTATGACATTAATATAAACTTGTCACTATCCATAAATATACTCTGAGGAAGCATCTTAGTTTCCTATGTTCTATCTCTTGAATCCATTCTGTTCCATTGCCTAAAACATATAGATAAAAGCATGTCATCCTAGAAGCTATACCAATAATGTTTCATGCCACAGTAGTGTATTTTGTGACTTTCATTTTCCTCAAATTTTCTTTTATTATTAATTGTTTGGCAAAGTCTCTGTATATAGCTAAGCTGGCAATCCTCCTGTCTGAGATTCTCAAGTGTTGGGATTATAGGTATGTACCACCATAATTAAGGAGTTTAACAATAGGTAAGGAGCTCAAACTAATTTTTAGCCAGAATTGCCTGGTACAGCTCCCTCATGAGATATAAATGAAATATGATGGAAAACATTCCTTGCTGTATCCTAATGATTTCTCCAGTTGATGAGCAAAGTGAAGAGGCTCCAAAGGTATGTGCCCTTGTGGAGAAGCCTTATAGTAGAAAGCAGTTTCCTGAGCAAATTCTGGATCAAAGTTTGAACTTGACTTGGAGCTTCATTGTAAGGATGAAACAGGCAACTGGCTCAAGGCAAAACACATGCATAGTCACCTGACCAAGAGGCCTGTCCACACAGAAAGCAAAATACAGTCAACTGTTGTGTTATCTTCGGTGTCTGGTTCACTAAACTACTTAGAAAGATGTATGAAGGCAACCTCCAGTTTTCCACACTAGGAAATGACAGGTGATTCATTAAAATGAAGGATTGCCATACAAAGTAAAGGCCAGGAATCCTACCAGTATTTGTTCATATATATGGTCAAATATCACATTTACTCAATAGATGTCACCTTAAGAAAGAATAAATGTAAGAATTTTTTAATTTCAAAAGCTAAAGTTTGAAAGAAAGTACAATGTCTATCTACCATCTGTCTCTTTATTTTTTAAAAAACAAAGAACACACATTTAGAGAAAATATTTACTAGAGCAAATACAAATAAAACATCTGCTTTATACAATCACTAAATTCCTTGAAATAACTCTATAAATAAGGAGCAGATAAGGCCAGAGAATGAGTTAAAACAAGAACCAGGATACACACAGACACAAAGCAACAGTGACATAGTACAAGACTGTAATCTTGAGAGAGATTCACAGATGCATTAGAAAACAGGCACATAATCGTCAGAGTAGGAAAAAACAAACCACTAGTTACAGAAGCAACTCTCTTAAGCTATCCCAGAAAGAAGAGTACAATTACAAGATAAAAATAATGAGAAAGAAGACCATAAAAATGACAAGCAAACTCAAATATTACAAATGCATGCTCCAGAAAATTCTCGGTAAACCTAAGAGAAATAAGAGTCAAAGGAAGAAAAGAAGGAAACAGTTCCACAGCTATCTATTTAAAATAATTCTTCAGATTCCAGGGGAATGTTATGAAATATTATCAGTGTCCATTTATTATATTGTTATTTTTCATATTTCAACAATAGGGAAAATGTCCTTAGATATCTCAGGAAGATAAAAGGAACATAGCATCAATTTCTTACAAAGAAATAAAAATCATTGTTTCTTATATCTTATATCACATATCACAGATAGGGAAAGAGGGAGGGTTTGAAATGAAGAACTTTACACACTTTGTATAATAAATCCAAGATAAAGTCCTCAGCCTGTTATTTTGATATGCATAAGCACCAGAAGTATAATATGCATGATTGTTCTCTCTGCCTCCTAGATATGCTCTAGGCAAGATACAAACCTAAACTACAAATTTCAGAATATGATTAAAAGAAGCAGTAATAGTAAGCAATAACAATAAAAGGTGATAATAAATTTAATTGTTAACTTTTTCAATCTCTCATTAAAAAAGCATTTATTGACTGCTCACCAGACACAAATAAATATTTGTTCTAAATATACTATCAGAAAAGATTTCCAAGAATGTAAAAGCTACTTGAAACAAAAGGCAACCTCCAAGATAGGAAAATGTTAGAACATATTTAAAGACAAGCTATATCCTTATCACGCAAGTTTGCACAAATGTATAAGTAGAACAGATAAAGGTCATATGGAGAAAATGTAAACCAGATGCACTAAGAAATGTTTTAAAGGCTCTATGTTGTTCAAAATACAGGACATAGAAATTAAAACAATAATAGATGTAGGAAAATTGAGGGCATGGCTGGGTTTTGGAGAGATAGGGAAGAATTAGGAAAGGTGTAACATTGATTAAGATGTGTTATCCTTAATGAACTGACATCTTAAGTTGAAATACTATACAACCACTTCAAAATAGTAAAAAAAAAATAATTAAAACAATAACACAAAGAAATTTGTTAACCGTCAAATTATTAATCATTTATACTTATACTATTTAGAAATGTTATGGATTTCATGTGCTGAGTGCTCTTAGACACAATTTTGTGAGCATAATGTACTGTTTTGCTGATGGACAAATTTAAAATATATATTAGCTGTATTCATTACATCTTTAAGCATCTTAGAAAACTACTAAAATATTTACCAATGGAGACAGCTTTCAAACAGAATTAGCAGAGCTAAAAGAATGACTCAAGCAGTAGAGTACCTTTCTAGCAATCACAAAACTTTGAGAAATGTAGAATGAAAGGAGTCTAGGTGGTTGACTGGCTGGATTACTACACTAGCTCTCAACTGATTCTCTCAGAGTAGCATGGCATGGATGTGAGTTAAATGAGTTAGACTCATATCCTAACTGATACTCATTCTTTTCAAGAGTTCTATCAAGATCCATTAATTTTATGAGAGAAACTAAAATCAGAATATAATAAAACCCACTTGCACAGAGACATTCGTTGCTGTAATACTCAACATAACCAAAGTATGGAAACACCCCAGTTGCTCTTCAATGAGCAAATACCTCAAGAAAATGTGATATATATACAAATATATAATTCATACATATATAATTAACATATTATATAGACATACATGAATTTCACTCATTTATCAGCAAGAATGATATTACATCATTTGCAAAGAAATTGATGGACCTGACATACATTATATTAACTGAAGTTAAGTCAGACCTAGAGAGACAAAGGATGAATCTTTTCTCTCATATGTGGAAATTAAATATAATTTATAAATTGTAAATATAAATTAAATCTAATTTATAAATAGACATGTAACCGTATACTGAGTGATATGCACATATGCATAAACAAATTAACTGCAGTATGATAGATTCAGGGAAGAATTCCAATGGTGTAACTCCTTTATGCATATCATGAAGCTGGTACTTGAAGTGTATGGGAGGCGGTTAGGGGAGGCTGGGTAAATTACAAGAAGGATGGACCAATACAGTCATAATATTTGATGAATATGTGTGAAAATTAAACTAGGAAAATTGAGAGAATGGGTGGAGTTGGGCAAAATTAGGGAGAATGACGAAAGGGGTGACATCGATCAAGATGTACTGCACTCACAAACTGACATGGTGAATAGTAATCCCTTTGTACAACTACTTAAGGATAATAAGATATATAATAAAATAAAGAAAAAGACATAGCTATCAGGAAGCAGTTGGTACAAGAAGATTGAAGGCTTCTTGTAAATAATGGCATCATCATCATATTCGTTTTTATTTTTTGCTGGTGTTAATTCTAAACAAGTGGCTGGAAGTCAGAAAATCTTTTTGTAACAAGCCTTCAGATAGCTGTTGTCCTTTTCTTTGCTGACCTAACACAAAATGAAGATAAACTCATCATTGACCTAAAATCTGAACTAACAGTTGAATGAAAATAGCTTCCTCAAGATCTAACAGAACAGAAAATCTTGTGATTTGACTTCTCTGCTTCCCAATGTAAAGTTAAAAATCCTGCTTACTTAAAATCCAGAGATATCATTTTACTCGACATTTCCAGCTGACCCATCCCAGGTTTAACAGTGTAGCAATATAATCTTGTCACTGAGAAAGGCAATAAGAGTCAAGGTGAGAATCATCTGGGATAAAGCATGATTTATGGACTTTCAATTATTTCTGTTTCATCTTCAAGTTCTTTTTTTTCCAAAAACTAAAATCAGCAGCAGTATACAATAATACTTCAACTGCAGGAGATCTCTGAAGTAGGTATTTCTCATTCAACTAGAGAAATTGTGCTATATCCATGAAGTTAAGAATGGGGATCACTGGGATCCATATTAGATGGAAGCCAGTGTATATAATTACAAGGTATGCAATAATCAATAGTGGAAAACCTGAATATGCCACTGTGATATATGTGAGCATGTTTTCATATGTATCCATATTAAAATCCTGGGTCATCAAACTCTTAGAGATTGTAGAAATACAATAATAAATAATAAATGATGATCTGCACAGGAATGAAGTAAAAATTAAATGGATATTATAATCTAAATCTTTAACATCAGTGGCCTTTCTTATTGAGGAGCAATGTTTGTACTACTGTGCATATGGCTTCTTTACTTTCTCAAACCTAGAGACACAGGCAGAAAAAACTACTAACGGAGATGCATGAAGGATGTTCTTGAGATCTATTTCTATCAGCTGTACTTGAGCCAGTGAAACAATATATTCCAGTCAAAATTCAGTGTAGAACCAATACAGTTTGTACTTTAATTATTATGCCAAGAATATCCTTGAAGGGATTAATGACTCCAAAGAGAACATTTATGAAAATATAAGAACGTATCCATGTGAGAAACTGATATAAAAATAACAGTTACAGGCTAACCAAGTATTGTTAATCTTCCCAAACATGCTATGAGGAAGACCTTTCAAGAAGCACTCTATAGACAATGAAAAATAGAGAAAGAGATTCTGATATTACTCTATGTTATCCTCACATGTGAACAGGGTTATGTAGAGAAAGAAATTTCAATCTTCAGTTTTGGGAGTAACACAGAAGGCTAACTCTAGCTGAGAATGTTGATCTGACAGTATTCCACTTTCAAACCTGTAAGAATTTCCCCTCGGAAACACACTTTGGAAAGGAAAATTAACACGTTAAAATATTTTAACTTAGTTACTCTTGTTTTTTCTGTTTTACATTCCAAATGCTGAAGTTATTGGGGTTTCTAAACAATAGAGCATTTGTCTAAAGGTACTCTCCATGTATAAATGTATCTCTCCTTTTCTTGTCCTTCTTTTCTTCCTCTTTCCCTTTCTCCTTCCTCCTTCCCTCCTTCCCCCTCTCCTCCTTCTCCTCCTCTTTATTCCTCTCCTTTCTTTCCTCCCCTCCCCCTCCTCTGTTTGGTTCTATAGACCTTATTAGAATAAGGAAAAGCAAATCAAGAGGAAAAATAAGAATTTTCCAATGATTAGAAAGCTACTGAGGTGTGACTGTTCTTTCTCTTTCAGCTTATAACTGATGACAAAGAAGATTGGAAAAGGTGGTGCTCTTGACACTGACAAGAACTGAAAGTAAGGGCTGGGAAGGTGGCTCAGTGGTAGAGTGCTTGCCTTGCATGCCTGAGGCCCTGGGTTCAATTTCTCAGCACCACATAAGCAAAACAAAAAAAGCCGGAAGTGGCGCTGTGGCTCAAGTGGTAAAGCGCTAGCCTTGAGCTGAAGAGCTGAGGGACAGCACCCAGGCCCAGAGTTCAGGCCCCACGACTGGACCCAAAAAAAAAAAAAAAGAACCGAAATAAAAGAAACAATAAGCCAGCAGGTGCTCAGATACTCTTCTTTTGAGTTTAGCTCACACGGGCACTTAAACTTTTCTACACAACTTCCAGAATGAGCAGCAAAAGTGTAGTAATCTTCTGAGCTTCAGTCAAAACCCTTCATTAGTTTTCTGATTAAAAACTGGTGGTTGTGGGGTGAAAACTACCTTTCAGAATGCAATAAAAATTGAGCAGAATGGTTATCAAGAATTCAAAATCAACCAACAAATAAAGATTAATCTAATGAACTAGCGCTAGCAACTAAGAAAATAATAGAAGTGCCTGGTGTAGAGGAGCCAGGAATCAATGTTTGACTCCCACCAATGTCTTACTCCAAGCCAACAGTTGAGTCCAAACTTATAGAGAAAGTAATCTAATAAACGCTATAGTGTCCCTTATCTGGGAAACAGTAGAAATACTTCCAAGTGAGGAAAAAGAAAAAGAAAGACTGTCTTCAAAGAAAAGACTGAACTCATCGAGAGTTTCGGAATGAATTGAAATAAACTAACTAAAATCTGAGGATGTACCCTAAATGAGAATGCAAAACAACCATTCACACACACACACACACTCACACACACACACACACACACACACACACACAGGGAGAAGGGTAGGAGAGAGGAAGGGGGAGAGATAGATAATATAGTGATGTAAATTTGGTATACTACATGAAGCAAAATGACAGAAGTGAAAATTAACCTGTTCTATGAGTATCTCTGGCATCAGAATAGTCCCTGGAATTCCTTCTCAAAAGAAACAGAACAAATTGGATATAATGACCACACATACCATAGCCTGCAAATAGAAAACACTGGTTTCAGATAAACCAAGAGAGTCAAGAAGTTACCAATGTTGTATTAGAAAAGAGCATGTTTGTAAATTCTACTCAAGCAAGATTGGATACAGGGCAAAGGAGTGAAATAGCCTATTTCAGAAAAAAGAAGAGGAAAGAAAGACAAAAAAGAAGGAAGAAAGGAAGGAAGGAAGGAAGGAAAATTTAGTATCCAAGCATAAAAAGCAGATAATTCATCACTGGAAAAGAACAGGTTCTCCTTAAACTTATGCACAACAACATTTAGTACTAGAAGACCATGGAGCAATGACTATAAATATGACTCAAGAATATTATATCAAGTTGCACTGGCAAAATAAGAAACCTCATTAAATATACATGCTGACGCTCTTTCATAATTTTTAAACAAACCTTGACCATGAAACACTGCCAGCTTTAGAGAAGCGACATCAGTGACCTTTGAATGTAAAGCCATGGTAATAGGGAGTTGAAGAAAACTGATTACATTTAAATAAGGAGCTGGTACACATGAAATATAGAGATCATGGTTCTAAGACAGTATGAACATTTTAAGCTTATACAATGTAAAATTGATACAGAAGTAGTAAAAGATATAGAATTAAGTGGAATGAGAGGGACATGCTAGAGGTTGCATGGTCTCACGAATCACAGAGAGGCAATTAGTACTAAAACTGGAAAATTAAGGCTTTATACACAATAATCCCATGTTTGCAAGTTTTTATGATTTAATCTATCTGTATCTGTGTATGCGTGTGCGTGCATGTGTGTGTGTGTGTGTGTGTGTGTGTGTGTGTGTGTGTGTGTATACGTGTGCTTAGCAATATTGTCAGAAGGTCTCTAAGCCAATGTCAATGATTATTTCTGGGGTAGATTTGAATTACTTTTTTAAAAATCTGTAATTTTGTGATTTAAAAATTGTTTTTGGGGGGCTGGAAATGCAGCTTAGTGGTAGACGGTTTGCCTAGTATGCATGAAGCCCTCAGTACCACATAAGCAGAAATAGCCAAAAGTGGTACTGTAGCTCAAGTGGTAGAGTGCTAGCCTTGAGCAAAAAGAAGCTCAGGGAGAGTGCCCAGGCCCTGAAGTCAAGCCCCAGGACGGGAAAAATAAATTGTCTTGCATACAGATAAAAACATGAATATATGTATTATTAAAAATAATGTTATGCATTGAAAAAATGATTGAGAGGAAGTGGAAGAATGCCAGCTTAGGAAGAATGTGAAGCCTTGAGTTCAAGCCCTAACACTACACACATGCACGTGCACACACAGACACACACACGACAGAAAACAAACATGAAAATTTCTAAGGGTAGATACTACTTAAAATAAGTTCTTACTTGTACTAGCCAGGCAGTGGTGGCTCAGACCTGTAATCCTAGCTTCTCAGGAGGCTGAGACTTGAAGATCGCAGTTTGAAGCCAGTCAGGACAGAAAAGTCCCCATGAGACTCTTATCTACAATTAACCACTCAAAACCTGGAAGTGGAGCTGTGCTCAAGTGGTAGAGCACAAAGAGGCTCAGGGACAGTGCCTGGGCCCTGAGTTCAAGCTCCACCAATAATAATAATAATAATAATAATAATAATAATAGTAAGTTCTTACAGTGTATGTACTAAACCAGTTTCTCCTATCCCCATTTATTACATTATCTAATACAAATATGACGATGTGTCTCCGCTATCTTCCATCTTATTATTTTTAACTGTGCTTAGACATGGAGACATAGTTTCCCCATCTACGTTGTTATCTCCATGAACTATTGACATCTGAATGTTACAGATCATGGAGACAGCTATGCACAAACAGACCACATATAGAAAATTAGAGACTGAAGCATATATCCACCTCTGACCATCAATATTTACACCATAACATTTAAGGGACCATTTATTTTCTCATTCTGTTTTTAAAAACTAATCCACACAGAAGAGTTATGCCTTTGAAGTCTACTGGGAAGCCAACTTCTTAAAATAACTGAAAAAATGTTTACTGCTCCTAAAATCAAATATTTTGATGGAGCTTTGAAAAATTCATACTCAATAGGAACACATGAGAAGCACTGTGCATTAGTGGCTCAGGCAGCGGGGTTAGATTTCCTATTTGGGAAAGTTTTCAGGCTAGATGCTTTGAAGTGGTGGACCAGCCCATTTCAGTAATAAAGTGCCAGCACAAGTTGCCAAAAAAAAAAAAAAAGAGCCTTGAGTTTTCCGAATGTTTACAAATGAATTGCTGTTACCACATGAGGTGTATTTAATATCTAATCTATACTATTTTAATGCAAGTAAATTAATAATCAGAATTAGTTAAAAGCTATCCTTTCTTGCCAACTTCAATTTGAGACATTTATATTTAAGATCATCAGAGCCAAAAGTAAGTCATCGGGTTCGTATGAATAAAATAAAAAGCCAGTCATAAAATAAGAAATAAGTACTATGAAATGATTAAATTATGCACTAAATGCCTTTAAATATGTAAATATGGATTCAGTTACTTGTCAATTTCTGTAAACCTGTCGTTTATCCAACTTTCTAAGGGTGGAACTTGAAACTTTTTTTTTCATGTCTTTGTTTTTCATGTCTTGTTCATTGATTATTCTTTCTTTCACTGAGACCAGTGACTCATTCACTGACAGGAGTTAGTTCATTCTCACTTCTCCTTTGACTAACATGATTCTATCATGATTGCAGATTGTATGTTTATCATGATATGGTCAGCACTCAGGAAGCATACTTGTAAATGATAGCCACATTAGCCATATACTCGCAGCAGTGTTGGCAGTTTCAATAATGACATTTAATTTAGCAGATACTATATTTTTTAAATTTCTTTGACTTCAAGGTTAGCACTCGAGGTTGACATAAACAAAGGTGCTGAAGGTGTGTAGTATCTTCTACAATTAATATGAAGATATTTCACAAGCTGCTGCAACAAACTGCAACACTGGAGAAAACAGTAAAAAAACTATCAGGAAACTTGGTTTAGGGTTTAATTTTCCAGTTTGCAAAATACACCTCTTCAAGAAGAGGTTTCCTTTAACCACAGGAGTGAGACATGTCTTAAGGAGATTGCTGTTGGATAACTAAAATAGAAACAGCTTCTCTATCTAATAATAATTATCATTGAGAATATTAATAAATCTGTTTATAATCATTTTGCTTTTGCTTTCTCTCCTCTGTACCTTCCATTCCACTGTCAGACTAGAAAAACACACTGCAATGTCTATAGCATATTATATTACATTAGCCCAATTCTGTGGCTCATACATCTCCAGACACAAATGATCTCTCTATAAGACCTAATAACTCTACTTACCACTGTTAAAAACGTTTTCTCTAAATAAACATGTCCTTAGCTACTTTTACCTAGTCTCTTGAGACTCAGCCATAAAGATCTGGTATTGACTCTTTTCCAAATAATTGAGCTCATATTTTTACCCCAAAGACTGGCATGTTCAAAGTCTTTGAAGGATCCAACTCTGTAGGCCATTAGGTGCCTGAGTGATATTATGCATGCTTCTTTAAAAATTATGTTCAAAATGATGACAGCCATGTACATATCAAACTGTTCTTAGTCATTATTCCTTAGAAATCTTCCCCCCCACACACACTTCTGTCTCTCTTCAGAGCCTGTGTAGGTGGAATTTGCTGCTTGATAAATGCAGCCTAATTATATAACCTCACTTCTTTTACAAGTTTTTAAAACCAGGATTACCTTATTTTGTCTCTGTTATATAATTGGGTTGTAGAATGCTTAAACCCATACATTTACATAAATACTAATTTTATTTCTGGTTTGCTTGATTCCAAGAGTTCAATCTCTGATGTTATATAATAAATATATTCTACATTTAGCTATTATATATTCTATACTTCTTGGATGAAATTATGCAGTAAATTATCTGAGATCAAAAGATCCAAAAAAGGAAAAATAACGGAACATAGACTAATTTGAGTAACATAAATTACTTTCCATAAGAGAAATTAAATATGATTTAAAATTTTTCAAATTTAAAATATGATTTAAAATTTCAAAAACATGGGTCCTTAAACCTATCAGACCTGAAAAAAAAATTTAAATGACATTTTTGTTACCCTTGTAAGGAAGGTGTGTAGTCTAAATCTTCATGAAAGCATAGATGACTAATTGGTTCAATCAAATAGCCAGACGATCAACAGTTTCAAGCATGTAACTAACTATAAATACTTTCAGTGGCAATATGAGCAAAATCAATATGAGGTTAGACTAACACCTAGGAAGAAAAAGTAGAAGTCAGACCTTAATCTTCTCCATCTCTCTTGTTCCTACATTTCGTCTCAGCTCATTGAAAATGTACAAGAGAATGATGCCCACCACTGTTAATGAAATTTCTGGTTGCTTTTTTTTTTTTAAATTTTAAGTAGCAAATGAAACCCAGTAGCATGGCAATAAACAAGCAGGCCTGGCTGAAGAATGTTCAGTATTTTCAGCTTGAGTCCATGTACAACAATACATCTTGTGAGAGGCATGGGGGTTAGTAATTGCTGTGGATAATTTCTTCCATATTTGCGTAGGTTTGTTGTGCTATATCAGCAAAAGGGTACAGGCTAGGATTAATGCCAATTATATAACAGCAGCTCTATAGTTTTAAAATGATGCTACAAGAACTGAGATACTCCATCAGATGTTAGATAATGATTTCATATATACTGACATTAAATAAACAAGAATGTTCACCTATGTTCACGTTTAAGGAGTAGAAGAGAAAAAGTTAGATTTGATTTAATTTTAAATTATTTCATTTTGTCATTTCACTCTATTTTTGGCAATATTCAAAATTGTTCACAGGGCCTCACATATGTTAGGCAAGTGCTCTATTGAGCTAAATCACAAACACTCTCCTTGAATTTGTGATCCTCCTAACCCAGCTTCCGGGTTACTGAGATTACAAGTATGTGCCACCACACAGTGCTAAAATTTACATGCTAGCCGTAAAGATCAGAATCAACATTTACTAGAGATTCAATATCAAGGAATAGGAACTTAAGATTTTCAAGAATGCTTGTCACTGGATTTCCTTGTAAAATTCCCATTTTCATTTGTATTAATCTCCCTATTAATCTGAACATAAGTTGGTTTTCCTCAGTAATGGAGGTATCAAAACATAGAGAAACCCCTGCCCAAAATTCTCCAAACTGCCCAAATTGCCCCAATATTAACATACTTTAAAAGTCTTGATTCCCTTTACTATACATCCACACATTCTCTAAGAACCAACACCAACCATTGTTGGAATCTAAGGCTACTTACCCTTTCCTTATATTTTTCAAATTCATAAAGAACATATTTTTTGAGAAAAAGAAAAGACAGAGAGAGAGAAAGAGAGAACATACAAGTTTTTTCAGTCTAGAAATAATATTTCGGGCTGAAGGGATAGAAGAGAAGAAATAAAGAAATTCAATTCAAAGAAATTACAAAGTTTATTACAAATAGGGTATTTACACATGTTTAGTGTGTGTGTGTGTGTGTGTGTGTGTGTGTGTGTGTGTGTGTGTGTGTGTGAATGCAGATCTTGGTGCTATACAAAATCCCAGCATTTGATTTTCAGTGAAAGAAATAGTTGCTTTAGTGGACATGGTTTGGTAACCATTTCACTTGTAATGCTAAAAATATTACTTTCAGAGTGCTCCTAAAATATTGGTAAATTTATCCTGGAAACAGTACCAAGCAGTATCATTTCCAATCTTAAATCTATAATCTGCCAATCAGCACATCCCAAAATGATTAAAGGCCTGTGCAATTAAATACAATTAGCTAACTTTTAAAAAGAAAATCACCTACACTTCACAAATAATGAGTATTTAAGTCATTATTTTTGCAAGTTTATTTTGCCACATGCCTGAAGTAGCATTCGGAAGAGGAAGTCAAAATATAATGTTAAAATGAAGTGAACATCCTGGCATCTTACTGTGCCGATGTGATAGGAGCCAAAAATCTGTCTTCCTATCCCCTGGATAGAGATTCAAAACTTATGTTTCAATTTTGACTACATGGTAAAAACAGAAAACAAAATTGAAAAAAATAGAATCAGTTTTTGACAAAAACAATAAACATGAAAATCCATTGTGAGAGAAAGCAGTAAAACAGAAAATGAGTGTTCATTATTATCTTGCTAACTACTCTTCAGTGGCATAAGGTAATTACTTTTTGTTCGACAGTTCCATATTATAAAGAGGTACAATCTACAAATGAAAGCAACTAACTTAGACCCCAGTCCCTTAGCAATGACCTTTAACGTATATTATCTCCTATAAATGATCAATATTATTCATTTGCATATGAGATATTCAGACTCAAGTTAATCTTCCTAATTTCTCAAGATTAGAGTGGCGAAGTAAACTAATTTTCTCTAAAATATAGTTGATATCTCTTCTTTTCTATTTCAAGGCATATATACACAGAAAGGTGTGTGTGTGTGTGTGTGTGTGTGTGTGTGTGTATACAGAGAAAGATTATTTTTTATCTGAGGTCCCTACTTTTTTAAGTCAATGGAAATTTTAAAATGGGATAAATTACAGAAAGTAATATTATGACATGTATCTTCAAGTTTCTCAAAAACAGAGCCTGAGACAAAGAACTAGCATGAATTTGATTTGTAGAAAGAGAGAGTAGGGAAGAAGCGACACTGTGGCTCAAGTGGTAGAGTTCCAGCTTTGAGCACAAAAGCTCAGAGACAGTGCCCAGGTCAAGTTCAAGCCCAGGGACCAGGAAAAACAAACAAACAAAATACAGAAAGAGAGGGCAGAGGAAGGAAGTGGAAAGGAGAGCAAGGAAGTAAGAGGAGGGGTTGGATCATAATCCCAGGGGAACCTTGACATAATATGACAGACATGACTATTGTTTACTCTATATTGATAATCACCTCTCATTAGCCATTTAAAAGTATCTCTGAGGTATTTCTGGGTATAGGTAGGTAGGTAGCTTTAGCATCAGTATCATCGATTCTTCTTGGTTGGTGAGTAGATCATATTTTTTATTCAACATAGCAATAGGAGCATGCCAGTCTGGTCCCATTAGTTGCATTCATTCTATTCACACTCTAGACAGATACGATGACAGTTTGGCAATGGAAGAGGAAAACTTATCAAGTAAATTCAACTGGAGAAATCTTCCAGAAGAGTGATGGCTTGGGTTCACTTTATCTGTGGTAGATCAATTTCATCCACAACTTAGTCAACATCCTCATAGTTATGATGGAGCCAGGTTTTTGCCAAGTGTCTTTGTCACTACCTCCTCTCACTGTTGGCTTGGCCATGAACTTGCTTTGGGCAATATGAGGTGAGTTTCTTGATGCAAGATGAATACCTGAGTATCTCCACTTCCTTTTTTCACTGCTATTTGATTACTCAGTGAATATGACTGGACTAGCTGGGGGGGAAAAGCCATAGCTAGATAACTAGATGGTAAAGTACTAAATAGAGCAGAACTCAGTCTCCCCAGCTGAGATGCTAGCTCCATAGCTTGCTAATCTGCAGAGGTTATGCATATACTCTGATGAGACATGATCTGGGAGCAGCAGAACCAATGCAATCATATCGTGAGAAGCAGTAAGTGGTCATTTTAATCTTAAAGTTTTGAGGTGCTTATTCTGCATTATGTTGTGGCAACAGTTTACTGATACACAATTCAAATGTGTCAACCTACAAAGCCTCAGTGCTGGCATCAACTAAGAAGAATACAGAAGTTCATTGGTAGTATTGCATTTGACCAAGTGAATTAAGCAAATTCAAAAAGTTAAAGAATCTTACTTAACTCTAAATAAATATCCAGATCAGTATGGTTATTTTTAAAATTAAAAAAAAATGAATTCTCTACTCAATGAGTTATTTCTATAGTGATGGTTTTATGGCATTTCTATCATTATGATGAAAGAAAAAAATAAAATAAAACAATGGCTCAGAAATCACTAAATACAGTTTATACTCTTCTGCCAAAGGCCTTTTCTTATTAAATAACTATGTCCAGTAAAAAAGACTATGATTTTGTTAATATTGTTATTATGACATAATAAACTCGATTAGAATTGGAGACACACTTACAGCTACACAATTTCTTATTTTAGAATGACTGGAATTTATTCAATGCAGAATACAAAATCGGGTTGTGTGTAAGACAGTATTAAAATATAAGCTTATATATTTCGGATATATACAAAATAATAGGTGATTGGGAAAGCAGTGCTAGAACCCATTCATGCTCTATAAGCCTTCTCCTCCTGAGCTTCACCCCAGAACAGGTGACAAATTTTCAAAAGTCTAAATGGAAGAATTAAGAAATGATTATGAAAGTTCCACTTCTACATTTGGTCAGAATTAAGATGATTCTTCTAGCTCAGAATCTCAACTTAGAAAGAGTGATACCCTTATTTGGGTGTTAAAATGCACCCTCACTCTGGCAAATCTTAAATGGAGCTTAGTCATTCCCTTGTGAAATGAAAAGGCTTTGAGCTAGCACAATTCCAACAATAACAACTAGTCTAATGCTGCCATGTGTAGATTCAGAGCCAGAGGTTTTTCTATATATTCACTAATTTAATTCTCATCACTGTCTTATGGGATTCTATTGCTGTTCTTATTCTATGAAGAGATTGTCCAAAAATCATGGAATTAATTACTGATGTCATTGGTAGAGCTAAGATTGAGCCAGAGCATACCTGCCAATAAAGCCCATACCTCTAAACATTGGAATTATGTACAATATCAGACAATTGACATTTTATTCACACAAAGCCATGGATTTATGAGTAAATTCTTCTCAGAGATAAAAGATGGAGAATCTGGGTCCAGCTCTTTTGGATTCCTCATCAATCATCTTCCCAATCCCCAACCATATATGTTCTTGGAATGTACAGGCTAAATGTGCACGTGATGCCTTATTCCTGAATATGATGCTTTTTAGGGAGTGGGCTCTTTGGGAGGAAATGAAGTTTTCATTCTGTCAGCAAGACAGGAAGATGTTGATGGGATTAGAGCCCTTAAAATGTAAGACAGATCTCTCTCAGTCTTCTCTTCTCCCCTTCTGTCCCCTTCTCTTGTCTATAAAAGCATGCATTACATAATATTGGGAAGTTTCTATTCTCAAACAAACATAGAGGTACATCCAATTAATGCAACACACTTTAGTTAACAGCTTAAAACACATGTAGCTTGATACAGGAAGTTGCATAGATTCCATCATTTCTCAAACAGAAGCCTCATGGCCTTCCAATCTGGTCATGGGTGATATCACTGCCTGGTATCAGAGTGCATCCTGTTGGTGATAGTAGGTGGTGATAATGGTGATCATCTAATACTTTGAGTTACTTGGAGACCATGCCTATCTTTTATCTGTATCTCCAAATCTCCAATGCCCAGGCACAGGCATACAACAAATGAGGTTTAAAACGTGTGAACTGAATTGATGCAGGAATATGAAGACCGAGAGATAAACCAAAAACTGTACTTACTATTACTATACATTGTGTATTCCAAACATCCTGATTAATAAAACTGTCATAATAACTGTATAGGGTAAGAACCATTCTTTTTCTGTTCTATTGACAGATGTGAAAGGATTAAGCAATTTGGGACATACAGTTAACATACCTTAAAGTTTAGATGAAAACCCTAGCATGCTGTCTTTGGAGTTAGTTCTCTTAACTACTTCATATTATTACCATAGTAGTTATATTATTGTACAAAAAACCCATGGCTCGTAGATATACACAAATGCTACACTTAGTTCAAATTGTCCTTATAAAAGCATTACCATATAAGCAGATATTTAGCTCTATCATCATAATTTCTTCTAATTTTCTTTTTAATTTCTTCAATAAGAAATAAATGGTTATGGAAAAATTTGCTGTAGTATTTGCATTTCTAAATTTAGCTATTAAAACTATTCTCAAGATGTTACATTCATTTTGTCTTTAAGTTGTAAATGGCATGTAAGCTTTTCTGGCCCAGACTAAGTATAAACATTGTGTTTAACATTGGGACCTATGTTTCTTTGGGCCTGGCTTACTTTACTTAATATGATTTTTTTCCAAGTCTTTCCATTTCCTTACAAATGGGCGGTATCATTCTTTCTGATGGAAGCATAGAATTCCTCTGTGTGTGTGTGTGTGTGTGTGTGTGTGTGTGTGTATGTGTGTGTGACATTTTCTTGATCATTTATCTACTGGGGGATATGGGTTGGTTCCATATCTTACCTATGGTAAATAATAAACATAGTTGTACTGGTAGTGTTAGTGTGGCCTTGTCTGTGGTCATTAGGATTAATGCTCAGAAATAGAATTGCTTGGTCATAGGGGAACTCTATGTGTAGTCCTTTGGAGAACCCATACTGTTTTCTAGAGTGGCTGAACAAGTTTACACTACCAGCAACATTGTAGCAGTGTTCCCTTTTGGCCACATCCCCTCCAGCATCTGTTGTTATTAGATGTCTTGATTATAGCCATTGTAACTGGGGTGAGGTGGAATCTCAATTTTATTTTGAGTTGCATTTCTTTTTCGGCCAAAGATGTTGAGCATATCTTCGTGTGTCTATTGGACATTCTTATTTAATAATTAGTATATATCTAGGGTATTCTTAGCAGATGCACAGAATAGCTCAATAGCTATGTACATATGACCATATAAGAAAATAAGTGAGATGAACTCCAAGACATGGACAAAAGAGGTTTTTGTTGCTGTTGTGTTGTTATTCTCAATGTATTATGTGATTTCTTTTTTCTTTTGTGTTATTTCCCTGTTATGGTTTATCCCCTGTTGTCATTGCGTTCAATTTTGGTACCCTGAGTATTGCATATATCTTTATCTGAAGTAGGGAAAGGAAGGGGAACAACAAAATGGTGAGACAAAGGGGAAATCTATGCAACAGCAATATAAGACAGTATGTTAGAAATGATGTGCACAGGGGCTGGGAAGGTGGTTCAGTGGTAGAGCGCTTGCCTTGAGCTGAAGAGCTGAGGGACAGCGCCCAGACCCAGAGTTCAGGCCCCACGGCCAGACCCCCCCAAAAAAAAAGAAAAAGAAAAAAGAAATGATGTGTACAACTTGGGGGAATAGGGGGAGGGAAAGACGGAGAAAAATGAGGGAAGGGGTAACAAGTTAGACAAGAAATCTAATCACTACCATACTTATATTACTGTAACCCCTCTCTACATTACCTTGATATAATTTTTTTAAAGATTGAAAGCAAACAAAATAACATTAAAATAACTATGTTTGACAAGTGATGGTTGCTTTGGGAAATACACCCTCTGAAAACTAGGATTCTGGGAGATGTCTGTGACAAAAAGAATACACATAACGTGACTTGAGGGATCAGTATATAAAACTTGATGTGACTTAAACTTTGGTATGCCCATGACTTTTTAGAGAAGCATCTGCTCACCACATCAAGCTTTAGAATATGCTCAGAGGAAACACAATCCTTTGGCAGAGATATTAGACTCTTTTTAAAGCATAATATTTATTATAATCAAATTGAGAGAAAAAATTGTCCAGTTTAAGTAAATGTTTCTACTTAATAATGCATGGATTCAATTAATTTCCACATTAATCTTATCTTGCATTATGAGCTCAGTCTGAAACCAGAAAGAGGGTCTTTATAACCATTTGTCTAAAGGACTCCATTATACTGCTCCAACAAAAGTCACTGGGAAGAATGAGGAGCTGGTAGGTTGATTACACAGATGGCTGGCCCTAATTAATGACCTCCTTGTAGAACTACTTGACTTTGTGATTTTGGAGTTCTACCCACCAAGAGGTGAGTGTATCCCTCCCCTTAAATCTGGTTTAACCTGTGACTTGCTATGGCCTGCAGAATGCAGCAAAGTGACACTGCATCAGTTTTGATTTAGGTTCTGACGATGTATTCCATTATTTCTTTTCTCTCACTGAGCCCTGTCTCAGGCCTCTGAAGAGGACTCAGCTACTCTGCTGAGGATGAGAGCTGAAATCCCTTAGCCAACAGCCAAGCAGTTCAAACAGTTCTCAGATCCACAGCCATCCAGACAGATAGGGAGCCAACAGAGATTAGAAGAGCCATTCAAGAAAGCTCAATTCTGACAGCACACAGCACATTCATGCCACTACATAAGTAATGAGTGTTTAAGCCAGTTGTTTTGATTGCTATGCAATGATAATTGATATAGACTTATTAAAAATAATGAAAATGTTATAAAATTCATCCACCTTAACATAGATAATCAATTATTTTAAAATACTTATTTCATAGAAGAAACTAAACTGCCATTGTCATAAACTATAATGTACAAAGTAGAATTAATTTATGCCCTTTTAAACTATTTTACATACTCCTAATTCTCAGTAAATGTGTAAAATTGAACTGGATACTTAGTTGCCTTTAATGGCTTATTAAATGTATAGTAGGGGCTGGGAAGGTGGCTCAGTGATAGAGCGCTTGCCTTGCAGTCATGAGGCCCTGGGTTCAATTTCTCAGCACCACATAAGCAAAAAGAAAAAAAAGCCAGAAGTGGCACTGTGGCTCAAGTGTTAGAGTGCTAGCCTTGAGCTGAAGAGCTGAGGGACAGCGCCCAGGCCCAGAGTTCAAGCCCCACGACTGACAAAAAAAAAAAAGAAAAAAAAAGAAAAGAAATGTATACTAATGTCTCTATCTGGATTTAAGAGTGATTAGTATGTCTAATAGCATAATAGTTTCCACATTTGTGTTGCAGCTCAAGTTCAATATTGTAACTGCTAAGTCTAAACACAACTAATATATATATATATATATATATATTATATTTGTACACTCATATGTGTATGTGTGTATACCTGGAAATCTTTTATAAATGTTTATCATTACCACTTTTGATGTTTTCTATTTTTATAGTCTATTATACTGTTCTTTTTTTTTAGTGCTATTAAATTGACTTTACAGCTTACTCAGGGGTCAAAATCTTTAGTTCGAAATAAACACTGGAATTAGTTTTCATCTGCTATGGATCACAGGCATTTTAGAAAATGTCTTGATGACAAAGTATTTGCCTATGTATTGAGCTGTTCTTTGCTTGCTGTTCAGACTTCTATCTCCATTGCTAGTGGCCACAAGTAGCTTTTCCAATACAGGAATGACAAGGATTAACAACTACCTGGTGTTCTTCAGAGTACAAGGTATTTTTCATATATATTACCTCAAACCTCAATCAAGTTAATTGGCAAAGGTAATATAATATTGTGCAATTAAGTTCCATTCTAGGTAGACTGGTAATTGTATTGAAATCAAGATAAAATAAACCTTCAGCAACTAAGATGCATCATGACATTTTCCCATACCCTAGTAATTTAGTTACTTTTGAATATGTGACATGCATGAATCTTCTGGAAAGAGTACATATTACTTGAGCCAAAGAATTTCTCATTGCTATAAAAGGAACCAATCTAATTCTATTACTGTAAATTAGGCTTACCACTTTGAATCATGATCACCAAAGCCATAAACTCAAAAGTTAATGGCCAAAAACACCCCAAAATAAACAATGATATAACCCTGTAGAGTCTACCTAAGTAGAGACTTGACTTCAGAAAACAAATGACTTGTCTCATAGTCCAGTGCTCACTCACAATGTCACTCATTGATCAGCAGATCCTTGATTATTTTATTTTGAACAACAGTATGATGCTTGGGGGAGATTGGCCACAAATTAGTTCCATTAATCCTAGCTGGTGTTTATTTAAAGAGGTTTACAACTAGTATATCCAAATTTTAGACATTTAATACATTTTTATTGATTTATTTTTGTCGGTTGTGGAACCTGAACTCAGGGCCTGGGCACTGTCCCCTTGAGCTCTTCAGCTCAAGGCTAGCACTCTACCACTTGGGCCACAGCGCCACTTCTAGCTTTTTCTGCATATGTGGTGCTGAGGAATCGGACCCAGGGCCTCATGCATGTGAGGCAAGCACTCTAGCACTGAGCCTCCTTCCCAACCCCATTTAATACATATTTAATAATTATTCTCAAAGTGGCATAATCATCCAATCCTGAGTGCTGTGTATAATTTAAAGAAGACTGTAAGGATCACTTTAAAAATCAATAAAGTAATTTCAGGCACTCTGTAGTACATGCAGGATAAATGACAAAAAATAAAACTAAATCCAGGTGGCTGTGGTTCACAATTTGTAATACAAGCTATTGAGATCTGAAAGACTGTAGATTCCTCCAAAATCACTAGCAAAAAACAGGGCTGGAGGCCTGGTTCAAGTTGCAGAGCATGAGTCTAGCATGATCAAGACCAAGAATATCACACACAAAAACAGAAAACTTAATTAATTCATATGATAGTGTAGCTTGGGCTAAAATTTTCATTCTTTTCATTGCATAGGGATTTTCAAAGTGTAGTACTTCAAACAATATAAATACAAGTTCAGAAGTTCTGGAATATTTCTTCTGGAAAACTATGCTAAGATGACTGTAAATAATATTCCAGTGGTGACAAAAGCAATGTGTTTAAGAATAAGGCAATGATGAAGAAAAAAAAAAGCCTGCAGGAAACAAGTGAGTGAGGCACTGTTTTACCAAGCACATTGCTTAATGTAATATGCAATTTAATATATGCACAACAGACACTGTTGGTGGTCAGTTTAATATATATGCTCCTTTTTTTGAGAATAAAACTCCATCTCCACTTAAAACCAACAATGCGTTCAACCATAAGTTAAAATCTTGGATAATCTAGACTGGTGATTCTCAGCTTTCATGGCAAGTTGCAATCATCTTTGGACAATTATGGCAGTCTTGTATTGGTATCGTAGATCAATAGATCAGAAGAGAGTATGGAAAGATATTAGCAGATATACAAAAACACCTAGGATGCCAGTTAATGTAATAGGAAAAGGATGCTTCTAATTCAATCTAGTTGGAGCAAATGGAAATCATACACAAAAGCAAAGGAATATTGACTACCAATTATAATCAATCTCTTATTGGTTGAGTGATTCTTACAAGGGAATTAACATGCAAGAACTGCAGACCTTCAAGTAAGTAGGTTAACAGGGGTTGTGAGAGAGTGCCCTCTATACAAATAAGAGAAGGTGAACAAGAACATTTTGGAATGATTAGATCCAAACAATATGAGAATGCTCAGAGCATCTGCGTAGGACAATACAACTTTTTGTCCAACCGGGAATGCTTTAAAGAATAAAAACAATCATTATTAAGAATTATGCTAGCCGAGCGCCAGTGGCTCATGCATGTAATCTTAGCTACTCAGGAGACTGAGATCTGAGGACTACAGTTCATAGCCTAGGAAGGAAAGGTTGTGAGACTCTTATCTCCAATTAACCTCCAGAAAACTGGAAGTGGTGCTGTGGCTTAAGTAGTAGAGCACTTGCCTTGAGCTAAAAAGCTCAGGGAGAACATCCAGAGTTCAAGTCCCACTACTGCAAAAAAAGAAAAGAAAAAAAAAAAAGAATTACGCACTGGGTGCTGTTGGCTCATGCCTATTAAATTCTAGTTACTCAGGAGGTTGAAATATGAGCATTATGGTTCCAATCCAGCCCAGATAAGAGATTCTTATCTCCAATAAACTACTCAGAAAAGGCTGGAAGTGGTTCTGTGACTCAAGTGGTAAGGCACTAGCCTTGAGCAGGAAGGAGCTTAAGGAGAGTGCACAGGCCCTGAGTTCAAGTCCCAGTCTGGCCAAAAAAAAAATAAAATAATGAGAGAACAGGTATAAAACAAGACCATCCCAGATAAACTTGGATATCTGATCACTTAAATATAAGCTATGTGAAAGACAAATTAATGTCACTGTAGCAACAATTTTATATCAAGCTTATTGAATTAACACTATTATGATATATCGATGAGAAGGAGGCACTGTATAGTTAAAGGTTGCTTCCTCAACAGACATTTCTATCAAGATATTTGACAAACAGATGGGAGGAAGGAAAAGAGAAGATACATCCTGCATCAACAGGAAGCTTTTAGTCAAAATAGCAAGTGAATGGCCACTGAAATTCTACACTGAGGGCTCTATGTGGCAGAGGTGAACGGGAGATCATGGAAGGGTCAGTCAATTGAGAATTCATTTGGCTTTATTCCGCTAATGAGGTAAGATTAAAATCAATCAAGAATGGTTTGCGCCAAAAGCATTGCTCAGGCATGAAACAGCTATTAAATTGAAAGTTTCAACTTTATTTTAGCCTTTATTTATTTAACCTTTTTTTTTAGCCTTTAATTTAAGGCTAAATGGGATCACTGGATAGACGTAGCCATTACCCATTCAAACTGCCAGTTTTTCACCCTCTTTTCCTCCACCACAACCTGGCACGGGTAGGAAAGCAGGTACTTCATCAAGACTTAGTGGTGTTAACAACCCTATGCAGTACCAACACAGGATCCAAAATGGAGACAAAGTTTTGGCAAGTGAAGTCCGCAATTCCACGTCTTCTAAGAACTTCAATAATACTGCCTAACATTTGTCTTGGACCCTTGGACCAACAGCTGTTTGATACCACGCAATGTCTCTTGGGAGTCAAGCTTTGCTGAGGACTACCATGTTTGTTGAGACAACTGAGTCTTGTCTCAAGCCCCAAGTCTCCTCTCTCTACAACTCTCCTGTCCACCTTCTCTCCTTCATCATCCATATATCCTTATGCCCTACTGTTCATATGATGAACATCTGTTGGAATATTCAAGTAATCACTAGTGCTTTTCAAAGAGCATGCCAACAATAGCTGACAATAGGTTGACCCATAACTGAGAAAATGGTAACAAGCCAATTCCTACATCAGTGGCAATAAATCATCGTTTGTCCATGAGCTCTCAGTTCTAGTGGTCTGAACTGTAGTAAACAAGTGATGACAATACATCTTGTGGTTTCTTGTTTTGTTGGTTGGTTTCTTTGTTGTTGTTGTTGTTGAAGTTTTCTGAGAAGATCTTATTATGTAGCCCAGCCTGAACTTGAGATCTTCCTGCTTCAGGTTCATCAGTGCTGGAGTTATAAAAAGTTACCACATCTGTTGTAACCATAAGTAACACCACACAATGGAATCCAACTTTGAAGGCTTCTGAAGGCAAGCAGATCTAAGAATGTGTTTCATAATCTGCATTACTAGGAAATTCTCTTTCCTGTTCATTGGATCACAACAGAAGCCTCCTAGAAGACCCGATGCCTTTCTAATCAGTATTTGGCAAGAACTATAAGAATGGCTTAGAAAGGCATATACGGTCTCTTTATGACCTTACCTCCCTTCTCAGCCTCTCAGCCTCTTTATCTAACATTCCATTCTCTAAGATCCTAGAGTCATTGACAGATTTTTTAAAATTTATTTATTTTTATTGGGAAGGTGATATACATGGGAGTTAAAGTTACATAAGTCAGGTAATGAGTACATTTCTTTTTGAACAGTGTCACCTCTTTCCTAGTTTCCTCCCAGTTTTTTCCCTACCAACTCACCTCCCAACAAATTGTATCGTTCACTTTCAACATAGTGTCTAGTGCGTGTCACTGTTGCATCTGCTCACTCTTTATCCCATTATTTCTGGGCTCCCCTTTACCCTCCCCAAAACAAATAAACTTACATACAAAAGGCACAGAAATTTTCTTTAAAAGTAGTGAAAAAGGAGGAAAACAAAACAAAAACAAAAATCAAAATAACAAAAAAATCTCATTTCCATTTCTGGAATTCATTTTGATAAACATCATTTTATCTGATCGTATGCATATAGCTATGAGCCTTGGTGAACCTCTCCTAAGAATAGCCTCCTTTTGTCTCACTGTGAGTGAATGTTTAGAATCCTGTTTAATTATCACATTCTAGTATAGTCATTTTTGTCTTTTACTATCCATTGTGTTTACTTATAGATATTACAGTCACATCCTAATTACTACAAGTGAGGGAAAACATGCAACCTATGTTTCTTTGGGTCTGGCTTACTTTGTTTAATATAATTTTTTTCCAAGCCATTCCATAAAGAAATGTCCAACATATCTGGCCATAAAAGAAATACAAATCAAAACAGCATCAAGCTTCCACTTCACCCGCCAGAATGCCCATTATCAAGAATACCAACAATAACAGATGCTGCCAAAAGGGAATGCTACTACCCTGTTGGTAGGAATGTAAACTTGTTCAACCACTCTGGGAAGTAAGTAGTATGGAGGTTCTTCCAAAGACTAAACACAGAGCTTCCTTATGACCCAGCAATCCCCCTCCTGGGCATTTATCCAATTGACTATAAACCAGGCCACCCAAAAGCTAACAGCATAACTGTGTTCATTGCAGCATTGTTTACCATAGCCAAGATATGGAAACAACCCAAATGCCCCTCTGTGGACGAATGGATCAAGAAAGTTTGGTATATATACACAATGGAATTCTATACTTGCATCAGAAAGAATGATATTGCACCACTGACAGGTTTTAAAAGGTCTGTATGCCATTATTCTAATGAGGTGATGTTATTTCCTCTGCTTTGGATGTTCCTCTACGCTCATCTAACCCTCTTGGCTAATTTCTCTCAGTATTCCATGCTTTAACTCAAAGCTGCCCTCATTACATTTGCTGGCAGATGTAAGGCCTTTCTCTTGAAGATGTTGCTGTATTTGGCCTAACTCTCTTATCACTAAATGTGGTCTGAATGTTGGTGTCCTTCCAAAATCCATACATTGAAATTCAGTCTCCAAATGTGGTTTGATGAAGTGGTAAGGTCTTTGGGAAGGGACTAAGTAATGAAGACTCCAGCCTCAAAAATAAGATTAATTCCTTTATAAAAAGGAAACTGGAGAAAGGGAGGCTATTTTATCCTCTGACCTCTGCCACAGAGGGATGAAGCTCAAAGTCATGGTTATCCAGGTTAAGGTATTCATGTTATGAGTCTGAAAAATTAAGATATAGTACTTACCTTACTTATGTCCATTCTACTGTTTATCCCTGTATAAATTCTATGTATAAAAGAAACTATGTGTTCTGCCTCTGAATTCTAAGCCACTAGAAAAGTCTCTGAGACTCAGTAAATATTTATGAACTGATAGCCTCAAAGTCTGATAAAATTCATCATGGTTCTTGACCCTTGACCCAGCAGCCATCAGTGTCCCTGATATATTATTGGGGTTCAATATATATTTATGACTGGAAAATACAAAGGACAATGAAGATTTTAAAACCTATTCAGAGAGCAAGGTATATGATAAAGAGTAACTACCAATGATCTCAAAATCATTTTCAGCAGAAGATCATAAAACCTAACCGATAAAAATTAATAAAGTGAAATAGAAAAGAAAAATAAGGTAAGATATTGTAACGTAGGAGATTTTCTAACAGCAATATATAGTACATAATTATTATATGACTTTTTCTTTTGTCAACTAATGAAAAGCAACAACATACTAAATGGAGACAGGAAGGGAGTTACGTGGGTCTTTGTTCCATACCTTGGAAGCATTCTTCTGAGCCTGCACTTCCCCTTCTCTGGGTTACATTTTCGCAGATACCAGATGATGCCCATCAGATATGGGATGATAGACTTCAGATTAAATGCAAATTTTAACAGTTTCCTGAGGGTTTTGATTTCCCAGCTGGGCTGGGGTAAACATACTCCTTCTTAGAAATGCCCCAGTAAATGCACTAAGCCAGAAATCGAAGCTACTTGGCCTGCCTGTTAATATTTTGCACCCAACACAATGACAGTAAATCTCTGGCAGCAGATTTAAGCCTCCATTCTTCAGACATCTAATCCACTGTCCTTATGGTCATAAATTCCAAATGGGTAACATTGGAAGCACAGATAATTAGGGGAGGTCTTAGCTAATAAGCTCAAACAGTCACATCAGAGAAATAGCACTGACAACATGCTGCCACTAATCAGAAGAAATAGATTGAAGCTCAGAGCCTTCTGGTTATAGGACCCATTGGAGTTACACACACAGTCTGGCTGTCTCATCTTAATACTTCAGGCTGTCATACATGACGACAAGGCTTTGACAGAGGCTCCAAGTTCAGAGTGGATGTATCCTCAAATCACAGGAAAGCACAGAGCAAAGAGAAAATGAGCTATCCATTTACAATACCTTCTAATCATCAGAATAGCTTAGAAGATGCTACTTAATTTCCAAAGCCTTCATGATGAATTTTGAAATCACCATTGAAAATTCTGGTTCCAATTCTCATGTAGCTTCAGGCAAAGTTTCCTTTTCAATTACTTGCAAAAAAAAAAAAGATGGACAGTCTCTTAGCCCAGACAAGAATAATGTAAGAATGATAATAAAGTTAGAATGATAACTCAATGATAATTCATTTCATATGAATCACATATAAAATGTTCTATTAACTTTCCCCCAAAATATCTGAAATTGCTTATCAGCAATTTCTGCCTTCTCAAGACTTCAAAAAGGTACTTTAGAAATAATAGCTCCTTGAAATAGAACATTCTTTCACAAATATAAAGGACTTTTAAAACATGTGAAAGACCATTAACAGCTTTTTCAAAATCGGCTATTTTTAATAACTTCATTTTTTCCTCCTGAAACTTTCTTTACCTGCTGTTTAACTTCCTCTTTAATAAAACAATTCTAGTTCAGATATACTTTTGTGGAGGTTAACTTCCTTTTATCTTCCCTTTAGGAAAAAAATCAGCCTTATGAAAGTTAAAGAAAAATATCATTATTATCCTTGTATAAGGGATTATATTAAAGTTGATTCTTGCACCCAGAACCGAATACCACTCTCACCAAATACAGACAGACATACACAGCTCATGTCTGGCAGAAGATTAATCGGGGAGACCCCATTTGAGATTCTGTATGTAGACCTCGTTTCTATTGAGGTATTGTTTTAGCAACTGCTCACAAATACAATGAATGACTTTGACCTAAGTTGATCTGAAGAGCACCATTTTGACAAAAGCCTTACACACACCCTGTAAACACTGGAAGTGTCTGGTAGATGCTCCTGTTGCCACTAGATATACCACCTTTACCCTTGGGCAGCATCCCAGCTTCTACATTATATGTTTCTAACTGCTTGCACCCTCAGACTTTTTCTGAGGTTTCTATATGTTTACTGCAACTGTGCTTTACAGTATGAAGAACTGAGAGTATCGAAAAAATTTTTCTTACATGCTGGTGCACTAGTAGGACTGGTAAGCTCCTTTTTACTCAAGACAGGACCTACTACAAGGTGTTAACTTACTTTCCAGAGCTACTCATTAGGCCACTCTGAGGCTGGAACTTCACTTCAAATGTAAAATATAGTTGGGTTCTTCTAATCCTCAGCCTGCTTTCCAACATCAACCCCTTTGCTTATCTGTTCTGGGATACTTGTCTAGTAGTCAACTACATATGATCTTCCTCTCAGGGTCTCTGTTTCTGAAAACCTAAGACCAGACCCCAACAGGAGAGAGGGGGACCGAGAGAGGGGAAAGTAGTAAATATTTACACATTATTCTCTCCAAACTCTGCACTAGGCACTGGGTATAAATTATCTCATTGGCTCTTACCAAGGGTAATGCATATACCATCTGGACACTTGAAAGGAAATTTTAAAGCTACAGAGGAGAAACACAAGGACATCTGCTCAAGTGATCCTCCACTCCTTATCTGACTGAAGGTGATTTCTTATGCTTCCCTTTGGTTTCAAGAATATTAATAAACATTTGCTGACCATAGTAAAGTAATTAAGTTCACATCTCTTATAAATGGTGTGAGTAGAAATGAACTCTTCAGTGGCTACTTCCTGAACTTATTATACATTTTATCTTACATATATGCATATACATGTATATATATGTATATATATGTATGTATACATGTAAATGTATATATGTATATAAATACACATGTGTATATATACATTTCCATGTATATATACACACATATATACATGTGTATGTATGTATATACATATATACATGTGTGTATATATATGCATATATATATGTATCTTGTAAATAGAAATAAAAGAAACAAAATAGTGGTCCTTATTTGACTTGGTTTCCTAAGGTGCCTTACAGAAAGATATCCTCAGATCTATGATCTCCTAGATCACTCATAACTTCTAAGTCTCTTAAAAGAAATGTCATTTTGAAATGAGTTAAAGAATATACCACTTCAAGTTTTCAAAAAAGACAAACGAGGTACTTCCTAGAAATAACTCGGAACAACAATGAAATCAAGATCCATAATTCATACAACCGGAGACCCTAAGATAGGAGCTGCATGCATCTCAGTCAATTCTCCCTGTATCAAATGGAGATTTTCCTCTGCCTCAATTTAGCGCTTTGACAAATGCTCACTCTTTAACACAATATGGCAAGGATTCTAGGAACTGAGAATGTGAGATTAGCTTTATGTGTAGAGAAGATACAGTTCAGCTTACATATTCACAACAGGCAAACCACTATGCCAGAAAGAAACATCCAGGAAAAGAAAACCAATTGTTTTCAAACTGAAGTAAAAATAATATTGGTGACATTTGTGGCAAAATTATTAAGTGCACACACATTTATACATAGTAAAATATCAGTGCCAGGATATATCAGATGAATTAACAACAAAAAAGACATAAGAAGATATCTTCTCTTTATTTGTCTTCCTGAAAATATCTTCTCTTTATTCGTCTTCCTGAATAAAATAGCAGGAACTGTTCATCAATCTCTGTTTCTGGCTTTGGCCAGGTAACTTGCTGATAATCCCCATCTAGTGGTTTATGCCAAGTGGTACTGTGGACCTGTGACTTGTTTTGAGTTAGAGAATGTGGTAGAAGCTGCACCATGTAAGTTCTAATGGTAGCCCTTAAAATTCTTGGGTGTTTTCATTCTTTCTTTTGAAACTATACCACCACAATTTACATTAAAATGTACTAGAAGATGAAAACCACCACAATTTACATTAAAATGTACTAGAAGATGAAAACCTCCTGTCTGCAGGAGGAGGTGACTAGCTCATTCAGTACAAAACCTCAAATGTTTGAGTGACACCACAACAGACATTAAAAACATCAGCCAAGTCCAGTCAAAGCTTTCGATACACAGAATCTTGGCCTAAATGCTTTTTTTTTTGTTTAAAGCAACTATGTTTTAGGATGACTTCTTGCAAAAGTAAAATAGTTACCTGGTACAAGTTACCTTTTGCTTTTAACCTGTGGTATTGCTTATTATTGAAAGTACAATCATATTTCTGAAAAACATTGTTTCATGTTACCAAGGAAGAATCATGTATGAAATAAAAGGTGCACACCATAGTTGAGAAGAAATATTGCATAATTGTTGAAATAAGATAACTGAGCAAGTTATCTTAATTTTTCTCTCTTCCTTCTTCTGGGCAAAGGAAGAGAAATATACAATATCTCATACATGGTAAACCCTTAAGCGCACTAAACACTAGATATAGGCAAATTTTGATTGTTAACAGTAGCAAAGCTCTCTTCATCATACCAAATTCATAGATCCCTAAATGTCATCATCTTGTCTGTTATTGAGTTTGTAGGCAGGTATAAATGCATCCTCCTTTAATGAAGGAGAAGCAATGTCTGAGGCAATTTAAGTCACAAATCCTGAGCACTGTTTCAGAGTCCAAAGCCCTCTCACTATGCTAAAGACCTTGCTCATCAAAATCCAGAAATATAACTTGACTAAACTATAGCATATCTATACGCTAGAGTATTGTTTATCCTAAACAAAAGTTGTCTTGCAGGGATTTCCATGGACTTTTATCAGGTGAATATAAGCAGAATAGAGGAAAATATTTTATACTGTAATATTATTTTGATAGCAAAGAAAAGGATGTGCTTATATATGAAGATGAGCGTGTGGGTAGACACATACAATCATGCATGTACACCTAATTCCATGTGAAGAGCATGTCTTATTCCTCTGAGCCTAAAAAAAAAAACAAAACAAACACACCAGAAACAAACACAAAGAGATGTAATGTGAAGGGTATAAGAGAAACAGAGAAATCATTTAAAATATGATTTTAAAAACATCTCTGTGTGTTCAGTCTTTTTGACTTTTTATATTATCTTTAGTTTAAAAGAATGATTTCAATTCAACATGTAAATATAAATTAATTGAAAACATATTGAAGTTGTTCTATTTATATATGTTGTTATATTGGTATGTATTAATTTTAAAATCAATGTCTGCATAAAATAGAAATTACATTTTCCCTTTTCAAATGCATCCCATAAGATGTGCTATCAAATATAAAATATGATTATTTGTTATATAAGACTGCAAAAAAGGGCCATTCCTAGGTTGTATTGTTTCAATGCTTGTACACGGAAAACAAATTTGCTTGTTTTCAAAAATACAGGAAAGTCAGAGATCTCTTATAAGTTCCTGGATGCTTAAATTGCATCATCTCCTCCCTAGTTTGGCCCAGGATCAACCTTTTGTGCTAGACTTAGCCTCTCCCTTCTCTGTGGAATTGGAAAAGAGAAAATAACTCATTGTGAATTATCTGGGGGCATGTAACACATATTTCATACTTGAAGCATGTCTTATATATGATAAGTACTGTAACCTCAAATGTACAGTTGGATGAATGTTTAATATGTTCCCTACCCAAGCCAAGATCTAGAGTATTTACATGTCACATCCAAATTGAAAAGTGCCTCTTTCCTAGCATAACTCTATCTAAAAGAATATGTCTGTAGGAGAAAAAAAATCTTGAATTTCTTCTTAAAGGAGTCATTTATCTTTTGTGTCCAACTTTTTTCATGCAACATGACATTTATGAGAGTTCATAAATCGTATTCTATACTATAACTTTAGTACCATTTGTTTCTCATTGATAGATAACTGGGTTGTTTGAAGTTAGGGTTTTATTACAAATGTTGCTGGCTGATCATCCTTGTAATTGTCTTCTGATAGATGTGTATGCACATACGCTTTAGACTCATAGAGTATACACATGTATAGCTTTAATAATAGCTAATAAACAATATTTTTAAATGGTTGTAATCAGGTTTTACTATCACTAAAAAATATAGAAGTTCCAGTTAGCTATGCCTTTATAAAATATTGGTATTATAAATCTTCAGAGTTTTCTATATACTGATCTAAAGATTTTATCACTACTACTTTGCTCTATTAACTTTGTTATAAAAATACCATGATACAAAAAATATAAATCTCATCTTCATTAGAAAAAAAATCAGTTCTTTTTTGGTTTTTCAAGATCAGGGAACCAGATTTAACATTGAATACATAACAACAATGCCCAAACTGAAATAATACTATGCAAATCTGTAACTAACAGAGCATATACTACTTTGAAGAAATTATCCAGCATTTGTTTTCAATTCTCAGAGAACAGCTAAAGCCAATTACTACAGGCCTTTAGTAAATGACCTTATCACAAGTTTTAGAGAGGAAATATTCTTGGTCTGATTCAACAGCCAAATTACAAATCATCCCTATGTGTATTATGTATCCTAAAGGAATGAAATCAAGTAGTTTTTAAGAATTCCAACCCTTGTAAATCAGATCTGGAGTTAAATAAAATAACCATTGCGAAACATGCAACTGGTCTCTTTAAAGCTTCTATTTATATCCATCCGTTGATGACCATTAGGAGGTTCATACTTTCCTAAGACCAAGTTATAGAGCCTAAAAATATATTCTCTGGCTTCTACCAGGGCCTGGCAGGGTCTCAAGAAGTTCATGGTTTGGCCAAATACAACTCTTCTTTCAGACCAATGCTGCCTCCATTAAGGAATGGCAGGGGCCTATCAATGAAAGAGGAAGAAAAAGTTAGCTTTGCATTTGGAAACTTAACTTTTCTCTGTCCAAATTTAAAATTCCAAGGCACGCTTGAAAAATCACTGGTCATCAGTCTCACAATGGCTTTAAAACAGGATCCAGTAATAATCTTCCCCATTAGTCAATGTGAGACTTGCTTCTAGAGTTAACTCTACTAGAGTTGAATCTCTTGCTGTGCTTTGGCAAGTCCCCAAACAATATCCTATGTCATGATATTTTTCAGGTGTCTTACCAGCTGACAACTTGACCAAACCTAATTGAAATTCAATAAATTCTGTCATAAACACAGAAATGGTGTGTCTTTGCAATGGTGCAAATTTTGGATTGAAGTTTCTTGGCTGCTGCTTCCCTTTTCCTCCAAAGCTCTTCTCTCTTCATCATCTCCAAAATGATCAATTGGCAAGGCTTACATCTTACATAGTTAACTATTTTGATCTACTTATAGTTTTTTGTTGCTGTT
>NW_012267229.1:7299987-7406999 GCF_000151885.1 Dipodomys ordii
AAACATTCTGAATGATGCATATATATATATATATATATATATATATATATATATATATGCACACACACTGGGACATGATAAACTATATAGGATCCTAGACATACACACACTGAAGGAGGATATGCATAAGAGTGGTTGACAAAGGCTCAAGAGCTATATGCAGATGAGCATATAACATAATATTCTATGAAATGAACTCCAAGTAAAGGAGACAAGAGGTATTTTTTTCATCGCCATTGTGCTGGGTTTTTTTTTTCCTCTTTTGTCTTGTTAGTTTGTTTGTATTTGGGAGAGTAAGGGAGGGCACAGAAAAGGTAGAACAAGGGTCAACAAATACCACAGTGGCACTCACTAGACACTATGTCGAAAATGAACTCTATATCTTGTGGGTGGGGGTGGGAGGGAAAATGGAGCAAGCAACTGAAGGGGAGATGCTTCAAAAAGAATGGTACTCTACTCATTACCTGATTCACGTATCTCTGTGTATCTACTCTACAATAACAATAAAAACAAATACATTAAATTAAATTCCAGTATAGAGACAGCTTATTGCCAAAAAGAAAAAGAGCATGCAATAAAAAGAAAGAAAGACACTGAGTTCTCCAGAGAGACACACAGGGTCTTTATGCAATATTTCCTGATATCTGGTTGCTGTTCTTGGGAGAAGCCCAATAGAATTTCTTGCCAAAGTCCTTTATTCTCCAATATTAGACTACCCAAAGCCAATTCAACAGGAGATTATTCTTCATAAATGAATGGTTAAATTGCATTTAAGTACTAAGACTATCTTTGCTGTGCACAGAATTCTCCCCATCCTTAAGTGCCAGCCTCTTCCCGCTCTTCATCTAAGGGTTGACCATCCTTGTGGATTTGCCAAAACTTTTCTTCCTCCCAGAGACTCTGGGTGGGATTCAGCTGTCTTAATTTCTGTCAAGGAGGGGAGCAGAGTGGAAGGAAAAGATAGAGAAAGGTCAGGAACCATTACTAACCGTTACTGTACTATTATTCCTTCTCTTAGCCTCCATTTCCTGATATGGAAATAAGTTCAAATAAAACTTACCGCATGGATTTCCTAAGCAATATATTGGATAACCCATAAAAATCCCAAGATCAGTTTCCTGCCTCTACTTGGTGTCCAATGACTATCTCATTGTATTTCTTGCATTTTTAATTCCTTCAGAAATTTGCTTTGTCATCAACTTGACATTATATGGCCACAAAGATTGTGAGCAATCTAAGTACATATCATTGGGGTCCATTCTTGTCACACCCAAGAGTCTAAGTGATACGTTCTTGCAGATGAAGAACGCTCAAACTCCCCTGCCCCAAACTGGTCAAGGAATTCAGTCCAAATCACCAGACAATTGTGAGCCAAATGTGCCAAGATATAAAAGGAATCATGGAGAGTTAACCCAAACACCATGAAAATTAATTTTTCTAGAAAGTAATGGCTTCATTTTCCAAGAAGATTACTTGGATTTTTAATCAACTCACTATGTATATTTTCCTCCTTTTGGAGAAACATCAAATGAAGAATTAAAGATGATTCTGATAAATTCATGAAAATTAAATTTCTAAACCAGGAGAATTTCAATTATATTAGGAAATAACCCAACCATGAAACTTTCAGCAGACGAAAAATCAGAGCCATACAACAAGAAACTAATTTAAAACAGACAAGTCAAGAACCTTGTGTTCAAAACAGTTTCCCGTAAACTCTAATTTGACAACTATATCTTATTATCATCTAACTCATTGGTTTAAATAACAGTACGAACTTGTTTTCTAATCTAGTAAAGAATATAAAAAATATAAAACAAATTTCCATAACCCTGAATTTAATATAGTTTCCTATTTTATAAAATTGGAATACTGGCATAGATAACTGGCAATCCATAAGAAAGAAGATTCTTTGATATTTGACAAATTATAAAATCTTTGCTTCACCTTCCTCATTCCTGTAATAATGACATTGCTAGGTTCAGTGGAAGAAAGATTAGTACAGTCATTTTGGAGGCTACTTGGGCAGTGTACATTAAAATGTAAGTATATACATCCATTATGAATCCTAAAGAAAGTCAGTAATATGTGATCCCTAGCATTATTTGTAATGTGGCAATGTTTGAAACAAGCCACATATTCATCCAAGAAAAAAATAGCTACAGGAAAACAGCTACAGGACACGTAGACATCCATACAATGAAATACTCTATGCTCAGAAATAATTGTGCAATAACTGTGCCTACAGATAAAAATTATGAAGTAACATTATGCCTAACACTGTACAAAGAACTCTAAATCATATCACTAAATACAAAAACCAAATTGCAAATAAATATGATGTTATTTATTGACTATGTACTAAACAACGTATTATATTTTCAGCAGATTTATTTTTTATCAATAATTATTAAAAGATTTAAAGGTTGCATAGCAGACTTACAACATAGTTAACACATGTAGTTTTGGGAAATTGAGCGGTCTTAAATAGGATATTGACCTCATTTGTATTGCCTTTGGGGTTTACATGAATAAGATTAGCTTTGTAATTATAATTAATTTTAAATACTAAAGATACAATCAAGATTACATTCAAAGTTTTTTCAGGTTCTATGCTTATTGAAAAGGTATGGATTATTTATTATTTAGAACTGCTCTGTGTTGCTCTTTGTAAAACCATATTAGATCTATAAGCAGATCATTGAGAATTGCCTGTCATGTCAAAAAGAAGTAATACAAATGAGAAATACCTCTATAGATTTTTTACTCAAATCCTTAGATCTGTGGGCAGGATATTTAATGCAACTTCTAAGTCACCAGCAACAAAGAACTCATTTTGTAGTGCATTTGTGACTTTGGTGTTGGTTGTGTAGTTTTTGTGAACTGAAAGAGTTCAAAATAAACCGATGTTGTCAATTCTATTACAAAATTCTAAGGCACAGAAGAACCGCTTGTGTTGTGTTTAATGAAAAGGATTCTAGCCTAGCTTATTCATCTAAGAGTTATCTCAGAATATGCCCACAATAATCGCCTATCCTGTCTCTCTTTCTTACTCTCACTCGCACTCTTGCTAACTCTCTTTTGTATCCCAAAGAAGAAACTGAGAAAGAACACGGAAACTGTTTGGTAAAACTAAGCACAATGTATTAGAACACAAACTTACCACCTCTGTGAACTGTGTTCGACACAACATTTCCTTGATCCACACCCATTTTTTGCTTATTTGCAAACATTTCTAAGTTGGCTCCATGTTCTTTACATCTGCTGACAACTTTAAAACAAATTGTTAGCAATGCCTTACATAAGATGGCTTAAACTCTATGTGAACCTAACTGAGGAAAGATAATGACTTTGAAAGCTCACTCTCTGATTCCTGGATAAACTTAGGCCTTCCCCTTTACTTTGCCTTCCAACTAGATTTTAAGTTGGATTCTATGTCTCTACAGACCACTCATTTCTCTTCTGCAAGGAGTAAGCTCCGTGTCCACTGAAGCCTCATCGTAACTTAGATCCCTCATCTTCCCTAGGACCAATACTGCCCTAGTGGATAGATTCATTCCCATGTACTTTTTCTCAAAACCCTTTTATGTTTTCATTGTAAAGGCGATGTACAGAGAGGCTACAGTTATATAAGACAGGTAATGAGTAAATTTCCTTTTGAACAGTGTCACCCCTTCCCTCATTTTCTCCCAGTTTTCTCCCTCCCAACACTCTTCTCCCAAGTTGTATAATTCATTGGCAACATAGTGTCTAGTGAGTATCACTGATGAAATGGTTCACCCTTTGTCCCACCATTTCTGTGCTTCCCTTCCCCTCCCCAAATCAGCTAAACTCATATACAAAACGAAGGGTACAGCTGGGCACAGGTGCCTCACACCTGTAATCCTAGCTACTCAGGAGGCTGAGATCTGAGGATTGCAGTTCAAAACTGCAATTCAAAACTGCAGTTCAAAAGCCCAATCCACTACCAGAAAACAGGAAGTGGCACTGTAGATCAAGTGTAGCCTGTTAGCCTTGAGCTGAAGAGTTGAGGGACAACAGGGCTCAGGCCCAGAGTTCAAGTCCCACAACCAACAACAACAACAACAACAACAAAAAAGGGTACAGAATCAAAAACAGTGCCAAAAGGGAGAAAAAACAGAAGAGAAAAAAATGAACTTCAAACAGTATTAAGAAACCCTTTTGCTTCCATTTCTTGGAGGTCATTTCAATGAGCATCCTTTTATATGATCAAATGCACACAGCTATTAAGCTTTTGTGATCCTCTTCTAAGATTATCCTCCTTTGGTCTCACTGAGTGAGAGCCCTGTTTAAGGAATCATGTCCAACCTTATTTTTTGTCTTGTACTATCCACTGGGTTTACTCATAGATTTATAGGCACATTCTCATTATTACAAATGAGGGAAACCATATAACCTCTCTTTCTTTGGATCTGTCTTACTTCATTTAATATAATTTTTCCAATTCTTTCCATTATGTGTACTGGCATAGCCTCAATTCACAGTGTCCTAATTTGGCTACACCATTTGGCACATGGGACAAAGACTTCCTGAAATGTTTCCCTACGTAATTTTTTTTTCTTGGGCCTGGATATCCTCTTTTTACTAATCAACCCCCCCTCCTCAAAATCTTTCAGAAGTATTTTTGTTAGTTTGCTTTTGTTTGATGGTGCTGCAGTTTGATCTCAGGGTCTTGTGGGTGCTTGATGGACAAGTGCTCTACTTCTTGAGTCATGCCTCCAGCCCCTCACATCTTACACATGTCAATGGGAGGCCTTGTATTAACCAAAAGGTGATAGTTTTGGAGACTATCATCTTAGCTGCTAGAAAAACTTGTCTCCTTTAAAATTAAGTTAAGTGTGCTTTAAGTTGTTCCTTGTTTCTTCCTAGGTCCATCAGAAAATTGTAAATGGAGCCAAAAAGAATTGCCAAATTACCTTGCCCCATGCTCTTAAGATGGCCTACACTTTGCTCATTATAATACTACAATCTCTACCCAAAAGTGACTTTTTGGACATAGAAGATATGCATGGGGGAAATAAAACCCTTAGTATGCTAAAGAATGTGATGATGAGCTCTGTTTTGTTGGCTGCTGGAGACACTGCTTTGATAATTACCCCCAGTGTGGCTACTAGTAATAAACCTCACTTTTTTCTTTTATCTACTGTTTATTCCTATTCACTCTGCACTGACTGAGAAAGGACCCATTGCTTTTTATTGCGATTGTACCTCTCTTGTCTAGGTCTCCTGAGAGGACTTATCTGTTAGGTGCCACTTACCATGACAGAAGAGACAGTGTTCATAATGAAGTTTCTGTGAATTATTTACCCTGGGGTAGTAGCTCCCTAGATTGGGAGTTACACGACAAGGGTCTCTGAACCCAAGTGAGCTGCATGTACTGCTAAGATTCAGCAGTGCTCCTCTTTTGCTGCCACTTTTGGTTAGTCGATCCCACCACTGTCATCCCAACTGGTAACTCTGATTCAAAGGCGAATTACATATTTCCAAATGCTTGCTGGATATTTCCATCTGGATAACATGTCAGCTCCTCAAATTATTTTACTGGGACTCTGTCTCATCTAATCCATTGTAACAAGTTCCAACACCTCATCTCTCCATCCAGTTAAGTTTCTTGAGAGTACAAATTATGTTGCGTCACTGCACTAACTGCTACACGGGCACCATAAGCGCACTGCTCACTCAGAAGAGACATTGTTGAGCCTTTCGTCTTCTTAAAGACGAGAATAATTGTAAATCCTCCAAGCCAGCGTAGTGAATTATAATGTATCCGTCTTTCAAACGTTTTATTCAACTTGTTGTCAGGACTGATTTTTTTAAATGGGTGTATTATTGCTTTTTCAAAGAAAAAGTTTTTTTTTTGCAGATGTAAGGTTGCTGATACTGGCATTTGATTTATGTATAAGTTAACTAATTTAATCCTATGGTTATTACCTGGTTCAATTGTATTCTATTTGTGTCCACATAAGAGTCAATGAAAGACCAGATTATCCAACTTGGCAACGATGAAGAAACCAATGAACAAATATTCTTCCTTCAAACACTGAATTAATAGTTCTAATCATGCCGTTCCGTCTTCAGATTTTAGAATATAAAACATATCATAAGAATTTGATTTTAGCATGCTAAATGATTAAAATAATCTATGTTCATCTTAGAAAATATTGTAATGTAAGTTGACTACAAATGAGAAAATTAACATCATCCATATTCCAAGAGCCAGAGAAAACCACAGTTAATTTGATACTTATCCAAATAGTTTCTAGGGTATTTTCTCTTATTTAAAATGACAAAATCTCATTGTTCGTTTTTCTTTATACTCTGAAAGTTCTCCCTGACAATGAAGCATGTACATTTCTATGAATTATTTAATTAGACATCCTTTTAATGCCAGGAAGAGATTCCACTATCGATACATGCCATAACTTTAATTATATTAAAAATATTGTGTTTACCATTTATTTTCTAATTTGTTATACTGCCAATCAGTGCCAAAACAAGTTGGTTATGAATATCAACCTCTTTCAAGATAATTTTGTTAGAATGAGACATTAAAAGTAGAATTGATGGTTCCATACCTTGAAGACCCTGCTTTTAATAAGCTTGACCATTACTGAAGAGTTGAACTAAATGGGATTCTTTTCAAAATAACATAGAATGATACAAATCAGGTTACACAGCTTTTAAAGATAAAGAAAATTTCATGAGTAAAAACAATCATGATAATCTGTACTTCTATGGTTAAAAGTCAAGTCAATAATTTTCTTCTTTATGTTCGTGTCTTTATTTTTTGCCTACTGCCCATTTATATTCTTTATCCATTTTTTCTGTTTTTCATATGCATAATAAGCTTTTGAATTTCATGTATTTTGCAAATGTATTCTCAGTTTGTTTTGCCTTGTCTTTATATTTTGTCTTTTAATTTGTGAATTGTTTTATGTAGAAATATAAATAATGTTGGCAACTATATCTTCAACTTTGGTAAACTTACTGAATATATATATATATATATATATATATATATATATATATATATAATCAAACTGATTTACTACTTTTATTACATATTGGTTATTAATAGGAACTACCTGAACTAGTTATGTACAAACTTCCACTTCTGTTTTACCTATGTGTTGGTATCCATGTCAGTGAAATGACTACTTTTATTTTGGAGTACATCTCAAGTAGTTTCTTCAAAAATTTCCAATAAACTTGAATCATTTCCCAAAGTTCAAAAATAACATTCTAACTTTAGTTGAATCTGCATTATGTGAATTTAAAAAGAATATATACCTTTGAAATATTATTCCATACAGTAATATGGCATTTTATTTTAAAGTATCTTTTATTGTCTTAAAAAATCTCAGGTATTTTGAAAGATGTCAATACTATCATCTCCTTAAGATTTTCAAAATGTAAGTATTTTATATTTGGGGTTGAAGTTTTAAATGTTTGTTTTTGTTTACTTATAATAAGGAAACTTTTTTTTTGTCGGTCGTGAGGCTTGAACTCTGGGCCTAATCACTGTCCCTCAGCTCTTCTGCTCAAGGCTGGTGCTCTACTACTTGAGCCACAGCACCATTTCCGGATTTCTGGTGGTGTGTTGGAGATAAGAGTTTCACAGACTTTCTTGCCCGGGCTGGCTTTGAACTGCGATCCTCAGATCTCAGCCACCTGAGTAGCTAGGATTACAGGCATGAGCCACCAGCACCCAGCTGGAGACTTTCTTTTATCTTCTTTTGGATTATTTTTCTTGTAATTGTATACATTTGTAGGGAGAAGCATGTAATTTGATACATGCATACATGTGTAATCAAATCAGAGTTCTCATTACATAAATGTAATTGAGAAATAATTTCATTAAATTTTCCTTTAAGATTTTAAGAGGCCTCATGTACTTGGGGTAGAGAATATCATGCCATGTGTGAATTACAATGTGTCTTTTCTATTATTGATACTGCTCACTTCATTTTATTCCTCAGTTTTCAAAACTAGGAATGACAGTGAATAACCTTGGCTCTTTTTCCATTTATTAGGGATGAATATCCTACAATGATCATGTAGAATGCTGATTGTTGGTTTAGATAGCTTTCCAATATTCCTAATTTAGAAGACCTTTTCTAAATTATTAGAAGTAGAACTTTATCATGTTTCTTTTTGACACTCTGACAAAAGATTTTTCTCCCTTTATCTGTTAAGATAATAGCTCTATGCATGTTTTCTAATATTAAAACACTCCTCAAGATCAATCTCCATTGTGTTGTGTTTTTATTATATTGCTAGATCTTGTCTACAGACACCTTCAGTCTTAACCACCTCACAGAATAAGTGTGAAGTAAGGTTTGGAAAGGGAATACATTATGTGACTTGCTTGAAAAATATCACACATGGTACTTTCATTCTATTTCTCATATATCTCTATGTGGCTGGAACAAAGGTACATGATTTCAGCTATATGATTTTCAAGAAAATGGCAGAACTGTAATCAGAAATAGCTGATAAACACTACCTCAATCCCCAAAAGAAATTATATAATTTTTTTCTGAAAAAATTCAGCTTCTTGATTATCTTTCATTGAAAAGGACATTTTCAAATGATTATCTCAAAATCACTACATATCAAGCACATTCAATTATGTGATTTTTGAAGACCCCTCCCCACCCCAATCAATTTCTCACAGAAAGATCAAGGACTTCTAACCACAGCATAAACAAACAGACAAGCCAGCCTGTATTATGTTCTGGATGATACTTGTTTAAAAAAAGAAACAGACATTCACTCACATTGTCTCTTGGGATACTGATAATCAGTCAAGAGGTCTATTTTTAGTGAAATACTGTTTTTAATCTAGTAATCTTGACTTCAAAACAATATATCAACTGTTGCCAGATCTACAACGTCAAAACAAAGACAATGAGTGGGAAAAAAATCTGGATATTCAAACAGCTTCACATTCCCTAGATCCTCCCGTGATGACTCAGATGTATATATCTTTGAACAGGAGTTCCATTTTGAGAATGATTTCCGGCGGTATTTTATAGACATTGTACAGTTGACTTGTAATGTGGTACTGTGTTAAGAAGGCATAAGTTCAACAAGGGTGAAGTGTTACATTCCATTAGTGGCTGGAAATTTCAAGCAAGAATAAGCAAGGCCAAATTTTAAGTTCATGCACATGGAAAAAAGCAATAACAACCAATTCTGACACATACACTGAACATTTCCAGAATACATTTCCCTATTTAATCATTATTAATATTTATTGTCAGTTATTATTATTTTTTAACTCTCTGGATAATTCCTGCTTATTCCACAAAACTCAAGACTACATAAATAAGTTTGGAAAACTTTCTGATGTTACCTTCTAAAGCTGAAAGCTCACACACGCACCTTTAACCAGCAGTGCCTTAAGTCCACACCTGCCATTTTTTAAGCTGATTGAATACATCTCTTTTCTACTCTTCAACCAAGTGCAGAGTTACTTTGTCACTCAGCACTTTACATCCAAGATATATGCCCTGTAGTCACATTTATATATGTTCAAGAACATATGTTCATTATAATCACATTTTAAATAATAATCCAATACTGAATACTAGCAGAGAACTCATAATAGTAGAATAGAAAATGTTAGACATTCATACAGTGGAAAATTATATAGCATTGTGAATTAGTTACATCTGACAACATAGATGAAGCTCACAAACACCATGTCAAGTGAAGATACCTGGACACACTCAGAAAGAGTACATTCTGTGTGTTTGCACAGATATAAGGCACACAAGAGTTGTGCAAGTTAGGAGATTATACATGAATTGGGGAGGATGCACTTGAGGGCCTATGATATGAAGGTTTTGAAAGGCTGAAAATGTTTTCTTTCTTAACCTGCATGGAAGGGTCACAGTGTTGGTTACGTGGATGTGCTCTGATGACCAAAATCCACCTAGCTCTATTTTTGTAACCATAGACTTTTCTAACTGTATTCTATATTTCAATAGGAAGTAAAAGAATGAAAAAAAGAAAATTATTAGTTTCGCCAAGCATAAATTCCAAATGGGGCTTCCTTATTAAATGCATGCTTATCTCACCAAGTGGTTGTGAGACTTTAAAATAGAAGGGTAAGGTAGATTTAAAAAATAAAAAAAAGATCGAGACTTGGCCTGGCATGAAAAGACATAAAATTTACCCAAAACATAGATTCTTATCATCATTCTGGGACTCTTCCCCACAACAGTGTCACCATATCAGTCTGTATACCTTTTCCCCACTGCCCATAATGATATTTCTCCTTCACTGCTATTTGCATTAGATAAGTCACCTCTCAAAGAATACAACATCATGTTTGTTATCCACAGCAGCTATCCCTGAATGGGTATTAGATAAATACTTGATGTGACTGGGTGACTGTCACAAAACTTCATGACTTGGCAATTATGAGGATCCCAGGTATTTGGAAGGCCTTCTTCCATCTCTCTAATTGACTGTGGGGTTGAATTATAAAGAAAGCAGATGTCCAGGGTTGAGAATATAATAGGCCCCTCACACACACACACACACACACACACACACACACACACATACACACACACATATAAACAGAGAGAGAGAGAGAGACAGAGAGAGAGAGAGAGCTGACCCTTTGGAGAGTGGTACAGTGGTCCAACTTATCCTTAGCTTCCATTTCTGTGATTGCAGTTACCCACAGTCCACTGTCACTCAAGAAGATTAAATAGGAAATTCCAGAAATAAAGAAGTCCTAACTTTTAAATTCTGAGTTGGGTGAGCCATGTTGGATCCTCTGACCTGCACAGGATATGCATCATCCTTTAATCCAGCATATCCAAGCTGTATATCCCACTACCCACCTGTTAGTCATTAGTGCTGTCTCACTTATCAAGATCAAATGCAAAGAAGCACAATGTTTCTGTTCAAGTAACCCTTATTTTACTTAGTGGTGGGTCCAGATCTCAAGGAGAGTGAGGCTGGTAATCTAAATTGTGTCAGAGAAATCATACAAGGCTTCCTTTAAGGAGGAAACAAATATCTGTAATTGAGATTGCTAATATCTATGGTAAAAGTCAAACACCTTATATAGAGAGATTGGTACTATATGTGGTCACAAATATCCTCTGTGGGGTCTTGGAATACATCTCAAATGGGGGACAAGGGACATTTCAATGTAGAGCCCAGCCTGAAGCACAGTATCAAAACCACATCAAGATGCCAGCACCAGCTGCAGAAAGACATAAGACTAGGCCTAAGAGGATCAAAGCTTTGATCAAGCAGTTTGAACTCAAGCAGTGTTTTGGAAAAAAATTTAAAAGCTAAAGCCATACAGGAGAGTTTAACTACCTTGTCTCAATCCTGAAACAAGGGAATGGCCACTGAAAATTAAAGCCAAGACTATATAAAGACATGCCAAGAAGTTCTGGGTAGATATGACAGCAAGCACAAAGGATAAACATTGTTAGGTCCAGGTTTTCAGAATAAGGAGTATAGAGGAATTTGTTTGTAGACAGTATTCTACAAAGAAAAGGCAGAAAAGTAGACTCCAAAGCACTCTGTGTGTGTGTGTGTGTGTGTGTGTGTGTGTGTGTGTGTGTGTGTGTGTGTGTGTTTTACTGGAGTCTAAACTCAGGATCTTACACTTGCTAGGCTAAAGCTCTACTCCATGAGCCATATCTCCAATCCTTTTTACTTTAGTTAGTTTACAGATAAGGTCTCTAATTTTGCTTAAACTACCTCTGGACAGAAATATTCCTACTGCATTCTTCTCTGTGTATATTTTCTTATATGCTGATTCATATGGAATTGTATGGATGACACACTTAGAAATGGAAGGTTTGATAACTTTTACCTTTGTGCGCCTTGGGATTGTGAACGTCTGGATCTCTGCCACTTGAGTAACTGACAAGTGTGGACCACCATGCCTGGGACTTCAGTGTTGCATATTTGGTTTTTGTACTTATACTGGCTTTTATACTTTAATTAAGACAGATACTATCCCACAACTGCTATAGTGCAGGAAGCAGCATATTGCAAAGCTTAAGACTTCTTAATTAATTGTCACTATCTTACAACTCTGCATTTAATTGGCTGTGAATGACGGAACTGCACAATTCTATGCTCATACAGGATGCTAATGATTGTGGGGATAAATAACAATACAGAACCTGGACTGCACAAATTATAAAATCCTATGCTGATAACTGGGTGAAAAGCTGACCAATTTGGCAATTCTGGCTCATGTCTGGTCATTAAAGGGAATATAGTGCAATGATTGAACACATATTAGTATGTTTGAGGGTCTGGATTCTATTCCCAGAACCACAAAAAAATCAACAAATAACATAATAAAGCTGAGCATTTCAGGGAAGCTGTCATCTTCGACCCATCTTCATCCTATCTCCAGTTTTGAAGGCTGGTGAAGAATTAAAGGAGTGCAATTTGTGAAGTTTGGGGACTGAGCATGTGCGTTGGGAGAGTTGATCTGTGCTGGTATTAAAACTCGACATTCCCTTTCTGAAGAATAAATATGTGTCAACTATTATCCATTTGATGATATTTTAATTATTTATTCATTTGTTTGTTTATGTGCTTATATATTTTAATTGATTATTTGTAAACTCCTTTACTTAGTTGTTTTACCATTACTAGGGCGTAAACTCTGGGCCTTGTGTTCTTGCTGGGCTATTTTGCTCATGGCTAGCACTCAACTACTCCGGTCGCATCTCCAGTCCTCACATGTTAATTTTTAAGTTTCTAAGTTTGCTCCTGAGAAGTCAGACTTATTTACAGCTGCTCAACTTCTTAGAATGCATTTAATTAGAATCATCACTCATATATTATCAGTTATCATTAGGTACTTATTTTATACAAGATCTGGGGATCTCTCTAGCCTTCTCTTTATGCTGCTTAATCATCTCTTTGAGCAGGTGCCCCCCAGAAATTGTGTTACCCATTCTTGTGGATTCTTGATAACATTAAAGTCATCATAACCATCTTTTACTTTCATTACTAAATGTTTACTCCAGTAAGGTCTCATAATTTCCACATTTAACATTTTCCTTCCAAGTTGTCAAATCCTATGTAATTAAATGTTCTTTTTTATTATCTTAAGTAGTTGTACAAAGGAGTTGCCATTTAACAAAAGTTTATGAATACAATATACCTTGATCAATGTCACTTCTTTCAATATCCTTATAATATACTAATTAAATTGCCAACCTGTAACCCCCCCTCCCTTAAAAACAGATGATATCTTTAACTTAAAGAAAGGGACACCATGGCTCAAAGGAATTAATCCAATCATAAGAAGAGCTAGTCATCTCGGACAGATCTCCACATCTACCTAGCTCAGAAGCCTATGAGACTATTTCCATTTTACTGAAATGATTTTCAAAACAAGCATCCAACAAATGTGCAAATTAAGTTACATGTTTATTTTACATTAAGCAGACTGTTTTGTTTAAATTTGGGTTTCTGTTTTTTTTTACCAAAATAGCTCAAAATGAAAACAAATTGAAGCTATAAGCAATGATTTACTTGAAAAAAATCCATTAACCTCACATATGCCGAAACTTGTTATAATTCATCAACTGATCCTATCCTTCTTAAATTTTCTAGAGCACAATCATCGTTCTTCAAGCAAAGACTTCAGGGATCATGCTATGCTAACCTTCCAGTTGAATATAAAGTAGTTTCTCTTATTTGCAGCAGATTGGAAACGTCCATTTCAAACCTATTACCATGAGGTTTCTCACTAAAGAACTGAATCACTGTGAAGAATATATGCTCTTTCTGAATTCTACAAGTATTTTGTTGGATGTTTATATATCCAGAACACAATCCTTTCCCATGGAATTTAACCAAGTTTTTATGCCTTGGGAAATGAAGAGACCTGGACTTATTTCAACAAAAGCAAATGTGCACAGTAAAAGAAATTTAATGCTCAATTGCCAAATTTGAAATGCTGGTAAATATTCTGATCAATAGTAAACAGTCAGCTTTATACTTTTAGGGAGAGAAAAAGAGAAAGAGAGGAGAGAGAGAGAGAGAATGGGAGAGAGAGAATGGGAGAGGGGGAGAGAAAGGAGAGAGGAAAGAAGGAAGGAAGGAAGAAAGGAAGGAAGGAAAGAAGGAAGGAAGGAAGGAAGGGGGGAGGGAGGGAGGAAGGGACGGAGGGAGGGAGGGGAGGATGGAGGGACGGAGGGAGGGAGGGAGGAGAGAATGAAACAAAAACTAAAAGGTTAATTTGGGGACTCTCACAAACCTTTAGGCTTAATTGTTCAGTTTGGATTTTTCCTAATGGCTAGCTTCCCTAGTGTTTGGGATTACACTGGTAAAAATGAGTCATTAAAACAGGGGTTATACCATGGGGAATGGACATAAAGCAACAAAGAATTATCTTATAAATATGTTAGAAACAATACCAAGAAAGAAAAAACATTTGACCCCCGTTTTCACTGTATTTGATGCTGGTATAATTTGGGGAGGGAAAGGGAAAAAACAAATTGTTTAAACAGGGATACAGATGGACCCATTGCAACAATGAGATGTACAAGACATTATGTCAAAAAATGAACTTTACAACTTTGCGGAGGGGCCAGGAGGGGACACAGGAGGGGGCAGGGGGAGGATCTGAAGGGATGGGAAGGGGAAACAAAGGAGGAGGCTACAATGCTTGATAAGAAATGTACTCATTACCTTGCCCATGTAATTGTAACCCCTCTGTTTGGTATTTTCACACACACACACACACACACACACACACACACACACACACACACACGAGTCCTTAAGTCTACTTCAGCATAGAGATCTTAATCTATTCCAAACAAAGCTGTGAGGCATTGTAAAAATTCAGAGAAGGCCTGGGTATTGGTAATTTATTGTGGAGAACTCCTTACCATTACACTGTCATATATGCAATAGAAATGGAACCGAGAGTTCATATGGGACAGAAATATGATATATTAATGACTTTAAAAATAGTTTTTAAAATCAGCCACAGGCATAGTTCAAGTGGTTACAGGGCTTGCATAACAAGCACAAGTCCTTGGGTACAATCCTCGGCTCTAATCTCTGTCTCTGTATCTCTATCTCAATCTTTATCTTGATTTCTATCTCTATCTATCTCTATGAATGTGTGTGTGTGTGTGTGAACACAGTCAGACATACTTTATTAAAACTATGCAGCTGTCTCAGGGCTTAAGGGCACCAGTTTTATAGACATAGATGGGACCTCACTTCCACTATTGTTGATACTCAGAAGTTGGGCCTGCTCTACTTGCTACTTGCAAACTCCAGGGGATCATAGCTTGTGTGAAATCCATCCATTGTTTTGAAAGTTAAATAAGATAACATATATAACTTAAATTGATGTGCAGAAAGTGCTTTAGAAAGTATTAACCTTCTAAAATTTACTTAGTATTATTATTATTACTATTATAAACTAGCTAAATCCAAAGATCTGTGGTTCAGTTCTAGGTAGTTGTAATTCACAAGACTATGAGCCAAGAACTTTTCTATTTTTGAGTTGGGACTCTAGAGCAGCTCATTACAGAGTATCTGAATTTGCCTTTGTCAGGATAACTCTAAAGTTAGTCAGAGTTTCCTTAGATTAACTTCCAGCTCACAGTAGAAGTTCTTGTTTGTTTGCTTAAGTAATTGAAACTTTTGTCAGTTGTTTGTAATAATGCAGTTATGAAAAAGCTCTTGATCGCTGTACTTGCTTTAGAAATTTTGTATGTGTTTGGAAATAAAAGGCAAGATTTTAAATGTCAGTTATCACAAGAAAGCTCTAGACTGGCTCTTTGCCAGTGTTTAATTGAGATGAATCTGCTAGACTGTCTTCACACATTACTGCTGCCCTCTGAGCCCAGGTTAAGCTTTCTTGTTGCCAGTTGATGAATGATTCTTCATTACTATTAAAACTCAAATAGCAAGCAAGTGCCCTGGTGGCTCACATCTGTAATCCTAGCTACTCAAGAGGCTGAGATCTGAGGATCATGGTTGGAAGTTAGCCTGGGCAAAAGAGTCAGTGAGACTTTTATCTCCAATTAAATCACAGAAAAAAAATAGCCATACCTGGTGCTGTAGCTCAAGAGATAGATTACTAGCCTTAAGCAAAAAATAAAGAGTTCAGGGACAGCACCCAGGCTCAAAGTTCAAGCCTCAGGACAAAAAAAAATCAAATACCAACAAAACTCCATTAACAAAAATAGATATTATGAGAAATATTCAGAGAAGTTCAAGGTCAAGGGCAAAATTCACAAAGGGTTTCATTATTTACACAGACTTGAAAATTCCCTATGCTATAGGCTTCTGTACTTGACCATATTTTTCACACATCTTCTGGAGTAGTTTTCAGATTGAGTTGAAACAAAAAGATCAAAACATGGGGACATTTATCAGTTTTTTATTATTATTATTTTTTCCACTAGCTTATAATAAAAGTTTTGGAAATAGAATTAATGCTGTTTATGTAAAAACAATACTGCATCATGTAAAACTAATTTTACTGGGTTTCTGGTTCCATAGTAGAAGCCTGTTAATCACAGCTACATGCATTCTGAACCCCAGAAGACAGTGGAATTATTTTCTTTAAACAATAATATGTGCTTTCAAGAAATAAAGAGGAAATCCAGCTTTTTAATGGAAGTTTATTGATACACTTACTACTTCTGATGCTTCTTAATTAGTCCTGTGATTTCTTTTTGCATCAACCTTTAGTTTTTTTCTATTATCACATAAATTTGCTCAAGAAAATTTTTCTTCATTTTACTCTATCACTGTTTTACCTTCACTTCCAAATCATTTTTTCTGGATGTACAGCTCTGAGGTGACATATTTCTTTCCTTCCAACTACCTAAAGATACTCGGTCCACTTCTTGCTCTCATTGTCAGTAGTCATTAAAGTTCATTACTCATGGGCAAGTAGATATTTGTTGTCATTACTTTAAGGATTTTTCTCATGTTCAGTTTTTCAGCATTTATACTGCGATGAGTTCAAAGTCAAAGGTAACATTCACAAAGGGTTTTGTTACTTACACAGATATACTTTAAAAATATATCCTACTTGGGTTTTGCTGATCTCCTCAATCTATAAGTTCAGTTCTTTGAGTTTCACAAAAAAATCATCTATTTTTTCAAATATTTCTCTCTCTGTCTTTGTGTGTGTATGTGTGTGTCTGTGTGTCTGTGTGTGTCTGTGTGTCTGTGTGTCTGTCTGTCTCCTTCCTTCCCTTCTCTGATTCTGGGACACTATGCTTTTATATTGCCACACTTTAGATTATTTCAATAATTTTATATGGTATATTTAATGCTGTAATCAGATGCAAATAAATTATCTTCCTTCAGCAGTGTCTATGAATTAAGTTGAATTTCTTAGTTTCTCTCTTTTCCCTATTTCATCTATCTATCGGTCTATCTGTCTGTCTGTCTGTCTATCACCCGTAATGTAAGTTAATGGTTCAAATATTAATAACTACTCAGTTATAGGTTAGTTCTTGTTTATTTCTCTAGTAATTCCACTGTTATATACAGGAAGAAAGAATGAGACACCCTTTTGTTGAGGTTCTCTCTGGAAGTGTGTGAATTAAGTGCATAGATTTGCACATAAATTCAAGCTGCTGGTTTAGGTGTGGTAAAAGCTCTCTATCAGACAAACATTAACCTCTACCTGTCCTATAAAAAATTTCAAGAGAAGGTCAATAACAAATCTCAATAACCCAGAGCTTGGCAAGGTTGGACCTCATTAAACCTTTAGGTAATAATCTGTCCATTTAGCAATTGCCTTTCTTGTAGAAAGCAGTCAATGGAAACCTTTTTTTAATTGTAAAGATGATGCACAGAGGGGTTACAGGTACATAAGTAAGGTAATGAGTGCATTTCTTATTGAACAATGTTACCCTCTCCCTTGTTTTCTGCTGCTTCCCCCTTCCCCTGATTTCCCTCCTCCCCAAGTTGTAAAGTATATTTCCAATATAGTATCTGTTGCATTGATTCACCCTTTGTTCCACCATTTCTGTGATTCCCCTTCCCTTCCCCAAATCAGATAAACTTATATATAAGACAAAGGGTACAAATCAAAAACAGTGACAATAGGGCATAAACCAAAGGGGAAAAAAGAAAGATAACATAAATAACTGTAAAGAGTACATTATACTCCCTTTTGTTTCCATTTCTTGGAGTTCATTTTGAAAAGCTTCATTTTATATGGTCATATGCACATAGCAATTGAGCTATTATGAGCCTCTCTTTTGACTATACAAGGTCCTCACCTTTGAAACCTTCTTCGGCTCTTTGCTTATACTAACAGCCTCTCTGCTCCCATATCAGTATTTGTAATAAAATAAAAGCAAATGTGTTATCTTTAAAACCAACATAATGCTTTCACTGCAATATTAAGACACATAGGGAAGTTGAATTATTCTAGTAGCATATGCATCTCAATATATTAGTGCTTGGCCATAGGTTCTCCAGAAGAAAAATAATGAAGTCTTCTGATTTGTATATATTAAGGGAAACCATAGTGAATGTCACACACTGACAGAGGTGACACAATGCCAAGCCTGATGCTGCATCCCTGTTATTCCAAAATGGTAACTCATCTAGGTGACTCCCCTGAACAAGACAATGTACAATTAATTCTCAATGTATGAGACTATTGTAGTCCTAGAAGTCCAGTGTATTAATCTGAAACAACTCAATACAACTGAAAAACCTGACTACATTTGTGATGTAGTTTTAGATTGTTTTAAACACTTTAATTTGCCTGTTTTTAGCCTACATTCGTGTCTGCTGGGAATTCTAGCTCTTGTGCAGGAATGCGATTTCCACAGTCCGTGGATAACCACAATACCCACAAAGTACTAAAAGCTCTACTACTCTATTCTGTGCAGTTTTACTGTGTCCTACCCACGATGCACTCATTTCATGCTACCTCTTTCCTGTTACATTCTAGACAGTCTAGATTTGGCCTCTCTAGTGGCTTATTTTATTTATTAGCACTTGAGAATTTACTATGGACCAAGATATTTTATAAATATTTAAAAATCTTCTTAAAATGATTCTGTGAAATAGGTGTTGTCATTTCTCTTTCCAGTTTACATAAGAGGAAGCTAGGAGATGAAAGAATTTTCCCAATGCCACACAGCTGGTAAGTGGTAGAAACTGGAATGTGAACTCAAGTAATCTAGTTCCAGATGGACACTCTAAATGCTTCATGCTTTTAATGTGCAAAGACACTTGTGCCTCAATCACTCACTCACCAGACCGACCTGAAGTGGCCAGGTCCCATGCTAGAGTCTTCACTGATTCGGGATTACTCCTAACACAGTCTTGGATACTAACAAAGAGCAGTACAACTATTGTTTGCATAGGCCAGTGAACAAATGTGAATTAAAAATCAACTTCAAAGTTAAATCATTCATTTCCAACTCTCCTCTAGATGCTTCTTATGCATCCTGCTCCTTGCAAATCTCTTTATTTCTTACTCTGCTAATAAGTTTAAGGTCATTGATACCAAATCACAGTAAATCTCATCCTCTTTCACCAGATTATTGTGCAGTGCCATCCTTCTCTCTGCTTCTATACAGTTGTCTCTCTTTCCATCCTTTGAAAGAAAGGCGTGCTCATAACATCTGGCTTTTTCCTTAACTCAGTCCTTCCTTTTCCCCTTCAGTCTCTTCCCTATCAATCCACCAGTTGATCTTTCCTTTAGTTCTATCACTTCTGGAGATTTTTCACTGGGAATGCTCATTCAGCTACTACTCTAGTGCCTTAAAAACTGCAGGAGTTTTTAATCAAAATTGTCATACATTATTGGCTTTCACATCAAAGTCACAGCTGCTTGCAAAAGGAGATTTTGAATATTGGATGAGTTCTGGGAATCGATGTCACTTAAAGGTGACATCTGTCAACGAAAGATTTAAAACATGGTTCAAGAGAAGTGAACAAAAGCTTCCAAGTATAACCACTCAAGTAGACTGAAATCATGGAGAGAAGGGTTGAACCATGCACAGGAGCACATGTTTGGAGATTACCTCTGGATTAGTGAGGGGGCTCTGTCACTAACTGCACCTTGTTGGGAATTTTCCCAACATGGAAAATTAGTTGACATTATACTTCTGTGTGGTCAAGATCTGAAAGCATCATTAACAGACATAATGCCCTAAGAATTGGGTTTTCAATCAGGCAATGTAGATGACAAATATATCTTAATGTTCGTGTATAATGAAAGAAATAACTCCAAAGTGGCTTTTAGGTTCCCACCAATTTTGTGTGGTTCTGAAATTTATCTTTAAAAATAGGAGCATATGTGGGGTCCTTTTCTGATATCCTGGAAAACTGGAACCTTCTATCTACTTCTCAGGAAATTACCTTTAGCTGAATAAATGCCATGAATCATGGTCAGATAATATTCTTTTTTACTGTCTTTACTTAAAATTGTATTGTCAAATCGAACTCGTCTTTGAATGCTTGTTTCTATCTAGAAGTCCCACTCAGATAGCATCAAATCAAAACTCAACAAACTCTGTCTTACCTCTTTGAAAGAGAATTTCAGAATCCTAGCATAGCTCCAGATTTAGCTTCCTTTCCAGCCTCAGGAATGAATCCTGCAGTCTGGTGGTCAGCCTGAGATACACCATGATTTTTCCATCTGGATTCATGCTCTCAATTTTCTCACCAAGCTAAAATTCCATATTACTCAATTGTTTTGCTAAATCCATCCTTTGTCTCTGATGGGCATCATCCATTTACCAAGTGTGGTGGGTATTTGTAATTTTATTACAAAGACTCTCTGAGTAAAAAGCATACAGTTTACATGAACTTTGCCAAGGACTCCCAAATATGGCAATTGTTCAACTGTGAGAGCCTTCCAGTTTTCCTGAACTTATGTCCCCATGTCCTATAATCATGTAAAATGTCAAAAGGATCTTAAAATATCAGCTAATTTTAACGAACTCTTCAAAATCATATAAATAGCCTTTATAAATGAAAAGAAGCAGGTTGTCTATCTTACTTGTGGTATGTATACTTTTAAAAATTAAACATATGTTTTGTGTGTAAATATATGTACATACATGTGTACATATCTAGAGAGATATATACATATACATAAACAAATAAAATTTAAAATATAGCAGATTGTCTAATGTGTTGCCTCATCTGATCATTTCTCAACATATTTTAGGCAGTTTTCTGAGGGTGATCTACTTGTTTAAACTTGGGATCCAAGCACAAAACACTTGGTCTATATAACCAAAACAATACTGATAGTCACTAAAGTTTGTCAAGACAAACCAAATTGTTTCAGTGTTCACAATCAAGCCTTAGCCTCAAACTAGATGTCTACTAAGGGAGAATTCCAAGCAAACTGCATAGTTTCTGGCAGTTGTCGTCCAAGGAAGCAAGGGCAGTGAACTCTGAGCTATTTGAAGAGAGAAGCAAAAAACAAACAAACAAAAAAAACCAACCAACTATGACCTTCACCACCTTACAAAATCACTCTATGACTCCCAACTGGCACTAATTCAAAGCTATTCTATGTCTAAACAAGACATGAATAGCAAAGGTGTACACTAAACATTTGCACTTCCAAGTTATCCATGAGTTTGCCTCATTTTTTTTCTGTAAGCTAAAGTTTTCAGATTTTTATGGCTTTCCAAACTTTACCAATCGATTTCAAAGTTGAAGAAATGATATACCCATGTGGGTGTTAGGGCTTGGATTTTATTTATAGTGTAGAAAGTGGAAGGAGAAAGAGCCGATGGGAGCTTTCAAGGAATGAAGAGATCACAAAAACAAAATAATCTCCTAAGTGGCCTCGAATTCACACCGCAAACACATACCTTCTTCATTGCCTAGCAATGGAAATCAAACCTTAAAACACTATTGTGGGGGTTGGGAATGTGGCTTAGCGGTAGAGTTCCTGTCTACCGTGCATGAAGCCGTGAGTTCAATTCTTCAGTACCATATAAACAGAGAAAGCTAGAAGTAGAGCTGTGGTACCACCTAAACCACCATCTTGAACTCTATCATTGCTTATTAAACAATTCAAACCACAAAGTATCACCCCCAAGAAAATAGAATGAGGCAACATTAGTTCTCGGCATAAAAGACAAGAGGCCTAAGTGAGAGAAAATTAAAGCTGAAATGCAGTAGGAGAAACATTGTAGTGCTCTTTTAATAACTGAAGATGCCCACTGATGAAAATTTCATCATCCAATGTTCTGTTTCTATGAAATCTTTCCCAAACCTGAAATCTTGAAGACTGCTCTTCAGTTGCCTTTGTTTAATTTTTTTTTCTTTCTTAACTGCTCAATCAGGAGTTCTAATTGACATTGACTATTTCCCCTGTTTTTGTTAGGTAGTTAAAGATTAAATTATATAGAAACTGTTAACTGCTGATGCTAACTTGGACTGAGACTCTGCTCTGTAGGAAAATGACTTTATTAATATTTTCTTGCCAAATGCCAGAAAACAACTTCATTATTGAAAAGAAGTATGTCCAAACATATTATGAACAATCTGTTTACGAGGGTAACTGGTAGAAAATAAGCAAGATCATGACTTTCTAAAATTTAAGTGCTCTTTTCTTTCTTAATTTTACCTTTTCAATAAAAACCTATTTGAAATACCTCAGACATACACATGTGCACACACATGCACATACATCATTTCCACTTTTGCTTAATATTTCACTCGCTTCTTATTGCACATTACATATAATCAGACCTGGCTAACAGAGCACACTTTATTTTCTTCCCTGTCCTGGTTTTACCATGGAGCAGACTTTACCTTGTAATTGTGGGCTCAGCTTCATAAACTTACTTTAACAATTCAACCTTGCTTTGATACCTACTGCTACAGGGCCATAGGTAGTGTGTTCAATCTCTGTTGATTACAGAGCTCCTCTTCCCACCCCAATTACTTCTCCCTTAATTCACCACTGGGAGCCAACTAGTGGAAGTAGTAATTGGCAGGAGAGTAAAGAAGGAAAGTGTTTAGGGAAAACAGAGTACGTTTATTTGAAAATGAATGGAAAGCCTTGAAAGAAAGTGGCTCTCCATCCAGAGGGGCCCACAAAGACACCCCTTTAGGAATCCAGTGGAGTCCTATTGGAGGAAGGTTCTATAGTCTGAGGCTCCTCCCATATTTTCTCCCTGGGGCCTTGCTTAATGGCTTGTGTGATATTTTGGCGCTTTGGTTGAACATCCAGAAATTTAGAGCCATGGGAAGTAGAAGCATTTAGGCAGGTATTTACAACATGATGGAAAGAAGCATTTTGAGCTAGAGCTATGATAACAAGAAGCATCCTCACAGGACCAAGTTATCAGCCAAGTGTTATGTTCCACACTTTTCATCCCTATCTACCTAACAGTTCCACCATCATTCTTTTTCTCTTTCTCCTCTCTCTCTTCTCTCTCCCTTCCCCTGTACCCCTTCTCTCTCCTTCATACTCTCAAGGTCTGCACCGAACTCAGCTCACAAATGAACATGCATTTTTTTTTTGCATTACCAGTGAGCATGTTTGTTAGTAACCTAGTAAACCTTAAGTTCCAAAAGATGGTCCTTTTGTTTGGCTCCAGTGCACCACCAGGCACACAAAAAATTCTTACATGAATTAGTAAATGTGTAGATAGATAGACAGACAGATAGATAGATAGATAGATAGATAGATAGATAGATAGATAGATAGATAGATAGATAGATAGATAGATAGATAGATAGATGATAGATAGATAGATAATCATCATCATCTAGTTTGAAATCCCAGCAGGAAATATGTTATATTTCCTAAAATGTGCCTGCAGATGCTTTCATAAAGTGCTTGTTCACAAGAACATAGATAGAGGGAAGAAACCAACAATCAAACAATGAAAAGACCTTATTTTTCAAATTTATAATTGGCTAAGAAACAAAAAGTGTGTTTTTTGTTGTTTTGGGTTTTATTTTAGATTTACTATGTAATTCAAGCTGGTCTCAAACACATGAGTCTGGAATGACAGGCATAAACGAATGCTTGGGGCTGGGAAGTCGGCTCAGTGGTAGAGTGCTTGCCTTGCACTCAGGAGGCCCTGAGTTCAATTCCTCAACACTACATAAGCAGAAAAAGCCGGAAGTCTCTCTGTGGCTCAAGTGGTAGAGCGCTAGCCTTGAGCTGAAGAGCTGAGGGACAGAGCCCAGGCCCAGAGATCAGGCCCCATGACCAACCAAAAAATTAAATGTTCACACTCAAGAAATATTTTCACATATATATTATAAATTATGCTCATGATATTGTTTGGAAGTATCTACATCTAGAATGCAAGTGAAACTTCCAAATGCTCTAAATGTCCTTCATGCTAGGGTGTATTTGTCAGTCTTCAGACAGCAATGAACAGTTCTTTTGACCAATGTTTGAAAATGGAGATATTAATTTCATTGAGAACCAAAAGTATATGAACATTTTGTACAGTTTTTGAAAGAACTATATAAAAATTAATATCACATGTAAAAAATAAGATGCTCTTTTCAAATTAGTGTGTTGAATTATTGCTTATTGATACTGAAAACATCATCTCTTAAAACTAAAACAGAACAAAATTCATGCCAAACTTCTCTGTGACAATCTTTATTTTGGATGAAAATAAAATCATAGAAAACAGGCCCACCAATCACCAGAAGTAAAGTAAAACAAATTGTGTATACAAAGATGTACTGAGACAATCCTGTGCCTGTATGTGACAATATGAAAGCTGCTGGTAGGAAAGCAAAAGCATTAAGAAGAATTCAAATATCAATTAATACTCAACTCAATGATAGGTATGTCTCAGTGACATGTAGCTGCTAATAAGGAAATTAAAATTCTTATAATATGAAAAGTATATTCATAGCTTAATGAAGATTGACCTAAGGGAAGCAGGTTTTTATTTTAACTTGGGATAAAATGATAGATAACAAACTGCTTTTAATGATTTATTCTAGGAAAGGTGATAGATTTCACAATTTGCTCCAATCCTAACTCACAGAATATTGGTGATATATCCAACAGGAAATGCAAGGAACACACATTCTACTATAAAATGCAAAGCTAAGAAGAGTACAAAGAAACATAATATAGCTAATATTTCCTAAGTGTATTTATTTGTTAGTGCCCATAGTTCTAAACCCTTCCATTTCTTGAAGGTTATTTTAAGTGAAATCATACCTCTACAGTTTCATTTAAATACGCATGGTCCACAACTTACAATGGGCAGACTTATATTTTTTTAAATGATGTTTCAGAAGTGCTATGTGGTCAAATCAGCATGCTAGGCATTCAGTTAGAAACAGTGCTTTAACGTCTGAATTTTTATCCTATCCTGGGCTAGCAACATGTAATTTGATCCCCCCCCCCCCATCAGAGGGGATCAGGGAGAAAAGGCACACTTTAGAATGTGCTGTGTTGTTAAGCTAGGATACACAAAGGTTAAGAGTATTGAATGCATTTTCGGCTTAGGATATTTTTCACTTAAAATGAATTTATGGGAATTTAATCTTATCCCAAGTCAAGAAGTGTCTGGACCATTATTGTTAAGAATCTAATAGTACAAATTCAATAAAATTTAGAAATTCTCTCATCACTGGCATTTTTCTCCTGTGAGTCAAGGTAACCATACACGGAAGTCAGCAAGAATGGAGATATTCAAATTTTGAAATACTCATGTAGATGAATATTTTCCAAGAGAAATCTGGACATGGACAGCTTTAAAGGAAGGTTAGCACAGGTTTTTGTTTGTTTTGTCAGTCATGGGGCTTGAACTCTGGGCCTGGGCGCTGTCCCTCAGCTCTTCCAACTCAAGGCAAGCGCTCTATCACTTGAGCCACAGCACCACTTGCAGCTTTCTGATGGCTAATTGAAGATAAGTCTCATGGACTTTCCTTTCTGGGCTGGCTTTGAACTGCGATCCTCAGATCTCAGCCTCCTGAGTAGCTAGGATTACAGGCATGAGCCACCTGTGCCAGCGAGCACAGGTTTTAAACTTCCCTGTCTGACCAATCTGAAATGTATGTCTAGTGCTGCAAGCTGCTTTCTTTGCTTTCACTAGTGCCCGTCTCAGCTCAGGAAGTGGAATATTTCTGGGCACCAGAGGGTTATACATAAGCTTGTGTCATCTAAGGCACCATAACCTTGTAGTGGTTCTTCGGGGGTTCTTTTATCATACATATGTTTAGAGTTCCATATATTTCAGAATGAAGCAGTGAGAGAGTGAACAATTTCCATCCAACAAACTTGCCTCTTTCACCCTCTGAAAATGGATGTCTCTATCCACAGGAATGGTCCCATGAGGATAAGTAGAAATGAGCTGGAAGAGTACTGAGCAGAGCATTGCTTCACAAAGACAGACGCACAAGGCAGAACGTTTGTCCCTTTTTCTATCTCACAGACAAAGTTCCAAAATGAGATGAGGATCTCGGCATATTAACACTACTGTCTGAATCTGAAAAATGAAGGAAGACTTTTTCTGATCATTAGGCTGGGTATTCCGATTTGATTATGTCTAGAGCATGTCCCATTAATTGGATGAGCTAAAGCTTCATCTACAGTGCTTGGACAGATACCAGTTTGTGATAAAAACATAACATAATAATGATGACCTCTGTATAGGTCAGAGAATAGAGCCACATTTTTTTTAATTTCATGCATTTCTGTTTTTTTGGGACATCTTTTTCCAATGTCTTTCAATAACATGAAAATTGAGAGTCATCGAAATCTTTTAACAAGCCAAGTGCCACTTTTGTAATTTAAAAACACACAGATACAAAATTCTAAGTTTAAGAGAATAAAAATAACCTTTTAAAACAATATAATAAACCACAGTAAAATTATCATAAAATTATACCCTCTTCTTCTTCTCCTAAATTACGTTTTACATGGGCCCATTGTCTGAAGACAATAAATAGCTTCTCTGAGAACAAATTTTACATTTGCTAGGAAGAGTTGCTCCTAACTTTCACTTACAATAGGAAAGTCATTTGGTTACTGAAGTGAGAAGTGCACATTGGTTTATTCTACTGTTGACATACTCTGAAGTTAAATACATTCTGTAACCTCTCAGTACTTATTCTGAGAAAAAAAAATAGTCTCTTTTGTTCAGCCCTCACAACTAATTAAAAGAGCAGCTTGAATTCTTATGGTCAGGGCTGCCATCCCTTGAAGTACATAGATTTTCTTCAGCATTATCTCTACCACTATAAATCATCCTCTCCAAAGAAACTGCCAGCCAAGCATTCTTTAGGAACAAACACATTCGTACCATCTTGACCATCTGATCAGCATCTTCACTGTGAGAATGAAGACAAAAACAGAGCAAAACTATAGCATTATTCAGAACAAAGATTGCATCTCTGCTTTATTTAATTATTGGATCAGCAGCTTTACTTAAATTCACCAGTAAAATAGTTATTCTACACATGGCCTTCTCTTAAGGAATACCTAACATTTTTTGTTACTAAACTTTGAATTATCTCATGAAATAAGTGAAAAAAAGTTGCTTTAGTGTTCACTTGATAATTTGTTTTATAAACTTACTCATATCTGCATGTGCATTCAACAATTTATAATAGTTGTTTGGGGCAGAAAGAATATTGTTATATTCCAAGAACACACCTCATAATGCTAAGTTTTATTAGACCCCTGTGTGTTGTGTATGATAATGCCTGTTAGACCCTTCAATTAACTGGAGGGGGGGGATTTCATTGCATAAACAAGAGAAAGAATAACATTTCCTTCTCAGAAGCAATATCCTGGTGGTAAAATGAACCAAACATTTCTATGGTTTGTTGACATATAGCAAAATAACAGCCACCTCCCTTCCTCTTTCATTGCTACCTCTTACCAAAGCTTTGGTCCATTATCTCCATTAAAAAAAATCAGATTTTCATAGTTTCTAATTTTAGCTTTACTATAGAATTACAAAAGTAAGCTGAAGGAAAACTTTCTTTTCTTTTTTTTTTAATTGTGAAAATACCGTACAGAGGGGTTACAATTACATGGGCAAGATAATGAGTACATTTCTTATCAAGCATTGTTGCCTCCTCCTTTGTTTCCCCTTCCCATCCCTTCCCACAGCATTCGCCCCCACCCTGCCCTTACTGAAGTTGTAAATGACTTGTACATCTCATTGTTGCAATGGGTCCACTTGTATCCCTAGTTAAACAATTTGTTTTTGCCTTTCCCCTCCACAAATTATACCAACATCAAATACAGTGAAAACAGGGGTTATACTGCTGGGGAGGAACATACAAAGCAACAAAGAAATCATCTTATAAATATGTTAGAAACAATCACATGAAATAAAAAAAAAACATCTGAATACTTATCTTGGGGTTCATTTCACCTAACATCAACTTTATCTGACCTTTTCTGCTTGTCTCAGATATATACTCGTTATTGCAAATAAGGGAAGCCATGGGACCTATGTTTCTTTGGGCCTGGCTTACTTCACTTGATATAATTTTTTCCAGTCTTTCCATTTCCTAACAATTGGGGCAATATCATTCTTTCTTATGGAGGCATAGAATTCCATTGTGTATATATACCACATTTACTTGATCCATTCATCTACTGAGGGGCATCTGGGTTGGTTCCATATCTTAGCTATGGTAAATAATGCTGTGATAAACATAGTTGTGCTGGTAGCTTTAGTATGGTCTTGTTTGTGATCATTTGGGTAAATGCCCAAAAGTGGGATAGAAGGATGGTCAATAGACACATGAAGAAATGCTCAACCTCTCTAGCCATTAAAGAAATGCAAATCAAAACAACATTGAGATACCACCTCACCCCAGTTAGAATGGCTATAATCAAGAACTCTAACAACAACAGATGCTGGAGGGGATGTGGACAGAAGGGAATCCTACTGCATTATTGATGGGAGTGTAAACTTGTTCAACCACTTTGGAAAGTAGTATGGAGGTTCCTCAAAAGACTTAAAAGAGCTCCCCTATGACCCTGAAGGAAAGCTTTCTGTAGTCGCATGATTTTTTTTGCGGGGAGGGGGGGTTCCCCAGAATCCAATAATCTTCTTACTTCTCTTTACATTTATAGAACAAGTCACTTAGAATAGGATGTCTCCAAAACAGAGAACAAGAAAATAAATTATTGATTGATTGATCCAAATATTTGCCTACTGTCTACTCTTATAGGATGCTGACAAGAAGTAAAAGGTAAATATTCTAAAAATGTTTCCCAGTGTGTGATAACCTCTAACTACAACAGCAACAACAAAACTCCTTCCTTCACATTCTTTGTCAGCATACAAATGCCCTCAGGAGAATTTTTGAGGGAAACTCAATATTACTACCTGAAAACATATGTCTTCAATTTAACAGTGGTAATACAGGCAGAGGTGGATGGAGGCAGTTATTGTAAAAAGAACTAAGTAGTCTTTAGAAATAAAATGTACTCTATGACATCCTTGCAGACTTTCTGAGACTGCCCACCCAGGACCAGCATTGTACTTGTACTGGATAAAACTCATCTTCTTAGTGATGGAGTATTTCATTAAGACTGTGGGGTTTCCTGCTCTGTTTCCCCTTCTGTGAAAAGACAACAGAGAACACGAGATCTCCACTGCCACTGTCTCTGATAATGCAAATTTAAGAATTAATAATGTGGCATTTCATTGCAATTTCTTCATTGCAATTATTAAGATTTACTTGCCCCTGCTTCGGGCAAGATAGCATTTTCAGTATAATTAGAGTTTTTCATGACGGAATTAATTATTTTGTTCTCTGTGCTTTTTTTTAAATGTTTTATAAATAAACACTGCAATAATAGCAGATGGAAATTTTAAAGAAAAATACACTAATATAAAATACACTAATATAAAATAGGTTTTATTTCCAAATATCCTCTACCAGTCTTTACCTATAAACATGTTTTATATATTCTTTATCATAGTGAATTTTTATGCCACTTATATTTCTCCTAATTTTTATCAAAATGTACTTATATTGCCTTTTACCTAAATCTTATTTCTCATGATAGGCCAAAAATTCACATTAAATTGTCTATGACTTGCCTGTTCACATTTGTTAATTTACTTATTTGTCTATTTATTTATTTTGGTGGTGGTCCTAAGGATTGAACTCAGGGCTTCAATCTTGCTAAGTAGTGGCTCTACCACTTGAGCTACATCCTGGATCATTTAATTTATGTCTAATTTTTTTCATCTTCAAATACTATGATAACTGATATCTTTATTTCTTTAATCCTTCTTTAATCCTTATTTTTTTAAATTCTTTTGATATACATTTCTTGGGATACATTTATATGATTCAGTATAGCAATGCTAGTAATTCTTTATGCTACTAGTAGAAAGAGAAGTAATTTTAAAACTCAGTCTGTTAACGAAGACACAGTAACTATCCCGTGTTTCATATTAGTTCTGAAAGAAACAAATGTAGATGCAGCTCCAAAAATAAATTTTACAAATCTTATCAAACTGTTACATGACAAATTGTAATGATTTCCCTACACAGCGAGAACATTCACTTTTAAAAATGTAAAAATGATGGCAACATTTCCATCCTCCTTTATTAAGTTTCCTGCTATTCTTGCCTCATTTTATCATTTATACCCAGTTCTGCAATTCTGAAACTAACTATACTTAATTGAGAGAACTTATCTAAGGCTTAGATATTTTATTAAAATCACAGCAATGTCTGTTGATGATTAAAATGTAAAGAAAGACGGGAAGAAGATAGGAAAATAATGAAAAATGCTGGGGAACTGTTCACCTTTAAAAAAACAAACACAATGGGAAGGGATGGGAAGGGGAAACAAAGAGGAGGCAACAATGCTTGATAAGAAATGTACTCGTTATTTTGCCCATGTAATTGTAACTCCTCTGTACGGTATTCTCACAATTAAAAAATAAAAAAAAAAACACTGAACAAACATCTAGAAAAATTATGGATAAGAATAAGAATGTTCACAGATGTGGGCTTTTCACCTTCTTTCTCTTCCTTGAGCAAAGGTCAAAACCAAAGTTAACATGAAAGTTAAGATTATAAAAATCAATGATGTTTTATCTTTCTTAAACTTATTTCTATGAAATACATAAAATCTATGCGACTATGTGTGTTGAGCCACACCTAAAATTCTAGTACTTTGGCTGGGGCTAAAGGATTGTGAGTACAAGGCCAGCCTGGTATACACAGTGAGACTGTGTTATGGAAGGAGTGGAGAAAGAGGGAGAGAGGAAAAGAGGGAGGGATTTTTTTGCCCAGGCTGACTTGGAACTACAATCTTCTAGATCTCAGGCTCCTGAATAGCTAGGGTTACCAGCATTGGCCACCAGCATTTGGCATCACTTTGCATAGTCTTCAACAGATCAGAAATTAGAGCTAGGGACTTGAAAATTTTCAGGATTAGCATTTCTTTAAATTTTTGGTAAGGCTCTTTCACATGTTATATGTCAAGAACCTTTAATTATGTGAATACATGCATACTAATCAAGGAAAAAGCAAGAACACTAACTAAGAAATCGGACATTTTTAAAAATCTTTTTTTTAATTCTATTTCAGAAAGTTTTAGGAAATTAATTAGCTCCTCAAAGTTCCTGCTTTTTCTTATAGCAACATTGCTAAACTGACTGTTTTAAATAAAATTTTCACTTTCTCTTTCCTGCCCACTATGCTAAATGGATTTTACTGCACAGAACTTAAGGAATCCTAAAGATGGGTATTCAGTTTAAGTGCATAAATGTATTTGTAAGATAATGATTTATGATCATAGTAGGTGAAAGCAGAGGAAAATTCATGAAGTTTGAAGTCAAAAAATAGAAGCAACTAGTACTGGCTGGCACATAAAGGCAGAGGACAGAAAATATTGAAAGGTAACTCCCTCATCTTAGCCTGACAACTGTGAGTGTGGAACATATATATGTGCTTTATAGATTCTTGTTGAGAGAATAATGACAAAAGATCTAAGAAAAATGGAATGTACATGAAAACAACAGCAACAAAGATAAAGCTTCTTGTGTCCCTATCTTGGGGTTCATTTTGCTTAGCATCATCTGATACGGTCATATGTACATAGCTTTTGACCTTTTCTGCTTGTCCGGTAAAATTATCTTAGGCGTATACTAGTTATTGCAAATATGGGAAACCATGGGACCTATGTTTCTTTGGGCCTGGCTTAGTTCACTTAATATAATTTTTTCCAAGTCTTTCCATTTTCTAACAAATGGGGTGGTGTCATTCTTTCTTTTGTATGTTCTTTCCCCCATGGTATCACCCTGTTTTCACTGTATTTGATTCTGGTATCCTGCATCTTGTATATATATTTTTCTAATATGGGGAGGGTAAGGGAAATAACAAAATGCTGAAACAAAGATATATTGTAACAATGATATGTACAAGATACTATGTTGAAAATGAACTTTACAACTTGAGGAGTTGGGGAGGTGGGGAGGGAAGAGATGATTAGGGAAAAACAAAGGAGGAGGTAATAATGCTCAATAGGAAATGGACTCATTGCCTTACTCATGTAACTGTAACCCCTCTGTACAGTATTTACACTAAAAAATATATATATATTAAAAATGGAATGTCCTAGGATGCTTAGCAAGAAGCCTGTATTCAATAAACAACTATCTCCTTTCATGAGAAATGATCAGGAATGATCATACTACATCATAAATGCTATCAACATGCATCACCAAATCATTTTTGGCTCAAAGAATGAACAGCCCCCAATCTCCCATAGTTGGCTCCTTTAGTTCTCTATTAATGCTTCAATTATGTCCTCACCATTTCTTATCCAGCATTGTTGCCTCCTCCTTTTTTTCCCCTTCCCATCCCTTCCCATCTCCTCCCCACCCCGCCCCCTTCCCTGCACCAAGTTGTAAAGTTTATTTTTCCACATAATATCTTGTACATCTCATTGTTGCAATGGATCCACCTGTATCCCTATTTAAACAATTTGTTATTTCCCTTCCCCTCCACACATTATACCAGCATCAAATACAGTGAAAAAAGGGGTTATACTGTGGGTGAGGGACATACAAAGCAACAAAGAAATAATCTTATAAATATGTTAACAACAAAAGCAAGAAAGAAAAACCATTTGAGTCCTTATCTTGGGGTTCATTTCGCCTAACATCAACTTATGTGACTGTTTCTACTTGTCTCAGACATATACTACTTATTGCAAATAAGGGAAACCATGGGACCTATGTTTCTTTGGGCCTGGCTTACTTCACTTAATATTATTTTTTCCAAGTATTTCCATTTCCTAACAAATGAGGCAATGTCATTCTTTCTGATGGAGGCATAGAATTCCATTGTGTATATATACCACATTTTTTTGATCCATTCATCTACTGAGGGGCATCTGGGTTGGTTCCATATCTTAGCTATGGTAAATAATGCTGCAATAAACACAGTTGTGCCAGTAGTTTTAGTATAGTCTTGTTTGTGATCATTCAGGTAAATGCCCAAAAATGGATTGCTGGGTCATAGGGGAGCTCTATGTGAAGTCTTTTGAGGAACCTCCATACTGCTTTCCGAAGTGGTTGAACAAGTTTATCTTTATTTGCAATATAACTAAAAGTTATTAAGTTATCCATAAAATATAATCTTGATAAGAATAAAATGTACAACCTGAGTTAAAAACAATTGAGATTTAACTAAGTTTTCAAAAATTGATAAAATAAAAGATAGAATAACTTAGGAAAGTAGTTCAACTTCAGAATAATCAAATAAATGCCATGGAGGATGACATATTTTCATACTGTCAATTTGTTTCTCCTTTGACAAACCATACAGGAAGTAGGTACTTTTACCCTTTATCAGTGCGAGTTGAGATGAAAGCAGTCTTATTCTGCAAGTCTATGTAACTTTATACAATTAGAGACTCAAATATTTACATACTTTGTTTAATAATTCCGGCTACTGAATTGTATCTGAAGAGAAACATCTGGCAAAGTCACATACAAGGGTGTCTACTGGAAGATGTTGACTATAGCGAAATCTCCATCAGTGTGGGAGTCACTGGGTCACCTGCAAAAGGTGATATTGCTCAACCTTTAAAGGTAATAACCCTTATCCAAAACATCATTCATTCCTATTGACAACATTTTCTAAACATTTCTCAGTTACATTGGGGTCTTAATTTTTGCCATAAACAGAGTAAAAATCCTATTGCTTGCTCTCCGACAGTTGTCACTTGTCTCTCCTACTCATTGTCTCTACAAAGCCCTTCAAAGGGGTTCCATTAACTGAGGAATGAAGACTGGAACCCTGAAAACCTTAAATGGTCTTACCACATCTACCTGTCTCTCTTATGTCCCCTGGTCCTTTCCCCTTGCTCTCTGAAGTTCTTCTTTCCCTGGCCTCACACTTTCAAGCTGCATAGGAGGGAGAGGCAAAGCCTCTTCCCATTGTACCTCTCTATGGGACTTGCCCCACAGACACCACAGCTCTGGAACTCAGCTCCCATTTGCTGAGGAATCTTTGAAGCCCAGAGCATGGATCAGCTTCCTTCAGAATGCATTCTCCCAGAGGGCCTACTCTTCCCTTCAAAGCATGGCACGTATTTCAATTTGTCTACAGCAGCATTTAGTATGGAAATCATTCATTGCAAAACTCTCATACAAGGCTTTGTAATGTCAGGGACCAACCACTGTCTGGAGCTCCATGGTTTTAGCCAAAAGTAGATGATCATTCAATATCTTCTAAATGGCAGATACATAAAAGAATGGATGAGTAAAACATAGGTTTAGAATGAAAGCCATATTCACTGTGTCTGTGTCAATTATTGTGTTGCAGTTGTTAATGTATTGTATTTAAAACTGGCCCCAAAAAAGTTATCTATCTCAGTCTATTTGGGTGGCTAAAACGAAAACATAGAGTGGAAACAATAGAAATTTATTTTTCATGGTTTTGGAGGCCAGCAAGTCCCAAAATCAAGACACTTGGCAGACTGGTGTCAAGTGGGGGGTCATTTTCTAATTCAGGAGAGGATCATTTTCTAATTCTTTTGCTGTGTATTTAAGTTGCAGAAGGGCAAGGGAGATTTCTAGCTATGCTTTTCTAATTCCATTCATGAAAGTAAAGCCCTAGTACCCTCTCTATTCACTTCCCAAAACTTTAACGCCAAATACTTTTAAGTAAGGGTTTGCTACATCTCCTAAGCCTTTCCATTGTAATAATATCTTCTTTATTTTCCTAAGAGTTCCAATATCTTTCCAATAGCATTTTCTTACATATTATTTTGAATAGTATGTGGGGAAGCCCATCTCCATCATATAGAATAATTATGTAAAAACTTGTTTTAGAATATTATTTCTACTTAAAGCATTAGAAGGAATTGCTAAATATGGTATGTAAATTAGAATTTGCATGAGCAGTCCCAAAGATGTCATACCAGGTAGAAACGAAATTAGATGTTAGGAAACGCTAATCAAATTCATTCTCCAGGGCAGTGTTATAACATTGCTATTCAGTGAGCAAAGTTGCTTTAGAGTCTAAGTAAAACAGATATTTGGGAAATCACAGCTGGAATTTCTTTCCTTTTCTAATATGAAAAAAGTATGTCTTTCAACAATGAGACAATAGCACATCTCTTCATTACCAAATCTTTTCATGAAAAAGAGTTAATGTATACTTAGCAAATATAGTTTTTTGAAAGCACATCAACACCTTTTACTTCAGCAGACTCCCCTGTGAAACTAAGCAATAAATCCTATCTGTGTTTTCATCATTGTTTCCCTATTACACACAAAATTTTTTCCTGCCCAAAATATAAATGTGCTAATAAAACTTTCCTGAAAAATCAGTGCAATGCTATAGGGTTAAATGTATGACTGAGAACCTGGACATTTATTTTGACACAAGAAGTATGGTTATTTAAAAGTTTTTGAAATAATAAAAAATTAACTGCCCAATTGGGCAGTTACAAAGAAAAATTACAAAATAAATTTATAGGAATTTTTCCAACCTTGACACTTTGGACTGAAAAATGAAATAACAGGTAAATAAATAGTCATCCCTCATGACTCTTGGCAATACTTTTTCACAAGCCTTAATTACATCAACCCAAGACTTTCAAGAAGTTAGAGGAAAAAATAGATGCCTGGTAAAGTTCAAAAAAGGAAAAATACTACAGAGGGAAAAAAAAGATTAAATTTGGGACCAGAACCAGATCAGATTCCAGTATCTAATCAAAACAATAAGGTAAAATAAGAGTGGTAATCACGACAAAACCTGTTTTCCTTACATGTAAGAGAAACCAGAAAACAGCCAGTGAGGTGGCAACCTAATGCCATTTCTATCTATTGTTCTGTTCTGACTTCTCAGCCCATAGCTCCAAATATTCAGGTCCCCTCATGGCCCAAGATGTCTGCTGTGTCTCTGGAGATAATCAAATCCAAGTTCAAGTCAATGAAAAATGGGTTAATAGGTTCCTATGGCTGACTCAACTCATTTATAAAAATGTCAAGGTATATCACAAAGCACTACTCATTACCTAACCCTGGTCACTGTGCTACATCCTAGCTGCAAGGGAAGCTGGAAAGCATCATGGTAAGTCTAGAACTATATTCTGGTTCAAAAGCAAAAACAACTGGAGGCAAGATATTGAGGTGGAAAAGCAGCAGTCTTTGCTATAGGAACAAAGTGTTCTTCTTTTATGTTTTTCCCCGTTAACTAGTACATAAACACAGTTCAAATTTTTTAAAGTATAAAAAGGTTTACCCATTTAAGACTTTTCACACCCACCCTATCTCCATCTGCCCATATCCACCCACCGCAAAACACTTTTATTCTTTTTTATATCTCCTTCTAGTTACTTTAAAGCAAATATATGCAAAGAAACATTATTCTTTCATTCCTCCTGAAAGATATTTCCAAATTAGCACATAAAGCACACTCTTCTGCCTCCCCTTCAATTTTCTTTGTATAGCTACATTGTATTTTTTAGATTAACTAAGATTTATTTGACAGTACCTATTTTCAGATATTTGTTTTGGGTTTCAATATTGTATTTGTACTGTGTATAAACGAATCTGTTGGATAAATTATAGAATTTGCAACTACCAGAGCCTAAGACATCTTTGTAATTTTGCTACATATCACCAATCTACCCTCTATGATTTATACTCCCCCAGTTACAAATAACCAGGCCTGGTTTCCAATGGTCTGTTGGACAAAATATGTCAAGTCTGGACATTGTCCACTTATAATTATCCTATTAAATTGTATTTGCAAAGGCAGGAATTACTGGGTTGGACTTTCATTAAGGTAAGATGTGCATGACCAACACAATGTTATAAGTGTAATTGGATATTTGAAAATCTTTTACCCATTTGGGGCAGCCAATTCTACTAAATAGATGGTGTAGAGGATTTTCTTTGCATATATCCTATTTTCCTGAGAAAATGTAACATACTGGAGATGCCTAACATATGTATCAGTCCCCTACCACAGGTGGCCACCTTTCGGTGACAATCTTCTGCTCTGGGTCTTCATAGTTTAAATTATACAATTTTGTTAAATGTTCTCCTTCCTCCCTTCGACATATCCGGTAACTTGATGAGTCTTTTATGAGTCTTCTCTACTTGTCTCCATGACATGGTCTCCCTCTCTGGTCCTCACACCTCTGCCATTGAGGTAACATTTACTCCTTATAAAGGACACAAGTGGAATCTTTGCCTCCATAACTGCCTCAGAAATGATACCCATCTAGCCTCTGCCACTGACCTCAGAGGAACAGTGACACTGTATTATCTGTTTTTACAACTCCAAATGCCATTACAGCAGACCAAGATCCTGGGGAAGTGTCAACAAGGGAGAGCTTTCCTGTCACACCTCCAGCTTCATAAGTGACTGAGGCTAACTGGCTCACTAGCACTTAATGTAGTTATCAGGGTTCATCTTATGACCTCATTTACTAGCCATCACTGCACCTTATGAATACATTTTCATTCGTTTTATCTTTTTCTACAAAACAATAGGTTGCACTATGACATTTTTAAACATATGTAGAATATACTTGATCATCTTTACTTCCCATTATCATCTTCCCTTCCCTCTTTTCACTGGTCCCTTTCTTCTTCCCAAGTAATCCCACATCTACTTTTATGTATTCAATTTTTAATCTAGATTACATATATGTAAAAAATATGATATTTTTTCATTCTGTGTCCTGTTTATTTTACTTAACATGATGATCTCCAGTTCCATCCATGTTTCTATGAGTGACATGATTTCCTTTTGCATTGCAGTTGATATTCCATTGTGTGTATGCACATATATATTTTCCATATATAAACATACATTGTGGAATATGTATATCACTTTCTTTATGTATTTATCCATGAATAGGCATCTAAACTATTTCTATAGCTTGGCTATTATAAATAACACTAGAAATACACATGGATGTGTGTAAGCATCTCTATTATATGGTGATGATTTTGATTCCTTAGGGCGGATATCCAGGTGAGGTACAACTGAATCATATCATTATTAGTGTTTTGAGGAAATTCCATATTGATTTCCATAACAGCTACAGTAATTTATATTCCCTCCAACAGAGTTTGGGTGTTCCTATTTTCTTCATTCCCCTGAGTTCTTGCTAATATTTCTTATTATTGATTTCCTGATGATGATCATCTTGACTGAAGCGGGATGCAGTCTCAGAGTCATTTTGTTTTCATTTGTAGTTCTCTAAGGGCTAAAGATGTTGAGCATTTCTTATGCATTTATTGGCCATTTTTTGCTTGGTCTTCCAAAAAATGTGTCTTCAGTTCATTTGCTTATTCATGTATTAGATTATTACTTCTCTTGGTGTTTGTTTGCTACTATCAGAATTTGAGCTAAAAAACTTTGCTTGCTTGTCTTGCTTGCTCACTGAGCTGTTTCTCTACCACTTAAGGTGTATCAGCACTTCAATTAGCTCTTTCCTTTTTGGGAGATAAAATCTTGTGGACTTTTCTACCCTGGCTAGTTTGGAACCATGATCCTCTAGCACTCATCCTTTTGAGTATCTAGGATTATGGCTCAAGTATTTGAGTTATTTATATTGAATACATTATTATGGCTTAATACTACCTTTGGAAACACAGACTTTAAACACTGAACAGAAGCTAGATAACAACAGATAGTCATAAAGAGGAGTACCCCAGTACTGAGCCAATAGAATGTTTACATAAGTTGGTGTCATCTTTTAAAAGCCGAAGTCTCAATTGTTTTTATTTATGTTTTATGCTGGTCCTGGGGCTTGAATTTAGGGTGTGGTCACCATCCCTGTGCTTCTGTGTACAAGGCTAGCACTCTGCCACTAGAGCTAAAGCCCTACTGTGGCTTTGGGTAATTAATTGGAAATAAGAGTCTTACCAACTTTCCTGTGGGGCTGGTTTTGAATTGCAATCCTCTGATCTCAGCAACCTGAGGCTAGGATTATAAGTGTGCCTGGCCCCAAATTTGAATTGTTACATCTTCTACTTATTTTATATATTGTACGGACATGTACAAAGTATATTAATAGTTCTCTTTATTTTGGATGCAACTTGCCAGATGATTTATTATATTATAGTTATATTTAGACTGAATTCTATAGAGAAAACTGGAAATCTAGTTCACTAAGGAGCTTAATATTGAAATATAATAATCCATCACAATGCAACTGACCTATGGAATTTTGAATATGAAGCCATTCACTGTGCTTTTCCTGTTTCTTTCTGTATGATAAAATTTTGCTGAAAACATACGGACAATCAGATTATACATATGTGTCATTATTTCACACCCCTATGGGTTATAGCAGTTAAAGAAGTCCCTGTTCTTAGAATATTTACACCAATTTTTTCATTACACCATTTTTTTCAGAGAACAAAGAATATCATGTTTGAAACTTACCCTCAAAAGGATCAGAGGGGAAAATATATAAAAATATGTAAATATATAGTTTTAGCAAAACAGAAAGTTGCAAGCAATTCACAAAAAAGCTGTTTATTAAGAGCATAATAAGATACCTTTATCATAACTCAGATTTATTATAGCTCCTCTGAACTCCCATACATATGTTATTAGCATTTTTCTTGCCAGAATATAATTAGTATTATATTCACTTACTTACTATGTACTGGCCAACTGCAAATAACAAGCTAGCCAGCTTCCACACTGGACCTAGGTCACTCACCTAACAAAGAACATTAAATATTTGAAACCACCCACAGTGACCTTCAGAGAACTGCACCAGTAAAAAGAAAGCAGAGAGAGATAAAGGAAGGAAGGAAGGAAGGAAGAAAGAAAGAAAGAAAGAAAGAAAGAAAGAAAGAAAGAAAGAAAGAAAGAAAGAAAGAAAGAAAGAAAGAGAAGGAGAATGAAGGGAAGAAAAAAAGAAAGAATATATATAGGGGAATACAGGATCGCCTGGGCCTCTAGTTACTTATTAAATATTTCCCTGGTGACACATGAGTTAATGCTCACCCTTAAACACCTAACTTACACCAGTAAGTGATTCCGGTTCTGAGAATAGAAAGCAATCCGGACCATTATACACTTAGCAGGTTGTCAGTAGCTGTTTCAGTGTCCAGCTTGCTGTGCTGTAAACACAGCAGCCAGCAGATCTGGAAGCCTGACTGCCAAGATAATTGTTTGAAATCTTCACTTGGTTCTGCTATCATAAACACAAGGTTTATGCGGGTAGCCAGCTCACTAATCACAAAACCTACCTAACTTGTCCCTGGTGGAGAAAGCTAACGTGTTTCCATCTTCAAAATCACAGCATTGGTACTTGGGAATAATTAACTTTTCTAAATTACGTAGAACTTAACAGCTTCCCAAAATCAAGCAAAAACAATACTAAACTATGTATGTTTTAGCCATGAGTACAAGAAGAACTAGCAAGAAAATGATTGGTTCAGAACCGCAGGTAGTTCATACACTCTGGCCTGTTTAATGATTAACCAAGTTTCACCAAAAAAAAAGTGTATTAGGAATGTAACCAGTGAAACCATATATATTCACCATCGGTTGAGGAAAGGATAAAGGCATATTAATTTCATTCACAATGTGACCTTGACTACTCTATTAAAACTAAATTCATCTTTCTTCTTCTCTTCATTACTTGCACAATATTTTTTTGAGCAAAGCATTCCCTGAGAGTCAAAAATATCTGACAGATTTTGTAGATGACAAAATGGCAAAGAAGTAGGAAAATTTTGTTTAAATTGTCCCAAATTGAAACTGAAAAGTTATTGAATAAATCTCACCATGAATAGTACAGTTGGAAAATATCTAAAACTAAAGGCATTGTCATATCCATGTTTCTTAAGAACATAGGGGTGAGGGTCAACTGTGGTGGTTCACAGCTATAATTTCAAATACTTTAGATGTAGTCAAGAGCATCACACATTCCAGGCCAGCCTAGACATAAATAGGAGTAAGATCCTGTCTCAGATAAACAAAAAGAGTTGAGCCGGGCGCTGGTAGCTCACGCCTGTAATTCTAGCTACTCAGGAGGCTGAGATCTGAGGATCGCGGTTCAAAGCCAGCCCGGGCAGGAAAGACCGTGAGACTCCTATCTCCAATAAACCACCAGAAAACCGGAAGTGGCGCTGTAGCTCAAGTGGTAGAGCGCTCGCCTGGAGCTGAAGAGCCAAGGGACAGCGCCCAGGCCCAGAGTTCAAGCCCCATGACCGACAAAAAAAAAGAGTTGAGATGGTTGTTCAGTTATAAAAATCTTGCCTAGGGCTGGGAAGGTGGCTCAGTTGTAGAGCACTTGCTTTGCATGCCTGAGACCCTGGGTTCGATTCCTCAGTACCACATAAGCAAAAAAAAAAAGCTGGAAGTGGCGCTGTGCCTCAAATGGTAGAGTGCTAGCCTTGAGCTGAAGAGCTGAGGGACAGCGCCCAAGCCCAGAGTTCAGGCCCCATAACCGGACCCCCCCCAAAAAAAAACAAAAAAAAATAAAACACTTGCCTAGCATATACAGTATAAGGCCCTAAGTTCAACTACCAACACTGCAAAAAAAATAATAACACATGAATACAAATATATTAGTTACTGCTTTGACAAATTTATCATTTTGTTGTTGTTGTTTTTGGTCATGGGGCTAGCACTCAACCACTTGAGTCACAGTGTCACTTCCAGTATTCTGGTGGTTAATTGGAGATGAGTTTCAGGGACTTTTCCTGCCCAGGATGGCTTTGAACAATGATCCTCAGATCTTAGCCTCCTGAATAACTAGGAATATAGGCATGAGGCACCAGTGCCTGGCTACAAATATATAATGTGATAGAGAATTCTTATACATTCAACCACAAGCTCATTGTATTTCCTGACTGGAAAATATTGTGTCTCTCAAAATCTTAGTGTAGATGGAAAAGAACTCCACCTTTTCTTCTGTGATATCTTTGCTTCTATGTAAAATTCTGACAAAGGTATCTTCTGTATACAACTACCAGTAAAATTCTTAGATTATTTTAAAATAAAGTCCTTTGTCTATATGTAAGATACACAACATGGCTTTCTGAGACACATGTAGTAAAATGGTTATTACAGGGAAACAAATGAGCATTCCCATCAGTTCACAGTTATTCAATTTTCCTTCTGTGGTAAGAAAGTCATGATCTACTGATGTAGCAAAAAATCCTATATAGAGTTCATGGAAGACATTATGCTAAACAGAATAAGCCAGAAAGAGAAATAAAAATACTGGATGAGCCTGGTGCTGTTAACTCACACCTAATAATCCTAGCTATTCAGGAGACTGAGATCCGAGAATCACAATCTGAAGCCAGGCCAGGAAGAAAAGTCTATGAGACACTTATCTCCAATTAAGCTTGGAAAAAGCCAGAAGTGGAACAATGGCTCAAGTGATAGAGTACTATCCTTGAGCACCCTGAACCAGTCCTTGAGTTTAAGTCCTAGGACTGGTACAAACAAAACATTCAATGATTTCATTTTACAAATATAATCCATTAATTTTCAATGTTATGAGTACCTACCTCAGTTCTCGGTTTAAATTCTAAATTGTTTGCTTCACAGAAGGCTTATCCTTTGAAAGACAAAATACTTGAATTACCAATCAAACAATCATATAATTGTTGATATTTATTGTAGCAGACAATTATACGATTATACAACTATACAATATGTCAAGAATTACAAGTTTATATTCTAGGATTCCATTTCTTGATATATTCAATGTTTATGTATTAATGGTTGACTATTTTAAACATTTTATATAACACTACCTAGGATAGTTGTTTAAGGCTCATTTTGAAAGTGAAAAACACTGCAATACTATTTATTTTACTCTAAATAAGCCAGAGGTTGAAAGTATGAGTGAAAACATAATCCCTAGGAATCTGCCAAGGGAATTATAGGAGTTGTTTATAAATTGATAGTCACTTTCTCCAGAGTATTAGCATGTAATTATGCCATATATTTCCTCTTGTCTAGAAAGCCAAATTATCTTTCTTTTAATTTCCAATTTAGTTTTAATAGGGAAATGCATCTACTCTCCCAATTAGAATTAAACAGTGTGAAAGTATACAGTGTGAGAAGTAGAGGTATAAAGAGTTCACGAATGTTTATGTTTATTTTGTTTTTATGGGAAGCAATCATTGAAATTGTGTTAAGATTATATTATTGCCCCAATACTTTATTCCTCTTGGTGTCCATTGTTTTGGAGGTCCTCCTCCACGACCCTTTGACGTTGAGATTGGTCAGGTAACTTGCCTTGGCCAATGGAAAGTTACTGAATATAACAAGCAGAGACTACAGATATGCTAGTGCAGCTGGCTTGCTACTTGCATTTCTGCCAACCACAAGAAATCTTCTCCCAGTGGCTGACAGTATTAAGCCTGAGCTCCAGAATGAGGATATGTTGGGAAGAACAGAGTGTAATCCACATCCCGAGCCAGGAGCCCAGCTGAGCCAAGTCTAGATCAGCCAAACCCCTGCCAGGCCAGAGAAGAGAGCTAGAAAACATTGATCACTGCTGTATGTTAGATATTCTGTGGTTGTTGAGTATGTACTTGGTTAATTCATTCAATTATCAATGATGTGATATTTTATCATACATAGATTTAACAGGCACCTATGCACAGATATAGACAACTACCACTGCCATCAGCACCATCACATCACCACAAAATTCATAGTGCTCTTGTACATTTATCTATTTAGTTATCTACATTTGACTCTTCCTATAATACCACATGGGAAGTTGTCCCTGCTGACTTTGATGTATGGAACTTGTCCCTTGTAAAATATTCTCAGTCATAGTATCTGTGTGAAAGGCAGACGTAAAAAAGGGGCCAGCACCAGACAAGTATCCTACGTTGATTTTGTAAACAAGCCCAAGTAGGGAGAAACTGTGGGGGGGGGGGGACCAGATATGAGAACTCCAGTAAGTAGAGAGCTGTTTGCTGTTTACTATTAGGAAACAGATGCCAGACTTAGAGTTAACAGGAGCCACCTCAAAATTAGTCCCAATGATAAAGATGAACTTGTGAACCTAATGAGAAATGTCATGATAGAAACAAAGGAGGGTTCAGAGTCCATAACTTTAGATACACCTATAAGACATGGCAGCTGGTTTGATATATGGGAGGAAAGGGAGGAAAAGTTATAGATGAAGCAGAAGTTTTGGCATAAGAAGGGAAGAAAGATGATGTGATAAGCTAAGATAGGGAAAAACAGTAGGAGATAAGAAGAGATGGAGAATCATCTGTTCATCAGGAGGTGTTAAGTTTGGAAAGTTGCAAGATAAAGACATGCAGAGGTAATTGGAAATAAGGTTTGGGATAGCAATGATCTGGTGACCGCTGTGAGGCAGTACCAGTTCATATCATAGGAGCAGTTAAGTTCATTAAAAAATACACGGAAAGTAAGAAGAGCCTTCCTATAAGCTTTTGAAGGATACACTGTGAAAGAGTCCTAGAAAGGTCTTTGTTGACCAAAGATTCAGATTGCTTAGCCCTGAAAGCCGTCTGCACATTGATGCTAAAGTTTCACACAGCCAACTAATTTATTCAACCTAATTGATAAATGCTTCTGTTATTTCTAAGGTAGGCTTTTATAGTGCTGAGGTGATTCACTTTATTATACATAGGTAATTTTTGCTTATACACACAGAGATAGATAGATAGACAGACAGATAGATATCTAGAAAGAAATTAAGGAATTGCTGGTTCAGAAGCTAAGATGTATTTATAGTTCTGAGAGATATTACTAAATACCTACAATAAAAGTGAAGTAAATGCACTTTTTCAGGAAATGCATGATGAGGATTTTTTTCCTCAACTTTATTGTTAGAAGGTGTGATTAAAATTATAGATTATTGACAATCTGATAGGGGGGAAATGGAGATTCAGTATGATTCTAATCTGCATTAATGTGTCAGTTTGGGTTTCCTTTTTTATAGCTAAGGATTTTCTGTGTTTCCATTTTAATTGGAGTGCTAAAGCTGTGATAATTGATTTTAAAATATTTCAGGAATTATTACCACAGAGCATCATGATAGAAGCTTTACAAATGTAAAACTATCATAGCCAGTAAATTTAGGGGATAAGAGAGCAAACTGAAGAAAAGGAGCCTATATAATCTTTATCTTTCACAGCCTAGAATTAAGCATAGATACAGGAGAAATACTAATTATAGAAACAATTAAAAACTTCAAACTCTTTGTAACTATTTTATCTTAAATTATAAGGACCATTTTGAAATAATTTATCCTTTAGTAATGTTATTAGCCATTTAGATTAAATTCAACTGCTTTTGTAATTCAGGTAGAGTTGAAATCTAACGGTGTTAATTAAATGACTTCTGATATGATCCAATTGTTCTGAAAGTACTACCATGTCTACATTATCTGTGAGACACTATAGCTAGATATGTGGACATGGTATGTGTTTCTGTGTTTAATTGCTTTATTATTTCAATTTTATAGTAATATTATATATCATTATTACAAATAGAGCCATTATTTTAAAACTAGGAATACTCATAATCTTCAAAATGGTCTTTGCAAAGAAAACCAAGAGAACCATTTCCATTTTTTAAAAGATAATGGCCATGGTGGAAGGAGAGGTAATGCGAATGTGGTAGAACGGCTGGATTTGTTCAAAGTATAGAAATATTACAGAGAAATTTCATACTTTAAGTACCTGCTAACTCAAAAAGAAAATGGGAAAAGACAAACTTTTTAGTTCTTCTAATAGGATATACTTATATCAAGAGTCGCCTTTTATCTCTAGCTACAAACACAATAATTGGGAATGCTGCAGAGATTTAAGTGAAGACATCCTTTCAGTATCTCTGAATCATATGGTACCTGTCAAGTACAAAACGTAAATGGACAAATGCATTTTCTAATGTACCTCTTTGCCATTGTCTTTAAGCAAAGTTAGAAAATTTATTTTTAATATACTTTGACTTATTATTAAGGTATTATACACAGGCTTTACCATTCCATATATCAGGTAATGAGTACAATACTTTTGGGACAATATCACCCCTTCCTGCATTCCCCCCACCCCTTTCCCCCTTCTGTCCCACAAAATGCATAGCTCATTTTTATGTAGTGTATGTTGAATACCATGACTGTAGTTGTTCATCCTAACTTGCTTCAATTTTGTGCCCCCCTTTTGCGCCTAAAAAGCAAAAAAAAAAAAAGGCAAAAAAACAAACAACACCCAACAATAAAAATAAAGTTTCCATTTCCTGGAATTCAGTATAATAAATAGTATTTTAGATCTTCAGGAGAGTTTCACTTTTGGATTCCTTCCCAAAGGGTTTCCCCCATTAGTCTGATTGTGTATGAAGGCCTCAAGTTCAGTATTATTTATCATGTCCACTTGTATTTTGGATCCAGCTTACCTGCATGAGAGAAAATACATGCCACTTGATTCTCTGAAAAGCTATAAAATTTTACCTCCAGGTTACATACATATGATTTATACATCCAACAGGCCTAAGTATTGACATTTATTCTTGGCATTCTTAAACTAAATATAAAGTATATTTAATCATCAAAATTGGTTCTGCTGTAAGACCTTTACCTCTAATTCCATCACAAAAAATAAACACATTTTGTTCTCAAGGTAATTTCAAATTCACTATAAACACATCGAGGGATATCATACTATGCCTGGATTGTATTAACAACTTGACCAGTGAAAAAGAATCAAGTGCATTAGATGTGGTATATTATTGTGACATAGAGAAGCTTTCAGTAAGCTAAATTTCCATTGTATTTCACAGCTAAAAAATATACTTACAAATATTTCATTACACTCTAAATTATTTCTAGTGATACCATCCAAAATTTGTTTTGTACACTTCTGGTTTTCAAACCTGGGGCCTTGTACCTAGGCCATTTTTGCCTTGTACCACTGAGCTACATCTCCAGTTCTTTTCCTTTTCCTTATGCTGCTGAATAATTAAAATGAAAGTTTGAGAGCTACATGGAAAACAAGAACTGGAATCCAGATGGCTATCTAGCTAATAATTCCTTGAGACTAGATGAAGCTAGATATAATGGTTGCTCATGATCATAATAGTGTTGCGTAACAAACAAATCCAAACTTTCAATGCTACATAATAAAAGATTACATTGGCTTATGAACACATGGATTGGATAGCTAGTTTCATTGACCTGGGTGAGCTGGAGCTGGACTCAGCTGGGCTCACTCATATACATGTGATCAACTTGCAAGTCAGTTGATAGCTAGTACAGGATGACCCCCTGCTATTGCACATTAGTTTTTCACCTCCTACTAGGCAAGACTCAGCTAGTTCTCTAGCCACAGGTAGGATACATGGGATGAATCAAAACCACCACAGGTTGCTTAAATTCTAGGCTCAGGTATGACACAGAAGTACTTCTAGCTCATTCTACTGCACAAGACAGTCACAACCTGGTACCATTAAAAGGTGGAGGAAATTGAATGGACCTCTTTGATGAGAAGCTCTATAAAGTCAAATCACCAAGAAGTATGCTGCCAGGAAGGGAAATTTTGAAGCCACCAGTCTGCCAACTGGACACCAGAGGGCCGCTTCTCACCTGAGTTACCTGGTTTTATTCTTCCTGGATTTGCTAGTAGTGAGTAGCTCTTTAACTTTAAATTCCGGAGCTAAAGAGACTAAACCCTGTGAAAGCTATTTCACAATCGAATAGTGTCTTCTCTAAAGGGACATCATTTATTGACCCAAGTTGATGAACACTTAATTTGTTTCTAAGTTCAGTTTTTACAGCAAGTGCTGAGATATTCACTGTACACATATGTAATTTTTTGTATGTGCAGATATACATAAAAAGATAAATACAAGCAATTTTCTGGCATTGCATTTAGTAACTTCCACTTGCATGAGGAGCTTGGAAATTCAGAGACAAACTGAAAAACTTTAATATTTGTGCAGGACTTTTTGGCATACTGCGATATCAGCTCTATCTCTGTTTTTAGTGTTTTCTTAATAAGTTTTTTATTGTGAAAATACTGTAGAGGGGTTACAGTTACATGAGCAAGGTAATGAGTACATTGCTTATCAAGCATTGTTGCCTCCTCCTTTGTTTTGTCCCTACCATCCCTTTCCTCCCACCTCCTCAACTACACCCCCACCCCACCCCACCTAAATCGTAAAGTTCGTTTTTCAACATAGTGTCTTGTATATCTCATTGTTGCAATGTGGTCAACCTGTATCTCTATTTGAACATTTTTTTCTTTGTATGTCCCTCCCCCATGGTATAACCCCTGTTTTTACTGTATTTGATGTTGGTATAATTTGGGGAGGGGAAGAGAAAGAGCAAATTGTTTAAATAGAGATATAGGTTGACCCATTGCAACAATGAGATGTACAGGACCCTATGTCAAAAAATGAACTTTACAATTTAGGTGGGGTGGGGAGTGTAGTTGTGGAGGTGGGAGGGAAGGGATGGTAGGGGAAAAGCAAAGGAGGAGGAAACAATGCTTGATAAGAAATGTACTCATTACCTTGCTCATGTAATTGTAACCCCTTTGTACAGTATTTTCACAATAAAAAACACAAATATAAATAAAATGCATATTCTGATTAAAAAAAAAACAGAAAATTTTGGCCTGTGCCAAGGAGACCTAGGGTTTCTCCTATTCTGTCCTGTAATGTTTTTAGGGTGTCTGCTTTGACTCCGAGGTCTTTGATCCATTTGGAGTTGATTCTGGTACAGAGTGATATATAAGAATCTAGCTTTAGTTTTCTACAAGTGATTAACCAATTTTGCCAGCACCATTTACTGAAGAGGCTGCCTTTCTTCCATTCTATGTTTTTAGCTCCCTTATCGAGGATTAGGTGGCTACAGGTCTGTGGATTCATTTCTGGATTTTCAATTCCATTCCATTGGTCCTGAGGTCTGTTCTTGTGCTAGTACCAATCTGTTTTGATTACATGGCTTTGTAGTAGAGTTTGAAATTTGGTATTGATATTCCTCCAGCATTATTTCCTTGAAGAATGAGGTTGGAATATTGATGGGTATCGCATTGAATCTGTACATAGCCTTGGGAAGTATTGCCATTTTCATGATGTTGATCCTTCCAATCCAGGAGTATGGGAGATTTTTCTACTTTCTAAGTTCTGCATTGATTTCCTTTTTCGGGTTTTTAAGGTTTTCATCATAAAGGTCCTTCACTTCTTTGGTTAAGTTAATACCTAGGTATTTTATTTTGTTTTAATAAGTTTTTATTGTGAAAATACTGTACAGAGGGGTTACAGTTACATGAGCAAAGTAATGAGTACATTTCTTATCAAGCATTGTTGCCTCCTCCTTTGTTTTTCCCCTACCATCCCTTCCTTCCCACCTCCACAACTCCACTCCCCCTTCCCCCCAGCCCCTGCAAAAATTGTACAGTTCATTTTTCAACATAGTGTCTTCTATACCTCATTGTTGCAATGGGTCAACCTGTATCCCTATTTAAACATTTGTGTTTTTGTTTTGCACATCCTAACTTTCCATTTGCTTTAACTTCTTTAAAGTGTCTATATGCATTTGTGATTTTTTCTATTTGGATAGTTTGCTTGTTTGTTTTTTGTTAGCAATACTGGAGAGTGAACTCAGGGCCACTTACGTGCTAGGGAGGTGCTCTAGCACTCCAGTTGATCCATAGCTCCAGGTACATTTTGCCTGGGTTATTTTTAAGATAATGCTTTGCTTTATACCCAGGCTAGCCTATGCTATGATCCTCTGACTTGTACTTTCCTAAATTGTTGGGGATGGCATGTATGACCCCCTGTGCTCCACTACTGTTCTTCCTCTATATCTGGGATTACAGGCATGTGCGACACTATCCAACCATTGAGTAAGATGGAGTCTCATGAACATGTTCTCTTTTCTTTGGGGGGGGCGGGAAATGATGGGGGGTTCATTCATGAGGGCTTAAACTCTGGGCCTGGGTACTGTCCCTGAACTTGTTTGCTCAAGGCTAGCACTCTAAGAGACTGAGCCACAGCTCTACTTTTGGTTTCTACATAGTTAATTGGAGATAAGGGTATCATGGTCTTTCCTGCCAGGGCTGACTTTGAATCATGATCCTCAGCTGTCACCCTCCTGAGTAGTTAGGATTACAGGTGTAAGCCATCAGTGCCCATCCTGAGTCTTATGAGTGTTTTATGCCCCAGCTGGCCTCAAGCTACAATCCCCTGGTCTCTGCCTCCCCAGCAGCTAAAATTACAGGCCACTGCACCTGACTTCCAGTTTTAAAAAATAATATAGTCATCATAAAAATCTTAATATATACAATGACTTAACAAGTCAATTCCACTGATATTCCTAATACCACCCAGAGATCCAGAGTATAGCATCATTTATATTCTACCTTGTATTTTTCTAGTCTTCTTATTTTTTCTCCTTTTATTCATTTTTGTTTTGTTCATGTCCTGGAGCTTGAACATAGGGTCTGGGCACTGTCCCTGAGCTGTTTTGCTCAAAGTTAGCATTCTACCACTGGAACCACAGATCCACTTCCAGCTTTGTTTTCTTTTTTAAGCTTTTTTATTTGTAGTTAATTGGAGATAAGAATTTCATAGACATTTTTGTCTGGGATGCCTTTGAACCTCAGATCTCATCCTTAAGTAGATAGGATTACAGGCAGGAGCCATAGACGCCTGATGTCTTTTTATTCTATATTTGGGGCACAGACCCATAAACACATTCACATACTTACATATACCCTCAAACTCGTACACACATTTTTATATTGCTGTTCTATGTTCAAAATGAAAGCTTTTAAATTTAATGATCATAGCCTTTTATTCATGGTAGTAATAATTGATTTGACTATAACATGAGCTTTAAGTGCTATAAGATTTAGATAAATTAATCCCTTTCACTGGACAAAAAAAGTCTTTTAGCCTGATATTCTATCCTATATAATGTGTGTTCTTATGAGCTACTTCAAAATATTAACTGGGAAGAAAGACAAAAAACAAATAAACATTTCCAATTGAGTGGTCCATGAGATTTCAAAAAGTATACAAGATACTATTGTTCTGTTCATTTGGAACGTGCTACTTAATATCTCTGTTTCCAATTTCAATGTTCCCATGTAGTCCCCTGAGTATATATATTTAACCTGTCAAAATGTCCATCTCTAATTTATTTTCCTATTAGAAACAAAACATAATAATGAGAATAACGATAAGACTTGGGCATTGAATGCCACCTTTCGTACACAGAAGATTCAGTTGCTATTCTCCACTTGTTTACAGAAAGCAGAAGTAGCTCAAAGCAGGAAACAGCAGCATTAAGGCCAGAATGTCCCAAATTATCCTCTCCACAATAGACACATGTATTTGAATTAACATCATTTTCCTATCACATTCTTAAACCCTGAAAGACTTAAATCTGTCGGTCATTTTCACATTAGTGTGAAATTAATTCAATTCCAGCAACTGACCTTCATTGGTACACTAAGGCATGGTTTACTAGTATCTAATTACCAAGAAAGCAGTAGAGGTGATGATATGACATTAGGAAGCAACTCTAGTGTATTTATCTAGAGATGTCCTAAGATCACTGATAGTATTAAGAACAATCAATGAGTATTTAGGGATCATTTTATTTTATTTTACTGACAATTGTCTTGAGATTATAGATTCTGAAGCCCTTATGCTAAATAATAAAGAGATCTCCTGTGTTCTTCTACACAATTTCTCCTATTTTTTTTTTTTGGTCAGGTGTTTGGCTTGAACTCACTGTCTCTCACCTTTTCCTTACTCTTTTTTGCTTAAGGTTAGCACTCTACCACTTTGAGCCACAACATCACTTCCAATTTTCTGATGGTTAATTGGAGATAAGAGTCTCATGGACTTCCAAGCCCAGGCTGGTTTTAAACTACAACCTTCAGATCTCAGTCTCCTTTGTAGCTAGGATTATAGATGTGAGCCACCATCTCCTGAATCCTAATCACTCTTCTTTTTTTGTCAGTTGTGGGGCTAGAACTCTGGGCCTGGGTGCTGTCCCTCAGCTCTTCAGCTCAAGGCAAGCGCTCTACCACTTGAGCCACAGTACCACTTCCTCCAATCACTCTTAAAGGTAACATCTTGCTTGCAAAACTATGGTCCAAAATTACAATATGGATATTGGCATTAATATAATTCATTGGATTCATTTAAATTTCCAAACTTTTATTCATACCCACTTGTAGTAGTATGCACAGGTATCTATTTATTTTTTGTTGTTGGTAGTTGTGGGGCTTGAATTCTGGGCCTGGGTGCTATCCCTCAGCTCTTCAGCTCAAGGAGAGTGCTCTACCAGTTGAGCCACACTGCCACTTCCAGTTTTCTAAGTGGTTTATTGGAGATAAGAATCTCATGGACTTTCCTGTCCCAGCTGGCTTTGAACCGTGATCCTCAGATCGCAGCCTCCTGAGTAGCCAAGATGAAAGGCATGAGATGCCAGCACCCAGCTCTATTTCTTTATAATGCATATATTCAAGCATTCTCCCAATACAGGAAAGACTTGAAATGATATCATCACCAAAAGACCATCCATGATATCCTTGCACATATTTGGGCCATTAAGCATTAGGGTCTGGCAACCTCAAGTATGTTGTCTACTTCTTAAGTTTAATTTATTCCAAAACTTTTCTGTATATGGAATCTTTTTGAATTGACTTTCTGGACCCAATTTGTCCAGCTTGTGAATATCAGTGGTTCATTCCTTTTATTGTAGTAATAAAAATTTTATGGAATGGATGTATAAACAACCTTATTTCACTATTCACTGTCTAAACAAAATTTAGTAATAAAATTCTCATGACCCTTTATATACTGGTGTGTGTGTGTGTGTGTGTGTGTGTGTGTGTCTGTGTCTGTGTGTATGTGTGTGTGTGTATAATATTTTCCTGGGATATATGCTGAAAAGTATACTTAATTGGGTCATATGGTAACTATATGTTTAATTTTACAAGATTCTGACAGATTATTTTCCAGAATTCGGAGCATGCTACATTCCTGCAGCAATGTACCAATAACTACATCCTTGCTGGTGCTTGATAATATCATTATCTTAATAATAGTCATTTGGATAGGTGTGAAGTGGTATCTCACTGGATTTGGGGTTATATTTCCCTAATAGTTGATTAAATTGGGTTATGTGTCACCTGCCTGGCCTTTATGCATACCAGTTGCTAATTTTCTTTTCTTCTTGTGGCCTCCTTAGAACTTTTTCTTAGGATTCTACCTTGATTTCTTTATATTTTTTTTGTCTGTTTGCTTAGGTTTTAGAAGTTTATGCAGTTAACAGATTTCTTTGGGTTAATCCTGTTTAAGGTGTAGTCAGTTTTTAGAACTTGTAGGTTTGCATCTTTTACCAAATTTTAGGGAGTTTTCAGCCATTATGTCTCCAATTCTCTTAAATCCTCTTGTGCCTCTGAGACTCAGTGACACAAACCTTAGATATTTTGCTACTGTAAAGTGGATTGTTCAGATTGAGTCAATTCTATCAATCTGTACTCGATTCACTGTCCTCATCTTCTGTTTAAATTTGCTTGATTATTGAGCCTATCCAATATTTACTTTTATACTTGACACTTCATTTTCAAATCTGACCCTTTATGGTGGGTCTGGTTATTAAGCTGCTATTTCTTTGGTGAAGCTTTGTACTTTGGCATTTATTTTAAACTCTCTATAATTGATTGTTTTAACAGTTTTACAGTTCTCAGAAAATTCCAACATCCCTGGGTATTGGCATCTGGAGCCTATCCTTTCTCACTCAGGTTGTAGTTTTCCTGGCTGCTGGTTCTGATGATGAGCAGTTTTCATTTGTATCTGAGCCTTTCATCAATTATGTTAAGAAATAATGCCTCCTATTTAAACCTTTTCTTTTAATTGACTATCCCTAGTTTCAGTCTGTCACATGAGTCCTGGTCTAACATTATAGGCCCAGATTCCAGCACCAGCTAATCTTTCAGGATCTTTTATGTGTTATTTGTGTCTTCTTGGTTTATCAGATGGTAGCTGGGACTCCTACAGATAACTGAGCCTGAAGGATCAGAGCTGGATTCTTCAGTCTGGCCCTTCTGTGTCTTCCTGTCTGTCAGCAGATGCTCAATAAAATTATGCTGAAAAAATGAATAAACCATGGGATGCCTGTTCATAGTGGAGGTAGGGAAACATGATGAGACAGGCACACAATGCTTCTCCTCCACTGTCTGCAGTGTGTCTGGATGTACTGCTAATTTTATATGGCTCTTGGGTATGATAAATATCCAAATGGCTCTTGTCAAAGAAGAGGTTCCCACCCAGCTAGCTATCACTTACTGCCCTTAGAATAGTCACACCAAGCTGTTCTTGGGAAGAAACACACCTGAAAAATCAATCACCCTAGAACATAAAAAGGCAATAACAGATGGGATGGTTCCCAGCCAAGTCAACACGGAGGTGGGAAAGAATTAGTTTATATCCTCCGACTAATCCTCCCAAAATAAAAACTGGTGAAGAAAGGACAACTTTATGACTTGGTAGGCCGAAGCGGATGGACATATTGGTATGTTCATCATTTCTAAATGAATAATTATTACATATACTATTCATTATTCATATTATTTGACATGAATTTATCATGACAAAAGGACAGATCTATAGATGGCTATCTCACATTATAGGAAAACTGGTCCAGATTCTCATTTTAAAACATAAGAAGTCACTCCCTTAATGGCCAATGCAAGCAAGTATCATGAGAGAGATTATAATGAAGATTAATAAGGGGTAAAAGTATGGCTCAATGGTAGAGTACCTACCTTGCAAGCTGAGGCACTGTATTCAAACACTAGTACCTCAAAAACACTACCACTACTACTACTACTAATAATAATAATAATAATACCATCATCGCAGCATTATCATTTGATAAACGGTGATCCAACCACATGGTCTTAATTCATATAATCACCACTGACCTTTTTAAAAAGTACAAGTGAGTCTTAATCTCTTTTTATATGTACGAAAAGTGAGGTATAGAGAAATCACTAGCCCCAAATTATAGATCTCCATAGTGATGGGGAGCTGGGAGATGGATTTTCCAGAGTCTGTATTTGAAACTTTAATTACTATATACTTTTAAAGTAGTATCATAAGCATGACCATAAACTAGGAGCAAATGAAACAATAAACACTTAAGATTTGTTACAAGTATATGACTCCAAATCTCCAGTTTGAAATGGACCTTTAAGAAAAAGTGATAGTTGCAAGTCACTTAGATACATACAATTAAACTTGAGAAAAGCTTATGCGGATTCTTGGAAGTACTATTCTATCTATCTATCTCTCTACCTAACTATCTATGTCTAATTTCTCCCATATTGGGATTTAGTCTCAAGGTCTCATGCATGTTAGGAAGATCCTTTACCATTTATTTGAGCCATTTCCCTAGCCCATTTTTCATCAGTCTACTTTCAGATATGTTCTTACCCTTTGTCCAGGGATGGCCTGACTAGATTATCCTAACTCTCTACCCCATGTATATCTGTGACAAGTATGCACAATTTGTTTTCTAAGGACAAAATATCACTGGCTTTTACCTATGCTGGCCTTAAACCATAATCCTTCTACAGCTGCTTCCCAAGAAGGTGGGCCTGAAGGCATGTAACACAATATCTGGCTTTGAAAATAACATTCTCTAATGTTATTTACACATCATGGCACCAAACACACCAATGTTTTAGAGTACAGTCATAGTCATTAACAATAAAGTACTTAATGCATGTTTTCCAAATTGTTGTCATTAGATGGCCAATTTAGTAAAAGTAACACTACTTGCTTTTTCAGAATGACTACATTGTTGTATCGTATGAAATTGCCAGTCTGTGACCATTTTTAACTTGCAACTACACCAATTTCACAGGTTTCAAGCTAGCAAATTGCAGACACCCTGGTTATTTTTTTTTCTCTTCTTAGAACTGGTATTTTATCCGTAGTTTTTCATGTTTATATAAACCTGGAGATTAAAGGTCACTCTGATTCAATGCACTTTGGTGCAATATTTTTAACCTAATGTGTGTCCTCCAAAAAGCAGAAAACAAATAGTGCCCACTTCACATTGTGTTTCCGATGGAATATGTGCGGATGCTATGAATACATATGCAATCCTGCTAAAGTTTCTACTGCAACTCACTAGCAGGATAGAGGGCTGACTGTGTGGTGTTCTGCCAAGGGTTTACATGTGTTGTCTCACTTATTCTGAAATCATTTCTCTTGAAGGAGATAAAACTGAAGTGCAAACTGATTAAATGTCTTCCTCAGGGACAGAGTGCTCAAACAAGGTTTTGAACCCAGGGAGTTGGACTTCGGGGTTGAAAACCTCGCACAGGGTATCTTGCACAAGAACAATTGTAGAGGTAATGAACTCACTCTATACGGCCCCAAGTGAAGAGATGATGATAAAGTGAACTTTTCAACTTCAGTGCCTCCCCACCCAGTATACATTCAACAGATAACAGCCTTCCTTCCCTTTCATCGCTCACCCTGTGGGCTGAGCGAGATGGAAAAACGCTGACGTCTGCATCTTCCCAGCGCACACTCAGCTTAAAAATAGATGAGCTCAGAGCAAGGACTGATCCCTTCCCATGCTTCATTGACAAAACCTACTGAACTTATCCTCGGTCCAACTCACATGTTTCTCATCCCAGAAAAATGCATGTTGTGGGCCCAAGCTGTACAAGAACAAGGACTGGAATGATTTCTACCTCTTTACCTTGGAAAGATCCCCATGAACATTTTCCAACAGTGGTGACTCTTGAGTTTTAATTTCTGCTTTACCTGAATTCTTACATATTTGAAATTATTTCCATGTTCTCATCAAAGGTAAAGAAGAGGAAGAGGAAGAAGGAGAGGAAGAACAAGAACAAGAAGAAGAGGAAAAGGAAGAAGGAGGAGGAGGAAAGAAAAGGGAAGGGGAACAGAGAGGAGGAGAGAGGAGAGGATGGGAGGGAAGGGAAGGGGAAGGGGAAAGGAGCAGAGGGGAAAAAGGTAGGGGAGGAAAAGGAATGGGAGAGGAATGAGGAGAGGAAAGGAGAAGAAAGAAGAGAGGAGAAGAGAGGAGAGGAGAGCAGAGGAAATGAGAGGAAAGGAGAGGAGAGGAAAAGAAAGGAGGGGAGGGGAGGAGAGTTAGTTACTAAAAAGTCAACCCTGAAGTCATTAATGAAGAAATAATTATAGCACAATAAAGTGAAAGACTGATAACAGCTCCTATACTATGAATCATACATATCTTTCAATGGCCCATGTGCTAAAGTCATCGAAAGACGAAGGATGTGGTGAAATCTTTAAGAGGTGAGGGCAGGTGGGTGACCCCCAGGCACTGTGGTACACTTTTAAAGAGGAGAATGGGACCCTAGCTACTTCTTCTTTCTCTACTCAGCCATGAAGGAAATGAGAGTTTCCCAAGATTGCTATCCAACACCCCAACCAGAGGCCTAAAAGCAATTAGATCCACCAAGCCATAGACTGGAACCTCAAAAATTGTGAGCTAAAGTCAAACCCTTTCATTTTATAAGGTGGTTGTCTTGGGTATTTGTTACAGTGATGGATGCTGACTAGTAGCCTCGAAAATTTATTTCCCTCTGCCATTACACATGCTCACACCCTTTCTCATTCCTCTGTGGATATGAGGCAATGCTGGTTTTAAGAGCTGTTGATAGGAGTATGGTGCCTGTTAACAGGTTCGCATGTGACTTGTTTCTATTCCTTTAAGAATATCACTTGAGAACCTCAAGTCCAGGGCCTGGAGAGGGATCGATATCTCAAGGCAGTGCAAGGACTCTAGTATTGGCACACACAATTTACGCAGTAACGGGTTGGGAATGTCACATTACATCAGTATTTCTGGAAGTGAAAAAGTCTTCGATCAGTTCTCTGCCCCCATCCCCACCCCAGTCCCTGCTGAAACACTACACTCTTTTTTAAAAAATACTTTTTTAATTGTAAAAATAGTGCACAGAGGGGTTACAGTTACATGAGTAGGGTAATGAGTACATTGTTACCTCCTCCTTTGTTTTTCCCCTACCATCCCTTCCCTCCCCCACTTCCCAACTCCTTCCTCCTCCCTCCCCCACAAGTTGTAAAGTTCATTTTCAACATAAACAATACACCCTTATAGAGAAAACTTTCTATCCATTTGAAAAAGCAAAAGACATAAAGAAAGAGCAAACAACTTTCTGTGCTTGATTGTAGAGCAAAACACAAATGATTTGCCCCTTTGCAATGTATCCTTGTAAGCCTAATCATCAATATCACCAATAGACAGTATGTATTTCCTCACAGTCTGAATGATTTTCTTTTTTTTTATCTTTTTTTTGTGAAAATACTGTACAGAGGGGCTACAATTACATGGGCAAGATAGTGAGTACATTTCTTATCAAGCATCGTAGCTTCCTCCTTTGTTTACCCTTCCCATCCCTTCCCAGCCTCCCCCTGCTTCCCCCACCCAATCCTCCCCCCACCCCACCAAAGTTGTAAAGTTCGTTTTCGACATGACAACTCGTACTTCTCATTGTTGCAATGGGTCCACCTGTATCCCTATTTAAACAATTTGTTTTTCCCCTTCCCCTCCACAAATTATACTGACATCAAATGCAGTGAAAGCAGGGGTTATACTGTGGGAGAGGGACATACAAATCAACAAAGAAATAATCTTATAAATGCATCAGAAACAATCGCATGAAAGAAAAAAAACATTCAAATACCTATCTTAGGGTTTATTTTCCTAACATCACCTTATCTGACCTTTTCGGCTTGACTCAGACATATACTAGATATTGCAATTTTCTTTAGTGTGTAAACCATGGTAGAGATACCAAGATGCAAAATGCTGTCAGGGCCTATATGAACAAGCTGGACTAAGCTCTTGAAGGAAGAGAGACCATGCGGTCCAGACAGAAGCCGGCTAGCCCTTCTAGCTGAAGCCTCAGAAAGAGGATGTTCCATCTGCACAGCTACACTTCCATCAGAAGTTCACTGCAGAAGCCAATCTGAGACCAGAAACTGACCCACCAGAGCCCACTCCACACTTAGAACCTATGAAAACTGGACCTAAATGAATGCTTGCTCTTTTCAGGGTGGTTGGCTACACACTAAAAGCTGACGAACATCTTTGTTTTGTAAGTAACCACATCAGAAAATTAAGAGGAAAAAGTTTTTTAAAAGGAATAATTTTAATGAACAACATATGTAAATATATACATTCAATATATAAGTAAATTAACAAGTATAAGCATACTTATTTATTTATTGCCTGTCCTGGGGCTTTAACTCTGGGCCTGGCACTATCCTTGAGCTCCTCTTTTATCCAGGGCTAGCACTTTACCACTTTGAACCAGAGCACCACTTCCAACTTTTTCTGTGATTAACTGGAGATAAGAGTCTCACAGACTTTCCTGCTGGAGCTGGCTTCTAACCACAATCCTCAGATCTTAGGCTCTTGAGTAACTAGGATTACAGGCCTGAGCCACTGCACCCAGCAACATATTATTTTTTAAAGGAATGATAAGATCTTACTTTTGGTCATTTGTAAAGCAGCTTTTAGTTTATGTCCAACTGCATCTCCTAATAACACAATCTCAATGAAATTATTAGCATAAAAACGGATTTGTCTCCACACTCCTCCAACCCCCGAAATGACAATGTGCCATAGTGGAAGTATTGGTTGACATTTAAGAGAAGATGCCTATCTTAACTAAGATTGTTACTGGCTTGTTGTGTGATGATGACAGGGCCCATCGTCTAATCCTAAATGAAGGGGTTGGGTGTAACACACTCTAAAGCCAGGTCTGATTCTAACAAGAAGGATGTTATTCCATTTGCAGCTGAAATCTTAACATTTTTTACTCCAACTAAATAGTCACTTCAGTATGGCAAGCACTGCCCCACATTGTGAGAATGCTGGTGTACATCTGCCTCCTCAGCATGGCTGGTGACACTGGAAACTCACAAGAGCCAACTGTGCCCTTCACTTCCCATCCACGTTCGGTCACACCCACAGACTGCTTGAAATCAGACACAGTAGGAATATCCATATCATGGAAAATGGTAAATATTGGAATTTACTCTTTCCCAATAAGACAGTTAATTGTTAAAACACTGGCCAGAACAACACTGGGCTCAGCTTTTACTAAGCCAACTGGGAAGTTAGAAGACATTATCACATAAATATGTGAGAACTGATGACTGCAACTAAAACAGTTTTGCAGCAAGGAGAGGGGGTGGTTAACTTAATATGGGAGAAAATGCCTATCTTAAGCAAAGGACAATTACTGGGAGGATTTCAAGTGGAAATGCATAATGTGCCACATCTGGGAAAAATGGAAGACTAATACAGTTAGTGTGGCAAGGGGTGAAGAGCTGGAGGTAATGATGAGGATAAAGAAGAGTTGCAGAGTCTGAAACATTGCAACCCGGGGGAATGCAGTATCTAATAATGAAGGAGAACAAGGTTAGGCATAGAACAAGGAGGATCATTTACCTACCATTCTTGAAAACTTTAGTTTAAAGTATCACAGAGATAGACATTGGATGAACAGCCATATGTTCAGATAGAGAATTAACTACTACATTAAGAATGAGTCCCTAAAAATGGAATAATGAATGTCTGCAATTTAGATCCAGCAATGTAGATTGTGATGAATAGTTGGAGAACTGGGTAAAAGTATGAGAGCAAAAAAAAAAGAAGAAGAAGAAGAATCAAGAAGTCAAAGTGTACAGGTAAGATGATACATGCCTACTTCCCTACTATTTAAAAGGTAGAGTTAGAAGGATATTGAGTTTGAGGTCAGCTTAAGAAAAGTTAGTGAGATTCTATCTCAATAACAATATACAAAATGGCTAGGGATGTGGCAAAAGAGGTAGAGCACAATTTGCCTAAGTTGTGCAAGTCACTGGATTCAATTCCCAGTATTGCAAATATGTGTGTGTATTTCAAACAAAGTGAATAATGTTAAATTATGGTAAAAGATCAGTCACCAAGTGGTCTAAAAGTGCTCAATATGTTTTGAAACAGGACTATCACTGTGGCTTCCAAAAGAAAAGTTTGTGGGAGGGATCGGAATGGAATCCAGGTTGGTATGGATTGAGGAATAGGTGAAAGGTGAGAATGCAGAGTTTAGGCCTATCTTTTAGAAGAGTGTGGAGAATAGAACAGAGAAACAAAGGAAAGGAACAGGGAGAGTCAAAAGAGGGCATAAGGTTTCCTTTGTATACAGAAGAGGTATGTTGTGTTTAATACTGATGCTTTAGATATGGCTGTAGAGGAAACATCAATAACACAGATAAGAGAAGAAATATAGCCATGTTCTATCATTAAGAAGCCAAAGTCCAGGGCTTAAGAGACAGAGATGGTCTGAGAAAAGGAGAAAAACAAAACAGGAAAAAGAGAGCAGCTGAAATTGAAGACATCCTCAGGCTAGTGGCAGGAAATAGATTATTTTGACCTACAGTGCTTGTTTTCTTCTCCTGGAAGTAGGAAGTTATGGAAACATCTAAATGCAAAGTAGCTGGAGATAAGAAGAAGGAGGATTTAATAGATGACTCACAATATGTGAAGACACTGGTTCTAGACCTTACAGATCTGGTTTTCCAACACTTAGCAATCTACACACTTAGACAAGCTACATCACTTGTCTATGTCTCATTCAATTTGATAATCATGATTAAGCAATTCTTGAACCCTTGGAATATGCTAAGAACACACACACACACACACACACACACAGAGTTGCACAATGCCTCAGGAGTCAAAGACTTCATTATGTAGTCAACAAGTAAGAGGGGTTAGACTAAATTAATATAGCATTTAAAGTCCTAAACTTAAAAAAAAAACCATGAGGTACTCAAGAAATACAAGCAAGCAAGTTCTATTCTAAAGTGTCGGGAATAAAATCAGCTTACTAGAACTAAAGCTCTCCTACCTATAGCCTCAGTTTGCCTCATGCAAAATTGGAATAAATAATCAACCAAATGATCTGATAATAAGATTGCACTTTGTTTATAACATCATATTTACAAATAATTCTCACTCTCCTTTCCTGCAAATGTTCCTGCTACAATTGAGATTAATAGGCTAATATATACACAACTTTCCCAAACTCACTCCTTTTGTACAATTTTCAGTGTTTTTGTTTTGTTTTGTTTGCCTAGGGTGGACCTCAGATAGAAAACCTCCTATCTACATCTTCTGCCTAACTAGGACTACAATCATACACCCATAAAATTATACTTAAGGCAATAAAATTATCCTTGATAGCTAAAGCCCAACTTAGAATATAGAAGGTAACAACAAAATGTCATATACAGGGAACTATAAGCATTATGTCCATCAGTAGTTCACAAATTATATACCATGATTTATCTCCCATGTTTACAGGGCAGATGTAGCTGGAGCCTTAAAATCTGAGTCCCTGTCTTCCTTCAAATAAATGACTGTAATATACCAGTGAGTAATCTTGGTTTGCCAAAGGGACAAAGACTTTGTCAGCTGAAACTGGCCTAGAAAATGAAGGGACTGATTAGCTCATGGAATTGAAATAGATTAATCTGGCACCCTAAATGTTCCCACTTGGTTCTCTCCTGGCGCCGTGGTTTGGATGTAATTTGTATGTGCTCAAAGCCCCAGTGTGGTGGTTTGAGAGGGTGAAACCTTTTGTGGGAGCTGCCACAGCAAGGTAATTAGGCCATCCATTGGAAGGGATGGTGTAGTTCTGGTAGAATTTATTTAGTTCTTACAAAAACCAATGGAAATAGAAAGATGGTGACCTCCTTGTACTCGATTTCTTCTTTGTGCCATCAATTTGCTTTAAATTCCTCCACCATGTTATGGCCCTCACTAGATCACTGCTGTCTAGACCTTCCTAGTCCCTATAACTATGTGCTAAAAGTTTTTTAAAAAGCAACTTTTTATATACTACACAACCTTAGGTATCTTGTTATAGTAATACAAGGGACTGATTTGTCTTCTGTAGATGTTGGCTTCCCCTTCTAGATCCCAAAGTAGCTGTCAGCCATCCCAGGAGTGTCTTCTCTAGAACCAAAATAACAAAGGCAGGTTTGTATAATACAAACTCGCAGTGCATGCTTCAGTAAAGGAAAAGGTATTTCCCATGTCTTCAAAAAAATTGTTATTGGCCAGAAACTGCAGTGACTCTGAAAAACCATCTCCAACCCAACCTCTACTGTCCAACAGATTTCTGACTCAATAAGAAATAGATGAATGTGCCTGTCCACAGTTTGCTACAAAACACTCATTAATATGGCTAGGGTAACTGTGGAACTGAATTTTTAACTTAATGCTAATTCATTAAAATTTAAGTATAGAAAGCCACATGTGTCTAGAGGATATGGTTCCAGAGAGTATGGTTCTATGGTAAGCAAAACATGGACCACAGCTGCTGGGCTAACCCAGTAAGCCACACTTACTTCCTGGAGCTGGAAGTAATGTTACTTCTTCCCTCTCCATTTGGGTCCCTCCTCGAGTCCCCAAACCCACCGCTCTCAGTTCACTTAGATAAATGGCCCAATTCAACTTAAAAGTCCTTTGCCAAGGAGTCATACTTATAAATCTTACCTAGCACAATGCCACATTGAAAGTCACTTTAGAATAATAGGCTTTTAAAGTGGAGAGGGACCTCAGGGCTTGTACACTTCAGATCGATATTTCATAGACAAGCAGCAGCTTGGAGCACCAATCGCTTTGTTTATGGCACTCAGCAGCACCAGGATATGCTGACCTTCAGCCATTTGTTGTTGTTTGTGGTATTCCACTGCAAAATTCATTCTTTATTCCACAGTTCTCTCATAGGGCACACGGTGAGAGAATTCACTGCTGGGCTCATAAAGGTTTGTAATCATTTGTTTATTGAAGTGGTTACCAGAAAGGCCAGATAATTTTGCCTAAGGATCGAAATGAGCCTAAAAGTCCATGTCGATTAGATGGACTGGGCTGGTGGGAACTGTGGGAGACTGGACAACACATCCCCTATTTACAGAAGGCAACTGCCACTCAGATCTGGCCAAATGTGGCCATGGGGGTCATTTAGACTTCTATATGAGCTCTCCACATTTTTGGGGGGGATCCGGTTGTGGGGCCTAAACTCTGGGCCTGGGCACTGTCCCTCAGCTCTTCAGCTCAAGGCTAGCGCTCTACCACTTGAGCCATAGCACCACTTCCGGCTTTTTTTCTTTTTTGCTTATGTGGTGCTGAGGAATCGAACCCAGGGCCTCATGCATGCAAGGCAAACACTCTACCACTGAGCCATCTTCCCAGCCCCTCCACATTTTTCAAAGTGCTGGAAACTCATTTCTCATGAAAAATTCTTCTTCTCACCATCAACTCATGTTCAAAGTTGTCACTCAGACCAAACAATGTCTGTTCTTCCAGTTCGTACCTTGTGACAGAGATGAATGAAGTCTGATTTCTTGAAGATTTAGGAAGCCACTGTTGTGGTGTCCTTGCATTCCCACACATGCCCCCGACACACAAAAAATGACAACCTTGTACCTGTAATTAAGGACTTTCATGAAGCTAACACCTGTTACCCTGAAGACCCCTGGGTCACCAAGAGAAATTGGCATCATAGGCTCTTAGAACTACTAGGCAAATGCTACAGTTTCTCTTCCTTTCCCTACCCCAGTACTAACTCTAGGATTCCCCAGAAATTTGGAGCTGCCTTTGTCCACCATATCAATTCATTAGATAACACACATTGTACTTGCTGTTTTCCCTTACATACCTTACAAGCCCACTGGCCACACTTTCTGGATAAAGTATTTGAAATCAAAGTAGAGGCTGGAAGAACCCAACCCACAAGCACCAAAAATTATTTTGACACAGTTTGTAATTTTTTTTCTTTCTAGTTTGAACTATTCACAGCTCAAGTTCATGAAAAAGTCAACACATCTAAAGTCACACCTGTGATATTCTGATAACTTAATATTCACAATCTAGTGTTGAAACTGCTGCCCTCTTGCATAATGAAGCCAGGCAAGAGGAACAAATGTTCATTTAAAAATAGAATCCATTGTGTATAGCAGCACAATCATTAGCTTCTTAGTATAGCAACTAGTTCTGCCTCATAAAACTTTTTATTGAAGCATTCATTTCATATAGGTGTATTGTTTGCTATCATGCAAATCGATTTCCAGACCACAGCTCTTAAGCAGTAGTTTTGCACAGTGCTGGGAAGAAATCTCACATAAAATCATTCTGATTACAATCAACATTCCCTACAGAAGGCAGAGTGAAAAACCAAACATTCTAATGGAAAAAAAAATTTCATTTCTACCTTTCTTATATGCATTCTATACAGGTAACAGAAGGACAGGCTTCCTACCACACATGCAAATTATCACCTTGTCTGGTTTCCATGGTTAGGAGTATGTGTCAATAAAGGAAGGTGTTTATAAACTGATAATAAATGGCACAGTTATCATTTAAGGAGATAAAGTTTGCCTTTTTACCCATAAAAATATAGGTATTAAATGAAGCGAATATAAAATACTATTTTATTTTGGTTTATATACTATTTATGTTGTTTGAGGATTTTTGTACTAAGGACTGACATCAGGAACTAGTGCATGTTAAACACTTTACTGTTGAGCTATATATTAACCCTTTAAGGCTATTCTTAATACTATATTAATGACATATTCTCTTCTTCAAAAGTATAACTAATTTCATCAAATCAATCTCTTGTTCAAAAGTATAGCTAATTTAATAAAAAAATGATGCCATCTAATTTAATAGACAAATGAATCCAAAAAGTGGTACATAGACACAGTGGAATTGTACTCATCTACCATAAAGAATAAAATTTAGACATAAAGAAATGGAAAGACTTGGAGAGGATTATGTTACGTAAAGTAAGCCAGACCAGAGAAGCACAGGTTGCATGGTTTCCCTCATTAGTGGGAACAAGAACATGCCTATAAATCTAGAAGTAGGCACACTGAGTGGAACCCAAGTGGCTATAAATGATGAACTGAAATGTAATAGAATCTATGGAGAATGCAAGTGGTATTAATTCTTCAGAAAGACAAACTCAACGAAATGAGTACTAGGAAATGGGCAAGGGGGTGGTTAAGAGGAGAGGGGTAAAAGAATGAATGGGAGAAATGCAGGGCAAGAATGGATTGCATATGCCACAAAACTGTGAAAAATAAAGGAAGGTGTGGTTGGAATGGGGAGGAGTGAAGATGTTGAAGGGATGACACAAATCGAGATGCACTGGACACATAAATTGCTTTGTTAAATGGCAAAAAAATCAATACATAGCCTAAAAGTGGGGGAGAGGGTTGGTTGGGAGGGTTGCGTCAAAAGTGGTGACATTGATCACAAGGCACTATATTCATTTACTTCTCTGTTGAATGGCAGCCCATTTGTACAACTACCTAAAGAAAATAAAAAAATATATTTTTTAATCCCTGGAATTTACACAGTGCCTGGACCTAATGGAGAATCTCGAAAAACAAAACCTAAAGGGTTATAAACAGGGCTTGAATACTGAGGTCCTGTGCATTAAGGGCAGAACAAATGGCTAATACCTGGAACCTTGGAAGAATGAGAAACTAAATAAGTTTTAATCAACCAAATAGAATCAAAACAATCTATTTTTATTCACGCTTGAATATTGAGAATCATTCTTTTAAAAATGTTAGTCATTTCCTGTTTTATTAAGTACAGTACAGGGAATATGATCCAGTGATAGTCAAATAATTCTGAATCTTGAAGGTCTCATATGATATTCATGCAGAGTATTACTTCAGGTGGAAAGTAGGCCATGCCACTCACAGGAAGGGCAGAATGTGCACTTCCTCTCAGGAAGTTGGCTGAACTCACTGGTAATCCTTGCTTGCTTTCTACCACTGTTCTTCCCTGCTGCACATTAGAATCAAATAGAGGAAGAAGAAGAGAAAAGGGAGGAGGAGGAAGAGGAGGAAGAGGAAGAGGAGGAGGAGGAAGAGGAGGAGGAGGAGGAGGAAGAGGAGGAGAAAGAGGAGGAGGAGGAGGAGAAAGGAAGGAAAGGAATAATTCTGCAGGTAAACTTAACTTTATACACGAACAAAGTTCTGTGAAAATGTAAAGTGTTGAGAGTCAGGACACATGGTCAAACTGCCCTGCTTTCACTCTACTCCTGACTCCACTATTCACCAACCATATAATCAAGAGGCAGTACACAGCCTTTGTGTGTAGTTTATTCTCTTATAAATGGAGATAGCTATACAATTATTTTTGGAGGCTTATGGAAATGATTAAGTAGTGTATGCATATTGCAATATAGTCATATATGTATTATAGTGTGGTGTGTCTATGTATATATTATATATATTTGGTACTCACTGTATATTTATTTATAAATATATACATATATGCATATATAGTATACATGATTACATGTAACATATATACACCACACACTATAAGTATATCCTGTACATACTATATGTCTATGTTATATAAGTACTATATATATGTATACATATATATATATACATACTGCACATATAAGGCTGGGGATATAACTCAATGGTAGAGTGTCTGCTTTGCATGTGTAAGGCCCGAGGTTCAAGTCTTAGCACTGCCAAATTAAATGAATAAATAAACAAGTAATGTTTCTGTGTGAGAGAGTATATGTGTGTTAGATGAATGCCTGGCATATGGAAACTATGACATCTATGCTTGCCATTATTGATATTGATGATAATGAGAATAAAAACAGTACAGAAAAGACATATGCAATCGGAATTAGCAAAAAGCAAATATTTTCTCTAAATCTGAGTAACTTGCCTGTATGTATTGAATTCTAAGAAACTGGTTTTTGCGAAGTCTGAATTTTTGTCTCTTTAGGTAATTTAAATGAAATAAACAATGATAAAATATGGAATAAAATAACTAGAGTATCCATTCTGGACTTTGTATGTACATGGTGATGTATATATTACTCTGATGCTGCTCTAAATACAGTCTTACCAAAAGATAGAAAAGATCTTGTCTTGCTGATTAAATACATAAATGATTTGACAGGACCTCACCAGAATGATTAAACAATCTTCAATTGGAAGAAAATAGGCTAAAATAGGATATCTGTATTTAAATAAGAGAGCATGACTTTAGCTCAACAGCAAAGGTCTTGGAATTATATTTACAAGGAAGCAAACAGATTTTTCCCATAATGGGAAATGAAAGTATAAGCAATATACAGTACTTTCTTCACACATTCTCCTAATTCAATGTCTAGAATATTCTAGTTATCAGAAATGTGCAAGTACTCCACCGTAGTAGCTTCCTTTTATGGAACGAATCCAATATAATATCTCCTATAAGTCTGAGAAGAGCTAAATATAAGTAACTCATGCAACTGAGCATACTTTTATAATTAAAATGTTAGGAGCATTGAATTAAAGCCAGGGTACTATCATGTGTTTGTAAACTCTACTAAGAATGTATTAAAATATGCAGTGCTGTTGTTATTCTGATGATGAAGTGACACAAGCATCATGTGAATAGATTCCAAAGAAACTACCATGATGCCATTTCACAATAACTCCACAGATCTTAAAGTGTACTTCCAGCCACATGTAATGGTACATGCTTGGGAGGCAAAGGCAGGAGAAGCTCAAGTTAAGATCAGCCCAGATTAAGCAGTATCTTACCTAAAAAAATAAATTATTTGCTAGCAAGTGCCAGACCCTAGGTTAACTCTTCAGTACCATGAATGAGTGAGTGAATGAATGAATGAATATATGTGTGCATGTATGTAAAGTCAGGTATTCTTCAAGAGGCTATGCTTTAGAAAATCTACCACAAAAAGTTTCAAAAAGATTTCATTCTGATGGCATTTATTCTTTATGTTTAAGTTTTATTGTAAAGTTGAGATACAGAGGGGTTACAGTTACACAAGTCAGGTAATGAGTACATTTCTTTTTGAACAGTGTTACCCCCTCCCTCATTTTCTCCCACTCTTTCCCCTCCTAAACCCCTTACCTCCAAGTTGTAAAGTTCATTTCCAACATAGTGTCTAGAATGTATCACGTTTGAATTGGTTCACTCTTTGTCCCAGTTTCTGTGATTCCCATTCCCTTCCCCAAATCAGACAAACTTATATACTACACAAAGGGTACAGAAATAAAAAACTGACATCAGAGAATAAACCAAAGAGAAAAAAGAAATAAAAAAGAAATAACTACAAATGGTACTATAAAAAAATAAACTTCTTGTTTCCATTTATTGGAGTTCATTTTGATAGGCATCATTTTATATATGCACGTAGCTATTGAGCTGTCATGGTGCTCTTCTAAGAATAACCTGGACATCGTTTAGTTATTACAAATGAGGGAAACTATACAACCTATGTTTCTTTGGGTCTGGCTTGCTTCACTTAGTATAATTTTTTCTAAGTCTTTCTATTTCCGTACAAATGGGGCAATGCCATTCTTTCTGGTGGAAGCATAGAATTCTATAGTGTATTAATAACACATTTTCTTCATCCATTCATCTTTTGAGGGGCATTTATTCTTAAACTTTGTCTACTTAGTCCAAACCATCAGAACATTTGGCTATCCAATGTTAGCCAGAATATATATATGGAAGTAAAAATTTGAAAGGGAGGATCATACCAGGGAAGCACAGACAGTATTGTCAAAAGCAGAATGTAAGCTAGAAGGTGACTTGAAAATACAGGCATGATTCTAGTGATGTCACACATAGTTGTCTAAATTATGTTCAAAATACTAAATACCTTATTTCTAAGATTCTAGTCAATTTGGAAGAGGAATTGTCTAGTGTTATTAATGTCACTGTCACCCTAAAACAATTGTCTTGGAGGAAAAGAAAAGATACAGGTAGTTATTGTGGCATCCAATTCTTCTTGTGAATAATGCTGCTATTTCCTCCCATCAAAGTCTTTTAAATCATCTTAAAGCTTATTCCATAAGATACTTTAAATCCCCCATGGGCCAGACGCTGGTGGTTCACACCTGTAATCCTAGCTACTAAAGTAGCTGAGATCTGAGGATCACACTTGGAAGCCAGCCCGGGAAGGAAAATCAGTGAGGCTCTTATCTCCAATTAATAACAGAAAAAGCCAGAAGTGGTGCTATGGCTCAAGTGGTGGAGCACTGGCCTTGAACAAAAAGAGCTCAGGGACAGTGCCCAGGCCAAGTTCAAGCCCCAGGAATGGCAAAAAAAAAAAGAAAGAAAATCCCCATGATCTAGGAAACTTTTACCTAGAATGGAATATTTTATGAGTGAATTATCCTCAGAGGAAATGTCTTTTCAGCAATCAATCTCTTCTTTTGCCTTCCTGGCTTGGTTCCCAAAACATTATGAAATACATAAATAAACATCTTGTTTGCCCAAGCAGACCTAAGCTTCAATGCTCTAGATCAAAAGAGCAAAAGCAAATCTAAACAGAAATCAGGTTACTGTTGCCTTGAAGAAAAGAGAAGGAAGAAAACTCTTCATGTAAATAAATGGTCACTTGGCTTTTGAAACAGCACATTTGCCATCCCTAACAATTAGTGAGGGGATACATGTTTGGTGGGAGACTAGATGTTTATTATATAGTAATTCTAAAAGCCACTACAAAGGATTGGTTGCTTACAGGGTAAGAGAAGATGCTAGGAATGTTGTTTCTTCTCCTTGGACCTTAATACCAAATCCAAGAAAGTGAGACTTACATTTGGTTTGGGGAAAGTGCAGCCTACCTTGTTGAGAAGATTACAGAGGTGACTCATTAAACATCCAGCGGACCCAGAATGCAAGGCGAAGTCTACAGCCACTACTTCAAAGCTGGTTTTCTAAACCAGCTTCAGGCTCCCCAAATTAGGTCTGTGTTATAGAAACCAGCCCTAGCTTCAAACAAAATAGTTACTTCACATGCTCCTGTGCCATGAAAATGGATCTGTTTAAAAAACCTTAATCAGGAGGTATGTGTATCAAGTTGTTAAAGCATCATAAGTACATATTGGCACTCTCAGACAAGGATTCAAGTAAAAGTAGCATACTTTAGAGGTGATCTTAGGACATAGCAGTGAAGAAGTAAGACAGGAAGGAAGGAAGCCCATGTCATTAGTATAACTGAGCCTCATTCCACAGGCAAACTCTGGAGAAAAAAACAATATATATATATAATATAGTTCTTATATATATTTCATACATAATATATTTCTTGTATATATATGTTATATTACATAATATAATATAGTTATTATATATTAATATATATATCATTTATCCTTGAATGATCTCATCCAAGAAGTGGTAACTGATGCAATATGTATCAATCAGATTCCATTGGACAGCTAATTGCCAGAAAGTTCCTGAGTAGTTGACTGAGAAACAAAGTAAGGTTTCAAGGCCAGCAAAAGAATACAGGTGCTAGTGGCTGCTGGGGTATACCTGGCCCAATGGAGTGGCAAGAATGAGGATCCAGACATGGTACTGTCTCTATTTGTGCTCCTAATGTCATTGACAATGGTAAAGGAGAGATGCAGAGGAGAACAGAAAGATTTCAGCCATCCACATTGGTGGTTAGCCAACAGTGATTAGCATTGGGCTCCAAGCCATGGAACAATCACAGCCCATACAAAGCAATCCTCAGATGGATTTTACTGCTTTCTAAGGTGATTTCAGTTATTATTCCAGCCTTTGGGAAAAGCTAGCAAATACAAACAAATAGATTTCATCTCTTTACTGTGCAATTCCATCATAGTACTCCAGCTAGTACTCAGTTGCCTCTAAGTAGGTCCTGTCCACTTAGTACACAGAAGATACATTAAATTCATGTTTCTGAAATACACTAGGAAAGCATGTCCCAGAGAGGAGGCTCCACTGCTAAATGATCATCCAGGACATGTGTGCCCATGAGTCCTTTATGCAGGGCGAAACTACATTTTAATAGGAAATCATTTAATTTTTGTTGTTGTTGTTGAAGTTCCTGATTCCTGATTCAAAATATTTTTGAACTCTGGACACTCTTGCTGAAAAATGTGACTGTGGCTTATGTAAATATTTAACTTTTAAACTTTGCTTTTGAACTCTGCATAGAACTTTAAGGTTATCATAAGAGAAAGCTACCTACAGTTGCTATTTATAGGAACTTAATCATCCCTCTGTAAAGATCCCACCTGGTGTCTCCTGTGAAAGTCGAAAGCAGAACAGGACAGCAGATGGAACAGATGGAAGAGCCGATCCCTCTTGTCCTAAGTCCCTAGAAATGACTAAACATTTCTAGGTATAAGGGTATGTCTATAATCTAAGATCATGAGTAAACAAAAAGGGTTATGCTTGCTGAACCAGAAAGTATGAACGGAAGAAGACATATAAGAATGACTTAAAAATGACAACACCATGGTTCAGAGGCATTGAAAGACAGGGAAGACTCTTGAGCCATTCAAGACACACAGCTGGGGCTGGGAAGTTGGTTCAATGGTAGAGTGCTTGCCTTGCATGCATGAAGCCCTGGGTTCGATTCTTCAGGACCACATAAGCAGAAAAAAGCCAGAAGTGGCACTGTGTCTCAAGTGGTAGGGCCCTAGCCTTGAGCTGAAGAGCTGAGGGACAGCACCCAGCCCAGAGTTCAGCCCCCCAAGACTGACCAAAAAAAATAAAGACACAGTTGGTGGGGAGGTGGAAGCCAGGATTTTAAGGGGGGAAAAAAATCAACTCATGTCCACCTGCTGTTACAAATCCCATCTCTCATATTTTTCACACTCTGAGTCAGAGAGAAAGCCACAAGAGAGGTAATGCTGCTACCCTGGCTAGCTATAACCCAGGGAATCACCAGACAATAGAAGCATTTGTAGAAATTAAATTAAGGGTTCTCCCTCACACCAAAATATATTATGCATGGGTTAAAAACCTAGATTAGCAGTTTTGATGGTGAGTCAGTAAGAAAGATTAAAGAAAAAGATAAAGGGTAAAAGGTGACTCTATCAAAGGCTTCAAGACATCTACTGCAATGAATAAATTAGCTGTTGAGAAATTCAAGCAAGCCACAAACAGGAAGTAGCTATTTGCAACATTCATAACAGCTTAACAGAATACAAAGAGAAGCATTATCATGGGGAAAAGGGACTGTAGGTAACTAATTCCAAAGATAATGGTAAATAAATACATGATTGTACAGTTTATTAATAAATCCTGCTAGCACATATTAGAAGAAGGACAATACTATCTTTGTGTCTGATTTTCTAACTGTTGGCTAGGGCTGGAGCTGACAGCTTCACTCCCATCAGAGACTGCTGTGTTACAAAATGCACAGCCAATAACTAAGATTTAGGATATGTATAGCCTTCCATCCGCAATTGTGTGCTAAGCATTCCCCTTAGGAATTGTCTGACCCACATACCCAGAGAGGGACATATGAGGCTATTAATTGTAGGATTGTTTGCTTTAACTCCAAATTAGAAACAACACCAAGAGTTCATCAACGAGAATATTTTTATTTAAAAAAGAGGGGCTATTCATTCTGGGAATACATGAAAAGTTTCCTAAGATACTGTGAATTGAAAAACAAGTTGCAGAATGTTAAAAATTACATGATGTTTAGGATGTCAATGGCTCATGTCTGAAATCCTAGCTTCTCAGGAGTCTGAGATCTGTGGATTGAGGTTTAAAGCCAGCCTGGACAGACAAATAAACATCTCTTATTTCCATTTAACCAGCAAAAGGCTCGAAGTGTGTGGCTCAAGTGGTAGAATGCCAGTCTTGAGGAAAAAGCCAAGAGAGAGTGCAAGGCTCTGAAGTTAAGCCCCAGTACCAGTATAACAATAACTAAATAACACAATGACAGAATACAGACACACATTTTTAAAAAATGAAATCTTCTCACAGGTCTGAATGTGCAGTCATTTAAAAAAAAAGAAAGAAAAGATCAGAGAACAAAGCAAAAAGCTGTTTGCTGCCCTCAGATGAGTCTGGACAAAGAACTAGGATTGAGGTCAACAGAGGGTGTGGTTTAAGGTTGTATTGCTTTAAGGGGGTTTCTTGCTACACTGCTTTACTGTATTAACTGTATTTAATTAATTTATTAATTAATTAAATCAATAAATAAAATAAGTAGTAAAATAAAAGGAGTAGTAAGGCTCCATCACTGAAAATCCTTTTTTTTTTCCATTCCTTTTTTAAATGTATGTTTCTCTTTCTCCCTTCCCCTAAGCTCTTGTTTTCAGAATACAAGAGCTTGGAGAACTATCTTGAACCTCTTTGATCTGAATTAGCAGAGACTGGCTTTATTATTATACTAACTTTGGCCCAGAAGTAGGGTATCATGTTGTAAGGCAAAGGTCTATTTTATGTTATATTCTAGCAGGATAGGTGTTTGTGAGCTTTTACACTGATCCTTTTTTTTTCTTTAGCCAGGCTTCAAAACTGTAGTGCAGATTCTTGTCATCCACATAGTTTTCATGGCAAAAACTTCCTGCTCTAGTTTCTGGCAAAAGTCCAAAGAAAAATTCTATCTTAAGGCTGACAACCTCTTCAGTGCCCAGGCTAGGCAGAAGCCCTGTCTCATCCATGGTTTAGAAATAAACTCATCCTTTTCACACAATCTATATTTACATTAGGAAAAGCATGGAACTTTAAAATATTAATATTCAAAATCTCATTTTTTGCTACTTATATTCAATAAGACTTACAGAGCAAACAATAAGCAGAAAGAATTTGCAAAATAAGTCCAGGGCTGGTACTAAGTATGAACATTTATCTCTAAAAGTGATATTCATATTTATCTGTTTCCACGAACCCCAAACATTCTGTCAATGTTTCACCAAAGCACATTTCTTCCACCTAAAAAAATGCCTTGCTAGCTCTGGATTTTAATTCTGAAATCTATCATCTGTGTAATCTGTTTTCTTTGTCACCTATCATTTCTACAGTGCCAAATCAAAAGAAAGGTTTGGAAAGGCAATGGATCACTGTCTAGAGAGGGAAAGCCAGTGGATAGGAATCAGTGGCTTGGGTACAAACAAGGTCTGATGCAGCCACCACAAGAGAATGGCATGGAAGAGCTCGTTTTCATTTAATACATTGCAACACTTGTATATCTCTTGTTCAGCTTGTAAGGACAGCTTCAAGCTATAGTGAAAATGACAAAGTTAAAAATGTGGTGAATTTATTTTCCCCCTTAAATCCAATCATCTTTTAGATTCTAAGATATAATGATCATTGACTACAACATAAACATCCAAACTGATAAAGGACTGAGGGATGATTTAGGAATCTAAAAAGTAAGAGGTAAATTTACCATGTCTTGACTGGAATTCTAAGATAAATACCAGGGGTGGGGAGCAGGAAATGTTGAAACAATCCACAGATTAAGGGATTGCTACCCCATTATTTGTTTCAAAACAACATTCTAACCAAAAGGAGAAAAAGATTGTTTAACAAAACTGAAGGAGATTTTTCTATATTTGAAAATAGCCTGAGTTAAAATATTGGGTTCACAGATGCATCAAAGAGTCTTTGGTCCTAAACCTTTTCTTTCTTAGCAAAATAATATTTATGATTGGTCTTGGGGGGGAGGGCTTAACTGACTTGCCATGAATTATTTAAAAGCCCAAAAATATCTTCTGTCGCTTTTATGGAAACTTGATTTACAAGTTGAGAAAATCAAACTGACAGTTTGTTCTCTTGTACAAATACCCAACCTTTAGAAATGCTCTAGGCATTATAAATATATCTTTCACAAATATAAGCTTCAACATAGTTCTTAAAATTAGCCTCTAGGAGGAAAAGAAAAACAAAACAACAAACAAAAAACAGAGAAACAAAACCTCTTTCAGGCCATTGTTTGATACATAACAGCAGGAAACAAAACACAATGTCTAAGCCAAAATGATTAACACACCCAGTGATAAACATGAAAGTTAAGTATAAAATCTTACTCAGCATCACTTTTGACATTAGCACAGAGTCAGTGTTTTTAATTCCTATGTCTATGGCCACAGATGGCTCTAGGACACATTGACAGTAGCTAGAAAGTACAAACACCAGGACCTCAAGGCTGAAATTTGCACTTGGAGAGATGTGTAAACAGGCTGACCATTCAGGAGGAGAGCAGACATTACATTTCAGACACAGAGTTTCTACCAGGATTCACACCCCACCTCACCATGCTGTACAAGGCTAGTTGCACATCCATGCTCATACATGTAACTGGAGTTGCCCAAGACGTTCCTGTAAGACTATTCCAGAAACTGTGATACCAGGATCTGATGCAGAATTTTAAAGCTTAGACCTCAGATCCCTTCTGCAATAATTAGGGAGGTCTCAGCTATTCAGTACTCTTCAATTGCTAGTCTGACTTCAAAATGTATTTAGTACTCTCAGTAAACTCTGTCCTACCTCTGCAGACATGTTAAAGGACCAATGTATTGTACATTCTGAACCTCTCAGGTTCCAGTGTACAACTCTGACAATAATAACCACTTTCTATGAATGTTCTTTTCTAACTGCCCATTAAACATCAAAGACATCTTAGGATCTATCTTCTTTTTAAATAATTCAGTAGAGAATCATCAATGGCTTCATAATAAATGAGATACTAAATTCACAGTTTGGTGGGCAGAAAGCTAATTTGGGAAGATACTTTAAAATGGAGGGAAATGTTAAAGGAATCTTCACCTTGATTTTCTAATAAGAGTAATGTTATCAAGGTCTAATTCCTGTTGATTCCGGGAGAAACTTAGTGAACATACAGGAGAGAGAAGAGAGAAAGAAAAAGCCAAAGTCATGGTCTCAAAGGACTTTCCTTACGATTTTTCTGCATTTCTTATGGATGAAGGTTTAAATCAGTAACATTTCTTAATTATGTTCTACACTAAATGTCATTCACGTGCTCATGGTTTTCATCCTGAACGTAAACCACCAATTTGCTCTAGGGTTTAGTGAATCCAATATGTCCAACTGGCATGCATGAAAAGTCCTAAGACATTTGCCTTTTGATTTTCTTTCAAAGCAGGATCTTTAAATAAATTGCAAAAAAAATTCATCTGGGAATTAAATATATGTATATTATTCAGTAAATACTTTGCAAATCAGTAATTAACTGGAAAGTGTAAGAAAAATGTATCTAATTTCTTACCTTATTTTGATCTGTCCAGTAAAAGAAAAATCCCTGAGGGTCAGTCCTCAAAATAATTGGTGTAACAATAGTAGAGTCCTAAAGATGCAAAATTAAAAAAAAAAATACATCAGTACATATTGCTATGGAAAGTCCTTCCCAGAAGTTACTGAAGTAATCATTAGTAAGAGATTCTCTACTGTCATCAATTATTAAGAAAATGTTTCCCAGGGGCTGGAGGCTGAGATCTGAGGACCCCAATTCAAAGCGAGTAGGGGCAGGAAAGTCCATGACATTCTTATTCCAATTAACCACCAGGAAACACCAGGAAGTGGCATTGTGGTTCAAAGTAGAGCACTAGCCTTGAGCAAAAGAGCTCAGGGACAGCACCCAGGACCCAAGTTCAAGCCCCATGACTGACAAGAAAATGAAGACAGAAAGAAGGAGACAGACGGATAGAAAGGAAAAAAGGAAGGAAGGAAGAAATAAAGAAAGGAAGGAAGAAAGGAAGGAAATGTTCAAAAACAAATCATACATTGCATCTTTTATTTTTACAGAAATATTGGCAATGAAACTTATGTCCTTTACTAATATTCAGATTATTTTACATAACTGATAAAGAAGAAGGTTAGTGGTGTATTTATTGATTAAAACAAGTTTTTAAGGTTTGCTATGGGTTCCATTGAAAAGGTCTATCTATAGTAATTAGACATAAATATAAAATAAAGACTGTCTGGGAGGGGATCACGGGAAGGAGGAGAGGATGATAGTGATACTGAAGGGCAAAGAAGATCAAAAGACATTGCACAGGCATACATAAATAGATGGATGGGTAGATAGATAGACAGAACATTGAAACCCACCAAATTCTACTTGAAAATGAAGGGAAGGAGAGAGGAATGGGAAAAATTGGAAGGGTTGTGCTGGGTCAAAGTTCATTTGCATGAATTTATGTAAATATCACAATAAAACGCCATCATACCAGAAATGTGTGTTAATTCAAAAATATAATAAGAATAATAAAAAGCCATATTTGGTTTCCTAAATAATTTTAACACTAACCATATTACATATTTTACATGATTAAAGTTCATTAAAATCCATCCTTGAGGATATTTAAATTACATTTGCTCCATAAAATAAATTTTAATTGTATGAAAGCAAGGAAGCACAGCATTTGGGCACTGCTGTTTCCAAGGTAACAGTAAATAAGGCCATCTTCAACATATTTGGAAAGATCTAGCCAAATTGTTGCAAGTTTAAGTTTCACAGGCTAAAATAAGACATCCTAGACTAGCAGACTGAGGTTAAAGCCTACACTTTGTAAAACAAAATTACATTCAGTGTGATTTTAATATCAAACATTTTTTAAACATGTGTTCTTTCTTTTGGGCAACTTTCAGAAAGGCATACCATCTGCACAGGAAAATGCATGACACCATGTCGCCAAAGGTGGATTCCTGTACCAAAATACGCAGGCCATTGCAGGAACTCTATTTTATAAAGAGATTATAAATTGCTAGGATTCTTTAAACCTTTTCCTATCCATAATAGCTGCAGCTGCATCATAGCCTAATATGTTATTGAAAGAACAACTGAAATGAAATTTTGAACTTGTAGAGATTTCCCCTACCTACTCCCAACCCTCCCCCCCCCCCCACCCCACCCCTACCTCCAGCTGGTAAAGCAGTATAAATGGTTTCAAGCTATCTTGGTAAAGTTTATGCTAAGAACCCAGCTCCTCCAGAGGCTGTCTTCTTGGGATCAAACTCCTACCTCTCCTCTCTCAGAACCTCATTTTATTTATTTATTCTTATTCAGTTACAAGGCGTTGCTATTTAACAAAGCAGTTTATGAGCATATGCACCTGGATCAGTTTCATCCTTTTCACTATTATCATCCCCCCACCCAGCTTTTCCCGTATTCGTCTTAATTTTGTAGTATAGGCAATGAATTCTCCCCATTCCTTTCTTCATTCATCTACCCTATCCTCTTGCTGCCTGCTCTCCTTGCAAGTACCATTTCTTGGTGCTTATTTTGTTGGGCTTTGACTTTGTCATTCTAAGAAATGACAATATCTGAGATCTCCCTAGAGTCTACCATATTTCTGTTAATACACTTGCACATGCCTGCATAGCACCCAACAACATGTTTACCTACAGAGTGATCAGCTAATTCTAGCTACCACAAATGAGGGAAACCATGTAATCTTTGTTTCTCTGGGTCTGGCTTATTTCACTTAATATAATTTTTCCAAGTCTTTCTAAAACCTCATTTTAAACAGCTAAAAAAAGGCTGGAGGGGTCACAGTAGCCATACCCATCTAATGGGGTTGTTGTTAAAATTAACTAGCGTAATTTTAGTAAGATACAAATGCTTGCTACAGGTAGAAGCTTATCATTATTATAACTAGCTATATTTATATTAAATTATAATTAATGTAACTAGCTGCATACATTTATTATAATGAGTTATATTAAATATTAATTGTAGTTTAATCTTGTTATACTTTTTATTTCAAATATAAATATAAAAGGTACATAACAAAATCTATTGTTTTAAAATATTCAGTTCAGAGACATTTATTACATTCACAGTGTTGTGAATCAACTTCCAGAACAATCTTTCAATATTCATCAATCTCCATCTTCCTCTTCTCAAACAATAACTTAGAATCATCTCCCCAACACCCACACACCCCACAAAAGTCACCATCAACTACCTTTAAGAATATGACTATCTTATATAATGCATGTAAGTGAACTGTACAAATTTGTCCTTGTCTGTCTGGCTTTTTTCATAGCATAATGCCCTAAAAGTTCATCCATGTTGTAGCATTATCAAGCAGTCTCCCTTTTCTTTAGGCTGAGTAATGTTTCTTCTTGTGTTTACATTATGTCTTGTGTATCTACTCATCAGTCAATGAACATTTGGATTATTGTCACCTTTTGGCAATTGTGACCAATGATGGTATAAACAATGAATTTTAAATACATCCATAGAATTTGCTTTTAGTCATTTTTGTGTACACAGAGGGAATACTTCTGATTTGTTCTATGCTTAATTATCCTGATCCTAACATACCTTCTCTCCCTCTCCCCTTCCTTCCTTCCTTCCTCCCTCTCTCCTTCCCTTCCCCCCTCTCTCCCTCCCTTCTTTCATTTCTTTCTTCCCTTTTTTTCTTGTAATGCTGGAGTTTGAACTCAAGTCCTTACTCTTACTGGGAAGGTCCTCTACCACTTGATTCATGACCCCAGTCTGTTTGTACATTTCATTATTATTCAGGTAGGGTTTTTGTTTCCCTCCAGGACCAGCTCAGCCCACGAAGCTCCTACCTATAGCCTCCCTCATAGCTGATATGACAGGTCCATACCACCACAACTGGCTTGCTGATTGACATGGAGTCTAACTTTTTGCACAAGTAGTTATCAAGCTGTGATCCTCCCTATATCTGCTTCCCCAAGTAGTTAGGATTACAGATGTGAGCCATTGCAACTGGCACTTACCATACATTCTTAACAGGTAGTTCGAGAAAGAGATTTTTACAAGGATCACGCCATTGCACAGAATTTCAGATAGGATTTATAACCTTCGAGGTTACTTTCAAATGTCAAAAAATTGAGATTCAAATGAAAGAATAGCCCTAAAAATATTTGAAGCTTCTTTTGTGGGCTTCCATGCCTAACAGTTCACAGCAATACGTCCAATAAATCACAGCAACATTTTCAGCTCTGTCTTATCATGTCCTCTAGAAGTGGGCAGATTGAAAGATCTGACAGGCTGCACACAGCACACATTCCCACTTTCAGATCAACTGGAATTAACCTGTAGGTGTAACTTATCATTTTCAGGTCAGCTTCTTCTGTTATCAGGGACCTGACAAGGCACAATTCAAAATCCTCAGTGACAAGTCACTGCAAGGATCCCAAACAATCAAATATTTAAGTGAGCAGAACAAAACTGCTCAGATGTAGATTCTTTTAGAAGAATGCACTAGCCTCCTAATTTGTTTTAGACACTGCTATTTCTAGCTATTTCTTTCTCAAAATTAAACTCCTTTGTTCAATATTTTCTTGACCCTACTCTTCCGGCCCGGTCACAGTTCCTCTGTGAAATGATGATTTATCTCGGCTCCCTGCCTGCTTCTTCCACAATCACCTCTCACATTCCAAGATCAGCTGGAACTTGGCATTCCTGCCACGCAAGGCAGGGTTTGACCCAGAAATACACAAATTCCTATTTTCCATTCCACCTGCTTTTTCCCTACCTCCCACATAGCTGCAAAAGATTCTAGTTTCCCCACACCCAAACAGCCACACAACCCAGATCTCAAGTGTTTTTAATTGTCAGAATAGATGCCCAGGACTAAAGTTTGAAATATGTGGTCATCTTTCATTTCCCCAGGGAACTGCCGACAGGTTATGAGTCAGGGAGCAGAGCACTACAGAATAATGAAGTTTCTCAGAGGGACAATTTTTATTCATGCTCCCTCCTTCAATAATAGAAAGATGTGGCTTCCAGAAGATGGTGGCTTTGAAGTTTTCAAGTTCATTAGCATCACTGAGTTGTTAAAAACAGAGATGTCTGGGCCCCTTTCCTAGAGTCTGTGCCTTTCTAGATCTGGAATGGAATCTGAGAATGTATATTTTTTTTTGCTTGCTTCCTGGTGCTGCAAATCTTCCAAGGTCTTGCACATGCTAGGCAACCACTCTGACTACTGTACTCCATCCCCAGACTGAGAATCTACACTTCTAATATGGTCACAGTGATGGTTAATACTGCTGGTCTTGAGAACCATGGTTGTAAGACTACAATGAGCAAGATGTTGGGGTCAGGAATATAATGAAGTAAAGGTCTTACACCTGTGAGCTCAGAATGTAGGTAAATCCCTATCTTGTAAGTGCATTACTGCCTCTTACTAAGGATTCAACTTTTTATTTATTTTGTAAGATCTTTTCCCCAGTAAACATCTATCTCACACAAAAAGGACAGTAATAAGACATACCAGTCTTGAGTGAATGACATCCAGAAATTTTCCATCTATTAGCCTCTTTCTATGACAGAACCCATTTCACTCACCTCTCTATCTCATCATTGTGAAGAAGTTCTTGTTTGAATCTTTAAAAAAGGCTTTAGGAGCAATGATGGATAGTCTGAGGACAATATATTGAACCATCAATCTAAACATCCCAATAAATATGAAATCTTTCATCAAATAAAAGAGTCACTGGGATCAACATTAACATTAGAAAGTCTGATAGCTCTTTATAATAATAACTGGCCTTTCAATGAACTGATAGAAATTACTAATAAATTCTAAAGAAATGTATAGGCAATGTCAAAGACACAAAGACCAGAATACTTTTTACAAAAAAAACTCTGACAGAATTTATAACACACATATCCTTAGCATGTGATCTGAGCCAATTGCTGTGAGATGAATTTCACATGGTTTTCCTCTTTATTATCATCTCACATTGCATAACAATGCACATTACACAGCGCATATATGACCAAGGTCCCACAAGACTATAATTGAATAGAAATATTTTTATTGCTTGTTACTTTTACCTTGTTTGTGCTTAACGTGGGGTTTAAGTATAACAAATACCACTGTGTTTCAATTGCCTATAATATTTAATACAGACTATGCAAGTTTGTGTAATTTAGAAGCAATAGACTTCATTCACCACATAGCCTAGGCTGGACCATATAGTGGCTTGGGTAAGTGTACTTCATAATGTTTGAAATCACTTAATGGCGCATTTCTCAGGATTATCCCCACTGCTTAGCAATACTTGGCTATATGTATTAAAGAAAAAAAAAACTAAGAGGTGGATCATGTTATTATTCCTACTTTACACACAAATAAACCAAGGCTAAATAATTTGCCACAAGAAACCCAACAAAGCTGGTGAGGAAAGAGTTAGAAATTAAACCTTGAAACTCACACTCTAGATCATGTTCCTCAACATTTTTTCCCATTTTTATCCCACTAGGATGCTTAGATATTTATTATCCTAACCACTCCCCCCCCAGGGAAATGCTAATGTTATAAATATCCTGAATCTATTCCTATGCTGTATGGATGCTGGTACTTAACATATATTTTACAAAAAGAAAGATTTTTTTTTCTTGGACCCCCAAGAATGACCTTTTTTTGTTTGTTTGTTTCCTGGAGTGAGATGATTCCATTGAGTGAACTGTCTGTTCTGTGAGCTGTGCTGACTCCGCTGTGGCTACAGAGCCATCAAAATGTGGCTACTGCAACTAAAGATGTGCTACTTGATGTCAGAGTAAGAGTGAAAATAGGAATATGAAATATCCCATAATACTCGATGGTGAGGACTTGTTAAAATTAAATAAAGTATATTACTCAAATAAATTCCAACCCTTTTTCTCCCATTTTTTTTCAAATTGTTTTGATGTGACTAGTAGAGAATTTAGAAGTGGATACTATGGCTTACATTATATTACTTTTAGGCAACACAGTTCCAAACCTTGAAGAGAATGCGCCTTATGGGGAAAATCTTTGTCCCAAAGCCAACCTGATTCTTTCCTTAGACAATTCCAATTTCAATTACATAGTTCTGGGTGGGATTTTTTTCCATAAAACTACCATCACAGCAGGATTTAGACTACAATATAGCTGCTCAGTGCTTTGTTGTCATTCTCCCTGCTTAAATTAAGGTTGTTTCTTAACTATACCTGTCTGCTTTACCTCTGTAGCAGCCAGGGATGCTTGGTCTCATATATGTTGTGGGAAAAAAAATTACCATCATTTTTTTTTGTTTTTGTCGGTCATAGGGCTTGAACTCTGGGCCTGAGCACTGTCCCTGTGCTCTTCAGCTCCAGGCAAATAAGAGTCTCACAGACTTTCCTGCCCAGGCTGGCTTTAAACCATGATCCTCAGATCTCAGCCTCCTGAGTAGCTAGGATTACAGGTATGAGTCACTGATGCCCAGCTTCCATCAAATTTTTAATACATAATTATTTTTTAAATGTATCTTCAACTGGGCACTGTTGGCTCACACCTATTACCCTAGCTACTCTTGATATCTGAGGGCCCCAGTTAAAAGCAAGCCCAGGTAAGAAATTTTATGAGACTCTTATCTCCAATTAACCACCAGAAAAGCAGAAGCAGAGCTATGAATCAAAGTGGTAGAGTATTAGCCTTAAGCTAAAGAGCTCAGGGACAGTGCCCAGGTCCTGAGTTCAAGCCCCACCACTGACCACAAAAAAAATATATCTTTGTCCATTTTCAATTAACCAAATTGAGCCACCATGTCACTACCTCCTGAGCTACATTTTCCTCAGTTGAAGGATGCTGTGAGCTGAATCAAGTCACCTCCCTGTACAGTAATACATATGTTGAACTGTTATTTCCTCAAAGTGTGACTTGTTTAGAGATAAGGACTTCAACAAGGTTATTAAATTAAGAATGAGGTTTCCCTGGTAGGCTCTAAGCTAATATGATTGATGTCTTGATAAGAAAAGGAAATCTGGACACAGACATGCAGAGGAGTAAGCCAGTAGTCAGACACCCAAGATGATCTAGGAATAGATTCCTAGAAAAGTTCATTTTCTTATGACTCTCAGAAGATAGTAGTAACCCCACTGACACCTTGATCCTAGATTTTAAACCTCCAGAGCAGTGAGAAAATACATTTGTGTTGTGTTAACCACCTAATCTGTGGTACTTTTTGTTATGGTATAATCCTAAACTTGTAGTGTAACTTCAAGGACCAGTTCAAAGGTCCATGGTGCATTCCTTAGCACCTGTGGGAAGGTCTGCTGGCCAAGGCTGACCTCCATTCTGACTTCACAGTGATTCTCAAGTTTCCATGCTGTCACAAGAGAACACACATGAGTGAAGACATGCACTTCTACATAATATGACACATCATCAGGTATATAAATCACCAAATTCGTGAAAATGAAAGCCCAGATCCGATCCTTTGATCAACCTGTGCATTGTATCATTTCAAGACACAACTCTCATTGTGGTTTTATTTATTTATTTATTTATTGACCAGTACCAGAGTTTGGACTTAAAGCCTTCGACTTGCCTAGGTGACTGACTCTTTACTACTTGAACCAGGCTTCCATTCCTCATTGTGGTTTTAGTTTGCAATTAATGTGATGATTAATGATGTCAAACATCTTTTCATGTGTTTAGTGGTCATTTGTGTGATGTGTGTATGAAAGAGAGAGACAGAGAGAGAGAGAGACAGAGAACCTGATACATTTTAAATCAATTAAGACCACAAGGTATCATTTTAATTAGTGTTTCTCAACTACAGACAATTTTGTAACTTGGAGGACTTTTGGCAACATGGAGGGTTTGCTATTAGCATCTATTACATAAAGGCCAGGAATGCTGCTAAACATCTTACAATTCATGGGTCAGGACCCCCCTCCCTTCAAAAAAAGAAAAAAAAAACTCCCCTGGATTCAATGTCAGTGGTGCAGATCCTGAGCACTATGTGATTAATGGACTTTTAGATATGCCTAAAGCTTTGCCAGGACCAAATAAGTTCATAGGAAGGCATTACCTAAGCCACATTCCCCCTTTACTTATCCCATTTCTGTCTCACATACTCTTCCCTCAGTGGAACATACTCTCTGCTCGTGTTGGCCGAAATCTTCCTTCTAACTCTGCTCTTTTCATAAATGAAATTCATTCAAGAAAACCTTTATGCCTCTTGTATTTATTGCGGTGATACGTTTTCCTGTAGTACTTAACACAGTTAGACAAAGATTTTTATACCTTCATTTGCCTAGTACTATCTCACCCATAATAGAAACTGCATGAGGACAGGAGCCAAAATATTTATCATCACTAGTCCAAAACATTAACACAATATCTGATAAGAGGCATCAATATATCTTTAAAGTAGGAATACTAAAAAGGTAAACAAATGGGTGGGTGGAAGGCAGGAAAAGAAGCAAATTATATTTTGGAAAATATACTTGCTACTTTAGGTTTGGAACCTAATAAACTGACATATAGCGTAGCAAGGAAAATTTTAAGCAGTGGTGAGAGATTTCAAACCAGTGGTCCAAGTCCATGAAGGAACTATGGGAGTTCACAAATACCAACTTAGCTGAATGAAAAGGAAGCATAAATGAAGAACAGAGAGCTGCCAGCGTCACCCTTGCCTCTCAAAGGCACTTGAAAACTATCACAAACATGCCATTTCTTCTACAGCTATGTGAGCTGCAGAAGCAATTTAGGAAGGTGGCTTTTTTCACACTTCTCTTTACCAGACTTCATGTAGGTACATCTCTTTGTTGGAACTTAATTGGCAGCCAGAGTCTTAGCTGGTAAATGTTAGTTCAGAAGTTTAGGTTTTATATTATTGAAAGTCCTATGAAGAGGATATAAAAAGGGATGGATGCAAAGTCTCAATGGTATTCAGCAGAGAACAACTGGGAAAGATCAAAGTTTGCATTTTTAAGTTTTCTCAATCTACTAGAGCAATTATTGAGTTTCTCTGTGGACTTCCAACACCTTTTAAAGTTTCTATGGCCATGTCTTTTAAATGCGCTATAATTAGCTTTCCAAAATCCAGTTCACAGAGAAGTTCAAAAGAAAATCTGATTTTATGTTCATAGCTAGCAAAATGGTCTCGTAAAACTTCTAAGTAACAATGCTGTGCCACCATATCTAGTTTTAGTATAAACATTTCCTTTGCTAACTAATCCTTTTCCCCCTGAATTTGCTCATAAAACTTCAAGGCAATAAAAAGAAACAAAACACTGTGAGCAAAAACAAGCTCTTAAAATGCAAAACAGATGTACGAGGTTTTTAATTGTCCTAATACCAAATGTCTGGGTTTTTGGTCTCATTTTATACAATAGATTGTTTCCCAATCTACAATATCATAGTTTCCTGATAAGTGTGGAGTATGTAATAAGTTTGTAGTATTTGTAAATACAGCAATAGTGTTTAGTAAATTTGTAGTATAGTATAAATATATAGTAAATTTAATCAGATATATTTAGTCAACATCAATTAATATATACACCTGAATCATTTTTCACGAATACAAAATAAAATTTTCCAAAATTGATATAAACATTTTGGCAAAGAGAAAATGAAATACTAGACCTTAAAAGAGATCAGAGAATTGGATTGTTGAGTTGTAATTTCTCTGTACAACTAAAGATAATAATAATAACAATTTTAAAAAGAGATCAGATGACAATAAGAAATGGCTCTTAAAGAGCCCCTACCTATCCTTTATATCTAAGTTCAGTTTGTTTTTTTTAAGTATTTCTGGCTTCTTTAGAATGTTATAAGTAAATAATCTGAGAAATAATGTGCACTAGTCCCTTTGCCTACTGAGATATAGGAGCACCTGGTTTTGATTAGGGGATCAGACATGAAATAGATTGTAAAAATTTGTAAAAGAAATTGTCCAAGCTTATGGAATGTATGGTAGGATGTAAAAGTCTACAAAATCTAATGTTAGCTCAAGTAACAGGAAAATGAACGTTCTCAGCTACGGAGAATATATTAAATGGAGACCCACAGTGCCAGTCAACAATCCACAATCAATCCCGTTCCATTTCTGCTGGTACTTGTTGCTGGTGATAACATGGAACAATTCTGATAAGGAAACATTTAACTATAGGTTACCATGTCTGCCAAAAAGCAAAATGTTCCTGTTCTGTTTAAATAATATGTGGGTAATATCTACATTAGTTGTTCTGAAGCTGGATAAGATGTTGTGAGTAGAACACTGTAAGCGCATTCACTTGTTTACCTTAAAATGGTCAATTTGACATTACATGAGTTTTGCTCTGATTTTTTTACGTGTAAAAATAAATGAATAAATATGTAACATGATTTTTTAAAATACAAACAGCTGGGCTAGAGGTATCTCTTGATAGACTATGCCTGTCTGACATGCACTACAACTGTGGGTTTAATCCCCAGCAACAAAACCCAAGAAATAGAACAAAAGAAGACCAGAGAGAAAAACATGTGTGAGAAAAAATATATCCCAGTAACAACAGAGTATGAGTCTGCTCTGCTATGCGAGTCACCCACCGCCTCTAGACATTGCAAGTCCTTACTAAATTACTAGAGCTGTGTGTCACTATTTCTTTGGGGGACATTCTGTATACCAGGCTTCATTCTAGCACAGATAAAGGACCTAATCAAGGCCCATCAAAACTAAGGATCAGTTACTTGTGCTATTATTATCCAGCAATTCCATGATAATAAATAGATGCTTTAGGCTGACGAAGTTTGGTTTGGTTTCATGTTCATAAGAACAAAACCTAGTAAAACCAACTGTGGGATTAGAAGTTACTGTTAGAAGGGCATTTGAGGACTGGAAAGGACTTCTTCAGCATGGGATGCTGTTTGGCCTTGGGTTGATATGAAGAGTGCTCACTTTGTGAAAACTAATTGAGCAAGACACAGGATTGGTACATTTTGTGGTATGCATGATACACTCTGACTACAGGCTTAACATATCTTCATTGCCTTCTTACAATGTTGTCTTCTCACATTTACAGTTACAGATTGTCAATGAAAAATTTACCATGTTCTCTAAACAGGAAAAAATAATGGACATCTGTGGGAGCATTTAAGCAGTTCTTTAGGGAGAACCTGCTTATTCTTCCAGTCAGAAATCCAAGCCAGGAGCCAGTGGCTCACACGCGTAATGTTATATACCTACTTGGAAAACTGAGATATTAGGATCACAGTTCCAGGCCAGCCCAGGCCAGAAAGTCCATGCACCTCCTATCTTTAATTAATTACCAAAAAGCAAGAAGAAGAGGTGTGGCTCAAGTGGCAGAGCTCTAGCTTTGAGTTAAAAAAATATAATGGATACCATCCATGCCCTGAGTTCAAGCCCCAGTACTAGTACAAAACAATTAAATAAACAAACAGAAAAGAAACAAGAACTAATATTTTAACAACCCTAAATAGCCTCAAACGCATCACTTTTGAATGTCCTGTTATATGTTATGCTTAATGGGATCCCCAGGCTTTCATTTTATAGGCAAGAAAGCAAGCTTTTATAGCTTTGAAAGAAGATCCGATTTGTGAAAGGTTTTAAGTTGTTTTAAGCATTCTTTTTCTGCTTAGAGGAGGAGATGAAGAAGAACTTTGGGAACAGAAAATAGGAGGTATTTTTTCCAAGTCAGCGTCAAAAGGAAAGACAAAATAGCCACCCTCATCAATGACACAGAGTCCTATTAGGAGACCTCTTTCATTTCCCCAATTACCATACTAGGATTTGGGGAGAAAAAAAACTAAAAAGAAAAACACATTTTGGGCTGGGAATGTGGCTCAGTGGTGGAGCACTTGCCTCTCATCCATGAGGCCCCTGGGTTAGATTCCTCAGCACCACATACACAGAAAAAGCCAGAAGTGGCGCTGTGGCTCAAGTGGTAGAGTGCTAGCCTTGAGCAAAACGCAGCTCAGGAACAGTGCCCAGGCCCTGAATTCAAACTCCAGGACTGGCAAAAAAAAAAGAAAGAAAGAAAAGAAAAAAGAAAAGAAAAGAATGAGAAAGAAAGAAAGGAATGAAGGAAGGAAGAAAGAAAGAGAGAGAAAGAAAGAAAGAAAGATAAAGATGCATTGCATGTCAACAATTCCAAAGAAATGGACAAAGATGGGTGAAGACATCAAGGATGTCTTCAGGAATCTCAAAAAGGGAGTCCATGACTATGTCATTGAGATCATTTGATTTCTTTAAAGGAATTTCTCAAAATGTAAACAAAAAAGATTAAAAATTAAATCCACCAATTTACACACAGGCCAGAGAGTTATGTCATCTGTCTGTCATACTTTCCAAGTTGATTCCCAAACTTGATCCCAGTGCTTTTCACAGCATGATTTCCCAGACCACCACCACCACCAGCAGCAGCAGCTGCATCCAAGAACCTGTGAGAAATGTAGATTCTCAATCCTACCTCAGACTCAGCAATCTGAGTGTGGCCAAGGCCTTGCAAGTGATTTTCAGGGATGCTTATGTGTGAGGACCACTACTCTATCCCATTGGCTAGCTGCAACTCTATCCCAACTAGTTGCAATAGAAAAGAACTGTTGACAGGACCACACTTTTGCAACAAGAAGCATCAAGGTTTCAGAGGGGAAGAAGCTATTTGCCTAAAGTTACACAGCTAACTGGCAAGAAAACCAGCAGGAAACACTGGCTTTTGACTCAAGATCTAGATCTCTTTTTATGGACAACTTTACAAAGATGCAGCAAAACAAAAAGGGTGAGATTAACTGTCAATTCTAGAAGGGCAAATATGAATTAGAAAGAATAGAGAGGGTACTCTCTAGGGAGCATAAAAGCAACACTAACAAAATCCACAGACCACAGAGAGCAAAAGAACCAAAGCACCTGCCAAGGAGTTCATCATGGTTCTGATAACTTGTCTCTTTGGTACAATTTAGGTTCTGCCTTTAAAGACAAGAATTGGCTTTCTCCCTGGTGCCTGTATCCTTCCCACAGAGAATCTCCAAAAACTCTTGCTATAATGCTCAAGAGTTCTTCCCCACTTCTTGTGATGATATTCTTGTGATGGTGTTCTCTGTTCTCAGCCCATCCTTTTAATCTCTTTCATCGTGGTGGCTTTTTGTTGTTGTTGTTGTTTTGTTTTGTTGTTTTTATCATTTATCCCTGCTGGGGACTTTATGCACTTTTTCCAAAACTCCAGGACATAGTCCATGGCTGTTACTAATAAGTGGACAATGAATATGTTACATAAATGCACATAATACAAATAGCCTCTATAGGCAATCTCAAAATGTATTTTCATACACCTGCATTCCCAAAGTCACATTGGCTGTTTTCTCCCAAATAAGAAATTTGAAGAATTATACTGAAATGTGATTTCAAATCATCACTCTACAAGAAATATAGAGCTTGTGACAAAGCTCCCATATATATATATATATATATATATATATATATATATATATATATATATATATTCAGCCGAGTCTGTTTCTCTCTTCCCTCTAACATTCACTCTTTCTCAGTAAACCCATCATCACATTTGCTCCCTACATAAAGATTTCAACATAGACAAGACTGGTCTATTTTTTCAACTGAGTTTTCTCTCTTGACCCAAAGAAAGCATTTAACGCATTTCTGATTTTACTGTTTAGATTCTCTTCTATTTACAAAAAGCTTCCGGTCCAATTAGGCTGGAACAGAGAAGAGAAACATGCAAAGTGTGTGGTAAAAATATGCACGTGCACATCCTTGCCTTGATTTAATAACTGGCAGAAGATTTCAAGGAAGCTGGAACTCATACTGCAAGTTCTGACTGCGCTTCCAACTGGACAAAATATACGCACAGACTCACTCGGCTAAGTAATTGAATTCGCTACCTGGAATATTTAAATTGTTTTCCGACACTGGAAATTGGCTTAAGAAGATTAAAGAAAAATACCCTGGAGGATAACAGGCTATAATTTACTAGGTAGAAAAATCTTTTCAGCAAGAAGAACGCTTTATTCTCCTATAACTCCTTCTGGTTAAGATACGTATGAGTCATCTGGATCTAAATTTCCTTGCATCTGACAGCTAGGCTTTATTCCAGTGGGTTGTTCTTATCACATCCTTTGAACGACACCCTATGGACTGCAACCATACGTGGATTCCCCCCAAGTTCACCTGTGTCCGGAGAGATCTACTGATGCCCACGGAGGCTCACTGTCTCCAGTGGAAGGCAGGAGGAAGAGGTCATTTGAAATCCTGGGGACTGAACTGTATAGAAAGCGCCCGAGATGTAGCCCCCCGCCTCCCGGGACTCTGCCCCACCCAACCTGGCAAAAAGGCTCAGGGACGTGGTGAGGGAACATCTTGTCTCCTCTGTTTCAAAGTGAATCCTCTAGCCATTGCGTTTCTCAAAAAAAGAAAAAAACATTGCCCTCCCTCACCTGTCTCCAAGCCCATGACTTCCTCCGGTACACCCTTCAGGCCCCCATCCCTCTACCCCCCACCGCCCTGGTGCTCAGCACCCCTTCCCAGGTGTGCGGACCCCAAGCCCCCCTAGCTCAGGAGTCAGGCGCTAAAGTTTGGCAGCACGACCACCTGTCGGCTGGACCTTTGTGTCCTCTGCCACGTGGGCTTGCAGAAAAGCCACCACTGTCGGAAAGACACTCGGGGAACCCCTGTCTTGTAGCAAAGGGGCAAAGGAGGTTAAAAGGGGGTGCACTAGCCGGCAGAGAAGGGGGCGCGCCTAGTTAATACCCTCCGCTTTCCAGCTGCCTCCAACTTTACACTCCTCACTTTCCAAACTCACCGGACCCGTCACCAGGCCATAAATAAATAAATAAATAAAGCCCGCCCCCCCCCTCTGAATCCACTGACACCCCCCCCCTTCTCCCCAAGACTTAAGACCCTGAAGGGGCGATTTGCCAGCCCCAGCCAGCCAGTCAACTCTGCACCCCCTGCCGAGCCGGGAGCGCGCGCAAAGCGCCTGCCCTTTGCTACCCACCTCCAGGGCTGTGCCCCCCCCCGCCCCACCGGGCGCCCTCAGGCCGCTCCGGCCCCACTCGCGACGTACCCATTGCATAACGCACCCCTCGCCCCACCCCCACGCAGCCCGTCCCCCCCCTCCCCGCCCGCCCCACGCTGTGCCCCGGCCGGCGAGCGCCTCGACACCGGGCCGAACCCCGATACTTACATCATCCCACTTGACGAATTTGGTGCCTTTCTTGAGGCTGTCCGACACGCACACGGGCTTGAGTTGCAAAGCGTGCACTCCGGGCTGAGCCCCAGCCATCTGGGCTCATCGAGGCTCCGGGCGGCCCCCGGGCGAGCTTGGCGGAGACCGGGCGCGCGGAGCGCTGGGGCGCGGGGCTCTCCTCGTCTCTGCTCCCGAGGTGCCGGACTCCGCTTCCCACCCCGACACACACACCCCACCCCAGGGGGCCGGCTTCTCTCCCCCTCCCTCCCCGGCCTCCTGGCCTCCACCTCCCTCGGTCTCTCTCGGTCTCTCTCTCCCCGAAGCCGATCAGTAGGCAGGGCGCGCGGGGGCGCAGTGCCCAGCCATGCCCATGCCCCGGGCGGGACGCGGGCTTGGAACCCCGCGGTAGATGGTGAGGCTCTCGGAAGACGAAAAGAAGCCGAGCCGGGCTGCCAGCGGCTGCCGAATCCTGCTCCTCCTCCTCCTCCACCGCAGCCGCCGCCGCCTCAAAGCGCACACCATTCAGCACATCCTCTAGACACAGAGGGAGAAAGCGAGTGACACACGCTCGGCGGCCCCCTCCTCCTCCTCCTCCTCCTCCGGCTCCTTCCCCTCCTCCCTCTCCTCCTCCTCCTGCCAACCCCCCCTCCCTCCCTCCACACCTCCCTTCGCCGCCACCCTCGATTGCTCACTCGCCCCGGTCCTTCCTTTCCCCCCCCCCCTCTCCGCGCTCCCAGCCCAACTTTGCGCGCTGGGTCAAGCGCCGGGAAGCGGGGATGCAGCGACACCTCCCGGCTACTAGAACCTACTGCAGCCAACGCCTGCGCCTCCAGCGCGGCCTCTGAGTATGCCCTGAGCCCTGGGTGACCGGCTAGCCATGGCGGGTCCCTTTAGAGGTGCTCTCCAGGAGAGAAACTTGGGTGCCACCCTGCAAAGCATCTCTGTGCCTTTACCTGGTAGGGAAAGGTGGGTGTTAGGAGGGAGCCCAGGCAGTCCACAGCTTCCCTTTGTTGTTGGAGCTCTCCAGATTTTTCTTTTTCCTCCCAAGAGAACTGGTATTATTAGCAGGGAAGAGAGCAATTGAGAAGCTTGGTAGAAGAGCTCTTCAGAGAAATCTCTACGTGCAGGAGAGCTGGCTGTGCGGTGGGGAAACGGTTAAGTGGTGTTGGTTTGTTGTTGTTGTTGTTTTTGAGGTAATAAGTTCGTCCTGATGAAAGCAAAAGTTTTATTTCCCAAGAAAATAGGTACCATCTTTCCAGGATACACCCCAGCCCTGCGCTCGCTCGCTCTCTCTCTCTCTCTCTCATGCACATACAGACGTATGCACACACACGCACACGTGTGTGTGTGTGTGTGTGTGTGTGTGTATAAACTTGCTCATTATGGAGCATCGATCTAGGAATGTAGTTTGTTCTCTTTCACAGAAGTGGTGGAAGGACAAGAAAAAACGGATCAAATTTTCAAAACTGATTAATGCCAAATGTTTGGTAGTATATGAAGCAGCTGAAACTCTCATCCATTATTGGAGGGTGTGTAGATCGTAAAGCTACTTTGGAGAATAGCTGCTTATAAACTTGAACGTCCACTACCCAGACATTCTACTAGATTTTGTAGTTGTTGTTTGTCCCCCCTCCCCCAGAGGAATTGAAAATGGCTGGGTGCTGGTGGCTCAGGCCTGTAATCCTCTCCATTCAGGAGGCTGAGAACTGAGGATCAAGGTTCTAGCAAGCCAGGGCAGACAAATCCTGACTAATTAACCACCAAAGATCCAAAAGTGCAGATGTAGCTCAAGTAGTAGAAGCCCAGCTTTGAGTGAAAGACCTAAAATAAAGCTTGAGGCCCGAGTTCAAGCTGCAGTACCAGCAACACACACACACACACACACACACACACACACACACACCTATATAGACTTGTCCAGTAACATTAGTAGCTTTTTTCATAATAATTCCAAACAGAAAAAGAATAAAATATTCATCAACAATGGAATTAGTAGACAAAAACTGTCATTATGTACAAACTGAAATCATCACTCATATGAACAGGCAAGGATAGATGACTGTACAAACCTTAAGCTTACTGAAAGAAGCCAGACACAGCCGACTACATTCTACATTTCTACATGATCCCATTTGTAGGAATTCCAAATTAGGCAAGCTATTCTATGGTGATAGAAAGCAGTACAGTGGTTACCTGTAGCTGGCAGTGGTCAAAGTTTGACAAGAAAACAGAAAAACAAGACACTAGCAAACTACTGAGTGAACAGAACATTCTATAACATGTATATTTAGATTTATCAAAACTCAGGATGTAACACATCTCAAAAATGTCAAATTGAGGGGAAAAAAGATTAAGAAAGGAAATAGAGGAGAAAAAGAGAAACATTACCTTCTCTTATTCTTTTATTTTCCCTACCCTCTGCCCTTAGGGTCTCTATGGACCAAAGTTTTTAACCTGAGTCAAAAGATTACCAAAAATCTGATGGGGAACTTTGCTATTGAATATTTCAATGCATCCAAACATTATTCCTGAGACAGGCATAATGGCACATACCTGTAATCCAGCTAATGGGAATTTGTAGAAGCAGGAGGATTACACTCAGGCCAGCCTGAGTAATGAAGGAGACACTTATAGCTCAGTAACTGAGCACTTACTTAACCTATATGAAAATATAAGATCCTGGGTTCAATTTACAGTTCCACTTTTTTTAAATAAATGTATTAATCACCAGCTATATAGTTGGCCTAATTATAATCACCATGGGAAATCTGATGAACAAAAACATTGACTCGTGCTTACATCATGGTCTTGCTTTGTAACTGGAAGCCTTCTTCCACAAAGGCTTTCATTAAAGACTGGCTTGATACCTGACACTGGTGGCTCACTCCTGTAATCCTAGCTACTCAGGAGGCTGAGATCTGAGGATCACAGGTCAAAGCCAGCCCAGGCAGAAAAGTCCGTGAGACTCTGATCTCCAGTAAACCCCCAGAAAGCCAGAAGTGGCACTGTGGCTCAAGTGAGAGAATGCTTGCCTTGAGCTGAAGAGCTGAGGGACAGCACCCAGGCCCAGAGTTCAAGCCCCACAACCAACAACAACAACAACAACAAAAGCTTGTCTTTGAATGTGGCTTGTTTTATTGGCCCCTAAGTTAATACCTGAATCCTGCTCTCCAATGGTCTTGGCTTGCTAGTAAAGTCACACAGGACTCATTCTTACAGTAATCTTTACCTGAGAAGACTGGAGCCAAACTCTGTTTTCAGGGATCCAAGCTTTCTCAGTTATCCTTACAATGGATCCTGCCAAATTCTTTTGTTCTTTCTTTTCCTTTTCTCTCATTTATTATTCTGTGACTCAATGGTAAGACTATTGAGCAAATAAGTTTTAATCTACCACGGTAGCTTAGAAAAACAAAGGAGATTAAGGCTGTACCCCCTAAAGGGGGGGGGAATTTAGAGAGTTAGAAGTGGGCTCTACCCCCCCATTCATCCCTGTTCTCTAAGACCTTATTCAGGCCTCTCTGTATCCACACAGTATATTTTAGTACTTTATAGTTTTTGATAGGATACACTGTATTTATCCTCCTCACTGATGTTAGGAAATGTGACATTCTTTGTCCAAAGAGGTATTTGAGATGTGATATGAACAAAGGCTTAGAACAAGCTTGCAAGGGAGAGCTTGTGCTCTAGGATTCCTCATTACTCACATAAAACACACCTGCATCTGGGAGCCTCTGACCCAAGGAGGCATAGTAAAAAAAATACCCTAGGCCCAGATTGCAGCTTGGGAATATGCCCTAATGGAATCCATCCTAGGTCTGCCAGAACCCATCCAGCCTGAAGACCAACTGAGCTAAGTAATAGAAGCTCATCTTTGAATGTGGCTGAGTTAGGGGTCATTTGTTATGCACCATTATCATGGCAATGGGATGGTTGAGTGTTTCATGAGGCATCCTTTATCCCTGCCAGCTGTTACAGTGAATATCTAGGTAAGAGAGAGAGAGAGAGAGTAAAGCTGTAGAATTCTGAGTAAGGATTATCATCAAAACAAACTTGGACTGCAGGATTTCTTCTACCAGCAAAACAAAAACAAAAACAGACATGTGCAGCTTGGTATAGAAGGACTGCAGAATAAATCACTTCATCCTGAGGATGAAGCTTGAAACAAGTTTGATTTGACTCCCTCATTTCCCACGCCTTTTGTTAAGGATACAAGACTGAAATGTTGTTTTTAACTATGAAGATTTTTGTCATGCCAAGGGACCTGCAAGATCATCCAAGATTGTATGAGCCAGGCCTGTGATCCATCAAATTCAGTGCTTTGTTCTGGGTTGAAACAATAGGAAGGCCTGTGTTCTGTGAGAGCCTGGAATTGCCCTCTGGAATGTCAGCTTCAGGGAGTTGGCAAAGCTAGCCATTATTGAGCACTCGATAGAGTCCAGAACACTAAGCTGAGCACTTCCCAGACACTCCATTATATAACCCTTATATATAACTACTTATATATAACTACTCACCAGACCTCTCCACCCTCTTTGTCTTGTAAGAAAACCCTTGTGTGTTTAGCTGGCAACCATGCTTAGGGAAGGTGGCCTCTTCTTTCCAGGGAATAAACCATGATTGGTCCAAACCAATTATAGTAATTCCATTGTTCGTTGTCTGTATCTGGTTTAAAAGGTATGTGAGGGATCCAGATCTCTAGATATCTTATCTCTTCTCTCTTACTATCCTTCCCTTCTCCCCCCCCCCACTTCCTTTCTTCCACTCTCTGCCTCATGAAAAAGCAAATATCAGGATATGCAAGATACAAAGAGCCTCACTCCTTCCTAAGATCCTTGACCCTTTGAATCATCCCTAGATTTCCTGATAAAGTGGTAAAGAATACCCTTTCTGGCTCAGCTTTTATCACATTATTCTTGGCTCATCTGATGAATAAACTGATATATATGCATGGTGTTTGTGCTCAGTATTTTACTCATTATAAAGCGTCAAGGCTTGGGGCTGGGAAGGTGGCTCAGTGGTAGAGCGCTTGCCTTGCATGCCTGAGGCCCTGGGTTCGATTCAGCACCAACCACAGAAGCAAAGAAAAGAAAAAAGCCGGAAGTGGCACTGTGGCTCAAGTGGTAGAGTGCTAGCCTTGAGCTGAAGACCTGAGGGACAGCGCCCAGGCCCAGAGTTCAGGCCCCAAGACCGGACCCAGGAAAAAAAAAAAAAAAGCGTCAAGGCTTAGATAAGTGAATTAACCTCAAAGTCACCCTAAGTCTTTGGAACTGACCCTTGTGACTAGGAAGTCTGGTGTTAGGACCTGACTCACATAACCGCCACAGTAGTCACTTCTAGAACTTATCACACAGATGGAAGTACTTTCTCCCTACCTTGAACCACTGTATAATACAAATGTTCTCAATTGTCCTAACAACTGGGCTGTAATATGTAGCCAAATCTCCTACCAGTTCATAACACATGAGAAGCCTGCCGCAGTGGGAATGGACAGGTGTCAGGATTTGAGTAGTGGCATAATTGAACAGCCAGTTCTACCAATGGCTGCCTGTGGGACCTTGGGAAACTTTCTTAACCCTTCTGAGATGTACTGTGCTAATACATGTGACGAACAAGACTGATGAGAAACCATTGTTCTAAGCATTTTTACACTCTTGATGCATTCATCTTCACATTAATCTTATCAACTAGCTTCCAATTATTATTTTATAATGAAGCTTCCTTGAGGAAGCTGAGGCAGGAATGAATAAACTGGTTATCCTGGCCCTGAATATCTTCCAGCTAATAAGCGAAAGAGCTAGAAATCAAATCCTGGAGGTTTCTGACAATTTAATCACCACACTAAGCCATGTTAAAGAATGATTATAATAGAGCTCAAATAAAATTGTGCAAGTAAGTCTCTGTCACATAGTGTGGACCAATAGTAGTTAACACACTTAATATTATTCTACAATTATATTATTTACCTTTGTGAGCCCTAAAATAACCCTTTGAGTCTTCACAGATAGCATTGTCATGCTGTAGTCTGTGATTTAGCCAGCTTCTTTCTGCCTTCATTGATCCTATAAACTTCATTCATATCCATTTTCATCCCTCACCTTCTAGAATAGAAAAGCTCTTTTCTATCATGAATAAATGATTGCTAATTGCTTGTAACCATCAAGGGTCCTCTAATTTTTTCGTAAAATAGTGGAGAGAGATGAAAAAATACTACCCTAAACCAGCTTTGTAATAACCACATCTGTGTTACAGTAAATAGTCATTGGCACATAAAACCTTCCATGTGTGCTGCTTCCTGAAATTTCCCTGGCTGGCTGACTGGCTGGGACAGAGATGATCGCTATGGTGACCTTGGGAGCTAAGAGTCAAAGAAAGCTGAGCTTCCCTTACCCAGAGTCCCTGAATAGCTCTGTGGAAAGTCACCCTGATGAATTGTTCCCTGGCCCCAGAGTGATATGAATAAGAAATACATTTCTAGAGTATTTGAGCCAAGAATTAAATGTCACTGGCATCATGATTATTATTGCATTTCACATTAATAGAAGAGATAAGGTTTACGCATCTGAGATGGTAAATAAGGAAATGCATCCTGATGAAATTGCCAAGTTCTGACTCATGAGGTCTCTTGTCCAGAGAAACAAGGAGACAGGCAGGGCCTCCAAAGAAGACAACCGAAAATTATCACCAGCACATGGAAAAGAGCCATACTTTCCCTTCCCTGGAGACGCTTAGTTGTACCCTTTCCTAGCAGCAAAAATGTATTTCTCCAAATTTTATCACACAAAAGATAAAAGCTTTTCAGATTGCTTTAGTTAGGTTACAAAAATAGTGGGGGTTTTTACCCATTCATGAAAAAATAAGAAAAAATGACCTTACATTCATTTAAGCTCTACTTTATCCTTCATTTAAATCAAAGGCTTTCACAGAAATTGGCTGATCGCCTTAAACACACTTCCAAAAAAGAATTTGGAAGCTCAGATCTAAAAATGTTTAAGAAGAAATACTCAGCAGAATAGGAATTTCACAGAAAATGGAGGCATTAGAGAAAGTAGACAGCAGAAACAGTGTCTCAGAACTGACAAGCCACATTTACTTTACCCAGTGTCCTCTGTCCATTTCTGATCCCTCAGGTAGAGTAAAGATGACACACGAGTCAATACACAGTTTTTGTGCCCTTTAACTTCCAGATATAACTCTAAAATTACACTCTATTTTTACAAAAATAAGAATCAGCACAATCCTAATTCTCTCTCACCTCAAATAAAACCACCATGTGTGGAGTCCCTGGGCCTATCAATGTGTATAGACAAAAGAATCTAAAGATTTTAGATACACTAAAAACAATAGCAAGAAAGAAAAAAACAAGTCGTGTGATTTTCTTTGTTTCTCTTGTATGTTCTTCCCACACAGTATAATCCCTGTTTTCACTGTATTTGATGTCTGTGCGCTGCATATTTCTAATTTGGGGAGGGAAAGGGAAATAACAAAATGCTGAAACAAGGATACAGGTTGACCCATTGTAACAATGAGATGTACAAAATACTATGTTGAAAGTTGAAAACGAACTTTACAACTTGGGAGTGGGAGGGGGGAGTTGGGGAGGTGGGGAGGGAAGGGATGGTAGGGGAAAAACAAAGGAGAGTTAACAATGCTCCATAGGAAATGGACTCACCTTACCCATGTAACTGTAACCACTCTGTACACTATTTTTACAATAAAAATATTTAAAAAAAAGAATCTAAAGATTTTATTTCAATCTTTTGGATCCCTATAAGTAGATCCACATTTTAAAAAAGCAGTCTAGCATTTTTGTTGTTTGGAGTGATAGTTCTTTTCCAAGTTAAGCTGAAATGAAATGCTTCTTTCTTCTGATAACAAAGATTTCAATCACCATTTCTGACACAGTAGAGGTAGTATATACATATATATAAATATATCCATCTATTTCTATTTTTTTCAAGGATTTTTAACAAATGTCAACATACCTTTATTTCAATTCTGGCTTCTCTTTTGACCATTCTTTTATTTCCCTGAAATTAACTGGCTTTTGGGAGCTAAGAAGAAACGCTTAGTTATAACGTTGGTTATAACAACACACAAAGGAAATGGTATGGAGAAAGATGAGTGAGAAGGATGGAAGGGATGGCCTTGATCAAGATGCATTGTGCTCACAACCTGACTTTTGGCATTGAAACCTCTTGTACAACTAATTAAAAATAAATTAACTTAAAAAGCATACTAAGGAGCGGGAGGGGGAAAAGTCACTATTTAAAGAAGTGGTCAGAGATTTCTAGCTGGCACCCTGCATCCATTCTCCTAGATCCACTAGGAGAGCAGGAAACCAACTTCATTTAGTATAGCAATGTACTTTCCTCACCTTCCCACATCTTCCTTCCTGCTGCCTGGAAGGCCCACTTGATTGTTGGAGCTCCAACCATGAAATGACCATGAGAATTTAAGCCAGGAGCTATTGAAACAAAGCAGGATTAGAAGTCCTTGGGTCTCCCAACTACCATGTTGCCCTGTGTCACCTATATTTCACATAAAAGAAAAAAAAAAGAATTTCTATCTTTTTTTAAACTCCCATTTTTTGGGAGCTTTCATTTATGCAGTCACAACTAACCTTACCCAACCAACATAGATGGGAACACTGGAAGCATCTAGTACTATTGGTTTGTTCCATCGTTTTCTAATTGCCTTTCAATGCTCTTTCAAACAAGTTGGAAGAAAATATTTTTTGGAATTTTTTCTATATCATTTTTTGCAGGGTCTGTTCCTGAAAAAAAAATCTGGTTCTCAGTTATTCTATTAAAATTGGAAATAACTTTATCCTGGACTCTCTAGGATCTGTATAGAAACCTTAGTTTTCATGGAAAGGAATTTTCCTCCAAGTATTTGTGAGCATAGACCATGTGGGAGCTAGCATAATGATGCATTTTATTAAAAAATCAGTCCCCATGCTACCATAGCAGCTATGTAATTAGAGTAGGCATCACCATTTATGTCAAATCTGGGCTGATTTACAGACACCGTGAAGTCTCACTTTTCTTACTTGAATATTGTTTTGTATGTGAATGTTGGCATTATGAGATGCTAGGGAATCGACAGATCAAGGCTTTGCATACTTTCATTCTTCATCTAATTAAATAGCATGACAAAAAATAGATTTCAGTTGCCTTTACATTTTAAGGACTAACATAAATAAATAACCCACCCTTGTTGACTCAGTTTTGTGATGCCAAACAGAGGTATATAGAGAATATTATTGAGCTGGGATTTTGCACACATCAAAAGAGCTACCAGGTTAGCCCTTTAAACCTTTGAATCAATTGAATTGAATTCAACTTGCAATTATGCAACTATTTTTGGAAATGTTATACATCACATAATCATTTTATTTCCACTGGAACATATTAAATATCAGATACACATATGTAAACCTGTACAGGGTGTGGGAAAGAACAGCTAAGCCATGCAACAGATGGCAATAGTTATACTACAAATAAAAGATTAACTTCGAAAATAATGTGCTTAACATTATAGTAAAAAGTTCTCTTATTAGCATATACAAAATGCCCTTGTTTTCTTACACAGAGAAAGGAAAAAAAAAGAAACTAAATCTTGAAAAAAAAATGTACTCCTGATTCTTTCACAGTGAATTGAGGTATGATGATGCTAGTTTCTGATATCTATTCAAATTAATTTTATTAGAAAGAGGATAAACTTTGAATATTTGGATGGGGGAGGGAGGAGGGAAGAGATTGGGGGGCTGGCTGGAAATTGTGGGGCTTGTATTCAGTGGCCTGGACACTGTCCCGGAGCTCTCTTTGTTCAAGGCTAGTGCTCTACCACTTTGAGCCACAGCACCATTTCCAGTTTTCTGGTCGTTAATTGGGGATAAGCATCTTCTAGATTTTCCTGCCCAGGCTGGCTTTGAACTGTAATCCTCAGATCTCAGTCCCCTGAGTAGCTAGGATTACAGACATGAGCCACCAGTGCCCAGCTATAATCTTTGATTTTATGACAGAGATAGGCCAACATTTTTGGCAAAGGTCAGAGAATAAATATTTTGGGGCTTTTGGACTATATGGTTTCCATCACAGTTGCCCAATTCTACCATTGTGGGCTGAACACACTCATAAACAATGTGTACATAAAAGTGGATGCATCTGTGTGTGTGTGTGTGTGTGTGTGTGTGTGTGTGTATTTCAAATTTATCCCTCTTTTCCTCCACTATGGTGTAGGCTAGAGTCTGCCAAGTCCTAATTTACAAGAAGAAACAGTGTCAAGATTTCTTCAACCTTGCACTATGTCCTTAAAATAATTAAACCTTTATTGCTAATAAATGTGCCAACTATTTATTTAATGTGCCAGCTCTTTCTCTGTGGTATAAAACATATAGATTTAATTAATTCCACTCACGTTGTATAAACCGAAAGAAGTAAGCCCAGATAACACTGTGTATCTGAAGCCAGGATATATCTTATAGATGATGACAGAACAAATGGAAATAAATGAATATAAAATTTGGGCCTCTAGCTTTGTGTAGCAACAAAAGCAAGCAATTAGCAGCAAAATCCTCACTATGGAAAAACATCTAAGGATATCACCTCGCAAAATACATTGTTCTCCATAAAATAATGTTTGAGATGTATGATTTATAACTGTGCAAATTAATTTTGTTAAACATTTGATGTGGTATTTCATCTTGTCAACTTGATCAGCTTAAGGATGCCTAATAGATTAGAGAGATATATCCCTGGTTTTGCCTGAGGGGGCATTTTACTTAATCATAGATAGATCCAAAATTTGAACATTGCAATATGGTAAAACAGTGGAATAGGGAGCCTGGTTAGAGAATGTACAAGACATTGGGAAGATGTCTTAAGTGATATATATATGCATATATATATACATATAAATATAAAACCTGGCTCCTTACTGCTGTGGCTCACTTTGTTTTAATAGGTGATTGTAGCTGGGCAAAAAAAAAATATTTTTTTCATGTTGAAATTCCAGGAGAAATTTACCAATCATTTAGGAATTTCCATTAGAATATGGTTTTGTGTGTTTTGATAAAGATCGAAGTTGAACCACATGAGAAATTTCACCATCAGGTGTTTAGTTTGTATGTTCAGAAAACTAGTTGTCTTAATGCTTTCTCAGTGCAAATCAGGAAATCAAAAAGTTGCTAATATTTCATATTTTACTTTCAAATATTGTGACTAAAACTTACATAATTATTTACCCTCTTTGAATATATTTAATTTTTTTATCTCTCAGCTAGTCAAAGGCTTTTATAAATTTTAATGAGACCAATTAAAACACTTCATCTTTAAAAGGTATATCCTATATTCATACTCTTTTTTTTTTATTCCAGGGGGAGGAGGCAGGAGAAGTTTAGTCAATGTTTTCCTGTTCATTTGCTTTCTAAAGTTGTTTAACAGGTTTGAGTTTGCAAGAATGTGAGATAAAAATCTACAGATAAAAGCTAACCAAAGAATAGCACTACTTTACAAAAAAAATACATTTCACATCTAGAAAATCATTGTTTGGTAATGGCGATGCAGCTTCTATGCCAGCACGTGTATATTTGTATGTGTGTGTTTGTGTGTGTATATGTGTGTGTTCACATTTAAAAGACTTGACAATATCAGGAAATATTTAATTTTTAATCACCGTAAGCCAAAAAGTAAGGCCATATCTAATATTTTTAACATTTTTATTGTCCTCAAATTGTAGAAATATTTTGTTTGGATAAATCAAAAAAATCTACAAAGCCTCGTAGCAAGAGAATCAGCCTCCTGACCAACTCTCATTCAGTTTCCATTTTTTCAGTTATAAATAGTTTCAACTATGTTAGTCAATTCTTTGGACAGTTAGCTCTAAATCTTGATGTATTGTGTTCTTACGTGTATACTCTATCCATTGTATATTTACTTCTCAGGAGACTGCTGTTTCATTAACCTCTCCCCATCTTTTCTCTGCTCTCACTCTCTTACAATGCATATGAGATTGTCTTAATTTGGGGAAAATCAATATTTTGTGTTTATATTGTTGTTAAATGTTATGCAATATATACTTCTAATAGCTCAGGACAGAAGTATACACATATACATTCACAGTTGAGACTCAGTTATGCAACTGTCATAGTAATTTTTTAAAATTTCTTTCCTGATGTTTTATTCTGGGTAACTTATTCTCTCATTTGATCAGCTTGTTTTATCTCAGTTGCCAAAAGCTCCCTGACAGGAGTGCAGACATGTTGGGAATTCTGTCAACATCATCTTCTTGAAGTCATCTTTTCTTAGATGTCTGTTTACCCTGCTCCAACCTGGATTCTGCCCCAGTATCTACTTAAGTTTCCCTTTAGTAGCAAGCTGAGAGTTCTCTTTGCCTTCTCCATGACTTGGCACTTCTAATTTTTGTCTTCTTCATATTTGCCTATTCTTGTCTTACCTCTTGCTTTCAAGGGTTTTTATTTTTATGCGACCTTTCAAGAAGATATACAGGCAGGTAAATTATTTGAGAACTGACATGTATGAAAATGCATTTATTCTGCCCTTAATTCATGCTTCATCAATAGATTGCCTGAATAGAAAATTCCTACTCTATTTACCAAATTCTATCGGAATTTAAAGGGCTCGTGTTCACATTTTCCTCTTTGCTATCACATTTTCATTTTAATTTTCATCTTAGTCTTTTTTGTTTTGTTTTTTTTTTCATTTGGTTACATTCTCTGTTGGTGCTTTGTCTCCATTTTCTTTTAGCAGTACTACTAAATTCCGATGGTCTTTCTTGATCCTTCATGTAACAACTATTCATTTTGTTTTATTTTCTCTTTGGAAACTTGTGAGATCTCTTTTTGGTCCCTTGAGTTCTGAATTTGTTAGAATTTTGGACTTGGATTTGTATTATTTTCATGTACTTGGTACTTATTAGGTTCTCTTAACTTAGAAAATGTCTTATAATTCTGAGATATATGCTGGAATTATTTCCATATTATTTCTTTTCCTTCATTTTTTTCCCTCCTAGAACACATCACATCTTTGGGTATCATACTTCCTCGATTTGTCCTATAATTTTCTTATATGATCTTTCCTGCATTCCATATCTCTCACATGTGGAATTTTCTATTTTCCCTGTCAACTCTTCTGTTCTCAATTTTCTTTTCTGCTATCATGTTTTGGTTTTGAAGAACTCTTCTTATTTTTCCAAATAGTCATTTTTATAACATACTTGTCTCCTTTGTCTAATTTCCAAATCCTTCCACTGTTAACCTAATTTGCTTACTTTTAATGTCTTCTATTGCTTAGCTTTTGTTTCATCAAATTACTTTTTGTTTGTTTGTTTTGTGTCCATGTTTCATATCAGACACTTGCTCCAGCTAGTTGATAATATTTGGCTGCCAGTGTTTTGGTTTTTGTTTTGTTTAATTGTTGTTTGTTTTCTGGTCCTGAGGCTTGAACTCTAGGCCTGGGCACTGTTATTGAGCTCCTTTTATTCAAGGCTATCACTTGAGCCACAGCGCCATTGCCAGCTTTTTCTATGATTAGTTGGAAGTAAGAGTCTCACAGGGACTTTCCTGCCCAGGCTGGGTTCAAACCATAATCCTCAGATCTCAGCTCCCTTCCCCCTGCCAGTACAGGTATCATCAGCACCATGCTGCCAGTATATTTTAACATAGGAGAGAGAGAGAGAGAGAGAGAGAGAGAGAGAGAGAGAGAGGGAGGGAGGGAGGGAGGGAGG
>NW_012267229.1:7407049-7430320 GCF_000151885.1 Dipodomys ordii
GAGGGAGGGAGGGAGGGAGGGAGGAAGGAAGGAAGGAAGGAAGGAAGGAAGGAAGGAAGGAAGGAAGGAAGGAAGGAAGGAAGGAAGGAAAGAAAGTACTCTGATTGCAGACTGTAGTTGCATTGGGCATGTCTCTGGCTTGTGCTACAGGATAATCAGTCTGGGTATTCAGGAACAATGTCAATATGAATATTTTTGCCTTTTCTGTTATGTTGGTCATATGTACTCTAGAAAGAATTTCTATGAGTTAGGAATTTGGTGCATTACATTCAATTCTCTGCTTTTTTCCCCCATCATTTTCTTTGCTGGCACTAGGATTTGTATTTCACGTCTTGTACTTGCTCAGTTTTCTTACCTTCTCTGCTAGTATTTTACCACTTAAGCCATGCCTCCAGCTTGACTTTTTGCAGATTTTTTGTGAGGGGAGGAAGTGGTTGGTTTGTTTTTTCAGAAATGGAGTTTTTATCCCTGGATTGGCTTTGTACTCAGTCTCTTGAATAGCAAGGGTCCAAGCATGAGACATTTGTGTACAGCAAAGATGATGATTTTACTTTTTTTACAGGAGGAGAAGGAAAAGGTGGTACTTGCATTTGACCTCAGGGCCTCCTACTTCCTAAGAGGATATTCTTACTACTAAGCCATACCTCTAGTCTTTCCATGGTGTCTTAAAGCCCTAATAGAACTAGTAGAAACATTACAGGTTAATGAATAACCATTTTCCCCACTTCATAACTGGTTAGAAAGCTGGAGACTCCTTTAAATGCACTTCTGCTTCATTTTCTTACTTCGACCTTTCTCTTAAGAGTTGCCAAGCATTTAGGCTTTGCTGAATTTGGAATACCGAAAATCACCAATGAAGTTATAATCACTGTTTTCTTCATTAAGTCATTTTCTATTTTGTAGGCATTTCATTGTGTTATTCGTTGTATTTTCCCAATAATATTCTTTAATTTTGTTATATTCATATTCAATATAAGTGAAACCTTTGTTGTTAGCAAAGACCAAGTTCAAACAAATGTTTGAACTTGATCTGAATTCTTCTTTGGTGCATCATGCTTCAGTAAAGGAACTGACTGCAGAAACAAAGTATTTTGACCAAACTTTCCCCTACATATATATACATATATATATAGATATATGATATATATATATATATATATATATAGTACTTAGAGAGGTAAGTAAATGTGTCATAGTGCATTGTGCTCTTTTTATTATGCATAATACAAATGTGCCCATTTTCAGAGCATATTTGCAAATATTAATAAGTAAAGATAACTTTCCTCTGGTACAAGTGAAATGGAAGCTTTCAGATAATTATATAAATTTTTTCTCCATATTAAATGTAATATTTAAAATAAATACTGACTCAAACATTATCCTGGTAAAGAAGAGTGTCACATCACTAGTTCCTAACTCTAACTTGATTCCTCAAATAGCACAAATGGGATGTTTCACATATTGAAAAATGCATGTCAGCCAAACTTTTAGATTCATAAAAATATTTGGACTGCCTTATAGATCCCTCTAAGTACAAATTTGGCTTGCCTATTTCTGCGGCATGCTGGTGTGTAGCAATCTCCAAATTTCTGAAGCTTCCCAGATGTGTGTAAGCCTTTGAGTGTTGCCATAAAAACAATGAAATCAAGTAGGGTGCTAGACTGAATGTAAAATAAAAAGTCCAATTCTCCAACTTTTTCTCTGTCTACATTTTTTTTATATTGTGATTTTGTAGTTTCTTCCATCCAGGCATGGAGTCCATTGGCAAATGTATCCTTTAAATCTAGGCTAGTCTTAAGACCAGAAAAAATGAGGGCAGAGTAGTAGTGATTTCTGAGCATAAATCTCAATGATGCCCAACCAACATGAGGATAAGCCCTGGCTAGCTTGTTGGAGTCAGAAACCAAAGGCAGAAAGCTTAATTCTTGCAGTTGAAAATCTCCTAGACCAGCTTAGAGCTATACTACTTCTAAATGTGTAAGATAACCCATCCAAGGTTAAGAGAGCTGCCTCCCAATCCACAGTTGCTTAGACCTCATAGTGGGTCTGGCCTGACCCACATAACCAGCAGTATCAAATGTTCCTCCTTTTAATCCAGAGTTTTAAGTGTTTATCATAATCTATGGCTACAGCAGCCGATGACTATTATGAGTATGGATATCTCTAGCTAGTCAACCCAAATCTGACTATGCTTATAACAGATTTGCTATTGTTCTAAATCCATTCTTGCATGTTTTATTGTTGTTGTTGTTTGCAACTTAGAGTTTACTTCTTCGCCAAACTCATTGAGGTCATACCTTTTTATTGGTTCATTTTAGAAATACCAAAACAATTCTACTTTTGCAGATTAGGATTATGACTTTGATATTAGTCAGGAGTAGCAAAACATGATTTATGTAACATAGCAATGAATTGACGTAGCAAATATTATGACTCACCACCTACACAAACTTCAGGAGTCATTTTCATTTAGTAGAAACAGAAGTAAATGCCTTTCACTCTCTCTTTCTTGTTTCCTTTCCTTTCTCTCTTCTTTCTTTGTGTGTGTGTGTGGGGGGGGTTTGAACACCCAACTCCATTCAGAACTACTACTGAGCCATGCCCATTTCTATAGATTCTAAAGTGTTTATTGAGTTCATCTGAGGCTTACAGTGATAAACCAGTTGTGGTTCATCCCAGTTTTTAGACACAAATGCCAAAGGCTTAAGTTTGGCCCTTTATTTGAGAAAGATTTATTCAGGTCATTTCCTTAAAATTCCATTGTGTACAAGCTGCACACTAACACAGCTGAGATCATCATGGCCCCAGAGGAAAAATCATGCCAACTAAGTTACAGGGAAGCCTAGCACTGGCTTCTCCGGGGTGAGCAGTGTGGAGAGTTTGCAAAACACACCACAACAGAAGAATCTATTCATTTGAAAAAAAATAGACCCAACTGATTTACTGGCTTCTGTGGTGTTTACTGTTTGGGGTTCAGGATCAGAACAATCTTTGAATCAGTATTTTGTTCTCGACCAAAAGGAGGGGTAAGCACACTGTCACATTCGATTAATGGACAATATGCTTTGCTACTTGCAGGATAGACAGACTCAGTCTGGACTTACTGTGCATAATATGCCAGTTGTTGTCTGAATGATCTTGGATACAAATTGCAGCTTGCAGCACCTCCCCTCCCCACTCTCCACCCCCTCCGTTGGAACTCAGGACTGCAGCCACAATTGACGGCTGCACCCAGTGTAAATGGTGAGTTAAACCATGGGTACCATCTGTTTATGATTCTTGACAAGAACAAGTTACCCTTCCAAAGACTGGTAACAGATTTGGTAGAGTACTGGTGCCTTCCATCAGCTCCCTCAGTCCTTGATCAAGCGAAGATGGGTCAGATGTGTTTCACTTAGCATACATTGGAAAAGATAAGAATGAATATATCTAGTCTTACGAACCTAATTGCATATTTATGGAGTAACATTCATAACAAAGGGTAGAAATTAAGTGAGCCAGTGGAACCTTGATGATTCTTTTGAGCCATAAATAAATACACAGATAGGGAGTTTGAAATTACTGCTTCTGCGATAAAGTATTTCATTGGTTGTATTTACATAGCTCTTTATGTGCCACTTTTTAAACATCAAAAACTAAAAATTGTTTCCCTCAAAATGCACAGAGATTATGTCTGATTTGTTGTATCCTTCCCACTTCTCACAGCAGTGAAAAGCTCCTTCTTTTGAGAAACTTAACCCATGTAGTTTAAGTGAGGTTGCTCATCTTTTGCCTCTTTCCACTTTTAGTACATGAGACCAAAATCTGAAAAAAAAATTAGAGAATCCCAAACACCTAGACAAAAAGTTTGGCTTATAGTTAAGAATGGGGTATAGCCAGGCTAATTAAACTCTTTGGTGACATAATTACCAGAATAAGCATCATAAACTGACCAAATAGAAATAGTACATTGCTGGTAGCCAGTGCTCATCTGAGAGATGAAGAGGGAGAAATATAATTCTTTCATAAAATAAAGACAGATGTACTTAAGGAATTTTTCTAAGCTCCATAAGCAATAAGGGAACAAGTATTTTGTTTGTTTTTCTTTTGTTTTTCTTTTTGAAAAGTTCATGAACACAGTTCTCACATATTTTGGTTGAATTATGTTTTTCCTAGTGAATGTTTTCTTTGCATAAGCTAATTTGATTTTTAATTATCTGATACTGGAAATCAAGTCTTGATTTTTGCCTATTGTCATAAACCTTACAATGAAAAGGACTATAAATAAGTTTAAAATTAGGATACACATTTTTTCAGGAAAATTTTAAGAAAGAGAAAAATTTAGAAATATAATCACTATCTTCAGGATAATATAGACAATTTTGTACTTTTAAACTGCTTTGTTGAATAGCAACTCCTTTGTACAACTACCTAAAGATACTAAAAAGAAACAAATTTCCCTTATAAATTATAAGGTAAGCAATTAAGAAGCAACTCAAGAAAAAGAATATGTTCAAATAGAAATAATGAATACAACATTTAGCTAATAATTAAAATAACTACACAAAAATCATAAATTTTCTAGGATGTGAAGTTATGCATTCAGTGAATATTCATTTAATATCTACCATATGCCTAAACCTGGTACTATGAGTAAGGTGCTCAGAACATTCTCAATAGACTCAAAATCCTAGGCTTGTAATATTGCCCTTAAATATTCCAGCAAACACCATAAATATGCATATAATGATCTAGTAACAATAAGTATGTTAGACAGCAAACAAGGGATTAGAGACACACCATAGTTCTTCTTGTACTGTGGGAAGAAAGCATATCATAAAGATAAATTGGACTATCAGGGTTAGCCCCACTGTGGAGTTAAAATATAAGCAAAAGATTGAAGAAGATGAAGAAGGAGGGACAAGAGAGTTTCAGAAGAAAGAATAGCACATGTAAAAGCTCTAAGTCAAGGGTATTACTGGGGTGTTGGAGAAAGAACAGAGACTATGTAGTTGACTCAAATGAATAGGGCCACAAGGTATACAGAGCATATCTAATTGGGTTTTATACTTGATTTCAAGGACTTTAGGTTTTGTTCTCAACTAATAAGAAGATGCGGAATTTTGATAACAAATGTAATACTCTGAGATATGTTAACCATGACTCATTTGGTCTACTGAACTAAGGAGAAATTGGAAAATGGCAAGGGAAACTAATCTTAAAAAAATATGTAAAATTGGGATCCATGAGGGGAAATAATTTAATAGCAAAGTCATCAAAAACCTATTCAGTAAAATAATAGCTGAGAACCTCCCTACTCTTAAGAGAGAAAAATCTCACCTGCTTAACAGAAGCATATAGAACCTTCAGAAGACTGGATCCAAGAAAAATACTTCTAGACACATCATAGTCAAAACATCAGACACCAATAGCAAGGAACTGATTTCAAATGCCACAAAATGAAAGAAGGAGCTACATTACAATGGAAAGAAAATCAGAATCACTGAAAACCTCTCAACACAAGGAGAGCCTGGAATGGTATCATCCAAGCACTAAAGATCAACAACTGTCAACCAAAACTGATCTACCCAGTGAAATTAACATTTACATTTGGTGGTGAAACCAAAATCTTCCATGATAAACACAAATTAAAGGAATATATGATCATTGATCCAGCATTACAAAGAATATAAAGGGAGGATACAATCTGAAGAAAACAATCAAAATCAAAGAAACACAAAGACAAAAATCACTAGAAGATCAATTTAGTAAACACAAGAAGAGGAAAAAACAAAATACAGGAAATTAAGAAAATACCAGGAAACATGACACATCTTTCTATAATAACCCTAAATATTAATGGACTCAATTCTCCAATCAAAAGAAGAATATCACATTGGATTAAAATAAGATCCATCCATTGTTTACATACTGTTGCAGGTTATTTTTGAATTGATTAACATTCCACTACTTATGATATATGTCTTTTAAAATGTTACCTGTATGTCACATTTATTGAATTAATAAAAGATGTTCATCTCTGATCCTAGATAGAAGATTCCTGATAGACATTTGTACAAAATAACATTGTCATAAAGGCCTCCAACCTAACTTATAATAGAAAATAGTCCTATGTTTTTAAAAAATTTAAAATTATATGTGCTTTTTGAGCAGGTACAATAGCTACCTAAGAGGAATTGAAGAAAGAGAAAACAGAACTTGGAGAGGTTGGAGAACAGGGGAATACCACCAAAATCATAGCAAATTTCCTCTAGCCAAATTAAAACACTAATCTTCTACACAAAAGACTCATTGAGATAAGTGAAAAAGACTCACATCTAAAGCCATCTTCTAAAAAAAAATCCCTAGAAGTTCTCAAAGAGGAGAAAACACCAATAAGGGGATTTCCCTGGAAATAAAGAATATCAGACTTCTCATCAGTAATAACCAAGCCAGAATGTGACACAAGAATGTCCTCTAAATTGGGATAGAAAATATTCTGAACTAAGAGTTCTGTACTCACTCCAACTATTGCTTGAACTAAATGTAAAGGAGAAAGGAGGGAATGACTGATAAAGTGGTGAAGAAACATCCCTTGTCAGAATTCTTCCTAGCACCTCCTTTTCAGTTCCTTTGTCTAAATTGGTATAGTCCCTTGCCGATTCCACTATACCATGGGCCTGAAGTTTATTTCTACTTTCACAGCAAGTATGTGAGCAATCTAGAGAGCTCAGGCTTTGTCTTCAGTGAACACAACATTGCAAATTCTCTATGGGAACAATGGGGCTTGTTTAACTGGATCTCCAAGTACTTGCTCTTCACATATGGAACACATTCTCAGTTTGTACACAATTCCCAACGCATTTCTCTCCTTATCTAAAATTCATAAGACACTATGGGAGACACTATGGGTCTATAACAATCTCTAACCTGGTCAATTGGGGATTGATGGCTTGCACCTACAACTGAAAATGAGAAATGGTATTATTAAGACACAAAGATAATAACTCTTACTTGAAGTCCTGTCACACCATTCTTGGCCTGGAATTTACCTCTTTGAAAACACTTGCCCAGGATACTGAGTGATAGAAGCATAATCTTAAGAGAGATTTATATATCATCATTGCAGAAGGCCAAGGAAGTCAAAGAGGCAATTCAGCCTAGAGATAGATAAAGATTGAGCAAGTCTTTAAAACTAAAGTTCATGGGCTAAGAAATATTTATTTGTAGAGATCTGTTCTACTGTAGTGAAATATTACAGCCCTGCTCCATTGTCATAACTGTCTCCTCTCTGCCCTGTGTTTCTCTCCTTAGTGGGCATAAAGCGATGGGAGAAAAGCTCTACAGGGCAGAAAGAAGTAAACAAGATAGCATATTTCAGAAAACTCTAAGAAAGTGAAAGGAGAGGTAACCATGGAGATGTTAACTCTCCATGGAACTAGTAGAAATTTTAGGGCATGAAAATGTGCACCGGACTCAGTGTAGGGATTGAAGCCAATTTTGTAATTTCCAAGGGCACAATATAATGTTTGGTTACAAAAGCATAAAGCTAGCAAGAGGGCTGGCTGGCGTTCTGCCAAAAGCCCAATTTCCTTCAGTTCTTGTTGGCAAAGTAAAGAAGCTCCACTTGGCTGCCTGTAAAATGAGAATAGAGGAATCTACCATACCGCAAGGACACAGACTTTTAGCCTTATAACAAAACTACAACAAATTATAAGGAAACAATGATAGTTTCCAGCATCAAGTAGTCTGAGTCTGTCTCATCAATTATCCACCATCACACAAGTTTCAAAAGAAAGTCATCTGGTCTCAATGCACAGCAAGGAAGGTGCAGGATGACCTATTGTTAACATGTCAAGAAAAATGTTAAAACTTCTATTTCAGCTGGGCATCAATGGCTCAAGCTTGTAATCCTAGCTACTCCGGAGGCTGATATCTGAGGATTGAAGTCAGTGAGACTCTTAACTCTAATAAACTACTCACAAAAGCTCCAGATGTGTGCTGTGGCTCAAGAGGTAGAGCACTTGCCTTGAGCAAACAAGGATTAAAGTCCAGAATTCAAGCCCCAGAACCAGAAAAAAGAAAAAAAAAGCTTCCATTGTATTTATGTTTTAGAATGTGTGTATTGCAATATTACAGAGGTGCACACATGCCATTTATAAATAAATATGTATATATTTTAATAAGGATATGTATAAATTATTTTTATTGATGAACACATAAATTTCAAAATGTTGGATATTGCTGAATATTGGTGGTTTTATAACTTGCTATTTATGAGGCTGAGATCTGGGGATGGAAGTTTGAGGCCAGCTGGGACAGGAAGGTTTGTAAGATTGCAATCTTCAATTAATCACCACAAAAGATGGAAGTGAAGCAGTGGCTTAATTAAGTGGTAGAGCACTAATCTTGAGCAACAATAGGACCCAGAACCTGAGTTCAAGTCCCAGGACCAGAACACACACACACACACACACACACACACACACACACAATGTTGGGTATTGGAGTTGTAAAAGTATGGTGTTGTTTTAGAGTGTGAAGAAAGCAAAGGTACAGTTAACTGAAAGGATGCCACAAAGGTAGACTGGCAGAATCCGTGAGTCTGCAAAGCTTTTGATAAACCATCAAGTATAGCTCTAGTTTTTCTGGTTGTTCCTTGAAAGTTGCTTGCCTGAAGAACCTTAAGGCCTTGAAAAATATTAAGATGAAAACTCACTGGAAAAGCTCTGCCAAGAGAGGAAGAGAGAAAAAAAATGGGTCCATATTTCACAGCAACCCCTAAATTCTACCCAGGAAACAAAGGCAAACTCATATTTGTGTTTTACCTTTGGCAGTTCAGGAGATTCAACCTCACAGCATGGTATTTGTTATGAAAAAGAAAAAAAGGAATAGGGTGCAGGTGACTTACCCCTGTAATCCTAGATGCTCAGGAGGTTGAGCTCTAAGGATCATACTTTGAAGCCAGCCTAGATAGGAAAGTCTGTGAAACTCTTATCTCTAATGAACTCTGAAAAAGCTGGAAGTAGAGGCGGTGGCAAAAGTGATAAAGCATTAGCCTTGAGCAAAGAAAGCTGAAGACCAGTGCCCAGGTCCTGAATTCAAGTTCCAGAACTGTTCCACTCTCCACTGGAATTGATATTTATTAGCAGGAGTCTCATACATAGTAATACATTTAATCCTCATTATAACTCTATTTTACTCTTATTGTACAGAAAATGAACCAAAGGCAATAAAAATGTTCTTAATTACACCTTTGGGAAAGGAAGAGTTGAGATACAAATCAATTCCCTTGAGTCCTCAGTAAAGTTGTCTTAGAATATTGTGGTTCTTCCCACCTAGATCAGGATAAAATTCATTTGTGTCCTCAGATTTAAAGTTTAATATTTCCTTTGTATTTTGGAGCAAAGGAGAGACAGTTCCTACATCTTGCCTTAATATTTTGAAGTGTAAGGAGGTATGTTAAAGGGTTATTGAGATTCATTTTAAAACAAGAAGGTGAGCTCATTTAAAACGCTGGTCATGCTGTTTAATTATTGACTCCTAAAGGATCCGCGAAGCTTTCTTTGACCTTTAGCAACTGAATGTTGAGTTGCAGAAATGATCATCAGAAAAAACTAATTGTCATTGCCATCTCATTAAACCAATTTTGTGAGACAATTCAAACTCCCTGCATCATTTATTTCCTAAGTCACTCACCCTTAGATACCATTTCTTTTTCATTTGAAAGCTAAACACATATATGACTTAAAAAAAAATCCTTGGTCTAGCAAAAAGGTTGATGTGAGTTTAATGAAAAGAGTCAGTGGGGGCCATTTTTTTTTTAGCAGCAACACTGTTGGACAAAGAATATCTCTCCAGAGGGTGGATGCACTTCAAAGCATGTTATTAAATGATAAGGAGGAAGAAAATGACTTTTCTCCAGAATAATTTTTGCAACTGCAAAAATACTCTTTTACAAGTGGATATTCAGTTCTTTCCAAATGTACATTGCTGTGGTCTGTGATGAAATATTTAGAATATCTAAAAAAAAATCTTTGTCTCCTGGGAGTTGCAGATAACAACCTATCACCTGCAAAATTCATATTTCTGTTGTCTATAAAAAAGTGAAGATATAAACACAAGGAGACCACAGATGTGAGTAACTCAGTACAGTGGATTTGAAAACAAACCTATTCATTAATTGCGAAAGAAAACAAAACTGCAGTTGAAAATTTTCAGAAGTTTGGTTATATGAGACAATTGTGGGGGTTTTTAGGAAAAATAGGAAGTTTATAAAATGTATATAATATGTGTAGTTGTTCCACTAAATGTTTCTAGTATTTTATAGACTCAGTTCCCCTTTCAATGATATCAAATAGGCAAAACATTTTAAGGCTTGGAACTTTACTATGCAAATGAAAATAAAGTCATTAACGTCCATTGGAATCCTAAAGGGGAAAGATGCGAATGACGGAGGTATGTATTTTCACAAGTCCAATAGATTATTTATCTTAAAATATCTCTCTTTAATGTATAATTCCCTTGTCCTTCTTTCCCCCAGTCCTGCTGAAACCTGCTTTGCATTTCACTTCTTGATTTAATGGCCTCAAAACATTCTTGAAAATACTGTCCCTGGAGACAAATGGCATGGTGGTAATATGAGTGCTAGAATACCTCATCACTTTTAGGGTCTTTGAATAACTTTATAGGGCTGGAAGGTAGCTCAGTGGTAGAGCGCTTGCCTTTCATGCATGAGGCCCTGGGTTTGATTCCTCAGCACCACATAAGCAAAAAGAAAAAAAAGCCAGAAGTGGTGCTGTGGCTCAAGTGGTAGAGCGCTAGCCTTAAGCTGAAGAGCTGAGGGACAGTGCCCACCCAGGCCCAGAGTTCAGGCCCCACGACCAGACCCCCCAAAAAAACAAAAAGAAAACGACTTGTAACTGGATCTTGATTAGTCCCTGACCCCCAATTGTTTGCTAATGAGCTGCCTTGTCTTATCTAAAGTTTCCATCCATTTTCCTGTTTCTGAATGGATTCATAATTATTCTGTTTGCTTCTACCCTTTCTTTCCCTTTCTCTGTCATTCTACTTTATTCCCCATCTTTCAGTGGCATTTCGATTCTCCTGAAGTGTTTATTCATAGAAACATAGGGACCTAGTTATTAGGTACCTGCTCTATAACAGGCACTATGCCAGGTGTTTTACACAAATTAATTCTAATCCCTCACCATATGGAAGAAGATTGGAAAGAACAGGAGAAACTATTTCAGTATTTTTCCCTCCTCAAGGTTTGCAATAAACCTCACTTTCTCAGCTGCCAAATGAAGAGTGTTGCCTGGCAGGGTATTACTGCAAACCATGAGAAATGGTTAGAATTAATTAGACAGAATCATAGAGTTGGAAAAGACTGCAAAATGTCAATTCGGGCTTTGTCAGCCTTTTTGCGTATGTGCATACATACACACAAGACTGACATGCACTTTTGTATATCTGTTAGAAATAAAATGACACGTGCTTCATGTTTAAAATAAAACAAATATGACAAGAGACTGTTGTCTATATCTGCCTTCTTTTTCCTTCTTAATCCTGAAACAGTTTTTACATAATCATCCAGGCATTTTATTCACATGATCTCCAGCATGTGAGGTTATTACATTTTCCTTGTTAAGGATCGGTCAGTGAATTTCAGTAGATTCTCAGTGGAGGACATTCTTACAGTGTACTCACAACTTTTTAGGATCCCAAGTAAAGTGTCATAAGAATGTCTTAAAGACCTAATTTGAATCTACTGTTTTATGATTTAGTCTATATTCAAATATGAATTGTATTCAAATATAGACATTCAACAAATGTGACTCAGAGGTAGAGTGTTTGCCTAGTATGCTTAAGACCCTACGTTCAATACCCACAATGACTTCTAAAAGATAAACAAATTAAACAACAAAAATTATCCGTACACTTTTGGCTTTGTGTAAATCTTTTATTTTAATAACTCTCTTGTTACTAAGAATAGCACAAAAATAACTAAAATGTATTGAGGGCTGATAAGAAAGCAAGGATTAGAATATGATTTGCATAAAACAGAGATTAGTGATCAAAATAGTGCTCTAGAATCTGAAAATACGTTGAATTATGAATGAGTCAATACTTTGTAACCATAAGCAAGATATTCCTTATAGTTCAGTTACTCATTTGTTAAATTTTCATCAAAAATACTTCTGATTCCAACAATCAAAAATTCATTGAAGCTGTATTTACCTTTCCATCTGAAACAAAAATAAACAATTGTACAAAATACAGACACTATAGTTTTAAAATACTGAACACCAGGGCTACTATGGTAGTGCATGCTGAAATCCCAGGTATTTGGGAGACAGAGATAGGAGAATCCTTTGATCTTATCTGAAAAACAAATGAAAACAAAGATTGCTGGGCATGCAGTTCAAGTACTACTGCTTGCCTAAAGGTAGGAGGTCCTGATCAAATACTATAGAGCATTTAAAAAGAGAAAGGGAGAAGGAGGAGGAGGAGAAAGAGGAGGAGGAATGAAGGGTGTCAGAGGGCAGGGGAGGCAGGGGTAGGGAAGGGGAGGGGAGGAGTAGGAGGGGAGGGAAGGGGAAATGGAACATAAGGGAAGGGAAAAGAAGTGAAGGAGGGAGAGAAGGAAGGAAGGAAGGAAGGAAGGAAGGAAGGAAGGCCTTTATTTGAGCTATCTCAGAGATCCTGATAAACTACAGTTTAACACTGGTAGTAGAGTAGGAAAGTAAAGTAAGGAAAGGCAGCCAGGAAGTAAAGACTATATTATCAAGTATTTATAGCTGGGTAACTGCTATTTAAATGTGATGTGGGAATTCTGGGAGACAGTGTAGAACATTTGTTACAAATTTTGCCAACAGAGCTTCAAGGAAAACGATGCCTTTACCTTCCAAGTTCAATCCTGAAAGTGATTGATTTTCCTTTCAGCTCTCATGGTTTTCCCTGAGAAGTGGACAGAATGAAAGCCCCCAGACAGAGAACAGCAAGTACTTTGGAGGAGCAGTTTTACTCCGGTAGGGGTGAGTCCCAGAGGGGATACGAATGAGACATTAACAGTCTCAGCTACACGTAAGTCATCCAGAAATGCAAGAAATTTTCAGTTGTCCTTGCCAGATTAATTATCTTTAGGGTCTATTGGAGCTAACCCATCTTTTGTAACGGCTATTAAATGGATTGTTTCATCACATTTGACTGTGAGACTTCAGTCTGGTAGTAACATTGTTGGGAAATGTGATGGGACTCCAAGAGGCTCTGCAGCTGCCACAAGCTTGTTAGAAACAAGGAGCAGAACATGAAGTAATTTTACGACCTGGATTATCATCGTGATGATTTTCTTCCTAAAGAAGTCAAATCACTGACATGTCTGTGTAATTCACCAGCTATGATTTATCTTTAAAAAAAATACTGTGGGTATTTATTACAACTGCAGTGATCATGCTTTTTGTTCCCACTCTTTATTGTGGTCTCATAGCATAATTAGGTTGTCATTTTCCATTTTGATTTTATGAGATATGTTTTCACTATCGAAAAGAGTCATTAGAACAGGCATTACATACTTTGTCCCCCATCAGTCTGAACCAATAATGTATTTTTCCTTATCTCCAATGAGAAGCCAAGATGAATAAGTGCTGATAACAAAAAATGTGAAAAATGCATGATCAAATGATGACTCGTGGGGAAATGTCCAAACCTGAGTGAAAATTTCCCAACATAATTGGTGCTCAAACATGACTTGACCATTAGTAGAAGGAATATGCTGAGGGCTTCAGACAGCCAAGGAGTCACATGGTTCTAGTGGATATTAAAGTCTCTTTCTATCCCATAAGCCTATGATTCCTGTAATAGCACAGTGTTTTACTGTGAACTTGCCTGAATTAGTTATACATGCTGGAAAGCAAATTACTCAAAGCTTAGTGGTTTCAAACAACAAATAATTTATTATCGCTAAGATTTTTGCATTGGGAATTTGGGCATGGCTATGTGTCCTCTATCTCAAGGATTCTCATAGGATAGACAAGTCATCTTACTGGGTTCACTCAGGTCGTAGGGGACAGAATTCATTTCCTCATTGGCTGTCGTACTAAAACCGTAAGTTCCTTTTCATGTGAGTCTCTCTGCATAGTGCAGTTTACAACATGGAGAGGAGAGTTCACATTAATTCTAAGCAAGATAGGGTGCCCTGGGAGGCCAAGAAATGGATTTTAGCCTTTTGGAACCAAATCTTGGAAGTTATGTCATCTTTGACATATTCTGTTTTGTGAATACAGGTTACTAAGTCCAGCACACACTAAATGAAAAAAAAAAACAAAAACCATTGGTACGAATCACTGGAAGCCATTTAAGGGGCTCTTTAAAAAAATCAATGATTTTCTTGAGACAAAAACAATCTCTCTGCCCCGGCTACTCTAGACACTGAAATTTCTCACATTGTTTTGAGAAAAAACAGATTACTTTTTCTTGACCCTTTTCAGCAAATTATGTCAAATGTAAATGTGTTTTTCAGGTAGCTACCCTTCAGAGCACCTGTTAAAATACTGCCCATTTGGATTATACACGTGACAGAGATGACAATTTTATTCAGGAGTTGATAAGTACAGGAAAAGTATTAGTATTGTGGAATATTTTAAATACTAATAGACTCTCCCATGGAGACAAAGTCAACCTAAAGATAATTAAGACCTAGGGGAGAAAAGAAAACTATAGGAGAGTGGGAGGGAAAGAAAACAGGATTTTGTCTAGAGCATACTTGTCCTAAGATTTCCAGGACCATGGTTCCCATGAATTTCCTGAAACTACACACTGGCTGTGTATGCCCTCCTTCTGCTTAAGGGATGTCTGTTATACATAGCATGGAGTCAATCAAATGTCTTAATTACTTAAAGTCCTCTCAAGCTCAATCTATATTTCTTTTTTAGCCAATCCTCCACATAAGCTTGTACCATTCCAGTAAAACTGATATAATGAATTGAGAAATGTCCCTGATGAAAAATGCTATGCCTCTCATTTGTATTTACATATTGCATTTTAGATCCAACTCGGTCTTTCTGCATTACAAGACTAGTCCCTCAAGTTGGCATGGTTTTAATAGTGTATTCTACTGACTTGAAAATTAATGCTGTAGTATTAAAGATTCTCAGTTATCATTCCTTTAGACTATTTATATCATATTTTGACTGTTTATGTCTCATTTTCCAGAAAAGTCTTAAGTATTTTGAGAGAGAGGGACTTGCCAAATGCCTTTTCAGAAGTTTCAGAGTTTTGAGTACTATCACTGATGAGAAGTTTAGGAACGATCAGTATAAACAAATAATACCAAGCACAAAAATAACAGTGTAGCTAAAATGGACTTACATACTTTAGCAGCAAAGGTTGGAAAATTTTAATCGTGACATCTGCTATATATTATTAAAAAAACATACCCTGATTAATGTTAAAAGACATCACAGAATGGGGGGAAACCCTCATAAACTAAATAGATACTCAATATATAAATAACTTCAATCATCTACAAGACAGATAAAAATAAAATGACTATATAGAATAATATAATCACTTTGTTTCTTATTTGCTTTTCACACATAGGAAATGTTACTGAACAGTAACTGTCTGGAAATTACATTCAATCATACTTGCTACTCAAGGAACTGAAAATTTAAAAAAAATTGATCCAATGACCTGCATTGGTTTGGCAAAACCTTTAAAAATTATAAGCCTCAAGTGTTGGCAAAGATGATAGATACATTAAGTTTCTTGGATGACTGGTAAAAATAATTTGGCACAGTTATTTTGGAAAAGAATTTGGCAGAATGTCATTCAAATGGGAAACTAAAATATGTATCTATTTTGACTGAACAATTCTACTTCTGGTTATACAAGAAGAATTGACACATGATCAAGAAGGCCCCCCAAAAGGAACATTTTAACAGTCTCATCTGTATAATAACTGTAAGCAGCTGATAAGAAATTGGTGTTTCTTTTTGTTCTAATAAGATAACATGGGGGGTGGGGCAGATGGTTCAGTGGTAAAGTGCTTGCCTTGCATGCATGAGGCCCTGGGTTCGATTCCTCAGCACCATGTAAGCAGAGAAAAGCCAGAGGAGGTGCTGTGGCTCAAGTGGTAGAGTGCTATTCTTGAGCTGAAGAGTTGTGGGACAGAGCCCAGGCCCAGAGTTCAGACCCCATGACTGACAAAAAAAAAATCAACAATAGAATTATTTGAGCGCCTTATCAGTTATAAATATGAAAGAGTTTATTACACAAGAATAAGAGAACATCACTGAAGCTTTGTCTAAGTGACTTTTATGATGACATACCCACATAAACCTCCAAACATCAAAACATCCCAAATATTTATATTGTCTTAAGGTCTATATTGAATGGGAAATCATGAGGAGGAAAGAGACATGGTTAACTATATGGGGACTTTGTCCTGTGTCCTAACAAGTATGTGATCACATAGCCACATACATTCTCACATGTATACCCCCAAAAGATAAAAATATATGCACAGTAAAAGGGGGTTGAGATTTAGAGACCATTCTAAAGCACTCCAGTTTTATTTTCTATTTTGGAAACACAATGTAGCAATTAAATGCACATGCAAATCCATGTAACAAAAATAAAATACAATTGATTTAGAAACAATGAAGAAGATATAAGTAAGTAATTAACTGGATACATTGCTTCTAGTAAACATATATCAAAATCCCTGTTGTTCATTTTCCTCTCAGGCATGCCCATGGAAGATAACCCAGAAGTTTCCAGAAAGCAGGAAAAGTAGAGATGCTCACATCAGATTTTATGCCAGCAGCCCAGACATCTAAGGTTTGTGATAACTGTTCATGATTCTGGCTTCACACAGTGATTTCCTAGGGGAGAGACAGAGCATGGAAATGTAGCCTCTTGACTGTTAGGGACAATATTCTCCAGCAGAATTCATGGTATCTAGTAATTAACTAGAAAATTGGCTTCTTTTGTCAGAAACATACCAGGAATGCTGTCCTTTAAATTAAAGATCAAATTTTAAAACCTTGTAGAAGCCGGGTGCTGGTGGCTCATGCCTGTAATCCTAGCTACTCAGCAGGCTGAGATCTGAGGATCATGGTTCAAAGCCAGCCCAGGCAGGAAAGTCCATGAGATACTTATCTCCAATTAACCACCAGAAAACCTGAAGTGGTGCTGTGGCTCAAGTGGTAGAGAGCTAGTCTTGAGGTAAAGAGCTGAGGGACAACACCCAGGCCCAGAGTTCAAGCTTCACGACTGACAAAAAAGCCAAACTTGTAGAATAAAATAATGTCTTTTCAGTAAATGATAAAAAAAGATTTATTTTTTGCTAACTAAATTCCCAATATTCCAATTGTTTGTTAAAACAAACACACACATTCTCTCTCTCTCTCTCTCTCTCTCTCTCTCTCTCTCTCTCTCTCACACACACACACACACACACACACACACACAGACACAGTTATAGGGTCAATGGTTATCTTTATTTTCCTCCTGAAAATGATTATATTAATTTTTAAACTTTTATATGACAATATATTAAACCATGTGTTCAAAGCCCTTTAGATGTTAATCACAAGTTAACTTATTGTTTAGAAGGCTCCTGCTCTTCCTGCTCATACAAGGTTGCCCATGGCTCATTATAATTAGATATATAATGTATCATTTTTGCCAACAGTTATTTTTAAATATAGGGAATTGATTTATACTAGACCAAATTTTTTTGTGAGAATACCGTACAGAGAAGTTACAATTACATGGGCAAGATAACGAGTACATTTCTTACCAAGCATTGTTGCCTCCTCTTTGTTTCCCCTTCCCATCCCTTCCCATACTCCTCCCACCCCCCCTATCCAATCCTCCCCTCCCACCAAAGTTGTAAAGTATGCTTTTCGACATAATGACTTGTACATCTCATTGTTGTAATTGTAAAAAATCAGTTCCTTAAATGTTGAAAAATGATTCCGCTTTATGACCTTCATTCTTTTTAAAAAATAATAGCTCATGCTTTATGAAAGTGTTAAGCATATGCTTTTAAATATACTGCTATTTCTCAGGTCTTTAAAATAATTAATATCCTTCCATATTTCCTGAGTGGGAGATATGGATGGAGTCCTCTTCATTGTATTTATAGTATCAACAAAGAATTAAGCCTCCTCCCAACTGTGGACTTCAAGTATGAAATCTCTCTCTCTCTCCTTATATTTTCTTCTCTTCTCTCTCTTTTTTTTGAGGGGGGGGAGTCCGGTCGTGGGTCCTGAACTCTGGGCCTGGGCACTGTCCCTCAGCTCTTCACCTCAAGGCTAGTACTCTACCACTTGAGCCACAGCGCCACTTCTTGCTTTTTTTTCTTTTTGCTTATGTGGTGCTGGGGAATGGAACCCAGGGCCTCATGCATGCAAGGCAAGCGCTCTACCACTGAGCCACCTTCCCAGCCCTCCCTTCTCTCTTTTCTTTCCCTGTCTCTATCTCTTTCTTTAGATATGAAAAAATATATGTTGTGGTCCTAAGCTTCAAATATTTACATCTGAAATGTCCTAATGCTCAAGTATCTCTATGGTATTTAAGAATCGGAGTAAAATCATTAAGGGGCAAAAAGAGGGTAGACATTTTTCATAATTCTTTCAGTTTAAACATTCTATTCATTAATAATTACTTATATAGGGAATTTCAAAAGGTATAATTTAGTAAAGATATAACCAGTATGGATTTAAAGCAACAAATGTTACTGCTGACCCTCTGTCTTGATTTATTTTTTCCAAAGGAGCTGTTTCTAGTTGACATCTATAAAATTTACCAACAGAATTTATAAAACTTAACCTTCACCATGAAGGAAATGTGTTTCAGCAAAGCGCCTGTTTGTCATTTATAACTTTGGCAGTACCATAGCCATCTGAATTCTATCAAAAGAGACGCCAGGATCTGACTAACCTTGGCTATCTCTTCCAACTATGTAACAGGCCTTGGTTTGATAAATTCCTTATTGAAACTTCCACTTAATGAATCTCAAGAAGGCCTAAAAACTCCTTTAGAACTGAGTTTCCCACAAAGTATCTATTTCCTTTCTCTGAGCACAAATAATAAGCAATATGAATTTATATTTATGCAAAAGTACAATTTATACATAGATGGCAAATATTCAATTGTTCTATAACATGGATACTGAAGAAGAACATCTTATAAATGGATTTGTCACAAAATGGTATTATGTGTGGGTACTACTGCATATATACCTCTATGTACTGTGTGACTATTTTAGTGAGAATAATAGGCTGAAGAGTTGTATGAGGATTTGTGTTGCTACATCCACACCAAGACCAATTTAGGATCTTGAATCAAGACTTTCAATTAGTTCTCTAAAGGCAATATCTATAACTTCAATGAACCTATCACATTTTTGTCAATTATGTACTGACTAGGGTGAATTAAAAAATATTGGCAGTCAGTATTGCAGTTAACACAGTTAACTATATAGCATATTATAACATATAACATAGTTAACTATATAGTATATTATGGTTAACTATATCATAGTTAACAACGCTTGGATGGCATTCCTATTACTTGAGCCATGCCTGGAGACCTGTTTTTATTGTTGTTATTTTGGGGTATGGAATCTCAATGGACTTTTATGCCCAGTCTTACTTCAAACCTATGTCCCCTGGATCTCAGCTTCCAGAGTAGCAAGGAATCCAGACATGAGCTACCAGCATCCAGCTTAATTTAAGAAGTGGAAAATGAGTTCAGTGGTAAAACATGTGTACAGCAAGTATGAGGCCTCAGGTGCAGTCTTCAGAACCAAAGTAAACCAAAATGAAAATAAAGAGAAATAAAGTAACCTAGGATGTGAGTGCCACCAAATAATATCTAGCCACCAAATTTAATTTATACATTTAATTATACATTATGATGGCTTAATGAATCTTATTTGTAAGAGCTACAAGGAACACCACAGCTGATTTTAAGTATGTACGGTAGATTGGCTGTGTTAATATCTCAAGTTTTCCACACTTTCTAGAACCTACACACTCTGTCCTTGACTCAAGGGAGCTTTGAGATAGTACCTGGATTGTCTACTTTGTTCTTGGATATTTCTGCCATTCCCAAAATAGTCTTTAGCTTTACCTATAGTTCACACATGTAAACTAGATATGCGTTTTCCCATTGAAATCATGCTAGATCATCCAATCCCCCAACTAGCTCTAAAACTGGCATCAGGTAAGTGAATGAGCCTGGTCAACATCAGGAGCATAGGTACCCTGAACTACAGATTCATGAGAAATAAGTGACAGCTTCAGTCCACTGGGATTGGGAGTAATTTGTTACACAATGTTAAGTAGTACAGCAACTGATGAGATTACAGTAATGAATTACCAGTTGTGAGTTAAATAAGTGAAAGCCCATAGTAAGGAATGTCTTTGAATATGTGTGAAGAAAATGGCCTTAAAATAGCAAATACTCATGCAACACCTTTCCAGGTTGACAGGAAATTTGTGATAAGACAAAGTTCAAGCAAGATTTACTAATAGGCATTTTTATTGATTGCAATTATAAAGATAATCATGACTCCTTTTAGCAGTTTTCTGAAAAATCTCTGTGATTGAGGTATCACTCACTGTATTAAAGAAAATAATGGTCACAAACACAAATATTTTTATTTTTAATACTATTTATTTTGAAAAATAATATCTCAAAAAAGCAAACAGAGAAAACGTCTTTGGATAACCAACCAATAATCCACATATGTTTAATTTTGTAAAGGTAATAAGAATTAAGGGAATTAAATAAAAATTTTGTATATATAATTCATAGATATTATATATACTCTAGAAAATATAACAAATTTTACTTATATGTACACAAGTATATATACATATACATAAAATTATATATATATATATATACACACACACATATTACTTATATAATTGGTATATGTGTTCTATTTGGGAAAGCCTGGGTTTTTACAATATTGGGTTACAAAAACTGAAAAGAAGACTGCCCATGTAAATGATAGCTCTCCTCAGTTTAGTAAAATTTTCTAGTATGGTAACAATTGATTTAGTATAATATTACCTATACTAACTTGACTGGAAATGTGTGAATAGCATACAGTTTTGATGTACTACTGAAATTACATTGGAATTTGACTTCTAAAGGAGATCTACTACCAAAGTTTTGTGGCTTCATGCTGGCCACACATTTGAGCATTCTGGACTTGTGGTACATTGGTAGTCTATAAAGTGGCTTGAAGCCTTAGTCCTGGTAAGTGGTAATCATGGGGTCTTAAAAGTCTAGTTTGGATCTTCCTGTTGTTGCTTCTTGGTTTGAAATGAGCTTTCTTTTGAGAGGTCTTCTACTCTCTGGCTGATTCTGCTGATCTATTCTGTGGCTGAAATCCTCCACACTGTCTCTGTGATCAGATTGAATATAAAATGTCTTTCTTTAATCCTCCAGTTATTTGTAGGACCTAGGCCTTCTTTCCAAAAACCTTGTCACTGTCAAAGTAACAAGTTTCATGTATCCAGCTTTTCAACATTTCCAGACTCTTCCTTTCCCTAACTGATCAATGAAACACAAAGAAACATGGAGGAAAAGTACTAATATTTTTCTCCTCTCTCTCCTATTTCTTTCCTTCCTTCCTTCCTTCCTTCCTTCCTTCCTTCCTTCCTTCCTTCCTTCCTTCCTTCCTTCCTTCCTTCCTGTCTCTGTCTCTTGTCTCTGTCTCTCTGTGTGTCTCTCTGTCTCTGTCTCTGTCTGTCTGTCTGTCTGTCTGTCTCTCTCCGTCTGTCTCTGTCTGTCTGTCTCTCTCTCAGCCCACTCTTGGTGGCCCAAGTCGACAAGCTTGACTTTGTATTTGCTAAAGAAATGTCTGTTTTTCCAAGAAGAACTCACTCCTCATATTTATATTTCCTCATTCCAGCCCTCACTTCCCAAGTCATGTGTGCATTGAAATATTTCAGTAAAAGTGTGTACATGCATGCATGCTCACATGCACACACACATACACACATATGTTAACAGATGCCTCACTGTATGTTGAGTTAGTTTTATTTTTTCCAGAGAACGTTTTCTAGAGAACGATTTAAAACCCTTTGGAAAGATCTAAAAATAGTCAAAATAAGAAGGAAATTGTAGAGAGGACACATCAGAAGTCCAGCAAAAGCTCATGCTGTTGAAAGGTTGCTTCTGTTCTGTCCAGATATTCTCATTACTTTCCTTTTCTATTTTCAAAATGCCTGAAAACCTCAAAGTATCCAAGGCAAGGTATTGATACCTTTTTTTACAGGTAAGGAAGAAGAGACCTTCAATTGTTGGCATATATTCACAGTCATTTAGCTTCAGAGAAATACCTTATATTGCAAATCCATATCTCCCTTACCCAAAGCCCATGCCCATACATGCTGCATTCTGCTACTTAATTTGGTCAAATATGCTGAATTGTAAAACATAAACTTTTAAAAATGATAATCCATTTTCATAAGTGCCTTAGTCATACAGTACTAGATTAATTAAAACCCTTGGCATGTGAAACTCATGGGCAGCCTACTTATGTATATAGTTTTATTTGGTTGTTTAATCTTATATAGTATCCTATACACTCATTGTCAACTATCAAACATAAAAAAATTACCAGCGATGCATTCTTTTACCCTTACCTCTCATCTGTTGATACTAATCATCCTGAAACTTCTGTGCATAATTTCCTCTGGTGATTTAATATCTAAAGGCTATTTCCTATACTTGTTTTATTATTTACATAAGATGGCTGACTCTGCAAAGCAGACACTCTGAAAACATTACATGATGGAATAGGAGAAACCTTAGGTCTCTTTGGCACAGGCCGAAATTTCCTTAATAGAGACCCAGAAACACAACAAATCAAAGAAAGGTTGGACAAATAGGATTGCATGAAATTGCAGAGCTTCTGCATGGCAAAGGACATAGCTAGCAAGATCAATAGAAAGCCCACGGATTGGGAGATCTTCACTAGCCACACAACAGACAAGGGTCTCATATCTAAAATATACCTGGAACTCAAAAAATTAAGTTCCCCAACAACAAATCTTCAAAGAAACAACTGCCCAATAAATACGTGGGTTAAAGACTTGAAGAGAAACTTCTCTGAAGAAGAAAGAAGGATGGCCAATAGACACATGAAGAAATGCTCAACCTCCCTAGTCATAAAAGAAATGCAAATCAAAACAACATTGAGATACCACCTCACCCCAATTAGAATGACTATAATCAAGAGCTCTAATAACAACAGAT
>NW_012267229.1:7430466-7495878 GCF_000151885.1 Dipodomys ordii
AACCCAGATGCCCCTCAGTAGATGAATGGATCAAGAAAATGTGGTATATACACACAATGGAATTCTATGCCTCCATCAGAAAGAATGACATTGCTCCATTTGTTAGGAAATGGAAAGGCTTGGAAAAAATTATATTAAGTGAAGTAAGCCAGGCCCAAAGAAACATAGGTCCCATGGTTGCCCTTATTTGCAATAACTAGCCTATGTCTGAGTCAAGCAGAAAAGGTCAGATAAGTTGATGTTAGGGAAATGAACCCTAAGATATGTATTCAAATATTTTTTTCTTTCATGCAATTTTTTCTATCACATTTATAAGATTATTTCTTTGTTGCTTTGTATGTCCCTCCCCCACAGTATAACCCCTGCTTTCACTGTATTTGATGTTAGTATAATTTGTGGAGGAGAAGGGTAAAAAACAAATCGTTTAAATAGAGATACAGGTGGACCCATTGCAACAATGAGATGTACAAGTCGTTATGTCAAAAATGAACTTTACAACTTTGGGGAGGAGGATTGGGTAGGTGGAGGGGGGAGGATGGGAAGAGATGGGAAGGGGAAACAAAGGAGGAGGCTACAATGCTTGATAAGAAATGTACTCATTATCTTGCCCATGTAATTGTAAGCCCTCTGTACAGTATTTTCACAATAAAAAAGAAAGAAAGATGGCTGACTCTGAAACACAAGACATGAACTGGGACAATGTCAAGTCCTGTCATGTCCCTAGATTCCTTCCCCCACTATAGGAGCCCTGGTTGTTAAAATCCTTCTACTTCTATGTGCTCCATTCCTAGCAAAAACACATCTGTAATAATCTTCAAAAATCACTATTCTTGAGAAAAGCTGTAGTCAATAACTGATTGTCTTTGTCTTAAGGTGGGGCCAGCTCTGAGGAGTAAGCTGAACTCCACAGCACTCCTCAGCCAGGCACCACTGGGACAGTACGTGAACCTTGTTTGGCTACTGACCTTTCCTTCCTTTTTCCGCCTCATCCTCACTGGCCTCATGTGGAACACTCAGTATTGATCACTTTCATGTGTTCTTTGGTTTGTGGGCTTGTTTCTGGAGCATACAATTTAAAGACCCCCATGCTAGATTCGAGTTGATTCTCATTTTGAATTAGAATGTCATTCAATGTCAGTTGATTGACTCTCTGTCATTTGCTGATTTTACTAATAAATCACAGATGAGATTCTTATCTTTATGAATGGTCTTTGTGCCATAAAGAACAAAAAAAACTGCCTATGGTATCAGGAGAGAAGCCTTATAATCACTACTTCAATGGTGTGAGTATTTTTCATTCTTTGATTAGTGTTTCACTGCTGCTAGACAGTTATCAGGGTTCATTACAATTTGTATATGATTGAAACAGTAGACTTAAACAAATGAGATATAAATCACAGAATGTGAATAATATCATTGACAGATTTACAATACATTTATGGCTCACTTTTCACCTGTTTATCCTTCAGAAACATAGTAAAGTAATAATGGAAACATAATGATAACAGAACTAAATAAAAAGAGGAGCTACTGTCCTTTTTATTCATCAGATTAAGTATCACAATGTAAAATCCCATAAGATCTAAGGATATTTCACTTTTAAGACTGACCTTAGGCAACAAATGTTGAAAGGTAACTGGAGGTTTGGAATGAGATTTTCTTCTGTTGTTTGTGTTTCCCCTGAATATGTAAAACTGGCCACAGAACAGAGACACAACAAATGACATAAAATAATTTTTAATTTTCAAAAGCAGTGTCTGTTTTGGATTTTTATTCTTTCCATAAATTTGAGAATGGGCTATAAATTATGGATAATTGAAACGAATGTAATGAAGACTGTTTTCCTCTCTGTTCAAAAGAGCTGCTGTACCCATGAGGGTCATAATGCCTGCTCTCAATCTCATCTCCTTTTCACATTCACAGCACAGATGTCTCATTTTTTCCTGTGCTTGTTTCTCCTTAGCTATAGCTTAAGAGGAAAGGGATGGTTTCTACATCCAGATTCAGCAGGTTTCAGAGTTTCTCACCTTCTCCGTTTCATTTTCCATACAATGGAAAACTAATAATAGCAACTTGAAAAACCAAGACACTGGGAAGCACTTAAACAAATTTTTTTAAATAGGTAATGCTCATAAAAATTACTAATATTTGAAACTGTTGCTTCATAATTTGATAGGGATTTATGTCAAAGCTAGAGAGATACCATTCCAATATGTGTGCAGGGATTTTAAATCAAGGTCCCATGATGTTGTTTTGTTTTCTTGTTTTTTATGGTGGGAGGTTGTGAAGGGCTGGCCGGTACTGGAACTTGAATTCGGAGCTATGGACTTTTACTCCTTTATTTTGCTTGTGGCTCCTCCTTCCATTTCAAGTTTTTTGCTGGTATATTGGAAGCCAGCCCAGGCTGGCTTCAAGCCATGATTGTCCAGGTCTCAGCCTCCTGAGTAGTTAGGATTACAGATCTGAGACACCAATGCCCAGTGACATGAGTCCACTTTCTGATAGGCGTATGCTTGATATTCCAGGGGCAAGAAAAAAAATCATACGTCTTTTTATAACTCATCTCTTCACTCCTTTTGAAGACACAGAATCATATAAATCTCGGTGACTTTAATGGGTCATCCACTTTTTGTCACTGTGCAAGCTGATAACTACCCTTGTATATACTTAGGATAAGGGAACTGCAAAATGCTGGTTATAGAGTAACTTGGAAGCGTTATTCTATAAATAAATATAACTTGGGAGATATGATTTTATGGATTTGAAAGAGGGAAACTTTAAAGTTCATTATATTGCTTTTTTAATAAAGTCATTAGCTTTTAGAAAATCATTGAAAAGTTGTTATTCTAAGACTTGCTCTTGTCTAATAGTTATGGAATCCAGAATCCATAAGTCACAATTAACTATAATCAGTGAAAGGTGTTTTCTCATATGTCCCTGTAATACCTTCTGTCTTTATTTTATTTATATTGTCCTAATTTTAACATGGGATAAAGGAGTTACTGCCATTTCACACACTCAAAGTATAAATAATAATGTTACTAGACATAATCAGAGATCATTCTTGTAAAATCTGATTTGTGATTCTCCCTAGGAACCCATTGGCTAAAAAAATGAAGATTCAATAAAATGATTCTCCTAGTTGTCTCTCTGTCATCACCAATTACAGAATGTATTTTCTTTGGCTATTGTATTCCATAGAAAATAAATTCTACTTTTCAGATATTTTTACATTTTATTGTGTTTTTCTCCAGTTTGTTTAATAAATTTAATTATTGTGGTGGTGAGGATTTAATCCAGGGCCTCATATATCTAGGCAAGTACTCTACCAGTAAGCTTTATCCCCAGCCTGTTACATTTAAAAATCACATTTAGTTGGCTTCAATTTAATTACATTGTCCTATTACGAAACATCACTGACCGTAAAACATAATATTATTTTAAGTGTTGGGGTGAGGATAAAGTTTGGCCTAAGTGTCTTCAGAGAAAATTGATAGATCTGTGGTTTAGTGGAAAATCTGCCATTGAATAGCACTGTCTCTAGTCCTTCCTGTCACTTAACATGTGCATACATTCATACATTGCAGTGATGGTCAGCGATGAGCCTTAGAAATTACATGTGACTCATCTGTATTTGTTTGAGATCCTGTGTTAGCAGATTCTGAGAGAATTATTTAAGAAGTTGACTTGGGAAGTGGTCCAAGAGGAACAATAATGGAGCAGGAAGTAAGACAAGGTGAGAAGGAAGCTAATACCAGGAAAGTTATCAAGCAGGTCGCCACTGCTGGACTCTAGAGCATTCTGGGAGCCAGTGTAGCACACACATTTAAGATTTATGCTCTCAGAAGCAACTTGATGTAAGACTCACCCTCCAACCTCCAATCAAAAGCCCATAACCCTCTCTAATGATGCTTCAACATGTGATTATTGTTGAGTCACAAATTACAACTGGAAATACAATGAGCTTAAAGGAGTTATAAACTGTTGAATACCTTTTCAATAAGTTCCATCAAACAAGATTTTCACATAATAAGGAAGATTTCAATTCATAAAATCCAAGACATGCTCAAAATGTTCATGCTTCCGTATATTTTCTGACACTTTAAACAACATATGCAATCAACTTGAATTTAAAAAATAGTGGAAACTCCGGTCACATGATTTTTACTTAGAAGAAATACCACAATGTCGCCCATTTCTACTACACTCTTTGGTGGTTTATTTTTAAAGAGGTTTGTTTACAACTTGCAGTGTTCAGTAAAGTGAGAAGTAAATTTGGAACTTCAGCAAAGTGAAAAATAAATTTTGAGCTACAGTAGAGTAAGAAATAAACTTTGACCTTCAGTAGAGTAAAAAATAACCTCTCATTTCTTTAAGCAAGCACATGTAATATTTCCCATTCTCTTATCACATTCAGACATAGTATGCCTGTAATCTATATAATGTGGAGTTGAAAATAACAGTACATGCAAAGTATCCTAATTATATGGTTTTTTTAAAAAAAAATAAGCTCATGCAACAAATACAAAACATTGGAGGGATTGTCTATTAAAAATTTCAAGATCGAATCTGAAAGTTGGAAAAGATTATGTAGTGAATACAGGACTCACACTAAAATATGGATATAAATGCCTTTCATCTGGAGCATGTTGAAGAGGAAGTTTTTCATGCATAATGATTTTTACAACCTACCTTATTTGTTATTTTCTTTTATGATTTTTTTCCTACTGGAGCCTTTTCTAAAGAAACTAGCTGGTGCTGTGAAAAATATAAATCTTACTTCTTTTCATTGATGGTTCTGTTTAAAAATATGCAATCTCATGAATTCCTGTAGATATTTATCATTCTTAATGTTCTCTTTAAGGAAAAAGAAATATTTCAAGTCATTTGCAAAATCTATGAATATAGAGGAACAGGACCTTATTGAACACATAATGTCCTTTCAAAGTGAGGATTCTCTTCCTAAATTCCAGATTTTTTTTATTGTAAAGTTACTGTCAGAGGGGTTACAGTTACATGAGTAAGGTAATGAGTACATTTCCTATTGAACATTTTACCACCTCGTTTGTTTTTCCCCTACCATCCCTTCCCTCCCTCCCCAACTTTGCCCTCCCCGCCACCCTGAAGTTGTAAAGTTTGTTTTCCCCATAGTATCTTGTACATCTCATTGTTACAATGGGTCAACCTGAATCCTTATTTCGGCATATTGTTATTTCCTTTCTTCTTCCCAAATTAGAAAAATGTATACAAGTTGCAGGGTACCAGAATCAAATACAGTGAAAACAGAGGTAATACCATGGGGGAAGAACATAAAAAGAAACAAAACATCACATAGTATATTAAAAATATCAGCAAGAAAGATAAAACTTCTGTGTCCCTATCTTGGGGTTCATTTCACTTAGCATCATCTTATATGATCATATGTACATAGCTTTTGACCTTTACTGTTTGTCTGATAAGATTATCCTAGATATATACCAGTTATTGCAAATAAGGTAAACCATGGGACCTATGTTTCTTTGGGTCTGGCTTACTCCATTTAATATAATTGTTTTTCCAAGTCTTTCCATTTGCTAATAAATGGAGCAGTGTCATTCTTTCTGATAGAGGCATAGAATTCATTCATATATATATATATATATATATATATATATATATATATATCACATTTTCTTGATCCATTCATCTACTTAGGGGTATCTGGGTTTGTTCCATATCTTAGCTATGGTAAATAATGCTGCAATAAATATAGTTGTGCTGGTAGCTTTAGTATGGCCTTGTCTGTGATTGTTTGGGATTGCTGAGTCATAGGGGAGCTCTATGGGTAGTCTTTTGAAGAACCTCCATACTTCTTTCCAAAGTGATTGAACAAGTTTACACTCCCACCAACAAAATTCTTTCAGATAGATATTTTGAAATCTGTGCTTTATTTCAGTGCAAGTTTAGAATTGCAAGCAATGAATGTATGTGTGGGTCTTGATGTCTTTCAGGATTTATCTAACTGAAGTGAAAAATAATTTTATTCAAACCCTCATCAAATAATTAACAATAACAATGAGTTTTCAAAGGAAGATTTGTAATACAGAGGGGTTATATTAAGATCAAAACATGTCCAAATATGATTTTTTCCAAATAAGTTTTTAGTAATATATCAGCAGTATGTATTTTATGTTTTGATGATGAGTTGAGGGAAGAAAAGAACATATTTTCTTTGAACCCTGGGTATTTTCTAGGACTAGAATAAAATACTAGTGAATTTTAACAATGTGAGTCAACATTATCTAAGGGAGTTTCACACAATCACAAGATTCCTTAATGTCTTCTATTTTATGATTTTAATTGTATCAGCGCCCAGATCCAAATTTGAAAGAAAAAAAATCACAGTTAAAAGCTATGAGACGATTTATTTAAAAATGCATGATTTACCTTTTCACAATGCAGATCCCTGAGAACAGGATCTATGCTTAAGAAATAAAGAAACAGATTGAAATAAAGTAGCAAAAATGAGCCAAAACCTATTAATACAATGAGTACATCCAAATTTTAGCAGTGACAGCAGAGCTAGTTCACTTGGAGGTTAGCTAAATAATTATTTTAAGGACTCACTGTCCTTTCTGGGAAAATGAACTGCAATGTCAAAAGCTCTTATGATGTGAAAAATTAGAACAGTTATGAACATGAATTAATATCTATTCACTTAACTGAATTACAGAAGGCACATTAAATGTTTATGTAGCATTTTACAGTTAGCAGAGTTGTCCTGAAATCATACCATTTATCTCTATCAGACAGGTATGTCATGGCCTATTTCAACTGTCAAGAGTCATTTAGGTTGCTTATTACACTTGTACATAGTTTAGCTTTACTTGTCTTTGACAAGAGAGATAGAAAATGAGTAGAGAACTGGCAGTAAGTTGAGAACGGGGTATTATTTTAGGATAACAATTAAAAATAACTTGGATAATTGAGGCTTGGGATTTATTGAGTGCTCTGCTATATCCCATTGAATCTGAAATATTATAAAGATTATAAACAAATATCTTGACAAGAGCCAATAGTTCATACATATAATCCTAGGTACTCAGGAGTCTGAGAGCTAGATAATCATGGTTCAAAGGCAGCCGGGGTAGAAAACTCTGCAAGATTCATTCTCCAATGTAGCCAGGAAAAATAAGTGGCAGAAGACTTGTAAAATGAATCAAGGCCTTTAGTTCAAACTTTAAAACATCAAGAAAAAACATATTTCAACTGAATTAATTACAGTGAATCATCATAATACAGAATTGATCAAAGAAGTTGAAATGACAACCCACTCACAAGATCTTTTTTTCTAATTGTATTAAAATATGGATGTAGGTTAATTATTATGATATCTCTTAATTACTCTCTGATTATGCTGCTAATGATTCTTTATTTGGATTAAATTGGAATGACAATGCCTAGAGGAGAATATAGATACATTAGAAATGTAGGCATTATATTGAATCTGTTTTCATAAATTACATAATCCACACAAGCATCTCAATGTACTCTTTGGTTACTCACCTTGTTTGCCATCCCATGGTGGTGACTGTTTATCTCTGTTCCTATCTCTGATATATCTTTTTTTTTCCTTCACAAATGCTTTAGGCATAGTCAAAATTGCTTTGCTTTCTGAGTTTCAATAGTTTTAATTACTATCAGTATTAAAGTTAGCAATTTTGAGAAAATTGAACATCAGGAAGGCCCAGACTGTACTCACATTTCTAAAGTTGGTCTCTATCCATCCAGGCCTATCAATATTTTCTAGAAATAGAAAGTACTAAGTATTAGTCTAGAATCCTCATTGCCATCTTTAACCACATTCAAGTCCTTATTTCTAGCAGGTCAGTATGTTTTATAAACTCTGTTCCAAAACATATTTCAAATAAATCATCTCTATTTCTTTATTATCACCTAAGCTTGACTCTCATAATTATCAGTTATTTTCTTGCTCTTGACCTTAAGGCCACTTCATTCATAATTTTTAAAATTACCTTCCAAGAATATGGACATGTCATTTCTTTTCTTTTCATGTCAGTCCTAGTCTTGAACGCAGGGCTTGTGTGCTGTCCATGAGTTTTTGTGCTCACAGATAGCTCTCTAGCACTTGAACCACAGATCTACTTCTGGCTTTTTGGTGATTAATTGAAAATAAGACTCCCATGGACTTTTCTACCTGGGCTGGCTTTGAACCAGCATCCTCACATCTCAGCTTTCTGAGTAGTTAGGATTATAGGCATGAGCCACCTGCACTCGGCTTGATATATCAAACCAGATTCAGTATGATAGTCAAGATTCATGATAATCTAGACCCTTTATAACTTCATAGTCTATGTCCTTCTACCATACATTTCTATTCCCAGACCTCATGATCCCCTGCACATTGCAACTGCATTCTCTTGTAAGCTCGCTGGTGACTTCTATATTTCAGTGTATCTTACCAACACTTTAAATTTGAGGTCAGATGAAAAATTCTGGTATTATTATTCTACCATGTTGAATTATGCTTCTATCTGTTCATCAATTTGGCTTAATATGGTCCAAATTCTACTTAATTGCTCATTTGACACTTAATGGTAATAATTGTAAAAACAGTCTTCAGATGACCGATTGTACCTTGTGCATGGTTTCATGAACTGAAGCTGAAAATACCTTGTTCAAATGAGATATGTCCATAATAAAAAGCTTGGCTTTCACTAATTATCCATTCTTTTCTTGCAAAAAAATTAGGGCTTTATACTCTCAACCTTAGTGCTCATATATCCATAATATGTATGCTTTCTAAAATTATTTTCCCAGAATATGGACATGTCATATCTTTTCTTTTTTCTTTCTTTTTTATTATAAAGATCGTAGAAGCTATTAAAGGCAAGTATTGACTTAATATAATCATTTTCACTCTTACATTAATGCTTAAGACTACATTTGTAATTTAAAATAAAAATAGTGCAGCTTTTGAAGTTGTTCTGACTAGTTTGTTTCTGCTCCAATGCCATTTTTTCTATTGGTTCTATTAATATGATCCATGTTTTCTTAATTTCTTCTTGGCAATGCCTTTGGATTTCATCTTGAAAAGGAATATTTAGTACCAAATATCAGCATCATCATTTTTAGTTTTGTGTTAAAGATAATAATGCACAATATTAATTGAAATCTTTCATGCAGTTGTTCTCTACCATGGTGTGGGTTCTATAATTAACCCCATTTATATTTTCACATCTCTATTCAGAATGACTTGTAAGCTATTTTGCATGTATAAATATTTAATTGCCAGTAGAAACAAGGTGCAAAACTAATCATCAAGGGAACATAAATTAATACCACAAATCTTCATGCCTCCAGATAGAATAACTTAAAAATAACAGTCAATATCATTTATCTGAAATAGACCAGTAGAAATACTCATGCAGTGCAAATGGTGGGAAAGTTTGGTAAATCATTCTGGAAATTTGTTCAAAGTCTACTAAGGCTAATATGATATATATTCTTTAACCCAGCAATTCAGTTCCTAAATTTCCACAAAAGTAAGCATATACATTCACCAAAGGAAATAAGGATATTCATAACAGCAAGCCAAGCTGAAGAATACTATTAGTCACAACACTATATTATGTGGTATTGACAACATAATTCACATCCAGTAAAGGCAATGAACAAAGTAAATCCCATATAGCAACATATCTAGATCTTATAAATACAATGATCAACGAGAGAAATTGGATGCAAAAAAAATCTATGTATGCAAAATAACTTTTTTGGCCAATATAATATCCCAAGTTAGGTCTCCAATAACAGAATCACAGGAAGGCAGGTATGACTTAGGTCATTAAAAAAGTAAAAAGAAAAAAACCAAGAGAAATGTAAGAGTGCATAAATGGCTGAGTAGCTAGGTTATATTAGGCAGCAAAAGTTATTTCAAGAGCGTGATATTGTGAAGATCATTCTAGATTCAAAAGAACGCATACCGCAATTCATATTTTAATTTGTATTTTAAAGCTATGTACACATATATGTGTGTATTTGATACACATTTCACAAATTATGTACATATTTGATTAATTATTTGCAGTTAATTTTATGGGTAATTGTTTATGCGCACTAGTTTAAAGAATAATGAAAATGAAGAAATCTTGTTTATAGTCAGTCACTGTGCACATATATTAATGCAGAGAAATAAGTGTATATTTTATGTTAATAGTCTAGTTGACACTTGAGAAGTGTCTAGTTGTCTAGCTGATGAGGACATTGCTGAATAGTGATTAAGGAATTAGCATTAAAAGATAACTAACTATGGTGTGAAAGTATAAAGGAAAACAGGAGGAAAAAAATGTGAATCTAAATCAATATTTCCAGGCTGGGGATGTAGCTTAATGGTAGAACTTTTGCTTAGTATGCACAAGGTTCTGGGTACAGACCCCAGCACTGAAAAAATAAGTAAGTAACTAAATTGATGTGTTTTTTTTTTCCATTGGCATTTCCAGTCAGGAAAGAAGTAGTATAAAAGGAAAAAGACTAGAATTAACTAAGTAAATAAAACATACAGCTTGATGCTTCAAGACTATAAAATTCTTTTCATTTTCTATTATTTTTCTTCTTTCCAGAAACTCTGGCTGTCACAAAACAAAACCAGAAAAACATTAGTATTAACTCATACACCATAGTTTAACCCTAATTTTTGGAGGGGAAAGGAGTCTTGCCTTTAAATACTTGAAGCTATGAGAAAGGAAAATGTATTGTTTGAATTAAATTTGGTATGCATTGGCATTACTTGGAGTGATTTTTGAGAGCTATTTAACCAAGGAGAAAGATTGGTGCATTGACAGAGAAATTAGAGAATTGTGCAGGCACATTATGCTGAGCTGGCAGTGAGATGTCTGTGGCACACCTGTTTTATGCCAAATGATGTATAGCAGAATGAGAAAATCAGGGAAGCAGTATTGTTCTCGGTTGTGTAAAAGGCTAAGGGTCATGGAACAATGCTGACACATGCTCATTTTTAATGGATTTTAAATTAGTTTTAAACTACTGAAATCTTGCACAGCATGTTCAGTGACTTATTCTGCGTGATTGCAAAGAGGGAGCTGGATAACGGGGGGCGGGGGAGGGAACAAAATGTCCATGTTTTCTGCAGGCTGCTTCCTTCTGTCCTTGCATGATCGTGGTCATCCTTAGGACTGAGACTTGAAAGTGAGCCTAACAAGGTGCTCTGTCTTTTGTTCCAAAAGTTGTTGCAATTTTTAGAAGTTAAACATTGGGATAATTCTTTGGTCATCTGATAGGAGGCCAAATATTTCTACTAAAAAAAAAAAACAAACAGGAGCAATTGCATCAAATCAGAAGTAATTGTGTGGGGAAATGATGACTTAAAAAGAGAGATCACTGTGCTCAGCAAAGTTGCAAGATTCCTATTGAACTTATCTCTCAGTTTTGCTAAAAAGAATCCCAGGATGGCATGCAAATGTGAAGGGAATTAGGAAATAATAAATTGTGACAAGATTCATTGTTACACTTTTTCTGCGATTTCAAAAAAAAATTATCTGTTGAAATCAACCCAATTGTCTCCTTGACAGAATACCAGATAATGCAAAACATAAAGCAGTCATATGATGGGAGTACTACTCTGCAGTAAAAGGGAATGAGCTACTCAGAAACACCACAACACAAATGAGTCTCTTATGACAAGTGCAAAGTACCAAATAAAAAAGTTACATGCTGCATCATTCTATATGTGTGGCCTTCTGGAAAATTCTACATAGTAGGGGGAAATGAGAACGGTAATTGTCCTAGGCTGTAGGTGTATGAAAGGAACTCATTAGAAAAGCATACTAAGGAATTATGTGAAGTAATATCATTGTTCTATATCTTATTGTGTCGTGGTCATGTAACTATGAGTATACCTTTATATCATATTTTGCTGAATTTCACAAAAGGGCATAGCAAAGGATGGTAAATAATTGATCTTAGCTGAAAACCACATTACTTTCTAAGTTTTGTTAAAGAATAGCAAAACCCTCTTTGCTTTTCTCCTCCTTTTATGCTGTTACTGGGGCTTGAACTTAGAACTCTCCTCTGAATGCCAAAGACTAATGTTGTTGCCCATTCTCTTTATTTTCTATATTCTCTTTTCAAGTCAATGTAGAATATCCTTAGCCTTTCAGCTTCACCAAGGAGAGACATTCTGATGAGCTGATCTTGGATCATTCTTGAGAACATGTAGCAAGCTGGTATCACAATACCAGCAAAGTGAGAACTTTCTATATCCTTTCTTCTCCCTGCCTTTTAATGTCAAGTGGGACCTAAAACCATGATCATCAAAGGGGCATGAGATGAGAAGAGCTAAAAGGAACTAGTAGAAGCCTACCACATCTCCAAAAAGTCTAGAAATGTCACTCAATGTAGCACAGAGCTGGAGTGGAAGGGAAGAAATGTTGTTTTAGAAGAAACGTTGGCATTTTTGTTAAAGTCTTGGATTAAAGTGAGAGAGTGTTTCTGATTTAACATAAATAAAAGAGAGAATAATTATGGGTTCTACGAAGGCTTTTAGTGGCCCTCGCTATAACCTCTCCTTTTCCTATCCCTGGATTTCCTTGAGATCAGCATCTCTTATGAGATTCCTATGACGTCTGCACACATCGATGCAATGGATGTTGATATTTTTCATACTATATTGCTCATTTTCCTTTTCTCCTTCATCCCCTTAAGCCATACCATAGTAAGGGTCATGTTTTATGTACATATGTGTGTATATATGTCCATACATATATGTTCATAAATACATATCCATGAATATGTATCTAGACATCTAGTTTCCACAAATGAATAAGAATATATCTGGATCTTTGACTTGGCTTAGTTTACTCAATATGATGTACTTGCTTTCCATCCAGTGAAGTAGTAGATTGTTTTGGGAGTTTGGCCATTTTCAGAATATTAATTCTGACAATTCATGAGCATGAGAGGTCTTTCCCTCTTCTACTGTCTTTGTGAAATTCTTTCTTCAAGAGTTTATGATTTTGATGTTAGAAGTTTTTTACCTCCATGGTTAATACCTAGGTATTTTGTTGTTTTAAGGCTAATTAATGAAGCTAATATCCTAATTTCTTTCTTGGCTTGCTAATTTTTTGTATATAGTAAAGCTACTTATTTGTAAGTGTTGATTTCATATCCTTCTCTGTTCCAGGATGAACATTTCTGACTTAGAAATCTTTCAGGGTAATGTTTGGGATGATATCATATGCAAATAATGATAATTTAAAATCTTCCGTCCCCATTTGAATCCCTGTACCTTTTTCTCCTGTTTTCCTGTTCTAATTAGAAATTCTAATACAATGTAGATTAAGAGCGAAGACAGTGAACGTCCTTGTCTTGTTCTTGACTTTAGAGAAATTGATTAAGGGGATTTGTTTTTTTCTCATTTAATATAATGCCCATTTGCTTATCACATATAGCCTTTATTTTGATGAGGTAAATTCATTTTGTCCCCTAGCTACTTCAGAACTCTTATCACAAAGAATGTTGAATTTTTCAAAGGCTCTTTATGTGCCAATGAGATGATCACATGATTTTTGTTCTTGCTCATGTTCTTGATCATGGCATAAGCCATGTATTACATCTACTAATTTACATGAATTGAACCATCCTTGCATTCTTTCATGTAATCAACATTGCCATGGTATATGATCTTTTTAGTACTGTTCAATTTGGTTTTCAAGAATTTTATTAAGAATGTTTAATTACAGTATCTATATTTATCAAAGATAGTTTATAACTCATTCTTTGTTGTGCCTTTGACCAGTTTTGGAATTAGTATAGTAATAGTTTCATAGAATGGTAACATTCTTCACTTTTCAATTTCATGGAAGAGTTTGAGGACTATTGGTATTCTGTAAAGATTTGAGAGGATTTAGCAATAAGTCTACCGATACTTTTTTTGTGGATTTTGTTATTGCACTGAATATATAGTATTGTGTGTGGAGAATTGAAATTTTACCATATTAAATTTTTTGGAATGTTTTTTACTATCTTTAAGAAGTTGTACAAAGGAGTTACCTTTTAACAGTTTATGAATATAGTGCATCTTGATCAATATCTACCCTTTCAACATTCTCACTCACCCCTCCTAAGCCACCTCTTCCATCACTTTTCTTAATTTCTATTGTTTTTCTGATTTAACAAAGCAACTTATGTATACAATGTACTTTCACTCTGCTACAACCTACCCCTTCCCTTGTTTTTCTCAATTCTGTGGTATATAAGATGAATTTCCGCCTGCATTCTTCCTCCTTCTCCCATTCTCATATAAGGCTTTTTCATGAAGTACCATATTCAATCAGAACAAGTCGATATAATTTCATATACTTGTTCTTGGATATCTTCCACAAATTTCTTGATAGGCTTATTAGGTATTTTAGAGTGTTTATAGCTGTTATTTGAAATTTGTAGGCTAATCTTATATTTGGACATCTTGATAACTTCTCTTTTTAGGGCACAATATTGTAGTTTATGTTCTTAGATTATTTTGGCCTGCTGATATGATTTATAAACCATAACAGTTTTGTCATTTCTTTCTTAATCAATGTACTTTTCTTGACTTACTATATTGGCTTTGATCATACAGAAAGTGACAATGATAGCAGCTTTCTTTTTCTTGTTCAAGATTTTAACAGGAATTTCTGCGCTATTATACCAATAAGTATGTTTCTTTTCCATGGGAATTTCTTATAGATGTAAAATATCTTCTTAAGGCTATGACTACAGAGTGAATCATCCTAAAGAAAAGTGAAATAAGTAAAGTGATGTGAAGCAGAAGTCACAGGGAGATTGATGGGCCTGATCACTTTGCACAGGTGGCTTTTGCCAAAAAAAAAAAAAAAAAAGATTTTTCTGGGAAACACAAGGAAACTGTCTAACCATGAATGAACAAGTAAATAAGAAGATGTAAATGGATTCAATTACAAGGCATAAAGTTCTTTTGGAAACAAAACCAAATGATTTTAAAGTTTGTGATTTAAGAGATAATATTGAAAAGAAAAGCAGACTAGGTCTATCAAGCAGGAAACTCCTGTCTAATAAATTTTCTAAACACATAACAAATTACAAAGACTTGGAAATCATGAAGTAAGCCAAAAGAAATTTGACTCCATGAACTCTAATATACAATTAATAAGAACCCAAAGGAGACAAAAATGAACAGATGGAGTTGGCAATAATTAATAGGAGAAATTTACCAAATATAAGAAAGCTAAATTGTTCACAGTGAAAGAAGTTAGAAAATCTCCATAAAACTTCTGAGTGTTAAGAATAAATTTGTGAAAGACTTAGGGAGAAAATATTTCTTCATGAAAATGAAGAAATCTTCATACTTTAGCTCCATGGTAAAAAAAAATACAATGAACACAAGTTTTATAATATTGATAGAAGATGAGAGCACTTAAGATCTGATTAGATAGCTAATTAAAAGATAAAAATATAATTACCAATAAAAATAACCCACTAGAAATAAGAAGTAGAAAAATACATTGCTGACATTAGGAGCAAAAAAAAAAAAATCAAAGGTTTCCATACTAATTAGAATCTGGCAGTAGATGGATGCCCACTTTCATTATGTCTACTAAACATGAGAGTAGTAGTCCAATCCAGAGCAACTAGGCAAAAGAGGAATTAAAAAGCATCTTATCCTAAAGGGCCAAGAAAAATAATTTTGATCAATTGGTTTGCTTTTGACAAATAATTTGAATAAAAATAGTAAGAACCTTCTCCAAGACAGAGAAAGGAAAAATGAAAGAAGGGAGGAAGAAAGTAAGGAAGGGAAGGAAGGCAGGAGAAAAGGAAGGAGGGAACGAAGAAGAAAGGAATTTAGAATAACAGTGGACTTGGAAGCATTTTGACACTATCTACTTAAGTGGTAAAAACAAAATAAACAATACTAGAAGAATATTAAGGAACTATAAATAATGAAAAATGTTCTAATGTCTGTTATGGTATCTACTTAGGTGACTGGAGAATATAGATATTTCATTATGTTCTCTGGAAAGCAACTGTTCACATGGGCTTAAAGGTTCTGGAGAGTTTTATGGGGATCAAGCTTGTGACACATGAAAAACCGAAGCAATATAGAACAGAGTGCCTTGATTATAGGACATGTCACAGATTAGGCCAACTGAGTGGAAGCCCAGGAGCAGATTGCCCACTGGAGGAGGCTCACATACCACACAAATGATCACCTAATACCCACCCCCTTCCTGACCCGTCATTGGCTAGGTGAGAACTTTTCCCTTTGAAGACTGCATTCAATGCCAAAAATGGGGGAGAAACCTAGGGGCCCAGTCCTGGAAGCTGTCAGCTAACTACATTCCTTGCAAAGGAATGGTAATTGCTTTCTTGGAGGAAGATCCAAGCAGAACATCTCCAAGGCTGTCAGAGTATGGAAGGGCTAGGATTTTAGTAAGCAGGGGAAATGTAGACAAAAAGGGAGTAAAGGAGAGGTCATCAAAAAAGGAGGTGGATGAGTAGAATATAATGCTTTGTCATGTTTGATAATGGATACATCAGGTATCTCTGAAATATAACTTTTGCTTCATAAAAGATGATTTTTAATCACACATTTTTGCAACTGCTTTTTTACTTTTAGAAATTATATTTCTGAAAGATACCATGCCTTTGGGTGATGTATTCATTTTCACTGTGGTATAGCTAATTAGTTATGACCGTACTGCACTTATTTACTTCCAGTCCTGTGGTACTCTAGTATTCTGTCCTAACACTGGGATAATTATAAATGCTTCTCTGGGGCCTGTAAACAAAAGTATCCTCAGCAAGATATTATAAAACAATGGGGCCAAAATTGCTGGTTTGTAAGCAATATACAATTTAATTTATATAAAAATACTTTAAAAAGTTTTATTGTATAAAAAGTTTCTTCCAAAAATTTTGAATAAACCAGGATATGTAACTACTCAGATGTCTAAAAGGATTGCAGTTAGAAGCCAGACAAGACAAAGTCCAAGAAAATTCAGCTGCAAATAATGAGCACAAGAGTAGGGTTAGAGGCATGGCTCAAGTGGTGGAGTACCTGCCCACAAAGCAAGCTGAACAAAACCCATGCTGTTAGTTCCAACTCCAGTACTGCCAAATTTTTTGCACAACATTGCTTAAGTTACTGTGTATACATTGTAAGATGGGGTTAGTTTGGGGAATGTTAACTTTTGATAACTGCTAAATTTTTGTTTTTTGTTTTTGTCAGTAGTGAGTCTTGAACTCTGGGCCTGGGTGCTGTCCCTGGTTTTGGTTTTTGTTGGTCGTGGGTCTTGAACTCTGGGCCTGGGCGCTGTCCCTCCTCTCTTCAGGCGAGTGCTCTACCTATTGAGCTACAGCCCCACTTCCGTTTTCCTAGTGGTTTATTGGAGATAAGAGTCTCACAGACTTTTCTGCCTGGACTGACTTTGAACCGTGATCCTCAGATTTCAGCCTCCTGAGTAGTTAGTATTACAGGCGTGAGCCACTGGTACCCGACTAACTCCTAAATTTTTATGGAAACAAATTATTATTTAAATAATGGGAAAAACCCCAAGTTAAGGTAGTAGGTTCATAATAAAATAATAAAATATTTTTGAATCTTCAAAAGCCCAAGTTAAGGTTCATAATAAAATATAAAATATTTTTGAATCTTCAAAAGCCCAATAGCAATGGTAATTTATATGCTATATTAAGGAAAGCAAACTAGGATATCTTATTAAGCAAAACAAACTAAAATTGAACTGTCTACTGAAGCCCATTATGGAGTCTGAGAAATGTTACAGATAAACAGAAACCACTAAAATGGACAAATCAAAATCCTTGCATCTTAATTCCAGCTAATTTAATTTTCCTTTCCAATTAAACCATGTCTGCTCTTTGAGAAAGGCATGTTGTTGAACAAGAATGAATGGCCAAATGTTTTCCATCAATTCTGAGAAGAAAAAAGTTATGCAAAACTCAGTGTGTTGTTGCGAACTTCACGACTATATAAAAATCAGAATTCTGTAAGACATCTAAGTTTCTTTCGCTTCCTTCAACCAGGGTCAGTGTTTCTTCTCTTTTTTTTTTTTGAAGTTTTTGATCTGTATTTTTCTAATTAAGTTAAATAATATCTACAAACTATGCCTTTGTTCTAGAAATGAGACATATATTTGGCAAAATAGCTGAGCTACTTGTGAGCTCTCTCTGTTTTTCTTATCCTGCCATGTATAAAACTCTTAATTTCAGAAGAAAAGATGAATATTTAGTCTGGATTAGTTCCTCTCTCATCCTGGATGAGAAAAAATCACCAAGATTTAATGGAGATGATTCCAGAATCACAAAGGAAGGTTTTAAGTCTGTCTCCATAAAAGCTAAATTTACATAAGTTCTGTAAACATTGAGAATTTAATATGGAGAAGTGTTAAATTAGCACTGATGAGCTAATATGCCAAAAAGTGCTCCTGAATTAGGAACTGCTGATAACAGCTCCCACCTTAAAAGCTGGAGTAACAAAATCAAGCTGTTGGGCTGTGCAGATGAACCATGTAGAGAAAGGATCAGTTCAGATGGTCCCTGGCCAGCTGGACTTGGAGAGAGGAGTCTGTGGAGATGGGAGCTGGCATCTAATAACTGGTACTCTGAGCTCACAGAAGGGTCTCCAGAGAGTGAAGAATTTGGGCACCTATTAAAGTTTATTCGAAAATTCAGATTGAGTCAGAAATGATGGGAGGAGAACAGGAGAGGATAACACAGGAAACACGTAGCTATTAATGGAAGCTTTTCATATATTTTTCCCCTGTAACTGAGTGGGCTTCTTTGGATCTAGCCTGACTGAGTAATATTGGGTGAGATCCCCAAGTTACGTGGAAAGTCCCAAGTGTCAGCAGATGTGAAAGATGCTGTGTGTCATATTTAGTAATCCCACAATTCATTTCAGCTTCATTTTATTTGCAAGTACTTTAAGGAATATATATATTTTTCTCTCCTCTAGGGTTTGATTACTATGAATAGAAAACTTTAAAAATAAGTGTAGAGAAATATGATTATTTTTAAGGATGCGACAAATACTTGATTCAGCATGATTGATTGGATTTGATACTCTGCTTCAAATGTCCAATTCAATGGCCATCTAGTTGTGATTTTAAAGGAATGGTATATTTTTGAAATAATTAGTTCAAGAAAAACAGAGGAAAGAAGAGAACCAACTGAATACACTCATTCATTTATTAAATATTTACTGAGTTCTTGATGTTTTTGGACTCTGTACTAGATGGGTAAACAAAAACTGCTTCAAAGGCAAAGCTCAGCAAGGGTCTGGGTCTGATCTTTATTTATTAGACAGAAAAAAGGTGTATTTGTTGCTGTTGGACACTTCCCTTTTGCATTACTTTTGTAGTTACTGTATATATATTATCAAATTTTGTGTATTGTATAAATATGTATTTCATAGATTATGCTTAAAAACTACACACTAAAGAAAGAATTTATATTCTCTAAAATTCACAGTTCTTTGTAGTTATTTGAATCGTGAATAATTTAAAAAGTTAAAGAAATCAAATGCGTGACTAATGGAATACTGAAAAGATTCGCTAGCCTGCAAGTCTCAATGGTGTAATTATGAACTCTATCACCATCTACTGGCAAAAGTTTTAAAAAACAGAACCAGTAAGTAGAGCCATATCCCTACCTGCTTAGGTGTATCACAGCCTTTTCTTAGGAAACAAATGCTACAAAATGTGTTTCTCTCTTTGGTTATTAGTGAGCATGTGGTACAGTGGGTCGCGGTATGGAGAGTTAATATATTAGTTACAGAATTCCTAATTCAGACCTGGGAATCATGACAAACAAGTACAAAATGTTTATTTTCTCATCAAATATGTTTTTGAAAAGCAAAAAAAAAAGATTAAAATATATTCTATCTCAGGAACTGAAGCTATTTGCAAATTTAACAGATTCTAAATCCAGTAAAACCACGAGTAATAAAATATTGGAAACTGATATTCTCCTATTTTTATGTTATCATAGGACAGTAGACAGTGCCATGAAGCATTTTCTGTATATAAAGACCTAGCTGTAAATGGCTCCATCCTTTTACTCACCATTGCGTCTCTTTTTCCTTCTTTCCTTCATTTCTTGCTTTTTCTTTCATTCATGTCTTTTTCTTTATTTTGACTTTGTCTCCCTATGTAGTCCAGGCTGGCCTCGAATTCACCACCATCCTGCCTAAGCTTCTTGAATCCTTGAATTTACAGGCATGTGATACTTCACATAACTCCAGTTCTTCTTCTCCTCTTTTTTCTCCTCCTCAGTAACTGTGATTTATTGTTTTTAATATTTTCACTCTATTCTCAATTTTATTTTTATTCCTCCCCTCCCCCATTCACCTGTTCCCTGCCTCCACCACTTGGCTGGCTCCTTAGTATGGTCCATTGGTATTTTTCACTTCATAAATCCACCATCTTCCTTATGAAGATTAAGTCATTTTTCCTTTAGAATAATGATTTGGCTTTTGTGAACTCTTGTTCTCTTTACTAACTGCATGGAAATCTCTTATCTACATTTTAAATGATAAAAAAGAAGGAATTTCATTAAAGAAATACAAAGTGAATCTCATAGTTCCAAGCAGCGAGGAAATATTCAGAAAAGGCTGTGGACATATGGCCAGAAGAGAGATACCACTTTCTACAGGCTTGCCAAAAATAGGACACTTTGAGTAACTAAATCAACAATGACATCTTGGGTTATAATACAGCAAACAAAAAACATCCTGAGTTCAGAAGAAGAGAAGAAATAGTTTGCTAAATAAATAAATGTAGGAAAAAAGGAGCCTCTACCTCCGAAGATTCTAATTAATAAACACTAGGGTACCTTCATTGTAGGAAGATGCTCTAATAAGTACTCACCTTCATGGGCAAATGATTGAGGAACAGAATATGTATGTAGTCTTAAATTCTCTGCCCACAGATATTAATTACATACTAAAGGAAGCCTAGTAAACTCACACTGCTGAAATTTAACAGGTGCCACCTTCAGCATGGATCATAGGATCTTCCAATCAATGCCCTCAGGAGGGCATAGCATCATCTTTATGGTATAAGTGCTAAAAATTCACAACCTCAATGTAATCCTGAGAAAACATCACATCAACCCAAATTAAGGGGTATCCAACCTGCTTGCTGTCACAGAAAAGAAAAAAGAAAAACAAAGATCTATCATACATCAGGGAAGACCAAATATGCATGGTAACTAAATGAAATACAGAATCTTGGAATGGATCATGGGAAAGAAAAACAAACACTAGTAGAAAAACTGGTAGACTTCAAATCCATTCAGAAAAATTCTAAAACATTTACCTCAATGCTTGTGGCCACTGTAATTTTGGACTTAAGCTTCTTTAATAATTGCATGTACATAATGAAAAATCCTGGAAATGGGACTTAAATCAAAATACTAAATAACTAAACATATTCTGTCTCACCCACACAAAAAATGAAGTATTATAAATTGAATCTAGGGCCTCAGGCTTGATTGGCAGGCACTTTACTACTTGATGATATATATATATATATATATATATACATATATTTCATAAAATAGCCTAAAGGTAATTTAATGCCTGAATGTTATATCTACAATCCAACATTTGAGGTCAGGTGTGGAATTTTCTACTTGTAGAGTTGAGTCAATAGTCAAATAATTTTTTTTAAATATGGTTTTTTATTGTAAAAATACTGTAAGAAGGTTTACAGTTACATGAGCAAGGTCATGAGTACATTTCCTATCAAGCATTTTTGCCTCCTCCTTTGTTTTTCCCCTACCCTCCCTTCCCTCCCACCTCCACAACTCCACTCCTCCCTCTCCCTCCCACCTCCCCACCTAAATTGTAAAGTTCATTTTGCAACATAGCGTCTTGTACATTTCATTTTTACAATGGGTCAAACTGTATCCCTATTTACGCATCTTGTTTATTCCCTTCCTTTCTCCAAGCTAGAAAAGTGTATATACAAGATGCAGGGCACCCACATCAAATACAGTGAAAACAGAGGTTATGCCGTGGGGGAGGAACATACAAAGAAACAAAAAAAAATCACATGGTACATAATAAATACGTTAGGAACAATAGAAAGAAAGAAAGAAAAAAAACACTTGTGTCCCTATCTTGGGGTTTATTTTGCTTAACATCATCTTATCTGGTCATATGTACATAGCTTTTGACCTTTTCTGCTTGTCCCAGACATATACTAGTTATTGCAAATAAGGGAAACCATAGGACCTATCTTTCTTTGAGCCTGGCTTACTTCACTTAATAGAATTTTTCCGTCTTTCCATTTCCTAACAAATGGGGTGATGTCATTCTTTCTGATGGAGACATAGAATTCCAATATATATCCAATATATATATATATATATATATACATGTGTATAAATATATATACATGTATATGTATATACCACATTTTCTTGATCCATTCATCTACTGAGGGGCATCTGGGTTGGTTCCAAGAATTTCAGATCTTGGAATATTACAAGTTTTGGGGTTTTGTCAACCTATAATACTGTATTCATGGAATATACTTGTCTTGAGAACTATATGATGTTACCACTAATGGAGCTTACATATGGAGACATCAGAAGTAAATGAACAAGAATTTACAATGTTTCTGTAGATCTAAAAGTACTTAAAAATAAAAATATGTATATGTATATATTTGCTGAACATTATTTATGTCTTTTTTGAAGTTACATTGTACATTGATGTTAGCTTTTACTATTCTTACCAATATGGAGAATTTCAGTTTCTGAACTGTTACTATACTTTTATTAAAACAACAGCCTTTCCATATTTCTCTGACATTATCTATAAATATAGGTCACTAATTCTTACCCATAAAACTAAGAGGGAGCTCATAAACTGGATATTTTATGCTTGTCTTCATAGCTTTTCAGTTTTTTCCTAAGTTGATCTTTGAAGCATGAGGGAAAAAAAACCCAAAACATTTCCCATCTTTCTCCAAATAAGGAAAATTCCATCCTTTCCATTGTGAGTCATGTAGCTGTCAAAGTGGTAATGTGTCAGTCTATATGTGGAGTGCAATGGGGCTAGGAAAGTCAAACCGCAGCCACAGTGAGGGCAGAGGATCCTAGTGCATAGGAAACTCTTTCAGGCCAGCCCATTTGGTAACACCATTTGTTTGTTCCAATCATCTCTATTAGGACTTATGGTGTTTACTTCTAGACTTGAAGTTATCACCTTGCTTTTCAGTAGGTGAACACCTCTCCCTCTGGTATCTCTGGAGGGTCAAGTCCTATTAGGTAACAAAGAGAACACTGCTCTTGAATACTATTTCTTTCTGTTATCAATGAGTCAACATGCAAATGTCTAATTGGGTATTGCAATTGGGGGTCATTTTCCCCTTTTCCTCCTCTAGGGAACATTTGACAAACTTTGGAGGTATTTTTAATGGTCAGGAGTAGAACTTAAATCTGGTGAATAGAGCACAGTAGAGTAGCTAACAGCCTATAATGTATAGGACAGGACCCAAAGAAAGTCATGATCATATCCAAATCATTAATTCTTATGAGGATGAAAATCCCTGAATACACAAATGATAAGTTTGTTAGGTACTAGATTAAGAAACTTTTATCAGAGTCCTTTAGTCCTTAAGGAAATTACTAGTATAAACACACAAACATTTTCACACTGCCTAACTTCTTTTATAACGTGTTTGTGCTAAGGATGCAAGTTGATTCACTGACAACAAAAATACCAGCAATACATACTATTTATATTGCCCTTGCACCTACTATAAGATCTTCTCACCTATTAGCTCATTTGAACCTTTGTCTAGGAGGCTTTCACAGTATGGTCACTGCAGGTCATAGGATGTTCATTTTGTCTTGGATGTCTAAGTTCAGACATTTTGGGTCTTAGCAACAGTCCCGGCTTCCACAGCTGACACCAGGGCAGCATAGATAAGTTGATTCTCAGAACCAGCCTTTGAAAGCCCACTGTCTTCCTGGAGTAAATACACAAAATATTAATGTCCCTGGATTCTACGCTTAATTAAATTTTTGTCAATAATCGAAAGAAAACTGAATTAGACTGTTGCTAGTTCACTGACAAAGTTCACTCCTATTTTTTCATTTGAAGAAAAGTCAAGTAGAGAACTATTGCTAAGGAACAAGCTATTTTCTAGCAGATATTTTTCAATACAATGCACACCAGTTTATTAGACTTGGAGAGAAGCTTTAACTTTGTTAAACTCATCTCAACTTTTAATTATCTTTATACCATTTCTTTCAGCTACTACCAAATATGAATAATTTATAAACCACCATTTCCATTGTTTGGAATCAATTTAGCAATAACTGCCAACAATCCCAAACTCAATGTCAGGAATATCCAACCTCCCCCCCATTTCTCTCTCTCTCTCTCTGTCATTCAGATACTCCTTTTTTCATTCCTTGCTGTATCTTGATAGTGTAAACAGTCCCTCATTGACTCTTTTCTTTCATTTACTTCCAGAAATATCTCAGTGAGCCTAAGGCCTCATGCAGGCGAGGTGAGAGATCTACCACACCACACACTTCATGTCTAGCCCTCTATTTGAGGTTTGTAAATATACAGTTCAGTGCAACAAATTGTATCCCTGATATCCCATGTCTATGTCAACACTTTTTAAATCCAAACAGAAAATATTACACCCATTAAACATTTTCTCCCAAGGTCTAGAAACAATTTTTGTCTTTACAATTTTACCAGTGATAGGTATTTCATAACACTGGAATTCTCCAGTAACTGTCCCTTTGTGTCTGGCTTATTTTACTTAGCACAATGTTTATTTAAGGTTCACCAATGTTGTATCACTTATCAGAACAGCTTTCCTTTTATGCTTGAGTAGTATTCCATTATACATACTTACCTATCTACTAGAATAATTAGATTACTAAAACAATTCCAAGTGCTGGGCAAGGATGTAGAATGACTCTAATTTTTAGTAATTAGTACTTAGAATGTAACATACTACTGCCAGAAGAACAATAGAAAAGATGACATTGGTTAACATGTGTTGTACTCATAAATTATGTTGTAATATGTTGAATTGAAGCCCTTTGTACAAATACTTAAAAGACATTATATATAGTATACACATATATATATATATATTTGTATATATACATATATGTATGACTGGATAAGTCATAGAGTCATGGAGTGAAGTATCCCCCATTGATCTTGGTGCTTCCTAAGACAAAGCAGAAAGACACACACATGCATACTCTCTTTCTCTTCTGGAGTGATACACTAGGTCATCCCAATATTCTGCCATCAAGAAGCCACCACAGACTGTGGGTCCTTGACGTCTATTCTCCAGAACATCAGCCAAAATAAATCTCTTGTGAAACTGTTACAAGAAACAGATAATAACACATCATTAAAATTCTGGGAAAAATAGAAAAGAAAATGTCATTAGAGGAAAGAGTTTTGCAGTTTCCTATAAAGTTAAACTTTCTCTTCTGTTTGAGTTCAGAAATCCCTTTCAAGTCAACTAAAACTAAATTCACACTAAAGCCAGCATGCAAATGTGTGTGTGTGTGTGTGTGTGTGTATTAGCTTTATTCATTGTAATCACTCCAAGCTGGAAGCAATGCAAAGCCCCTAAGCTAAGGACCACATGGATGGGCAGTAGAATACATTCAATGATAGAGAGGAACTTTCTGATGATTCCCCAGCAAAATGGATGAATTTCAGTTGTAGTATGTTTTGTAAAAGAGGTCATATTTAAATGGCTACATACCACAATTCCATGTATGTGACATTCTGGAAAACAACACTATATGGACTAAGAACTGATCCATAACTGCTGGAGGAACAATAGTATGAGTTTACGGTACTGTGTCATCTTAGTTTAAAATGGGAACCTTGTGTGGAGAAATGGCCAGTTTCTTCCAAAGACAAAAGGCATACAATGCAGACAGCCTCCAACTTAGCCATGCTCTGATCACAGGGGAAAGAACTAATATTATGGTGTACTGTGTTGCTAGGCTATAATATGGTGTAGGTTAGTTGCAGTAAATGCATTTTTTGATTTATGATGTTTTCAAATTGGAACTTTACCTTGTAGTAAATTGACAAGCATCTGTAATAGGACATCGAAAGAGGACTTGTTAATGACTAAAAGAAACTCAGTCTACAATACCCCAGAGCTCAGTGGGAAGAAACTGGGTGTGGAGATTTGCACCATCATCTCAGCTAAATCAGGATGCTTAAAACAGGAAGCCTAACACAGGTAGATTGTGGTCAACATGTGTGCCTGAGCAGAAAGCAAGAGCCTCTCTCAAAAATAACCAGTGTAAGACAGTGGGGGAGGCATTCCTCAGTGGTAGAATGCCTATGTAGCTATCATGAGCTCAAATTCCAGTACTAGAAAAAAGAAAAGGAGAATGTAATTAAGTAGTAGGGTCATCCATACATTCATGAAATTCATTAATATTTTCTGGGAATGAAAAAAATAATTATTTTCTTGGGCAGGGCTCCAAAAACCAAAACACAAGTACCTGTACTGTTCATAGCAAAAGGATTTCAGTCCTATTTTCCGATATGGTCCCTATGCCAAAGATTCCATCATCAAAATTAAACTGGTAACATTGAAATACAGCACAAAGCACTCTCATGAATATGAGCAAAATACAAGTGTAAAACTATCATGTTCGCTTTCTCTCTCTTTTTTTTTGTAGGTCGTGGGGCTTGAACTCTGGGCCTGGGTGTTGTCTCTCAGCTCTTCAGCTCAAGGCTAGTACTCTACCACTTGAGCCACAGCACCACTTCTGGTTTTCTGAGTGATTTACTGGAGTCTGATGGACTGTCCTGCCTGGGCTGGCTTTGAACTGTGATCCTCAGATCTGAGCTTCCTGAGTAGATAGGATTACAGGCGTGAGCCTGTCCCCCTCCCCAAAGAAAATCATGTTCTTTTGATGATAGGTTGCTCCATTTGACTTTTTATATTTGCTAATCATTTTGTTTAATCATTAAAGGCAAGTAATAGATCACTGTGTACTCCAAAGATATTGTTTACAGTCTCCATCTTATCCTGTTCCTACCCACCTTCCTACCCAAGGATCTTCAGTGGTCTTCGAAGGAAGGAGTCAAAAATGGTTGAGATGTGCTCACTTTTGTTGGCAAGGGCTATGTTCTCAAGGGAAAGAAAGATGATCTAGTCTAACTTCCAGGTCATCTGGAACTCCATGTAAATGGACTCTGATTTTTTTTAAAGAGGAATATGCATTGACACTGGGAGGCCCTTGGAAGACACTCGCTGGTTGATCATAGTTGATAGATTGTAGTTAACAGAGCCAGGGTGGATGCATTGTGATCGAGGCTCCATGGAGAATACCAAGTAAGTATACCTGAATACAAAATGAAGGTGTTTCACTATCCTGTGAACACTGCACAGGAAAAAAATGTGTCTCTACACATGAATGGAGGGAGGAAGGGAGAAAAAAATGCAGTCATATTCAATGTATATTCAATGCACCTTGAGGGGTAGGGATAGGAGTAGGAAAATGGGGGAGAATGATAGAAGAGGTAACATTGATCAAGGAGGATTTCATTCATAATCTGACATGGAATTGTAACCTGCTCGTTATACAACTACTTAACAAGAAAACAAAATTATATTTAAATAAGAAAAAAGAAAAATTCGTTTAAATGAAATACACTTATTTACCTCAAAAAATGAATGGGTCTCTAGGTAATGGTTTGGGTAACTAGCTTTTCTTTCACCTTCTCTCCTCTCTCCCTATTCCTCTCTCTCTTTCCCTTCCTCCCTCATTACTCCCTTTTTTTCTTCATTTATCTCTTCCTTCTTTTTAGCAAGAATTGCTTTGAGGTTTATATGTCCTTTTCATGAGACTTGAGAAGTACATTAAAAATGGTTTTGAAATTACTTCTGAATATGGCATTATAGTCTCACTCCATAGAACAACGTGGCTTATGATTTCCTCTGCATCATTATGAATGTAAAATCTGAACTTTAATACCTAAGGAGCATTTACTAACAAACTCAAATATCATGCAATATTTAAATTCAAATGTATCTTTCTTATGCAGGATTTTTTCAAGAGCATTATAATGAATAAATTCTTCCCCTTGGATCTTTGCTGCTGCTGGAATTTTGAAACAGGGTTTTGCTATGTAGTCTTGACCATCCTAGAACTTGGGATTTTTTTGCCTCAGTCTCACAAGTGCTGGGATTACAAATATGCACCACCATGCCTGGCTGTTGCTTGTGTCTTTGAGTGAAATATGTTTTAGGTTAACAGAATATACTTCATCTCATAAATTAAAACTGAAGAAATATTGAGTGGTAAAATAAGTTTAAAAGGTCCAAATTTATAGTCTCATTTGATCTCTGCAGACACATTTCTGCAATAATAATCAAGAAACAAGTTTAGCTTGCTTTATATGGTTATTTCTGTTAGTGTATTTAGTCCTGACAGTATGTAGATATTACACCAAGTTTTCAGTATTCCTCCTATTGTAGAGATTTTTTTCAGACTCATTTCTAAAAGACTTTGATGGAAAAATATCAATCTTATACAACTCTTTCAGATAACCCATTGGATGGGCATATTCTTGCTATCAAATAGAAAAGAAAAATAAATGAAAATTAAAAACCATTCTTAGATGCTAAGATCTAGGTCAAGAATTGACAACCTCAATCTGAAATCAAATAATTTAATTAAAATATATGTAGAAAAACCTGAATATCCCAAGAACTCATGAAAAAAGACAAAAAGGTACAATGTTCTCTACTAGAAATCAGAAATGTTACAAAACATACTAATTAAAATTGTGACATTGCTCAAGAAATATTGTATTCATAAACTGCCTTGTTTAATTTCAATTCCTTTATACAACTAAAGATAGGAAAAATATTTTAAAAAGTTATATGATGTCAATATAAGGAGGAAGTAGTCCAAATTAAGCTACATATGTGTAAATGCTGTATGACTGACCAGGTAGCACCACATATAACTAGGAAGCGTTAAATCAGCTTATTAAATATTTATTGGACAACTGCTGACCTGCAAGAAAAAAAATTAATCACCACTTAGATCATATGAATAAGACCATATAAAAATTAATCACTACTTAAACCATATAAAAAGTTTTCAGGAGTGTAAAGCCCTAAAAGTTAAAAGGCCTGATTGGAGAGTTTTTAAAGAATAATATCCTTTTTTTGTGGGGGAGGGTCTGGTCGTGGGCCTAAACTCTGGGCCTGGGCACTGTCCCTCAGCTCTTCAGCTCAAGGCTAGCGCTCTACCTTATGTGGTGCTGAGGAATTGAACCCAGGGCCTCACGCATGCAAGGCAAGTGCTCTTCCACTGAGCCACCTTCCCAGCCCAGAATGATATCCTTTAATGTAGAAGGCCAGATTATTTTAAGAGGTCACTAGAATTATTTTTTATTGGTTTTTAAGTAGGAAGAAGCTGACAACTTGATAACAGTACAGATGTTTTCAAGCATATGTTGCTTTTTATGTCAATTCATGTTTTTGATCTACTAAAGTTTTAAGAAGTTCTGTAAATCTGTCATGAACATAGAAACAGCATCATTCAGTCCTAAAGGAAAGAAAATCATTCCCATGGCTCAACCACCTGTACTAAGTAGAGTCATTAAAAAAAAAAAAATCAAAGGATACCAGGCATTTGTGGCTCACACCCAAAATCCTAGATACTCAGGAAGCCAAGATCTGAGGCTCATAGTTCAAAGACAGCCCAGGCAAGAAAGTCCATGAGACTTCTTAATGATAATTAACCTCCAGAAAACTGGAAGTGGAGCTATGGTCCAAAATAGTAGAGTGCTAGCCTTGAGCAGAAAAGTTCAGGAACAATGTCCAGGCCCTGAGTTCAAGCCCAATATCCTACAAAAACAAACAACAAAAACTCATTGTGTGTGTGCATGTATATGCGTGTGTATGTGTGTGTGTGTGTGTGTGTGTTCAGCACCAGTCAGAAGCAATAACTCAATATATACATATATATGTATATATATGAAACTCAACAATGTGGGCATTTAATAGTTATATTTTAAATAATAATTTAAAGTAAAATTGGGGCTGGAATTGTGGGTTAGTGGTAGAACACTTGCTTTAGCAGGTAGAACACTTGCTTAACATGATGTACAAGTAAAATGTAAAATGATGTAAAAAAATACAAAAAGTGAAATCATACATGCTCAATCATTTTTAAAAGTATTTAATAGGTGGCTAAAAGTATAAATTGAATCAAAAATTGTCTTTTAAGTTTCTAAAAATGCAATGCACATAACTGTATTCATACACACACATATATTAGTTTTGTATTAGTACTTAGAATAAATTGTGAGAAAGCATTTTGTTGAGTGGTAGTACTATTATTGGGTTTTGGTGGTTTTCTGGAGAAAATTTACACCAATTGATAAATGTCAAAAATTTTGTTAGCCAGTGTATACTAACTTGCAAGTCCGATATTAAACAAAGTGGTAGTACTTAGATTATAGATGGCAAATTCAGTGTGAGGGAAATTTGGCCACAGGAATGTGAGTTGATAAATGTTTATCAGCACAACATATGTACTTGGGGTAAATACAGTTATATAGACTATCTTACTATATTTAAAGCTTTAAAGTTCTGTGTATATGCTTTTGTAATAAATTGCACCGCTGACTTGTATGAAATATGGACTTTTATTTTATGATTGTGGGTTTTTGGTTATTTTGGTCGGTTGTGGGGCTTGATCCTTGGGCTTGGGCACTATCCCTGCGCTCTTCAGCTCAAAGCGAGCATTTTACCGCTTGAGCCACAGCACCACTTCCTAGTTATGTTTTCTTTTGTAGAATTTATCTTAACTGTTTTCTCAGCTTCTGTCAAGAACATAGATATCACTGCCTAGCAACTATCTCAAAATATTTCATCACGTAAAATCCAAGATGTTGAATTATTGGTTTATTATGTATAATACTTAGAAGATTATCTGTGTGTATGATTTCAAAACTTCATACAAAACAAGAAAAAACAGGATGATAAAGAGGAGATATCAAATTAAGTTTATTACATGGTGGAAACCATGTAATTATTAAGATGGAAACATGATTTAAATATGTTAAGATATGGCTCAAATATCTAGAAATATTTCCAAAATGAAATTTGTAAGGTCAATTCTTGCCACTAAAGCCATGCTACTCCCCTGACCCCGCTTTTTTTTTTTTTTTGTTGTCTTTCAGATAAAGTCTCACATTTGTTTTTCCACAGGGCTATTTTGAAATCATGATTCTGACTACTACCTCCCAAGAAGCTTGGACCACAGATATGTGCCACTACAGATGACTGATGTACAAGATGCTATGTTGAAAAGAATTCAGGCGGAGGTGGGGGGAGTGTAGTTGAGGAGGTGGGAGGGAAGGGATGGTAGTGGAAAAACAAAGGAGGAGGCAACAATGCTTGATAAGAAATGTACTCCTTACCTTGCTCATGTAACTGTAACCCCCTCTGTACAGTATTTTCACAATAAAAACTTAATAAAAAAGAAATCAAATATTTGATAAGAAGAATATAGAACAAAGAAAATTATTTTAGTAAGATTATTAAAATGTGAAAATTTCTTATCATTTTATGTTTAGGGTGAAGTTATGTGCCAAGGAAACTTCATCATACTAATAGAGAAAAATAAATTTTATTTGCATATCAAAAAATCTTCGTGAAGATCAAAGTTATGAAAACATTGTGTGGTTTATTTTGCCCTATTTCACTCATTTTAGCTTCGCTTAATTTGTTTTCATTGAGTGGAAGATTTTGTTTTTAATGCTTAAAAACTTTCCTTAAGTAGTGTACAAAGGAATTTCAATTAAACCTGTCATTTCATGAGTAGAGGGGTGATCAGTATCACCCCTGTCATAATTCACCTCCATCTCTCTCAATCCCCAATCACCTAAATTTACTACTTTAATCTATCATACACTATTAAGGAAAATTTACCTACTGGAATAGAATTTTCTTCTCCAAAAAACTATATAACAACATTTTAACTTATGTCATTAGTGGATCTAGGAGTCCTAGAAGTAGTAATTCCTAGAAATATTTTAAATTATGAATCTGTATGTATATGTATATGTATTTTTCTGATGAGGAAGTAATTGTCTTAATACTAATGTGCATTAATCCAACTACCCACCACTTTGGCCATATTTTGTGGATGAACAGTTATCATGAAAGTGACACCTTTCAGTAAAGCAGGACCTTTGATTCATTCTGACTAAAAGATCATGAGCTGAGCTGGTTTGTGTTATTTTTTAATTAAGGACATTAAAAAAACCTTCCTGTGATTTTTTCCCTCCTATGAATATAGGGGTTTTAGCTTGAAAGAGCAGAGCCATAAGCTTGAAATAGTGTATATTATGTAGAATCAGCTTAGTGTACAGCTTCCCCAGGGACTCTTAGATCCAAGATAAATTTTTCAAGACAGAGGATTAAATTTTATGTGTGAGGTGTCTGCAATTTAGGATTGTTTGTAGTACCCTGACAAATACACTATCTTTAACATATACACAGATGATCATACATATATATATATATATAAACTAACATATATAATCATTTATATATAGATTTGAGGTATTCATGGTGATCCACTTATCTATTTGTAGCCTCTTATGCCAGCATCTCTGTTTACTATGATATTATAGTAGATTACCTAAGACTTCTCTGTTTACTGTAACTTCATAGTAGAATTTTAATACCTAAGACCTATGTAAATGCTTCTTTTGAAACCTCCTATTAGCTAGTCTTATGCCTTTAAAGACACATTCTTAGAAACCCAATAAATACTTTGGTTGGATTGCATTAGATTTATAGATTAACTTGGGAGAATGAACATGTAAGCTAACTAAAGTCCTCTACATTTTCCCCAATGACTTGCAGGTGTCCACAAATCTTTATTATCTGGTGAGATTTTTTGTCTATATTACATCTTAAATCAGTTTTGCACCATCACTTCGGTTCCAGAAGCACGATTACAAATTGGCTGGTCTGGGATACTTTATCTAAAAAACCAAACAAACAAAGGAAAACACCTCAAATCCTACTGATGCATAGCAAGAGAATTGATCTATGTGGCTCACTTCCTGAGCTCACTTATTAGATCTGGAAAATGTTAGTTCATTTTCTTCACTATCGCATGGCCCCAGGGTTCTTTCTCAGACACTTATCAATTCTGGATTTGCTTCTAATCTGGATTCATTTGAGCTTATTTTCATCCTTTCCAGTTCTTGCTACAATCTCTTCTAGGACACATTTACTGTGTCCTATTTAAATTCTCCATCCTATCTCTTGTTCCTGTAAGGCATTTAGCAAATCTGTTTGTGTAATTAAATTCCTGTACTATTATTACTTTATAGACTAATTTTACACCATTACTTAGATTATTTAATATTTCCATAAATGTTTCACCATTCCCAACAGGATAAACATTGTTTCTGTACCCTGTCATTATACTGGCTTAGGTAATTTGAATACAATCTTATTTCTTGATAGTAATCTATGTATAAGTTTCCACCATTAGACTATCAAGTTTTATCTCTTTTAAAAATTGTTTTCTTATAACCATTGTTTAAGAATAAAAAGCATTCTGAATTTAAAACAAGGTAGTAATTTTGCTAATATGTTGATTTATATAAATCTTACCATGTAATTTTGTTGTTGCTGTCATTGTTGGTTGTAGGGCTTGACTTTGGGGCCTGGAACTGTCCCTGAGCATTTTCTCTACCATTTTGAGCCACAATGTCACTTGCAGTTTTCTGCTCATTAATTGGAGATAAGAGTCTCATGGACTTTCCATGCTAGTCTGGCTTTGAACCACAAAGGTTAGATCTGAGCCTCCTGAGTAGCTAAGATTACAGGTGTGAGCCACAAACACACAGTTTACCATGGTCTTTGAATCATTTTTAACAAGTTTAACAGAAGTTCTGTGAAATCCTCTGAGTGTGTAAATACCATGAGGTTAAACCATTTGGCTGTCCAATGGCTTGAAAATCATTCTCTCCACAGTCTTTTTCCCAAAGAACAAACTCACAAGGTCTACACACAATAGGTAAAGCGACAGAGAGAATTCCCATCTTGCTCTGAAGAAATATTATCTTACTAATCCCTCAAATACTAATGATGAGTATGTCATCAAAGGAAGATAGTGGCTGAGTTAAAATCAGCTAGATTATGAATCAGTGACAATCCTATATTTTCATTTGTCTTTTTGTTTTTTTTTAATTTTATTTTATTGTAAAGATGCTGTACATGAGTAAGGCAATGAGTACATTTCTCGTCAAGCATTATTACCCCTTCCCTTGTGGTTGTACCATTATCCCTTCTATCGTCCACCTCCTTCACTCCTTCCCCACTCTTCCCACCCAAAGTTGTAAAGTTCATTTCCAATATACTGTCTTGTGGAAATCATTGTTGCAATGGGCCATCATTTTTTGATAGACTAAGATATATTTTTCTGCCTTTTGTGTGGTATTGGGGTTTGAACCCAGGACCTCATATTTCTAAACTGCTTTATCATTTAAGCCATATTCCCAGCCCTTTTAGTTTTCATTAGTTTTCAGTATTTCACCTTTATGCACAGGGTCACCTGGGCCCCAATACTCTTGTTTATGCATTCTACATAGTTCAAATTACATGCTCACACCACCATGCTCAGCGTTTTATTGGTCAAGAGGGTGTCTTAGGGGCTGGGAAAGTGGCTCAGTAGTAGAACGCTTGCCTTGCATGAATGAGGCCCTGGGTTTGATTCCTCAGCACCACATAAGCAAAAAGAAAAGAAAGCCAGAAGTGGTGCTGTGGCTGAAGTTGGAGAGTGCTAGCCTTGAGTTGAAGAGCTGAGGGGCAGTGCCCAGGCCCAGAGTTCAGGCCCCACGACTGGACCCCCCTCCCCCCAAAAAAGAGGGTGTCTTAGAAACTTTTTCCTGGCCAAACTGAACCATGATCCTGTCCATCTGAGCCTTGAGTATAGCTACAGTTACAATTGTGAGCCTGTACCTATTTTCCTACTTTTTGTTGAAGAATAAAGTTTACTACCTCTCCTCATTAGTGTAGTGTAGTGTTTAGTGTTTAGTTTGGAAATTAGAATGTGGTCCATGTGACATTCTCACACTTCTGAATTAAGACTTTCAAGAATAATCTTAAAACTGTAGTGCATCTTCTACTCAGGCCAATAGGAACTCTTGTGGTAGAGAAAGTAACTCAGACAGTTCTGATATTGGCATGCTGGCCACATGAAAAGACCAAAGAATGAAATAAATATCTAATCAGTCCCCAGCTGCTCTGGCTAACAGTAATCATGCTAGATGTGGTTTACAAACCAACCAACTCTTGCCCAGCCTCTAAGCATCAACCACTTTACAAAAGACCACATTTTTGTTTTTTAAGTAAAAGCTTAGCTTAGCCCACCAATCCCAGAACCACAAGAGTTAAATTGTGGGGTGGTTGGTTAGGCAGCAATAGCTAATTTGCTTAGACTTTCATAATAACAATTTATATCCTCTGCCCAAGTGCTTTTATTTACTGCTGATGAGAATCTGGGGCGCCATCTAGGGCACCTATTCTTCATAAGGCAGCTGGAGCAATTCCAGGTTTCTCTAGTTTGATAAAGTCTCAGATCAGGAACTTTTGCCTAAAATTTTCACAGCAGAAGGGAGCAATGTTAACATTTTGGCACTAGTGATTAAGTGCTTCAGTCTGGAAGTAATACATACACCTCCCTCTGCTTGTAGTCCAACACTAGTCATACAGGTGTGCCTCACTTGAAAGAAGTCTATTGCTTAGTGGGCTAGGAGATAGAGGGAGAGAGAGGTAGAGGGAGAGAGGGAGTCAGATATGGATAATGGATATGCATCCCTCACATTCTTTCCCTGTCTCTTGCTATGATGTCACATCTTCAAAGTCTAACATAATTCCTTTTCCTGCGGAGATTCCTGTGTCTTGTGTAACCATACCTTCCCCACAGTCTCAGCATTGCAAAGTATACTGGAGACCAAAACTCTTCTGTCCCAGTAGCGGGTAGCAATTTTCTTAAAACCATAAAACTATACTTTGAATACACAAGTGATGTGTTTAACAAATGACTCCATATCTTGGTGGCTTAAAACAATACCACTGATTTGTCATAGTCTCTGTGGGTAAAGGCCCCAGCTAAGCTGTAGCTCATGGCTCCAGGTGACTCATTGGACTCAGGATCTGAGCAGTGCTATTAGGTTACTCAAATGGTTGTTTCTGAGATTTAGTTCTTGGCAGGCTGGTAGATGAAGGCCTCTGTTCTTCAGGAGATGTTGGCTCAAGGTCGCTCGCTCTTCCTTGTTGCTTAGAGTTCTCCATATTGTCTCAAAATGAGCAAGCAAGAATTCCAGCATGGTGGAAATCCTAGGTTATGGAATCTTGTTATGGAAAGATTAGGCCATCACCTTTATGTATTCCATTGGTTGGAAATGAGTCTTTGGGCTCAACTACATTCCAGAGGAGAGAATCCTACCAGGGCCTGAATATCAGAAGTTGAGATATTAGGGACCATTAAAGAAAGTGCCTACCTCAAGTACTGTAATGGGGTAAATAATCTAGGCAGGAAACACAAAGTCTTTAACCCTGAAGGTTCCAAGTAGGAATTGGAGAAGTGAGGAGAGAGAGTGACAACTGAGTGAAATCCTGTTAAACATGAGCGTGCTGTGGTTTTGTTATACAGAAGAACTACTGGAGTTGAGATGAGACAGAGTCTCTTTTGTGTGGGCTACTGAGAGTACAAGGTGAACTACTAGAAAGTAGCTCAATCACAATTCACTAAACAACTGGTGAGGAAGAGAATGAAGCCAAATGAAGAGGCAAGGAGGCATAAATGTATTCTAAGTTCTTAGGGGAGGGAGAAATAGCTTTGTGTTTCTAGGGCACAAGGCCTTCTGGAAAGGGTGAAATATATGGTGAGCAAAACTAAAGCTAGACTGTAAATGATATTGACTATGCTGTTAAGTGCTTTTTGTTTTGTTTTGTTTCATTTTGCTTTAGGGGGCAGGTTGTGGAGCATGAACTTATTAGGGACTGGGTGCTGTCCCTGAACTTTTAGCACTCTATCACTTTGAGCCACAGCACCTTCCTTTTTTTTTTTTGGTGGCTAACTGAAGATAATAGTCTTATGGACGTTCCTGCCCAGGCTGGCTTTGATCCTCATATCTCAGCCTCCTGAGTAGCTAGGATTACAGGCTTGAGCCACTGGCGTACCCAGATAACCTTAGGGAAAACAGGGAGCCTTGGAAGCATTATAGAGTATTGTTATTTCTAAATAATAATGTTTTCTGAGCCATAGTGGTCATTATGCCTATAACTATCCATTTGGAGCAGTTTCTACAATCACCTATATTTAAGCTGAATCAGGATGTACAGTAGTTTTCGTTCCTGAAATCACATTGGGTAGGGAGTATGTGGGCTGAGATGCCATCTTGGTTTATAGCAACTGATCTCGCCTCATCATGGCAAAGCCCTCCCTTATATTTGTACTGTGTTATTCCTTACCAGCCTTTCCTGTTCTCCTCCATCTGAAGGACAAGAAAAGCAGTCCTTGAACATAAAATTTATGTTAGCGATATAAAGTGCTGTCACAAATTTCTTTTGTGATCCTGATGTTTTATCATGTCTCATTTGTAAACATCCCTCAGCCCAAAAACATTGATAACAGAGCAAAATGAATCTACCTTCAATACTGACTATCTGGGTATCACTCTTATTTCATGTATCTGCTACTCCTCACATTTTATTTCTGGGATAGTTTAAAGCAAATTTTAAGCATCACATTACCTCATCACAAATATTTTGCTATCTTTAACCAATAAAAATTTTAGAACATTAGGACATCTTGATTGAGCTCAAGAAAATTAACTGTAATAATTAAGTGCACTGCTTAACTTCTTAAAAAAATCACATATCCTAGTTAAAAAATACACTGGAAAGAATGATAGATTTCCTATCTATTTCTTTAAAAAATAAGCACAATAAGATGTTTCTCTACTGACTTTGCAGCATTGAGGTACACATCAAGACAAAGAGTTTTAGTAATATTACTTTCAGACATGTGCCGAATCGATAATAATTTGTAAACTCAAGTGTTTTGATACGAGCTGACTGGACCCACATAGGTTTTATCTAAGGCTAATTAACATCTAATCCACACCAGATCTCTATGTACAAAATTATTTTTTTCCTATTGCCCCTATTGGAGATGGATGGTCTGTGACCTGAAGTACTCAAGAGTGCAGAGCAAGATATATTGGAAGTCCAGGACAGAAACAACTTTTTCTAGATGTAGTATCCAACCACTGAGATTTTTGCTTTGCACCCCTGGTAAATGTTTATAACGCACATGACTATCTAACTATAATGCACTTTAAACATACTCACGGTGCCTGGCACCCAAGGTACAGATTCATCCAGGGTGTATCTGAAAAGCAATGAGGAAATTAGTGAAAGCTGTTTTCCTTTCAGACCTAAAGAAACTGTAGGAGAGAAACGTACGTGCATTTTACTGCAACGAACGATATGCTTGTTAGTGGACTCATTGCTTTTAACCTGGTGATACTTAGGTTTTGAAAGTTACTCCACCATTAAACGTGGTTTTGCAAAAACTCTAGTTGCAGAAGCAATGGCAGCAGGAAGTGCACAGTCTAGTGCACAGTCTAGTTTCCGGAGCAGCAGCAGCAGCAGCAGCAGCAGTCAGAGGTACGCAGCCAGAGAGCACTAACTGCCCCTCGGAGCAAGAAGATCACCTTTCTCCCTCGGCTTTACATCCAACCAACCCTAAGTTCACTCCATACCGTCCATCGCTCCCTGCAACCGTGGAAGGCGAAGATGAACTCTTGTGGGAGAAACTGCCAGACGCCCAATCCTCCCTTTCCCGGGGAGGTGGAGGACAGGGAGAGAAGGCTGGGCTCTAAACTTCCACAGTGGATCATCAGTTTATTTTCAACGCTGCCGTCAAGGAGAAAGGGCGGCCGTTGCCGTGGCAACCGACGCCCCAGGCCTCATTGCGTAAGGGAGGGGGGGGAGGTTAGAGGCGTGGCCTGGGCGAGCACTGGCGCTTAAGAGGCAGTGCCAGCGGGGGTGGGGAGGGTGGGGGTAGGGGGGGGATGGTTGGGGGCGTGGCCTGGGTGAGAACTAGCGCTTAAGAGGCGGTGCCGGCGGGGGGACGGGGCGTGGCCTCGGCGACCAGGCACAGAAGAGGCGGAGCCTGAGGGGGAAGGGGCGTGGCCTCGGCGAGTGTAAGCGCATAAGAGGCGGTGCCGGTGGCCCGCGTGGTCGGCGGAGGCTGTCAGCGCGGCCTGCGGGAGGCGGGGCAGCTCGCGTCCTCTCACCACGGTCTTCAGCAGCCCAGTGGCTCGGGCCGGCGAGGGAAGCCCCACGCCGCTCTTTTTCCCCTTCCCCTCCCCATCTGAGGGGACCCTCCCGCCCGTTCCGCACCCAACATGGCGGGCGGGCGCCGCGGCCTGGCGGCGATGGCGATCCTGGCTGTCTGGCTTTCGGCGGCGACCCAGGGCCAGGAGCAGGCCGCGTTGCCGGCGGAGCAGAGCCGGGTCCAGCCCATGACCGCCTCCAACTGGACGCTGGTGATGGAGGGCGAGTGGATGCTGAAATTGTGAGTGTGTCCGTCAGTCCCCGCCAAGCCACCCTGGGCCTCCCGAGCTCGGGCCGGCCACTTGCCACCCCGTCCCGGCCGGCCCGACCGACCTCGGGCGGCGGGGGACCAGCCCGGGCCCGCGACCCGCAGCGCGGGGCTGGGGACCTGCGGCTGCGCATGCGCGCACGCCCCTCCGCGGTGACAGCCCGGGGCGCGGAGCATCCCCGGCCGCCCTCACCCCTCGCTGGCTGGAGCTTCGGGGAAGTGTGTTAGGGACTGAGTGGGGGCGGTTACTAGGGGAGGCCGTGTCAGAGAAGCGTGTGTTCTGTGTGTATACGTGTGCTGGTCTTGGGATTTGAACTCGGCGTTACGACTATGATCAATTATTAATCTTGATCAGAGCTTCACCACCACAGCGCCATTTCCAGGGGTTAATTGGAAATAAGACTCCCGCGGACCCTTTCTTGCCCTGGCTGACCTCGAACCATGGTCCTCAGTTTTCAGCCTCCTGCGTAGCTAGGGTTACCGGCGTGACCCACCCGCGTGCTCCCAGCCCATGGTGTGCGTTTTGAGGCCAGCACCTGCAGGAGACAGGACAATGGCATATCCAGTGTGAGTAGGTAAGGGATGTGTAGAATTAACTCACGGCAGGGCAGGGAAGGCTGGTCAGTTTGGTAAGAAGTATCCTAAGTCTTCTTGTGGAAGACCTTGGGGTGTCATTGTGCAAAAGAAAACAAACACTGGCTGCCCAAGTTTTCAGACAAGATTAAAAATCAAGGTTGATATTTGTCCTAACTGGTAGAGGTAGCACTTCGGGGCCGAGATGGTAATCTAATTGTGCTGTTAGAAAGAAGAGGTCCCCTTAACAAATTTCCCCTTGTGAACACTAAAAGTTAGGTTAAGTGGAGAGTGCCTTTAGCATGCAGAAGATAGGAAACTACATTTCTGAGTTGGAAGAAGGCAAAGGATTTGCTGATTGGAGCTCAGTAGTACAGTAACTTAGTAGTACAGAATGATTGTTTGAAAGGATCTGGAGTTGATGTGGGCATGTAGGGAAAAATGGAGAAAACTAGAGAAATGTGTGCTGAGGCCCTATCTCTGCAGCCTGTCATTTCAGGGAATATAGGTAAGCCATTATTACTATTTGATAGTTTTAGGTTGAGGTCATAGGCCCACTCAAAGTTGGATTTATATTTACCTGAGACCAAATTTGAGACCAAATTTCATTTTAGATTGCAAGCAAATGCCTATGAAGTGAAAATCTCCACATGAGATAAAGACCCAAAGTCATGTCATTAAGCAAATTACATCTCTCAAAGAACAGAACATGCAGCATCCTTTCAAGTACTCATTTAGCATTTGTTTATAAAGAAGAACAAATTATGATACCAAAATAAAATGCTTTGTGATCAAAATAAAACAGTGAAGTTGCTAAGGAGAGCTAGAAACAGGAGTAACTTACTAAGTTAGCCACCCTGGATGGAAGTGAGGAGACTGTATTTCACTTAAGAGAACCATTTAAATGAAACTTTTATGTTAGGACTGCCATGTTTTTAGTAAGTATAGAAACTTTAGAGAAATTACACATTTTCTTAGCCAATTCTTCAGGAAGTTCTTTTTTTTTTGTAATCCCTATACAATGTTGTATTTCTAGATGTAATGACAGTCAAAGCAGAAAGTCTTCCTTAAATTTAATGATGTCAATTCCTTTATGGTTCCCTTTGAAATTCTCTCTTTCTTTTAATGAAAGAATTGTAATCCTGGTGCTAGTGGCACATGCCTGTAATCCTAGTGACTCAGGAGGCTGAGATCTAAGGATCATGGTTAGAACCAAGCTGAAAGTGGAACTCTGGCTCAAATGGTAGAGCATTGGCCTTAAACAGAAAAGTTCAGGATCAGCAGCACCTAGACCCATAGTTCAAGTTCCCAAACTGGCACAAAAAAGCAAATAAACTAGAAACACTGAAGCTGGTATAAATATTAGTCTTTGCAAACTTCTGCATGAATGACTTCCCCAAACTACCATATGTGGTTATGTTGGTTAAATTTTATCTGTTAGAAATGCCTCAGCCTAGATGGTTGCAATTGATAACTGTAACTTTGCTCTGCACACAGTTGTACAATATACCCTAGACTGCGGTGCAAGACTAGTCTTGTAACCCGGAAGTGAGCTGTTGAGATTATTTTAGCAGAAGTTCTCCTTTCATCAAGTACATCAAAGAATAGGTGGATAGAAAGAGATGAAAAAGTAAGAACTTAAGTCATTATATCTGGCTTCTTTCTGGATACCAAAACTCAATCAAAACTATTCCTTCTGAAGAAATAGTGTGACTCTTGTCTATTTTTTAAATTTTTATGTATTAGGTGTTACTCTCTTTTCTGTTTGAAAAGAATTCAACACCTTAAGAGATATAAAATCTATTGGAGTCTTAGCACACTATAGGCCTGCTATACATTTCTAAGAATTCATCAAAACACTTATGCTTTCTCTAATGAATGTAACAAACCAAAAATCTACTTATACTGTTTCTCATATGAATGATTTTATTAAGGTGATTGATTATATAATTAGAGATTAGGAACAGATGACTTCATTTTCCTAAAGAAGCAAGTTAAGCTTTCTGGTAGAATTACAAATTTGTTAAAAGTTTCACGTCACTCTGAATTACAGTTCTTTGTGCATCTGCTTATATGCCACTTTTCCTCTGGGAATCTGTTTCTTGAATATCATATCATGCAAAGCCCATGTAATTTAGTTCATTTATATTGGTACTGAAAGTTTGTTAGAAAAAGTAATTGGCTATATTTTCCTTGTCTTTCAAGCATTACATTTTGGGGGTCCCTGCAATGGAATTTCCAGTTTTAAAGACACTTTTGTCCTGCCAAAATAGAGACATCCATCTTAATCAGTAAACTGGTAGTGATGGACTATAAATGCTGTCCAAACTATGTGAGGAAAAATAGGTAAGAAGATCATTGTTTGAGGCTGATGTAGATCCAAAATAGAAGACTCTATTTGAGAAATAACAAAAATATAAAGGGCTGGAGTGTGTTCAGATAGTAGAGTGCCTTGCACAGCAAACTAAAGTCCTGAAGTTCAAACTTCAGTTCCACCAGAAAAAGCATTTTTTTGTTAGAGAAATATTATTTCAAGTATATTTTAGTAATTCACCATTTCTGTTTTGAAACCTATTGACAAAACTGCAAAATCATTTTATTATTATTTGTACCTTCTCTAATGCTATGGCTTTATGCTCAGTCTTTCTCTTCCTGTTTGCTTTCTTAACTTGTTTATCTCTAGTTCTGCCTTGCTATGCTTTCCAAATAATATTTTCTGATGTGTTAGTGTCTGTTTTCATTGTTACATACTGTCCTTCATTCAGTTGCTCTGCAAGCTTTAGCTTCTTGAATGTGTGCTTAACTCCCATTATATTAATGTTACTTTTGCCCTTTTTGAAACACAATAGTATAAAATATGACTCATTTTGTGTACTATCCTGGTAACTTTCTATCCCCCAAAGAATTAAGAAGGTATTTAGGCAGCTTAGCTTTGATCTGCTTACTTTTAAACTAGTTACCAGAGAAAAATGTTAATATCAGAGGTAAATCAACTTACTTCTATAAGGCTTTTATAAAGTAGTAGTAGTTGTGAATTTTTTTTCTTGGTAGTGAGAGGAGTGTTTTAATTCAGACCTTGCACTTACTAGGCAGCCATCTGCCACAGAGCCAGAGCTCAATCTTAGCCAGTCTTTGTAGCCTCCCACATTGCTGAGAGGTGCTTGACATTGTTCCCAGCTTTGGGTTTAGAAGGAATCTGTGAACTTCTTTTATCTCATCTGGGATGAAACTGCAATCCTCCCAATCTCAGTCTCCTGAGTAGCTAGGATTATAGTTGTCAGGCACTAGTGCCTCCATTAGCATGTATTTTCAAACTTTGAGTATGAAGCAAAGCCTCATTATTTATATATTTATTGGTGGTGCTATGTGTGAATTTAGGGCCTCACATGTGCTAGAAAAGTATTTTACTACTTGAGCCATGTCCCCTAACCTTTTTGCTTTAATAGTTTTTAGATAGAGTTTCCAACATTTTGCCTGGGGCTGATTTTGGAACTTGATCCTTTGATCTATGTCTCTTGCATAGATGCTGGTACTGGAGTATACCAGCACACCTGGTTTGTCCTTTGAGATAGAATCATACTAAGTTTTTGCTTGAGCTGGTCTTGGATCACTCTCCTCCTATCCTCACCTTCAAGAAGCTGGAATTACAGACATGAACCTCAGCATCCTATTCACAAAACCTTATATTTTTCCCCAGGACCTTTACATTTTGAAATTATCTCTTCAATATCCATCTAATAGTTTTGATCCTCATTGTCTTAACTTTTCCATGTGAAATAACCATGCTTTTCTGCTGCTTAGATACATTGTTTTGCTTCATTGATTACATGCTTAAGAGATAGTAAATGCTTGGTTGTATGTCAGGTTGAAGGTTGGAAGTTTAAGAAAGTAAGATGGATGAGCCTACAACCTTGATTTCAGGGAACTTGCAGTGTAATGCACTAATGGAAATATGTATTAAGTATTGTTCATTTATATTTTTAATGTTTAACAAACATTTACAAGGTTTTCAGGGCCCTCTTGGCATATTGGGTTGGAGAGTTCATTTTCAGTTCTGTCTGATGAGTTTTTTCATGTACACATATGTAAATAATATATATATATATGCTATACATATGTAAATAATATATATGCATATGTAAATATGATAAGAAAATGGAACATAATTCACGACTTTGCATTCATTTTTATATTCTACTATCATAAGACCTAAATTCTTATTGAAATTACTCTTATTTAGAATCAAAAGCATTCTAAGAATTTTTAAAAGCTGTGGGAACAACGCACTATATCCTACACTGAACTGAGAGCTGGCTTATGCCGTTACTGAAAGAACATGTAAGTGCATTTCAACCCAGCCAGCTCTGTCTAAATTTCATAAGGCCACAGACCAGTGTGTAGCAGCAGTATACAAACAGAATAGCTCAAATTACTTCAATAGAATATCTAAGTATGCTTCATAATTGTATACATGAAGACCATTTTCATAAAAAACTCAGAATAGGGACTGTAATATTTTTATTTATTGAAATTTGTATGATTTAATAATTCCTGATATAGTACATGTATGTAAATACAGAGTCCTAGGGAAATTCATTGTAATTCAAGATTTTTCTTTCGGGTACAGTCTTTCTATGCTTATTCTTTTTCTCTCTTTTCTTCTATGTGTTGATGTTGATATTGAGCCTTTATTTCCTTGATTTTTCTTTCTTGTCACAAAAGTATTTCCATGTGGTTCTTGGTTTGAGTGATCTTAGATGACCTTTAGCAAGTCTCTGTCCTGCTTTCCTCTTTGGCAGGGAGGTGCTAGGAGGCTGTAAGATTGAGATAAGCTCAAGCATCATGATACTCATCTTGGAGAGCAAGCTGAATATCACCAAAGTAGAGTGTAGTAGAGTGTTCTTATTGTGTGCCTGCTTTGGGTGTGTCACCAAGTTTCTCATTTACCTTCTGAGGTATCTACTGTTATTTAATTTCACAGTTGAGGAAGTAGAGGCATGGAGAGACTTTAAGCTGCCTGGTCAGATGATTAATTCCTGTTTGTTCTTTCTGGTTCCTCTAACAGAACTCTCTCATCCAATAGCTTGAAGTGCTTATTGAAACATACGGAGTTATTTAATATTTTTTGACGTTGGCTGTCTCGTCACTTGCCATATGGATCTTTAGAAAATATGTAAGAACTGGGCGCCAGTGGCGCACGCCTGTAATCCTAGCTACTCAGGCTGAGATCTGAGGATTGAGGTTCACAATCAGCCCGAGAAGGAAAGTCCCTGACACTCTTATCTCCAATAAACCACTAGAAAACCGAAGTGGCTCTGTGGCTCAAGCGGTAGAGCACTGGCCTTGAGCTGAAGAGTGCAGGGACAGCGCCCAAGCCCAGAGTTCAAGCCCCATGACCGACCAAAAAAAAAAAGAACGATAGAAAATATGTAAGAAGTAACTATTTACTCCAACGAAAGGTACTATATTTGCAATAATATTTATATACTTATGTATCCAGCACACATTTATAGAACACCTACTTACTCCTTAATATGCTTTGGACGTGTAAGAATACAAGTGTTCCTGTTTTTAAATTCATGTTCAAAGATGTCAACAAATTTTTCTCTGATCCTTGTCTCTTTAATTTCCAGACTTGAAGAATGAGTTGTAGTAGGAAGATCAATGATCTTTTAGTATGGTATTGGAATTGCCTAGGCTGAGAGCCTTCTTTCTCAACTAGATTCTTCCTAATGCTTTTATTAGTACTTTCCCTAAATAAATGAACTATTACCTTGATTTTTTAGTATACCAAATGCTACTTTTTTGTAATGTAAACATTCAAAATATTTCCTAATTCTAATTTTTGCATTTTTTTCTGTTATTATTCATCAGAGTAGATGTATATCATTGTATATTTGATTTTTAATTAGGATTTATATGCATTGGTTTGCACAATTAAAAATCTTCAATAGACTTCTAAATGATGTTCTGAGAACATCCCCATTGAACCTAGAGTTTGTACACAATTTGATTAGTTTACCATTGTCCCCTTTTATTTCATTTCCTAAGGCATGATGTGTGTGGGGATATTGTACAATTCTTTGCTGTGGTGTGTGTGTGTGTGTGTGTGTGTGTGTGTGTATCTCTGTGTGTGTGTGTGTGTGTGTGTGTGCGCGCGCGTGCAAGTATATATAGAGAGAAGAGATAATTCTTTTCTACATCCCTTTCCCCTTTTAATATAGAAATCATAAGAACCACATTTTGCAAAAGCAATTTAGGAATGAACAAAATATAAACTAATTAGCAAGAAACTGACTTTTTTACAATGCCCAAACTATCCACAACTTGGGTACTTTCATTTAATCAAGTTTTTAAGAAATACTTTGGGAAAATGGAAGAAATAGACTGCATTCCTATTGGCCATCATCAAGTCCCCAGTTATTATTGTATTGCTATTACTATTTATCTTTATCCGTACTTCCTCTTTACTACACCCTGGTGTTGTAATTTATGTGCTATAATGTTCACTCACTGTATATATGAGAACTTCCTTGGAGTTATAATTTATGTGCTATAATGTTCACTCACTCTCTATATAAGGACAATTCAGTGGCATCAATTCTTTTTAATATCTCAATATTTTGATATTAGTTACAGACTCTTTAAAAGCTTAAGCAGATTTGAAAAATATGTCTACTTGTTGGTGCCATCCTGAAATCTTATTCAGAGTTGATGATTTTTCCTGGAGTATACTGGTCTATTTTTGGGAGCACGATTAATTAATTTTATTTGCTACTTTTATCTTCTGGATATTATAAAACAAAACAAAACCACATGCTTTTCTAATTGTCTGTGACATTATTCGGCAAATACTAACTTCAGTTTTATTTGTGTTGTTTTATTGAAATGAATTTCTAGCATATGGCACTGTTTATTCACAATGTTTCATATTCAGCATAACCCTCTCAGTCCTGTAAGTCTTTGCAAGGCTTATTTAATTCCTTCTAATTTTAAATTACCTCTTCCTTTCTATATTAGTTTCCTTAGTTTGCTATAGCAATTTACCACAAGAGAGGCTGTTGTATCTGAAATTTAATTCTCCCACAGTTCTGGAGGTCCAGAGTCCAAGGTCAAGGTGTGTAGCAGGCGAAGTGCCCTGTGGTTGCCCTTGTGGGAGTGAATGTTCTCTGCCTCTATCCTAGTTTCTGATGGCTACTGGCATTTCTTGGTGTTACTTGACTTGTAGCTACCCGAGATTCAAACTCTGCCCGCACAATCACATTGCCTTCCCCTCTTTCTTGGTGTCAAGACTCCCTATTCTACCCTTGAACTAAAGGTTATTAAATTTAAGGCCCATTTTAAATCAAGATGATCTCTTCCTTACTTGTATGTGTAAGATCCCTAATTGGGTCACAGATACAAGGGCTATAACTTGTATGTATCTTGTTTTTATTGTCAAGGTGATGTACAGAGTGGTTTTAGTTACGTAAGTAAGGTAATGAGTGCATTTCTTGTCAACCTTGTATGTATCTTTTAAAGAAATGCATTCAATTAACTACCTGCCCAAGCAGCAAGCTTTTTAGATTCTCATTCTAACAACTATAGATTAAACCCTGAAAAAATTTAGAGCTTTATAGTTTCTGAGTCATTCAGAATGATTTCTAGCACTTGAAAAGGTAAGAAAAACCACTGGCATATTGCCAAGGTGACTGTCCTTCCTTCCAGCTCTTCTGTTTGATTCAAACTTGCCTTTCCCTGACTCATTATCCATAGAGCTACCACGTGAGATTGTTCTGAAACGTAAATCTGAATAAAATTATCTTTCTACTTCGGAGCTTAACACAGAACTTGGAACTCAGTCCCAACTCCATATGGAACATTTTGAAAGGCTGTGGATAATGTCTACACCCTCTTACGTCTGTTGTCCGAACCTTCACACATCTGCTGAGCATGTTTGTTGACTCTTCCCTTGGCTTTTAGTTTTACTTTAGATCTCAGCACAGATGTTTCTTTCTCTGTGGGTTCTTCTGAGATCTGTTGCCTCAGCTTTTAGCATAGTGCTTAATGTTTATTGAAAAAGTGAAAACCAAAGTTCTTAAAGATCAGGGTATTTTAAACTCTTCTGTTTAAGAAAGTGTTATGAAGGGTGTTTTAGCCTACACCCATTTTTTTCTTTCACAGAATAGGTCAGAACAATTTCAAATGTATCTTCAGTTCTAAATTAACTTCGTTGGGCATTATAACAAATTGCAGCATATTCAGATGTTTGGAAACCTGGTTGAGAGCTCACTAGTGACAAGTCTTCTGGTCTCTTCCTATCGAGTCTGTAGTTTTGATGGATCTGAATCTGGATTGGCTAGTTAGAATAATAGAATCCTTGTGAAAATTGCCCTTAAGGGCTGGGAAGGTGGCTCAGTGGTAGAGCGCTTGCCTTGCATGCATGAGGCCCTGGGTTCGATTCCTCAGCACCACATAAACAGAAAGAAAAAAGCTGGAAGTGGCGCTGTGGCTCAAGTAGTAGAGTGCTAGCCTTGAGCTGAAGAGCTGAGGGACAGCACTCAGGCCCAGAGTTCAGGTTCCATGACTGGACCCCCAAAAAAAAGAAAAAGAAAAGAAAATTGCCCTCAAAATAGTATTTGCCCTCAAAGATGAAAACCTATCTGTAAACTGACAAAATGTGGTTCATTTGTAACAATACCATTGAAAATTATTTTAGGTATTATAATAATTCCTAAAAATATTTTCAAACTTGGACTAAAACTTAATATATTAAATCCTGGAGGAGGAAATGATGCTTGTTTTTCTTTGTAGCATGATTTTGAAAAAAAAACTTGCTTTATATTTCCCTCCAGTTAAGAATGTATGTCTTAAGTATGAATATTCTGTTTCTCTCTTACCTCACAAATATTTCCCATGTTCGATTGTATGAAATTGCAGAGCTTCTGCATGGCAAAGGACATAGTTAGCAATATCAATAGAAAGCCCATGGATTGGAAGAAGATATTCACTAGCCATACAACAGACAAGGGTCTCATATCTAAAATATACCTGGAACTCAAAAAATTAAGTCCCCCAACAACCAATCTTCAAAGGAACAGCTACCCAATAAACAAGTGGGCTAAAGACTTAAAGAGAAACTTCTCTGAAGAGGAAAGAAGGATGGCCAATAGACACATGAAGAAATGGTCAACCTCCCTAGCCATAAAAGAAATGCAAATCAAAACAACATTGAGATACCACCTCACCCCAGTTAGAATGGCTATAATCAAGAACTCTAATAACAACAGATGCTGAGGGGATGTGGATAGAAGGGAACATTTCTGCATTGTTGGTGGGAGTGTAAACTTGTTCAATCACTTTGGAAAGCAGTATGGAGGTTCCTCAAAGGCTTCACATAGAGCTCCCCTATGACCCAGCAATCCCACTTTTGGATATTTACCTAAATGGTTACAAACACTAAAGCTACCAGCACGACTATGTTTACTGCAGCATTATTTACTATAGCTAAGATATGGAACCAACCCAGATGCCCCTCAGTAGATGAATGGATCAAGAAAATGTGGTATACATACACAATGGAACTCTATGCCTCCTTCAGAAAGAATGACATTGCCCCATTTGTTAGGAAATGGAAAGGCATGGAAAAAATTATATTAAGTGAAGTAAGCCAGGCCCAAAGAAACATAGGTCCTATGGTTTCCCATATTTGCAATATCTAGCATATTTCTGAGTCAAGCAGAAAATGACAGATGAGGTGATGTTAGGGAAATGAACCCTAAGATACGTATTCAAATGTTTTTTTTTCTTTCATGTGATTGTTACTAACACATTTATAAGATTATTTCTTTGTTGCTTTGTATGTCCCTCCCCCACAGTATAACCCCTGCTTTCACTGTATTTGATGTTGGTATAATTTGTGGAGGGGAAGGGGAAAAACAAATCATTTAAATAGGGATACAGGTGGACCCATTGCAACAATGAGATGTACAAGTCGTTATGTCGAAAAACGAACTTTACAACTTTGGTGCTGGCGGGGGTGGAGGGAGGATTGGGAGGAGCAGGGGGAGGCTGGGAAGGGATGGGAAGGGGAAACAAAGGAGGAGGCTACAATGCTTGATAAGAAATGTACTCATTATCTTGCCCATGTAATTGTAACACCTCTGTACAGTATTTTCACAATAAAAAAATTACTTTTTAAGACTTAAAAAAAAACAAATATTTCCCATGTTTGTATTGATCTGCTATTCTTCTTATAGTTATGCCCCGTGGTGTCCATCCTGCCAGCAGACCGATTCGGAATGGGAGACGTTTGCCAGGAATGGAGAATCACTTCAGATCAATGTGGGGAAGGTAGACGTCATTCAAGAGCCAGGTATTATAAACAGTGAAGATTAAGTAGAAAAGTATGATAGTTTCTTTTAATATATTTCAAGCATATGGCAACATTGAAAGACTGGGATTTTGATTACCTATGAGCTGACCATCTTGAATCAACGAATTATCTTTTGGCTTATCTACATCTCCCTATGTATACAATGCACATCCATGTATATTTATTATTAGTTTGTTGTGATATGGACAGTTGTAATCTGTGGGATAATACATTTGGATTTTAAAAACTCATAATGTTACTGCCCAGATAGGTATTTGAAGTGGGTTTCCAAATGAGGAATTTCGAATTCTGTCACCCTCTCTGTATTTACTAGCTATGAGTGTTGTCATTTATCAAGAGGAAGGATCACTTTTGCTGCACAAGCAAAAGGGACTTTTAAATTTTGGAATGATATGCACAATGAATTTATATTTATAGTTTAAAAATAACTTTGTATATTATATAATTTGAGAAAAATGTTGGGTTTTTACCTAAATCTTTCAAATGTAGCTCTTTTAAAAGAATGTTTTTTTTTACTGAATTGAATTTCTAGCTAGGTTCTATGTCTGATCAAAGAAAAAAAGAGGCATGCAAGAGTATATCCACTTCCTCTGCATTGGCTGTGAATTCAGAAACACAAAGTGATGAAGGGTTGATTATTTTTACACCTTCTGATATAGTAAAACATTTTTTGATAAACAAAAAATAGATATGTTAAAATTGCCAAATGAACAGAGATTTTTATTGGAATTAAAGAGAAATTTCTTTTAAAATCCTGTTAATACCAGTTTCTTTCTTTAAGTATTTTAAATAGCCACCACTGCCCATCTTTGCTTAGAGGTGGATGATTATAGTTAGTAGTTCAAATGTTTGGTTGTTAAAATAAGTTTTTCTATTAGAACAAATCATTTCAATTACATGTTTGCAGAACATTTATGTTATCTTTGGTAGTTTGAGTCCAGTAAAATCTGGTACGGACTTAATTCATGGCATCAGAAACCATGTTATGATGGATTTCTTAAAAATTCAGCTGGCCTATTCACATTTCAGTCACATGGTATCCTACTGTGAATTCAAAGCATGATTTGAATGAAAAAAAGTAAGCTGTTAGCCTTTTGATTCATAAACTTAAAGTTTAATTGAATACAGCCTTTTATTTAAAAGTATAGAGCTATTTTTTTCATAGTGAATTGACCAAAAATAAAATGCAAAATTAGTATGAAGTAATTTCAAAGCATTTATTGATTCATTATTTTAGATAAATCTGAACTAAATATACTTGAAATATTCACCAAAGAAGAAGGGAAAAATGACTTATTTTGTTTGGCATACTCTAGTCTAATGAAGTGGTTAAGTGTTTTATCTATTAGGACAATTTTCTAAGACAAGGGTCTAAAATTCATTCAAATGATTCATTCAAACTTAAAAACTGAACTCATAAATATTGAGAAATGCATAACTACATGCATAGTTGTTTGAATGACCTAGAGAATACAGTCTCTGGCCATATAACAATATTTTGGCTAAGGACTGGCAATAGTCTTATAAGATTATGTTATCATTTTTGTTTGCCTGAGTATACTGTGATATTTATATAACAGTAAGATTGCCTAAGGATGCATGTCACAGAATTTGTCCCATCTTTAAGTGATGCATAACTGTATGCTTCTGATTATAATGTTGTAAATTTTACTTTGAATTATAAACCTAATGCTTTCATGCTTTCATTAACCTACTAATAAGGCTTAGAAATATTGAATTCTTTCAACAAATATTAAGTTCCTACTAGGCACCAAGCATAGTTCCAGATATAAATTATACTAAAATGAGTGAAGGAAACAAAGGCCTGGCTTTTTTTGAATAGTAACAAAAATTATGTGGAGAATAATGTCAGAGTGTGATAGGAATTATGAAGATAAATGAGAGTAAAGATGTAGAAAGTCATGAAAACCACTGTTTAAAGTTAGACTATCCAGGAATTGATTGTTTAACCAGTGGCCTTGATAGGTTGAGACAGAAAACCTCAACAATCTTTGGTTGATGAACACCCCAGGCTGAGTAAACACTATGTCAAGTGGGAGAATAATTGTCTAATTTGAGAAACAGTACGAGGGCCAGTAGGGGACTCAAGGTGAATGAAGATAAAAAAGTTGTTAGGGACCAGACTGTGTGTCTTGGCTCTGTAAACAAGTTTATATTTTACTCCAAAGTATAATAAAAAAAAGCTATCAGAAAGTTTGATCAGGGGAGTACATGCTATGATTTATGTTTTACAAGAATTCCTTTGGAAAGGAACTATACAACTTGTGTGTGGAGACAAGAGAGAAAAACTGGGAGAGAAAAAGGGAAGGGGTGACATTGTACAAAAGGAAATAGACTCATTACCTGACTTATCTAACTTTAACCCTCTATATCACATTTAAAATAACCTTAAAAAAGAAAAATAATTTTTTAAAGCATTCCTTTGGGTGCCTTGTGAAAGCATTAACTTTGAGGAGACAGAAATGGAAGCAAGGAGAGCAGTTTGGGGTTAGTGAGGTAATCTAGAAGTAGGAATTAGGTGTTTTAGTATAGGAGACATAATGGTTAAATAATTGTATTTGAGACTAGGCTTTTCTGATTGGACTGGTTTTAGGATGTCGAGGGATGAAAAGAAAAGGCAGAGGACTACCGATGAGGGCAGATAGAGGTTACCTCAGAATGGTAAATAGAGATGAGATAGGGAGAGAAAGCTGAGAATTCTAAGAGCAGAAGAAGAATCGAGATTACTCAGAGGTGTGGGTTAGGGAACTGAGAACATTTAGAACACAGAATGCGGCAGCAGAGGAAGAGTTGGCATGGTAGGAGAGAGGGAGAAGTGGGAGCATCTGGGAAGGGAGGTCTTATGTGGTACCGACTCATGTAAGGCTCGAGGCAGCCTGGCTCTATTATTGGAAACAATTTGAGCATTTCTTTTTATAAAATCTAGTTTTCTTACTCAGCAGTAAGAAACCATCAAAATGACTTTGATTGTTTTTCCCCACAGTTAAGCATGTTAGTGATTATTTCTGTATACAAATCTCCACTCAGATATAAATTTCCACTTGTACATTTTTTTTCATCAAAGCAGTCTTGCCCTAAGAGTTTTAGTCACATATAATTTCATTTCTTTGTAAAATGCGAAGCAAGAGTAAAGGTTCATGCATATTCTTTAGTTAACATTTTGAACGATCAAAATTTGTGTTTATAACTTTATTATTAAAGCTGAGATTCAGAAGTCAAGGGAAGACTGGGCCTTAGATAAATCTATGTCACGTTGCCAGTTTAATACTTCATGGCTGAAATGTCTTTGCAAAATTAAATTTAATCATTTAAACTAAATCCATGCACTGGAAAAGAACACCTGTTTGTACATTATTCATGGGCAATGTCTGTGTTGCAGGCTAGAGGAAAGCCAGATGCCTCCATAGCCAAAAATAAATATTGGGTTTAAAGCCATCGATTTAATAAGAAACCTATTTAATGTAATGTTATATATTTTTTATAATTGGGACACTTAGACTTTTGTATTTTTTATATTGAAACTTTAACTCTCAAAGGTAAAGTTGGTCCTACTTTCAAACTTCTTTTTTAATTAATATACATTAATAGTATAAGGAAATTTCATTGTTACAGTACCACAAATGAATACAGAAGTATACTTTGAACAAGTTTACTCCCTTTATTATGTTTCCTTCTGTTTTTCTCCTACTCCTTTATTTGGTGTAACTAAACATTTAGTGAGCATTTTCTTTCACTGTAATTGTGTTATATACCTACATGTGTTTTTACCCTTTTAATAATCTCAGAAATTTGAGATTTGAGATTTGAATTTCTCAGGAATTTGAGGCACAGAGAGGTTTTATAACAGGATCAAGGAATCACAGCTAATAAATAATAGAACAAAAGTTTTTATTTTTTCTGCTATCTTAATAGTGAACTTAATTTCTGCTCTTATTTATGTTCAACTTTTATGTTTTTAATTCTTTTGAAGTATGCATTTAAATTTTTGATAAGAAATGTAATTATTTTACGTATTCCACATTTATGCTTTTATGTTTTGACAATAGTGAAATTTGAGCGTAGAGCCTCATATTTGTTAGGCACATGCAGTTGGATCATGCTGGAGGAGGAAGGTTAGAGAGACTCAGGCAGTGGCCGAGGAAAGAGAACACCTTTGTTTCAAGGATGCTTAAGAGGTAGGATTATTAGGATTTGGTGACTGATTATCCACAATCTATATCACTCTACACTTGACCCATGCCCTTTGCCCTTTTTACTTTATTTTTCAAATAGAGACTTCCATTTTTACCCAGGTAAGACTGGACAACGATCCTCCTATCTATCTTTTCTGTGTAGCTGGAAAGATAGCTCTATGCCACCAAGATGAGCTGTTTTTATTGGTTGAAGTTTAGCATCTCAAACTTTGTACCCAAAATGGCCTCAAATTGTGTTCCTCTAGACCTCTGTCTCCTAAGTAGCTAGAATTGCAGTGTGAGCAATCATGCTTAGCCGATTGATGCCCTTTCTATGTTACACCACAGTTTTCATTTTAAAGTGAAAATTATTTCTACAGACAAAAGGTATACAAAAATTTCAGGTCAAACTTTATGCTTTTCTGTGTAAGGGTTTAGGGTGTCCTTGGTTCTTCCATACTTTCTGAAGCTTACTGCAGTGAACCATTATGTAGGCTGGAAATGGTTTTGCTTTGTCATTTTAAAATTTTTGTAAAATCTACATCTTACTCTTAGTATCTTTAAACCCTGAAGCTATAACATTAAGTAGAGTTGTCTTTTCCAATGAGAATTCCCTTATGTACCCCATAGTGTCAGTATGAAAGGGTGGAACCCAGGTTTGGAGGACTGGAATGAGACTGAGGGCTTCCTGATGCCTTTCAGCCTTTCAGAAGTGACATGAATTATTGACGTGAATTTCCTGGAGTGTCTGCAAAGGTTAAATAAAGGTTATGTTTTCTAAAATAATGTGAAGTTTTCAAAGAACATAAAGTAGCTTATTATTTTTACATATTATCTAATCAGAGATTTAAATATAGAAAATATAGCTAACATTTATATGGCATTCATCACAGGTCAGGCCATGAGTTCTTTGTGGTTGTAATATATAGTCATACTGCTAAACACTATGAGGTAAATGTCCATGTAGAAGAAAACTGAAATTCATAGCATTCAAATTAATTGCCCCAGATTTAAAGCTAGTAGTAGCAGGTATAGGCTTTAACCTAATGCCTGCTGCCTTTTAAGCCTGTAAATATTGGTTCTGTGTATTATATAAATGTGTTTCATGAATATTTTGTACTTATTTATGTATTTACTTCTTTCTTGCTATAACCAATGATGACTAAGTATTTTTAAAAGCAAGTTTAAAAAGTTGCTTTAAGGGATACCTAATATTTATTTAAAATCCCACATGTTCTGATAAAAATTAAATCTACATGAAAACTTTTTAAACAGATGAGAAGCTATTTATTTTTTCATTCCATTTAAATGCTATTTGAATAAAGTATACTTTTCTAGCACAACTTTCTTTAGATAAAACGTGAGGACTGTATAATAATCTGTAGCTAGGAAAGAAGTAAGATATGACACTATAATAATTTTTTAAACCAAAATCATACAATAATTTTAGGCACTTATGAATACCAGTACCTTTCCCCCTGGCAGTATAGAATTGGGAGGGTAAAATTACAAGTAGCATTCCAGATGAAAAGGCCCACAAGCAAAAGTGCTTGTTAAATCATGGCATCTTCTCAGGCACTTGCGCTTTTGCAATTGAGTCCAGTGTGTATTCTACAAAAGTAGGAAGAGTGAGGAAAGGGGTGGGTAGGGAAGGAAAAGGTAAAAATGTTGAAAGGTCTGCCATTGATAGAAACACACTGTATTCATGAACTGCTTTGTTAAATGGCAACTCCTTTGCATGACTACAGACAGACAGACAGACAGACAGACAGACAGACAGACAGATAGATAGATAGATAGATAGATAAAGGAAATATAAAGCTGTAAAGTGATGAGTTTATGTGTCTTTTTGTGACATTGACTTTTGCTTCCCTCATAGTACTTTTTTTTTTCTTTTTGGTCACCTATGAGGCTTGAACTCTGGCCCTGGGCGCTGTCCCTCAGCTCTTCAGCTTAAGGCTAGTGCTCTACCACTTGAGCCACAGTGCCACTTCCCGCTTTTTCTGTTTATGTGGTGCTGAGGAATCAAACCCAGGGCCTCATGTATGTGAGGCAAGCACTCTATCATGGAGCCACCTTCCCAGCCCCTGGGCTTTCTTTCTTGTTTTGTTTTGTTTTTTGTTTCTGTTTTTTTTGGGGGGAGGGGTTGGTTGTGGGCTTTGAATTCAGGCCATGGGTGCTATCCCTGAGCTCTTTTGCTCAAGGCTAGTGCTCTACCACTTTAAGCCACAGTGCCATTTCTAGTACTGTTTTTTCTTTTACATATCTCAGGGATGTCTGTGATATGAGAAGAAAATAGGGACCTTATTTAAGAAGAATTGTCACTATTTAATAAATTATTATGTTGGCTATTGTATAAAATTGTATAAAATGCATAAAAACAAATTTTCATATTATTAAAAGTAAATTTGCCAGGTGACCTAGAGAAATAAAGTTTCAATATTGGATTTAATACTCCACAATGTTTTTAGTGAAAAAGTTTAAATTGAAGAGCTATGTTTTCATACTGCATTCTCTTTTTATTTGGAAATTCTGTTGCCCTCATAAGTATAATGTATTTGTAACTAATACTTATTTATAAAATGTAAAGGCCAGGGATCTATATTACACTTCTAGTCTCATTCAGGTTTTGGTTGTATACCTCTATGCTTGATATTATCTTTCTCTATGTATTCATGGTTCTAATTATTTGATTAAATTCTTTCCTTTGCTACTAGAATGTAAGCTCTATGTAAGCACACTCCGTTTTGACTTATCCAAATATCTTGAGATTCTTCACAGATCCCAGAACATAGAAGATTACTAGCTGTGCGAGTAAGGGTTTTATGTTATTTAAACCTTGAAATATATATAGTACAGCATTTGACACATACTTAGTGTTTAGTAAAGATTTTTCTAAAACAAATTGAAAATATGACTTATATACAAATGTTGTTTATAATACTTGAAAATTTTAAAATATAATAGGTTATATATAACCTTAAATATTTCATATTGTTCTTTAAATTGATAGCTAATATAGTAATAAGTAATATACTTTTTAACTAATATATTTATATATAATATATAGTTATGTGATATAATTTGAGTGCTTCAACATGTGCCAGGCACCATGCTAAGCTTTTATTTAATATCTTGATTTAACTTTAGAACACTTCGTTTAGGATTTAACATACTCATTTTATAGAAGAGGTGGCTGAGATGCAGAAAGGTCAAGTGATTTATCTAAAGCCATAAAGTTAGTAGGGAAAGTTAGTACTTAAGACTCTATAACCTATCATTTCAGCAACCTTACAGTCCTATGTAGTGTACAAACTGGAAAATTTTAGGGTTACACATGATAGTTAAGCGTATCAGTTGTTAATGTCTAAAAAGTGTTATATAAATAAAAATGATGAAAGGAAACCTCTTTAAATAAACAGTAATAAGTGATCCAGTAATTATAATGGTTATATTAGTGATTATAAAAAGAAGCTTGAGGATGCTTTTTCTTGAATTACTCTGACTTGGACTTACAACTCATTTATGTTTCTTGTAGGTTTGAGTGGCCGTTTCTTTGTCACTACTCTGCCAGCATTTTTTCAGTAAGTTTTGTTTAATGGTTTTGCAAATATTAGGAATCAGTAGATGTATACCAGGAATTCTGAGAGTTTTCCATGACTATCACTCATTTAGCATAATGTTTGAGGAGAGACAGACTGCACTGCCCTGAATGATTGCTGTTAGAAGAGAAGAATGCCTGAAGTGTTGTAGAGAAAGAGGACATAATTTCAGGCAGGGAAAAGGTGGGAAGCATCATGTTTTTTCTGTAATATAGAAGGTGAGATGATTCTTAATAGACTAGGACAAAATTGGAAATGTTTTTCTTGATATATGAGAAACATGTATATGCATGCCCAGAACAAGAGACAACTTTTGAGAACTATAACTATTTCTATGTGGCTGGCCCACAAGATGCAGTTGCATCATGCTGGATGAGGAAGGTTAGAGAGACTCATGTAGTGGCAAAGAAAGAGAAGAGGTTTCAGGGATGCTTAAGAGGTAGGATTATAAGGATTTTGATGGCTGATTAGCCACTAGAGGAAAGAATCTACAATGACTACCAAAGGCCATTGATAACTAATAAATGTGGCCAGCCTGCAAGATAAGGAATACTTAAAATTAGATGAAACTTTGGAAGTAGGGGCCAGAATGACAAAGAAAGTATGGAGTACTTATTCCAAGTGGGGGAATTTAGATGTCAGGATCTAGAACCCTGGTTGAAAGATCTGAACTAGATACACATACTGGGAATTCCTCAACGTTGAGGTACATAACAACTAAAATATATCTAGAAAAAGCACATGCAATGGGAGGAGCAGCAAGTAAAGAAGGGGCTGACCAGCATTAAGATATATGTCAAGGAGTGGTCATAGTAGTAGGAAGAAAACCAGAGAGCTTCTATTGGCATTTGTGATCATTCATAACAAGCCTAAGACCTTGAACTCCATCCATGGGACTGGAAAAAACCAAGAAGCTAAAGTAGAAAGGAGGGCGTAGTAATAGATAAATACTAATAACAGGTATAAGAAAAGTGGTAGAAAAGTACAGGATATAGCAGTTAGGAGTCATTGGAGACTATCAGTTTGAGCAGGCTAAATGGAATTGTGAGCACAGAGCCCTCAGTCTCACTGAGTAATGCGTGAGTAATGAAGGGAAGAAAATAGCAGATGAAGATCCTGTCCTGTGGAAGTTTGATGGTGAGAAGATGAGAGGAAAGGCTAAAGATAGAGGTGAGATTAAGTATTTTATTGTTGATGATGATTTTGAAGAGAGGGACTTGAATGACATATTTGGAAATGTAGGTAGAAGTTTTTGTTTGTTTTTTAACTGATAGCTATGGCTACTATGCTATTGTGAGAAAAAAAATCAAAATAACTGGTAAAATAAAAACTAATAGAAAGTAATCTGTCCAGATGAACACTGTCAAAAACTTTGGTAATAGTTACAAATTGTACAGTGAAAAAATAAATGTGTAATGCCTTCCGTTTGGGGATTTCTCATTTATCATAGATTAAAGCTTATGTATGCCTTCTGATTTATACATAATTATATTCTTTTCTTCATTTGAGTGAATTTAAAATTTCTCTAGAATTCATATTTATGACCAATACTTATTTTTATTTTTACTATCTTTCATATTTTGATTTATTGACATTCTACTTGTTTTTATAATCTATAGTGCAAAAGATGGGATATTTCGACGTTACCGTGGCCCAGGAATCTTTGAGGATCTTCAGAATTACATCTTAGAGAAGAAATGGCAATCAGTGGAGCCTCTGACTGGATGGAAATCTCCAGCTTCTCTAACGTAAATTGTTACTATTTTAATGATAAAGTGTAATAAGCAAAACAATAGGTATCACATTAGCCTAGGACCCTAAAAGCCTACATTTGTCTTTATATTCTCTTCTGGTTATCCAGATCCCACATGCCCTTGATGGGCCTTGATGGGTAATGTTTCTGGCTTTGTGACCATGTGTGTTTCAGGTCACTGAAATTCCAGTTTACTGGAAAATTTGGTAGTCAGATCTATAAGAGTAACAAAAAGCCTTTCTTCCAGCTTTTATACTAAGCCCTGCTAACCTTTTTCGTTCTATAATAGGTAACAAATTGCCACTCTTTCTTCCTTTTAAATTACTGATGAGATAAACTTTCTTTACTTTATGAAAGAATTGTTCTTGTACTTTATGTGGAAAATGAAACCTGTGGTATAATTGGCTACTATACTGCTGGTGTTATTTGTGGTCATCAGTGGTAAACTGTATGATATTTGGTGAGGTAGATCAAGCTGAATTCTAATAACTTCACAGTTTTCATTTTGAATGGCATGGGGAATAAATCATCTAGTGGTATCATGTTAATATTCAGGAGACATATAGTTTACTCTAAAAGCAACTTGCCTCTGGCATTTAATTGTATAAGTTACTGAGCACCAATGATTTTTCAGTGAATATTCTAGGTGTTGAGGTATTCATCAGTGAATAAACAAAAATGGTTACCCCACTCCCTTCAGATAGCTTTAAAATGATTAAGACAGACAATAAAAAAATAGCTGAGGATACAAAGAATCCTTGACTTGGAAACACTTTTTCAAAAAAACAACATGCTTTACTAAGAGAATTAGGAGTCTTGGGCTACTTTAGATGAAAGGGTTAGGAAAGGCTTCTCTGAGGGGAAGATGAGAAATAAAATATGCAAAATAACAGGTAAAGAGCCACCCTAATTTGAGAAATAGTGATCAGAGTGTATAATACAGTGAATGTGAGGAAAAGTAGCATAAATGTGAGTAAGAGAGGCCAGCTGAAACCATATCTTATAGGACCTATGGCTGCAGGGGGTCAAAGTTACTCAGTATAAGTGAAGAGAAACAAGATTGGAGAGATACAGAATGGATCAGTTAGAGGGCTTCTGTCTAGCCCTCAGGTGATAGATTGTAGAAGAGTAGCAATAGATAAGTTGGAGAGATAAATGGATTTAAAGTGTTTGTTTGACTAAAGACTTTCTGGAGGTAGAGGGGAGGAGGACCGAAGAATCCTAAGTTAAATTTTCTGGCTTCCTGTTTCAGTACTTGGTGGATCTTGGTTCTGCACTGGATTGGTTTGTTTTGAAGTGCACACTTTTAGAGCTGTTGAATTGAGTGCATGGGGATGTTTCCTTCCAGAATTCAGGAATACAAAATGTAAAACATTTAGATGATGTCTAAAGTGGCAAGAAATATTTAGAAAGAGAGAAAAAGTGAGGTCAATGTTTTAGATGGATCCATGAGCTACCCTTCAAGTAGGAAGTTGAGTAGAGAATAAGTCAGCAAAAGAAACTAAAAAGGAGTGCCAGTGAGGCAGGAGAGAAAATGTTGATAGGCCATTTTCCAGAAGGCAATGAAAGGTACACAAGAGGAAGGTAGCAGTCATTGTGTCACTTGGTTCCAAGAGGTGAAGGAAGATCAAGTTCAGGTCTCTGACAGGACATAGAATGAAACAAAGATGAGATCATCATAGCTTTGACAAGTACTGGTGTGCAGTTATGAGGACAGAGCCAGGTTTTAGTGGGTTAAAGATAAAGCCGAGAAATAGTGCAAGTGAAACTAATCTGGGAAGAGATTGGTGCATGAAGCTTGAAGACCCATATTAAGTGTAGGGTTAGTGTTTTTAAAAAGTAGATGTGAGTAGAACATATTTTCATGCAGAAGAAAACTGATCCAGTATAAAGAAACAGATATATGGCTAGTGCAAGAAAAAAAATATGATGACAGAATCAAATCAGTCAGACAAAATGGATCAGGGCTATAGCACAAATGGAGGAATTGAACTGTAACAGGACAGATAGAGTTTCCCAGGGAAACAAGAGAAGGGGAGTATAGGTGTATATCAGGCTCAGATTTGGTAGTGGAAAGCTAACAGAGATTACATCATGGCTTCTGATTTCACAGTGATATATGAGCTTCCATTGCTTGGGGAGCAGAGATGTATAAAGTTTAAAGCAAGGAAGAAGGAAATGAGCTATTATGTCAGAGCCTTAAAAATACAGTAGGACCGGGCAGTATTCACTTAGGTTTGGGAGTCAGTTTTGCATGTGGGTTCCCCAGAGATACTCAGCTGTGTAGGATTTAGGTTTTTGCTGGGTATACAATGAAAGGAGAGAGGGCCAAGCGATTGAAATGTGCTTGCAGTAAACTAGTTCAAAGGATGACCATGGAATCTAACTCTGTAAAAGCAGGAGTGAATCCAGGGGAAAACACTAGGTATCAAGAAGTAGAGGGATCAGTGGAGGGCAGTCTCCCAGACCTGAATTGTGTCTTTTATTTTTTCCATATTGGTATGCACAATCACAGGTTCTCTTCTTTCGTCCTTCTCTTTAGTATGTCTGGAATGGCTGGTCTTTTCAGCATCTCAGGCAAGATTTGGGTGAGTAACCTTACATAATTATTATATTTTCAGGGAAGTTTTTAAAGATAAAGGGTAGTTTTAAGAGTAAGAGAGTAGAGTAGCTAATACCACTAAAGCAACACTGTAGATATCTACTATTTGTGCTTGTGTAATTTCATTTAGCCTATTTATAGAGCATTGGACCTATTACTCAGGTCAAAATATGGAAGTATTGTTTATCTTTACCTTTTCAACTATGTCCCTGTTTTTTGATTTTGGGTTTTATTACTTTGGGGTTTGAGTTTAGGATTTCATGCTTGCTAGCCAAGTACTCTATTACTTAAGCCACTCTGACAAATGTTTTCATGCTGGGTTATTTTTGAGTCTGGATTTTATGTTCTGGTCAGCATTGGACTGTGATCCTCCTATTAGTTCTTTCTCAGTAACTAGGATGACAGATGCTCACCACATAGCCAACCATTGATTGAGATAGAGTCTGTGAACTTTTTGCCTGGGCTGGCCTCAGACTTCAGTCCTCTAGATGTCCATCTATCAAGTAGCCTCTATTAACAAGCTTGAATCACTGCATCCAGCCATATATAATCTTGATTATGTCCCTTGATATGTTCCTCTTATTGGTAGAGGGAGCTAAATTCAATAATTTAAAAAAATTATCCTGAAATTAGTATAGTTCAAACATCAAAAAAATTAGTGAATTCTTATTTATGTCTTTTGTAAGCTGTGATTGTCGATCATGCATGACAGCATATTAATATTCAAATAGTTCATAAAGAGTTTGTTTCTCAAACCCATGAACATATGTTGAGGAAAATTTCAGAACATTTTATACCTCAGTTACTTAATTATCTTGCCTTGTGAGATAGATATGTACTTTAGATATGTTTGTTTTATTTAAATTTTATTCACTGGAGGCTTGGAGTCAATCTATTTTGGTTACATTTTAACTTTTTTTTGCATGTATTACATTAGAAAAAACTAGTATTTTCCCTCTCTGCAGATAGTTTGTTTCATGTGGCTTTCTTGTATTGTTTAGTTATCACTGGGTGATCAGTTTGTTCAATCAAGAACTAAGGATTATGAACTGCAAAGTGGAAGCTGAAAGTAAGGGCCATCTGTAGGATGTTGACATTAAGTTGTCAGATCCATATAATCAAATAGTTGTTTGAGCCTTGATACATTGTACTGTCTAATTCAACAGAGTAATTATAATGAATATCAGACAGCATTGGTAGCAAGATCTAACCATAGAACCTGCAGTAAGTTTAGGTTAAGAGAAAATTTTGACTGTAGATTTAGAAAAGATTAGACAGATGTTGCTTATCATGTTCACAGATTGAAGAGATAGTTTTGCCTTCCAAGACTATATCAGGAGCAATATATCTTTGATGCATTCTAGAATGTGTTCCTTATCTTATTCACAAAGTGTTTGATTTCTGGCCTGGCAGGACTCATTCTGTGACTTTCATTACGTGTGGGAAGTCTAATTCTGGTTTTATTGCCTTGACCAGAATTTCTTTCTTACTCAGCAAGTCCTCCTGACTACCCTACCTGCCTGGTTAGCTCATTCAGCTTCTTTTTGTCTAGGAGTCTTACATTAAAGCATGTAACAGGTAAAATTGAGGACATAGCCTTAACTCTTACGTGTTTGTGTGTATGTGTGTGTGTGTGTGTGTGTGTGTGTGTGTGTGTGTTTTCCAGCCCTGGGGCGTGAACTCAGTGCCTGGGCAGGTGTCCTTGAGCTTTTTTGCTCAGACTAGCACTCTACCACTTGAGCCACCACTCCACTTCTGGCTTTTTGCTGGTTAATTAGGGATAAGAATCTCATGGACTTTCTTGCCTGGGCTGCCTTTGAACTGTGTCCTGAGTAGCTAGGATGATGGGTATGAGTCACCAGCGCTTTCCTCATAGTCTATTCTTAACTCAGATCTAGATCATCAACTTGTGGTGCTCAAAAGAAATATTGCACATGGGTAAGTGAGGAAATGACAAAGAGAGACCATAGCTTGTCTAGAATCCAAAGATGAATTTGTCTTAAAAATGTGGAAGGAGAAAGGAGGAGTTACAGGTCTTGTAAGTCAAAATCATCGATGCCTATCCATGGTGTATTCTATGAATACATGTATAGTTCCTTACCAGAACTCCCTTGCATATATAGCTTGGAAATACTTCCAAGAGAAAATATGGAAGTTATCAGCTGGGAGAAAAGTTATATGTATATATATATATATATATATATATATATATATATATATAATATAAAACAATATCTAGAAAGAAAGTACATAACAATAATTTTATTTGATACTAGAATTATGGCTTATTTATTAAAACATTTATTTCTGTGCTTTCTAGTTTTTCTATCATGAAAAGGGAAAAACGCAAACAATAGCAATAGATGCTAAGATTCTCCTGAATTAATGACTTCTTAAAGTCTTTGAGTTTCTACTTTAGGAATGAAGCTCATTAAAAGCTGGTCTCCTAGGGCTGGGAAGGTGGCTCAGTGGTAGAGTGCTTGCCTTGCATGCATGAGGCCCTGGGTTCGATTCCTCAGCACCACATAAACAGAAAAAGCCAGAAGTGGCACTGTGGTAGAGCACCA
>NW_012267229.1:7495934-7520648 GCF_000151885.1 Dipodomys ordii
AAGGTGGCTCAGTGGTAGAGTGCTTGCCTTGCATGCATGAGGCCCTGGGTTCGATTCCTCAGCACCACATAAACAGAAAAAGCCAGAAGTGGTGCTCAAGCAGTAGAGCACTCACCTTGAGCTGAAGAGCTAAGGGACAGCGCCCAGGCCCAGAGTTGAGGTCCATGACTGGCAAAAAAAAAAAAAAAAAGCTGGTCTCCTGGAGCCTAGAATTACCATGTTGAGATAATCCCGTGAGGTGAATTTGGGGATTTTGTTTCATTTGCATTTGGCTGATGCAGAACGATAGCCAGTATAATGCTAGCCTGAGCTACATGAGTCAGTCTGGGGTAGACAGCAAGAACACCTATCTCAAAGCAACAAACTCAATGAAAGATGTCAACCCTGTAAAGGATGCTGCCGGTGATGAAATATCATGAGAGTGAGGCGCAGAAGACTGACTCCGAGGAAGCACCACTGTTGTCTCTGGGTCATCGTCAGGATTAGGAATCTCTGGTTTGAGATTTTGTCTGTTGGTGAAAATATAGACAGAAGTTCTCATCTCTTCTTATCTCTCTTCACAATTGGCCTCAGTGCTGGATGAGAGGCAACTTGCTTGTATTTTAAAGAAGCACAAGCTATTGTTGCCCACCTTGTGTGCATGTTTCTGGACCCACAGACGCTACGAAGTATTGAGAGGTAGTTTTGAAGGCAGTGTGAACTTGGGCACTGCCGAGGACCCCCCTCGCTGCTCTCACATGGGGAAGATATTTTGGTGCCTTTGGTCACCTTTGGTCAGTGAGGGAAAGAGATCAAGTTCTTGTCACTGAACTCCTCAGAGAAAACATCTTGTGATATCAGTGAGTTCTGTCCTACAGGGCCAGTACTGCTTTGAGGACAACCATACAATGCTGGCTGAGTATACTAGGGTCTCTGAGTATACTGGGGTGGGGTGATCTTTCATTCAGTCTTGGTAGTTCAGACTTGTATAGTGAATGTTGACCTTCTTGTGGAGAGAAGTCTTTGCCTCCTAATTGAGAGTGGCTGGGCTCTGTTCTTTAAGTCAATCTGAGCACTGATTAGAATGTGCTTACATTTACTCTATTATAATGAGTTTTTAATTTAATTTCCTCAGTAAAGTATATATGTCCCCCAATTAGAGTTATAACTTAGTCAAGTGACATGTGGTGTAGTTTCAGTAAACACCATAGGATACTTCTTTGTATTGAGAACATGTGATATTGAACAAGGATCAATTTTTGTACAAGTGGAAACTGGCAATGGGTCATTCCCTGTCCCCTCCCCAAATTAGACAAATGTATATACAAGATGCAGGGTACCAAAATCAAGTACAGTGACACCAGGGGATATACCATAGGGGGAAGAACATACAAAAGAAACCAAAATATCACATAGTACCTTGAAACCCCACAAGGCAGTATATTGGAAATGAACTTTACAACTTTAGGAGAAAGGGGAGGAGTGAGGGAGGTGGGGGAGGGAAGGGATAGTGGGAGAACAACAAGAGAGGGGTAGCAATTCTCAACAAGAAATGTACTCATTGCCTTACTCATGTAACTGTAACCCCTCTGTACAGCATCTTCACAATAAAATAAAATCTAAAGAGAAGCAAGCAAAAATCTAAAACTGAATTAGATCTTTCTTAATCAGTTATTACTTTGGATACATAATACTACATCTCCTAACATAATAGGTTCCAAGCCATTGGGAAGTTAAATAAATGAAGCTTTAATTCTAAATTTATGAAAACTTAATATGATTAAGATCCTTAGGAAAAATTACCCAAAAGACCACAAGATGGCAGAATTTCTTTAAATCATTTAAAGAGGAAGTTGATACAAGAAAATTGAAATAGAGCGTATTAAAATAAGGCAGTGTCTAAAATACTAGGAAATGTTAGAACCAGAACGCAGTGATACAAAGATAAAGTTTACTGAAATCCAAAAACTGGCTTTAGTCATATGTTTTGCAGAAAGGACTACATTATTAATCTCAAAGATTCACTTCATTTATTCCAACCACTTTATTCAACCTTAACCTGGAGTAATGTGAGTCGTCACAGATTTATAAAGCATGTTCTTGAACATATCCATGAGACAACTCACAGGCAGATTGGCTCTGAACATCTCCCAGTTTGTTGGCACATTTCTGGATTTAAGCCTGGTGATGGTGCTGAGTCATCAATAAAACCTGAAATTGTTCAGCCCACATCATTGCCGCGGGTAGGAACTGTACATTATCTTTCGAGTTGCACTGAAAAGATTTGGAAACTACCTTTTCATATTGTAGATACCTCTTTTTGCCTGCTGGGTGGCAGAATGCTGGGCTGCTCTCCATAAGTCATTATTCTCTTGAACATACTGTGAGGACCAGTACCCTCCAAAGAGGAAAGATGACAAATTTATGAGTTAAGATTTTTGTTTGTATTTCCTGCAACTAGTTTAAAGTTTTGATTTTCTGTATTTATAACAAATGTCCACCGAATACTTTGATTTTACATAGCAGTCTTTAAGTAGTTGCTGAAGCTTTACATTGGTCAGATTATTCTAAACTACTTTACATTATTTTTGTTAGTTCATTCAGAATTAAGGCAGACTAAATTATATTACTTAATTTCTTCACATGAACTAATGAAATTAATCAAAGTGATTTAGATTTTTTAATATATATTTTTTATTTTAAAGATACTGTTCAGAGAGGTGACAGTTATATGAGCAAAGTAATGAGTCCATTTCCTATCAAACATTGTTACCCCTTTCTTTGTTTTTCCCCTACCATTCCCTTTCCACCCCATCTCTCCAACTCTGCCCTCACCCCCACCCTGACTGGAAGTTGTAAAGTTCATTTTCAGCATAGTGTCTTGTACATCTCATTGTTGCAATGGGTCATCCTGTATCCTTATTTCAGCATTTTGTTATTTCCTTTCCCCTCCCCAAATTAGAAAAATGTATATACAAGATGCACGATACACAAATCAAATACAGTGACAACAAGGGTTGTACCATGGGGGAAGAACATACAAAGAAACAAACAAACAAAAAAAACTACACACAGTACATTGTAAGTACATTAAAAAGAACAACAAGAAAGATAAAATCTCCTGTGTCCCTATCTGGTGGTCCATTTTGCTTAACATCAGGTTATATGGTCATATGTACATAGCTTTTGACTTCTTCTGCTTGTCCTATACATATACTAATTATTGCTGATGAGGGAAACCATGGGACCTATGTTTCTTTGAGTCTGTCTTACTTCACTTAATATAATTTTTTCCAAGTCTTTCCATTTCCTACTGGAGGCATAGAATTCCTGTGTGTGTGTGTGTGTGTGTGTGTGTGTGTGTGTGTGTGTGTGTGTGTGTGTGTGTGTGTCACATTTTCTTCATTCATTTACTGAGAGGCATCTGGGTTGGTTCCATATCTTAGCTATGGTGAATAATGCTGCAATAAACATAGTTGTGCTGGTACCTTTAGTATGGCCTTGTTTGTGATCCTTTGGGTAAATGTTTAAAAGTGGGATTGCTGGGTCATAGGAGAGCTCTATTTGTAGTTTTTTGAGGAACCTCCATACTGCTTTCTAAAGTGGTTGAACAAGTTTTCATTCCCACCAACAATGCAGTAGGGTTCCCTTTTGGCCACATACCCTCCAGCATCTGTTGTTACTAGATTTCTTAATTATAGCCATTTTAACTGGGGTGAGGTAGAATCTCAAAGTTGTTTTGATTTACATTTCTTTTATGGCTAGAGAAGTTGAGCATTTCTTCATGTATCTATTGGCCATTCCTATTTCCTCTTCAGAGAAGTCTCTCTTTAAGTATTTAGCCCACTTATTAATCGGGCGGTTGATATTGGCACATGAACAGACCTGAGGACCAATGGAATAGAAAGACCCAGAAATGAACCCACAGACCAATAGCCATCTTCAATAAGGGAACTAAAAAAATAGAATGGAAGAAAGACAGCCTTTTCAGTAAATGGTGCTGGCAAAGTTGGTTAAACATCTGTAGAAAACTAAAGCTAGTTCCCTGTAGATCAACCCTGCACCAGAATCAACTCCAAATGGATCAAAAGACCACAAAGTCAAAACAGACACCCTGAAAACATTACAGGAAGGAAAAGGAGAAACCCTAGGTCTCCTTGGCGCAGGCCGAAATTTTCTTAATAGAGACCCAGAAGCACAACAAATCAAAGAAAGATTGGACAAATGGGATTTCATGAAATTGCAGAGCTTCTGCATGGCAAAGGACATAGCTAGCAAGATCAGTAGAAGGCCCACAGATTGGGAGAAGATCTTCACTAGCCATACAACAGACAAGGGTCTAATATCTAAAATATACCTGGAACTCAAAAAATTAAATCCCCCAACAACCAATCCTCAAACTGATTTAGATTTTTAGAAATAAGAAATAAAAGTTGCATCCATTTTTTCAGTTCTTAGAAACTTTTATGTTTGCTTGCTGCTGCTATCTAACAAGGAGCCATTTCATCCTTTATCCAGTAATTGCTTGAACTTTAGTTAATGCTAAGTTTTGAGTCTGTAAGGGTCTAAACCAGATGATTGGAACTTCATGGGAAAGTGGGCTTTGTATTAAATGATCAGGTTCATCCTTATAAGTCCTGTGTTATTTAGAATAATGTATGTAATTAGTAGCTAAGTTGTCCCTTTCATTTTTAGTATTTGTCAACAAACAGAATGTCAGAAGATAGTAAGAATGAAATGATACACTCTAAGGCTAGAGGTGTGGTTCTAATGCATAGCAAGTGTGAAACCCTGAGTTCAAACCCCAATACTGCCAAGACATACAAACAAAAATAGTTTTGCCAGGGGCTGGTGGCTCCCACTTGTAATTCTAACTACTTTGGAAGGTGAATACTCTTAAGAGTTGAGTTCAAAGCCAGCTCAGATATTGGTGGCCCCACATGTAATCCTAGCTACTTGAGAGATGGCAATCAGAAGGGTTGACATTCAAAGCCAGCTCAAACACCTCCTCCCACCTCCTCTGTCAATAGCTGGGGAAGATGATGTATGGCTATCATCCCAGCTATGTAGCAGGATGAGATCAAGCGGATAGTGATTCCAGGCCATTGTCTGTTGAAAGGGCCCTTCTCAACAGAAAAAGCATCATATCAGCTATAATGGCTAGCTTTAGCATATCTCTCTCTCTCTCTATATATATATATATCTATGTCTATAGATAGATATCTATAGATATAACTATATCTATAACTATAGATATATATGTAGATATATATCTATATCTATAGTTATAGATATAGTTATATCTATAGATATCTATCTATAGATATAGATATATAGAGAGATATAGTTATATACACACATATATATATACCATATGGTGTATATATATGTATATATATATATATAAAACATATATATATATATATATATACACCATATGGTATATGTACATATATACACACACTCTCTCTCAAAAGACTGATGAAATCTCATTTGCTCATAATAAATTATCCAAGAAAGCATTTTTCTCATTAATATTGTGTTTCAGATAATAAATTTAGTAAACTACTAGTAAGGATGATTAGGGGTAAAGCAATAAGTTCAGTTGGAAAACATAAGTATGGGCATATTTTACATGGTTTGTGTTATCTTTGCACAAAATTGCTAAATGCATATCTAAGACGTTTCTTTTTTAATTGATGACATGTTATGATTAAACTTTATGGTATATTTAATTATTAGATGAGGAAGACAAAAACAAAAAAAATACTCTGATGGGGAAAAGTCCTAGAAAGCAGTTTTACCAGAGATATCTTCAGATCCTGAGCTCTTAAGGAAGTATAACTTTATTAGATAATGATTTTAATTACTACTTTCCATTTATTTACCAGTGCTCTAAAATTTGACATGTTTATTAAGAATCACTTGAGTATATAAACTTTTGTGGGAACTTACATAGATTGCAGTTACAGCTAAAGAAGGTAATTCAAATATTTTTGTCTCTGAATACATTTTTTTTTCTTACAGCATCTTCACAACTATTTCACAGTGACTCTGGGAGTTCCTGCTTGGTGTTCTTATGTCTTTTTCGTACTTGCCACTTTGGTTTTCGGCCTTTTCATGGGTCTGGTAAGAGATAATACCAATTATTTTTCTTTTCTTCAAAGCAAAGTACGTGTCTTATAAAATTAAAAGGCAGCCAAGAAAGAAAAAACACATAATAATTCTTTTATATGCAATCTAAGCAGTTAAATAGTACATGCTTATTTGACACTTCTTTTGATGGAGATGTGAGATATAATGGAAAATTCATTACGTTATTATCTTGCTATTCAGAATATGACAGTGGTGAAGAAGAAATAGAAACCTAAATTGAATTGATAAACAGTTTCTAAACCAAATCATCTGTGATTTCACACACTGCCTACTTGTTTAGAATGTTAGGACTGCTCAGGGCAGCGGAAGACTTTTTTTTCTTGTTGATGTGCTCCAAGGGAACCTCTGATCTTGACTGGTTGCATATACATACAATATACTTTTCTAGAAGTGAATTTTGTAAGACAATTTTTATTAAAAAAGAGAGTCATTATCATGGAAATAAATACTATTCAAAGCAAATCACTCTCTCTTTTGGACATGAAAACCAGGACTAGTCAGTATGTTTTACTTTTTAGGTATTCTATTTTTTGTTTTTCTTTTATTTTCCTTTTATTTTTTAGGTATTTCAGATGTAAAATGTTTGTCATGTTTTACTCTTTATGATAAGTAATTCTTTTATCTTTTAAATTACACTTGATCATTTTGCTTACATGTTAAACTCATCTAATATAAATTCTTTAAAACATTTATATTATATATTAGTAGCTCCTAAGCATTCTATAGTGAAAGTAATTAATGATTACAAAGAATCTAATGGAATTTGTCTCTCTAGCATTGGAGTTTTTTTTTTTAAGTAAGTTTCACCTTGATTAACAAACAACTCCAAAGAGTAAAGAGAATTATTTTTATTTTTCCCTGATACTCACAGTGTCGTTGATATTTGGCTGTGGCTGTTAAACTTCAGAAGTGGGAATGATGCTTAGCTTCTGATGTAAGCAATGAATTAGTTCCCAGGTATATCCTATTCTGTTTCATTAATTGTATTGCTAATTGACATGGCTCTGTTTTGCTGGTTTGAGTGGATTTGATTTTGGACATAGAACGCCATGGTCTGTGCTTCCCCACTTGCTGCTTAGTGCTAGATTTTTCTAGATGTGTATTTTAGGATAATGCGAAGCTCTTGTGGAGTGGTTAGTATGAGGTCCTGAGCGAGTCAGAGACGGAGCCATTGAGAATGTAGGCTTAGAACGAACCTTTTGGAAAACCAGTGACAGCTCTTTTCATCTTAAAGAGTATTGATTTTTAAAATATTTTATTGTCTCTAAATTGTTGTACAAAGAAGTGCCATTCCACAAAGCCTTACATGAATACAGTGCATCTTGAATAATGTCACCTCATTCTCCCAACCCTAACCCTTCCCTCAATTTTCTTAATTTTGTAGGATATGAATTGAATCTTCCTCTCTTCATTTGTCTGTGCTATCCTCTTGATCCACCCTCCTCAGTTTTCATTATCATTTTCATTTCCTGGTGCTTTGTTATTGGATTGGATTTTTTATTGGATTGTGAGTTAGCCTTTTAAGTTTGAGTTCTCCGCTGCAAGTACCATATTTTCGTTAATGCATTTGTATACAGTAGGATACCACCCCAAAGTGTTTACTTATGTATTTATAAATGTATACTAGTGTCCACATTATGAGAAAAAAATGCATCCTTTGTATCTCTAAGCCTGACTTATTTCACTTAACATTTTTCAAGATTCTTCCATTTCTTTGCAAATGATGCAGTATCATTCTTTCAAATGCATGAGTAAAATTTCATTGTGCACATATACCATTGTTTTCTTGATCCATTCAGACACCGAGGGGCATCTGTGCTGATTTCCTAACTTGGCCTGAAAACCAGTGAAACAGAAGAGTTTTAGAATATTATCTTTGAGACTGACGAAGTCTAAGAAATAGAATCAAACTTGATCTTGCATGAGCTTTATTTGGAAACTCAGACTGAAATAACCATTGAGGAAGGTTATTAGAGCCTTGGCCTGAAGAAAGAAGAGTTGATTTCTGACTGTTCACATGATCAAATGAAAAGCACTATTCATGCTTTATGATAAATTTGGAAGATAAAATTTTTAATAATATAATATATTACTCCATTTCCAGAAAGTAGCAAATGTCTATCTCTGTTCAAAATACCTTCACTACAATTGCGTACAGAATTTGCCTTATCATTTTTAATTTCATGGCTACCTTTAAGCTTATCTTTTCTAAAATGGATAAATTTTAACAACTACATTCGCACCTTATTTTAAATTATTTCAGGATGGCATTTTCATTAATTTCTAGGTTTTAGAGCATGTTGGTGAGAATGTTATAGCATACTAGGGGACTTCAGCTGGTCAAAGCCTCTTGAGGCTACTTTGAGTGGCCCAGAGTTACAGCTATGCCTTGTCCTGTCCAGTCGACTTGGGGAACGGCACATCTATTAGGAAGTTGGGATGTAAAGAGGGCTTGGTGTTATGTTATCAACTGAGTTAAAACTAAATGAAATCTGAGTCGAGAGTGTTGTGTATTGAATTTCCCAAAGAAGAAGAGGCTAGGAATTGGTCCAGTACTCAAAAGGAGCAGCTTTTTGGGTGCTCCATTGGATCTCACTGGAGGTCCTAGAGCCAACAGGTTTCATGAATTACTTGTATTCTCATCCAGGATTAGAAGTGAAAGTCTTAGATGTGTGGTTCAATGTCTTCTCTGTGACAAATTTGCCGAAAATGGGCTGAAATCTGAGCCTAGGCCTGCCATCATGTGAAGTTTGGCCCCAGCAACCTTTGTCCTGTTCATCTTCATGGAGTTTAACTTTCCTCCTAGCCAAGAAAGTGACATGTTTTCCATAAAGATGTTTTTGATTAAGTTACTGGTTCATATAAGCTTGACTGTTACGCTTACTTTCTGAATTTTAGAAGATAGGAAGCTAAAACAGGTTTATTATAATTTGAGTTTTGTTTTCTTGATTCTGCTTAGTGATTATTGAAATATTTTGCTAAACAGTATTTTTTATATTTAAAAAAAGGGTTTCATTTTAGGATAACTTTTTCATTTTTCACCCATCTGGGAAGGATCTTGAATGCATATTCAATTACATTACCCAGTAACTTTCTGGAAGGGAGCATAGTCTTGGATAAGCAGAGGAGCCATGCGGAACATAAGCAGTAAGCCAGGTAGCTTGAGGAAAAGTCTTTCAATTTAAATAGTTCACTCACAGAAAAAATAGAAGGGCAGGTTTGTTTTAGTCTCTTTCTTATCTGTTAATATGTATAAGTGTTGTCAAACTTTAGTGCTTAGGTAAATTATTTTTCTAGATGCTGTTAATCATGGCTTACCCAGGGCCTTCCACAGAGGTAGATATTGAGTATTAGAGACCTGACTGTTACCCTCTAAAAAAATGTGTCTGCCCTCCTTGTGTAGGAACATGACTAACTGCACTGTCTGTATGCAAGCCAAAACCTGAAGATGAAAAAGAGGGTTTCGTCCCCCTAGGGACTTTATTTCTAAACAGTACCATTTTGTAGTGCCTTAGAACGTGGACCATTTTAAGGGCATGCTTCATGACAACCAAAAAAAGATCGTGAACTAAAAATTCTAATGGAAGAATGAGAGGATTCCCCACTTCTGACAAGAAGGCATATATGGAATTGAATACTATCAGATATAAAACAGACCTTGTCCAAGTAGAAAGCAGCTAAGTGAATTGTTCAAGGTCATACAACCAGTAAAGGGAAAAAGGTGAAACTAGTTTCCTATGAGGTTTTCCTAATCAACACCATCTCAGGCCTATAGACGGCCCAGGTCTGTCATCCGTGAGACTTTGTGGAAAATGCTTATATTTCTTGTTACTGGAAGGTGTTTCTTCTTTCAGTTGCAATATGCCAACATCAAAATTTTTCTCTGTCTGGTGGAAACACAGACATAAAAGACATTACGCCTTGTGAATAGCTAGTAAACACATAAAAATCACATTTGAAATATAAAACTTTTCCCCTCAGTCCTTCCAGACATAAACATTTTTCTTTCTGTTGAACTTAATGACTTGGTATTTTTTGTTCTCCAGCCTTCATGTACTTTCTGCATCTCTTTGCCTCACCTGTGGGTCTTCTCAGCTGGGCATTTGGGGCTTTTTCTGGATGCATGAGTATCAGGAGTCTTAGATGGTGTAATTTAGAGCAGCTGTCAGGCAGTGAGTATTGCCCATCCTCTCCTATTAAGGCCCAGGGCCTTAGTGCCTCCTCCTTCTATAGGCATTCCTGATCATTTTCCACCCCATAATTGATTGTCATTTCTTTGTATATCAGGTATCAAAATGTATTCATTGTATTAGACTTATGTTTCATCATTGTTTTATAATTAAACTTCTCATTTGTCCTCTTTTCTATACTTCTCAGATATTAGCAAGTTTCTTCAAACTTAATGAATCAAATACCAAATACAGTGTTAAATGAATATATTCATTGTAACAATCTTGACCATAAGGTGGGCTATTCATGTGATATTTTTAAAATTGAATTTAAAAAACCTCTGGCTTTGACTTATTTAAAATTTTAGAGCATCAGGAAAAACACTGCTGGTATATGTAGTACTATTACTATTTTTTAAGACTGGTCAATTATTTAAAGAAAAATCATAGTCCAGCTGTTAGTTAGATACAAGAAGAAATGTGCTTTCTAAAAGTGTAGCTGTTTCCAGTGTTGGAGCTATTTGTATTTCGGTGCTGTAGAGGAGGGAGGGGAGTGGAAAAGTCAGTTGGAAAGATTGGTTTCAGCTTACTTGTGGCTCTGGCTGACTGCCCTGTAGGACACAAGCTGTCAGTTTCATCAGCATGGCCCATGCTGGTCCCTGGTCATGGAACATGGACTGCTGTGGTTCTTAAGGAAAAGGCGTGTTTATTATAGTAGTAGATAACTAATACATCCATCAGTGTCAGAGGTGAAGATAATCAACCACTGCCTAGAATTTAGTTAAGATCACTGAAGACTTTGCTCACAGTTTGTCCCTGAGACAGTTCTTAAAATATTCTTATGATTCCAAACTTTGAAATTTTCTTTCATTCAATTAAGGGCTCATTATTAGTGTGAGGTAGTTCTACTGCAGAGTAGTTTTGTTTTCCAAAAACAGTGTTTTCAGAGACCATTTTAGACTTGGCTGACAGTGTCTGTTTTCTTATGCTGGTTTAATTTATCTATTTATAGTGAGATCCCTGTGGACTTTTGATTTTGCGGTGCTTATTCTAAATTAATAGTGTTTCCTGTATTGTGTCACATTCTGAAAGTAGGAAATTTCTAATTATAACCTTGTCTTTTTGAAGACTTTCAACAGGCTGCTAATTATTTGTCTAAGAATGTCAGGTTATAGAAGGAAGGCCTAATTTTGAGGCCCTTCGGTAAATGCCCTGTCTTCTCACTGCAAAATTGTTCTTCTTCCCTCAGGTCTTGGTAATAATATCAGAATGTTTCTATGTGCCACTTCCAAGGAATTCATCTGAACATTCTGGTAAGTATATTCTCACATGGGTAGAATATTTTTGGACTTTGGGATTGTTTTACGGCTTAGAATTCACTTTTGTGCTGTTATGAATCGTAGGTTTTCCCTTTGATTTACCTGGTAACCATATTGTCATCATTAGCAGTTCTGTAAAATGTGCTCTCCAGGTCTGAATAAAATTATATTCCCTCCTCTAAATTAGAGAATATTAAATATTGGCAATTTTATTTTCCCTTTAGTTTTTGCCCTTTCCTCTTTTGAGTTGGAATGATGAGAAGTGGGACAGGAGAACTCACATCTGTTGGGTCTCTGTGGTGTATCATTACGCCAAATCCTTTAGAAGAAGTCTCTCCAAATCCTTATAATGTGCTATACTTGATATTGTTTTCTGGGACTAAGTAACCCTGGATTTGAAAGTCTATTCCTTACTAGTTTTGAGGCAGCATATTAATTTCTATTTACTAAAACTTATTGGAAGTTTCTCATATCTCTTTTTACTTCATGAAAATTTTTAGACTTTAAAATTTTCATAGATAGTTGAACACTGTGTATATGCCTTAAAATTCTTAAATGTAACAGAAACCCAGCATAAAGCATCTTAGGGAAAAAGATGAAAATTTATTAGCTTATATAACTGAAAACTTCAAGAGTATTCTGGCTTTAAGCCAGCCTAAATGATGCTAGGTTTCTATTTCCAGGGGTTCATTCAACAGCCCTAACTCACCTTTTATCAGTTTAGCCAACTCCACAGAAAGAGGAACGCTTTTCTTCCTGACTCTGTTCCTAAACTCTTTGGGGAAGATCCCAACAGATTTAGTTTCTGTTGCATTATTGAACCAGTCTCTATGACCACTGGGGTCACTAAACTTGCTACAAGGTAATAAACGTAAAGGATGAGGAAATGTTTGCTCTCCATGACTATGTGATCTGTGAAAGTAAATGTGGTCAGGAGAGAATGGAGAAACCCTGCATGGAGCTCGGAAGCCTAGCCGAGGATCTGTCCTTTATGTTCTGAAAGCTTCAAGGTGCTGAAAACTCATTTTCTCCAGTTGCAATCATTTATTTAGAGGATGCTTTTCTGTCTTCTCTCCACAGATCAGGACCAGAGGTCAGAGGAGGCTCACGGGGTTGAACAGCTGCAGGATGCAGAGGAGGATAAAGATGACTCAAATGAAGAAGAAAACAAGGACAGCCTTGTGGATGATGAGGAAGAAAAAGAAGAGCTTGGCGATGAGGATGAGGATGAGGAGGAAGAGGACAACCCAGGTGGTGGTGTGGATGAGGAGAAGGATGATGTCAGTGGCCAGGGTCCCAAGAAGGAGGGCAGTATGACTGTGAAAGAGGGTGAACCTGACAAACCTGGCGAAGATATCCCTGAGCAGCCCCGCCCCGCTAGCACAGAGCTGGCTGAAGACTCACTGAGGCAGCGCAAGAGTCAGCAGGCTAAAAAGGAGCCATAGGTTAAATGGTACTCTTTCCAAGGACACAGACCAAAAGAATATTTCAGCTTCCCTCTGGTTTTCAGTTTAAACCAAATCCTTAGTTTTTCCTGAATCAGCAAGCCTCTCTCTCTGAAAAGGTGACCTCCAATCATGTAGATGCATGGGCTGTAAGCCTGTTTATGTTAAGAATCAAGAATGACAATCAAGAGACCGAAAAACAAGATGCTTTTAGAATCTAGTTGTGGACATAGGATGGGATCAAGTTCATTTATTTGGAGCTGGAGAGTCATCTAGAGAAGCCACCCACTGCCCTCATTAGCACCTTCTAGAGATAAGGCTGCAGGCTCCATAAAATGATAGAAAAGCTCTCTCTTCTCAGCACACCCTGTTTTACTTCCTTTTCACATGTTACATATTTATTGTTTTGTCACACTGTAAGAAGCACCAGGTACCGTACAGCACATAGACACATTTTTGGAGACAAAATTTGAGAGGGTCTGGGATATAATTTATCAACAAAATTACTAGGGTGTTGAGAAGTCAGCTCTCTAACTCTCCTTTGTTATCTTTTACTTCTTGCCTTTAATTTACCCAGTTTTTCTGCCATAGACCTGCAGATACTCCGCCCTTCCCCATTCATCCTAAGCACTCTGCAGCCAGGTCTGCATCCACCACACATATTCCGACTTAAAGGTTTAGATAATCATTAACCACAGCCTGTGAGACTATGACTGCCAAGCTTCTCCAATGGAAAGTTGGAGTCTTTGGAAATTCAAAAGGAAGTAGGGATTTTACACAACAGATTTTAAAAAACCACTTTTGCCCAACATGTAATAGGTTCTTTTTTCTTTTCCTTTCTTTCTTTTTTTTTTTTAAAGCGGAAGTGCTCTAAGTCTTGCATGAGTATAAAGTCCTATGCAGAAAACTTGAATGTTATGTTGTTTTCTTTCCATCTCAAGGGTTCTCTGACTCTTGAACCACTTTAATAACAACTGAAAAGCCATTTCCGATTTTCTTTCCATGATGTGTGATTGGTGAAGAAATTAATGAAAGTCAGTATCAGGAGGTAAAAGATTTGATTTTGTTTCCGTCTTCTTTACTCTTCTAGAGAATCGTATCTTTGTAAAGGTCTCACTGTTCAATCCACCACAAATTCCCAGAGAGCCCAGTTTCTTTAAAAATAATCCATCTATCTCCTCTCTTACCTGATTTATGTCTTAGAATAAATTCATAAAATTAGATTCTAGGCATATGAAAGATGCTTAAAGTCAGTCTTAGGCCCCTAAGGTCCAGGCAAAATAATGAGTAAAGGTTTATGAAATTCAGGAAGTTTCTGTCGTTTTTATAAAGGAATATATAATGTTTAGGTAACTCTTTCCCTGTACTAACCGAAGCATGTTGGGGGAGGTTCTGACACTCTGCCCTCCTGCAGTTGAATAAGGCTCCTGTCAGCCTTACACAAAGGAGGTTTTTAGTCTGATAGTCTGTTTTGAGAAGAGGCTATTTTTCATCTTTCCAACTAGTTTCCAGCAGTCTTTTCTTGGTGTATGGTAGTTTGTTAAGAGTTGCTGGTCATTGTGTTCTTCAGACAGCAGTGTGACCTCAAATTTGAGCACATTGATGGATGGAAAAATCCTTAACATGTGCTTATCCCCTGCCCCTATTGCCATGTTTCTACCTGGCTGATTAGTGTCATGGTTCAGAGGGTAGCATTTCCACCTCTCTGATCCAAGAAACTACTGGCTCAGAACTGGGTTATGTCTGCCTTCTGGTCACTGAATTAACTTCTCTTGAAATCAGTGAAACAAAGTTTTCAAAGAATAGTAAATTCAAGTTCAGAGTTATGGAGTAAGAAAAATTTCATAGTTTGGCTTTTCTTTATAATGAACCTCCCCATCAAGTTGAAATATTTTTTTTCAGTGCTATTTTTGACTACAGGGGAAGGCACAAGGAAATTATTCAACACTGGCTTTTTATACATACAAAACCAGTTTCCAATTGGACCCCATTGGTACCTAATTGTAAAATAAGAAAATGTATTATTTTGCTCAGCAAAACTTAAAAAAAATGAAATGTGGTTCAAAAATTATCTTGGAGAAGAACATACAGTAAAAGTATCTATAGGAATCATTTTTACTGATGAGGTTTCCAGTAATAAAAGGCCAGTTATGTATACATTTAATTTCTGTCCTCTCAAAACCTTTAAGTTTATTTTCAATAATTAGTGTAAAATGAAAAGAAAAAGTCAATCTATAATAATTTAAAACTAGATTAATATTCTAATAAAACTAATTTTTACCTGATTTTTCAATCACGAATCCCTCTTTTGCATTATCAGCTATTTAATTACAGATGCAATTTTATATACATTAAAATTAGGTGAAGAAGATTGTGGACTGGAGATGCCCAGCACTTTTATGTGTAGGTATTTGAAATAAGGTGCCTTGTGATTGTTTAGAAGGAGTATTTGAAACTTCTAGTTATCTGTGTGATTTCTTTTGTTTTACATTCTGTGTTTGGTCTGCTGATCCAAGCCAACTTGACTAGAAATGTCATAATGAAGCAACACACTATTTCCCTTTGAAGTATAATAACTGAATAGGGAATGATAGGACCTATTCAATTCACATGCCATTCACATTGCTTGGCATGTCCGTACAGTTTCATCTTGTATGTAAGATCCCTGTCTTGTTACGTAAATACTCTAGTATAAAGTAAACAGCCTTTAGCCAGGTTGGCTTTTGACAGTTGAGAAAGCTACACTTTGACTTCTTATGGCCAAAAACATTTGTTGGTAATCTGTGGTGTTGCAAGGTGTTTAGATGTCTGTAAGTCTGCAAAATTGTGCCCTGTAACACCGTAGGGTAGAGGATAGAACTGTAGGTAAGGAATAGTTACCATGTGACTTTTTATTAGCAAATCCTTTGGGAATGGAGCTGGCTTGTTGCTTTATAGGATGGGAACATAAAAGAGTCTGAAATAAAATGGAAAGGCTGCAATGAAAGTCAATTTGAAGTCTGAAAGGAAGGGGGAACTACTGCTTTTAGTGATAGACATCAGAAGGGTTTCTGCCATTCACCTCAGTGCTGCAGAGCATGATTTCTGCCAATGTTAAATATGGACGGTGGCCTGTCCTGTCAAGAACACCAGTGGATTACAAAGTGTTTGTGTAAATCTTTTGTGCCAACATGGCAGTTCTTTCTGTATAGTGTCTTATATCTTGATCCTCTTGAAAAAATTATAGCCAGTCCAAGTATAGAGTCATCAGTTTGATTGCACCTGTTGGAGCAGTTCTGTGGACAGCTTTCCAAAAACAGGAGGTGCAATTGAAGGGTGTTTGAAACCCTCAGCCCAGAGGTGGCTTCAGATGGTTATTCTCATGGAGGTTTATGTAGACTGTACTGCTGTAAATAAATATGTGTGTGACTCCTGTGTCTTTGTCCTGTTTCCAATGTCATTTAATTGTATTTGTTACCAGCCAGCTTCGTGGAAATGCAGTTTTTATACTCAAGACACTGGTTGTTTGTACTGCAGCATTGTGGGTTTGTCCTCTTTATGCCTTGTAAATGTTTTGATTATTTACTTGTGTATTTATTTTTTCTCTTTATTGATGTGTTCCTTGTTTTCTCAAATAGATATGTAGCCATTAAAGTGAGAAGTTGAGTCATTGTTATGTGACCATAGAATTCTACATAATCCTGTATCTTATATGATTTTCTTTTACTGTAAATTTCTATTTGCATCAAAACAATGATAGTTATGACTAAGTAAAAACAAAATAATGTATTTTCACAAAAACTGTTTGCTTAGGCTGCTAAAATATTACTTTGTTAAGAAATGTTTTATCTCTGTGTTTATTCCCTATCTAGTCATTCTTTACTTCTCACTCTCATGACTTGGTGTAGAACCTCAACCATATGCTGTTTAGCTGCTCAAGGACAAGTCCAGAGATTCAAGGGTTCCTCCCCATCACAGCTTAATATGTAGTAACTCCACACTTGCTTCCCATGCCTTGCTCTGTCTTGAAGGCTGAGGATGACACAGCTGGAGCAGACACTAAATGATGGTGCAGTTACTCCTAAACTGGCCTAGTGTGCTAGAACTTTCAGAAGACTGCATTCTATGTCATACTTCTTCCCTGCCATAGCAGTGGAAATGCAAAGAACTGAGGTGACTCCCGTAAGTGTTCTCAGATGCTGCGTGGGTGATGGTTTTTATCTTTCTGGTTAAAGGTGAGGGGGAATTGTGGATATAGAGTTGCTTATTGACATTTCTTTCTTTTTTTTGGGGGGGGGGGAGATGGGTGGGTGGGTACAGAGATAGTACTATGTTTGAACTCAGCCTTATGCTTTTAAAGTGACACCATACCACTTCATTCATTCTACCAGCTCTTTTTTGTGTTGGTTAATTTCAAAATAGGGTCTTGCTTTATGCCCTTATCAGCTTAGGTTTTGATACTGCTTTTCCTATTTATTTTTGTTGCTAGACTGACAGACACACATCACTCTAACCATTGTGCTTGCACCCAGCCATTGACTGAGGGGGTCTCAAGAACTTTTGTTCCCTGACTGATCTCTTCCTCCCAAGTAGCTAGGATTACAGGCCTTCTTTTTAATCTTTGCATAATCTTTTTCTTCCATCTCAGTATTCAATGTCTAATCAACAGGTTATGGACTCCATAGTCTTCCTAAATGAGATTGTGGTTAGTAGACATTTGATTAAGCAATGATTATCCTTTGGGAAGTCTTATGCTGTGAAAAAAACATTGGAATTTATTGCCTAGTGAAGATTTTTCTACTTGAGCAGGGAGCACATGGTAGATCCAGAAAACATTGGTGACATAAAAGGACAAACTGCTAGGTTCACAAAGTTACAGACCTATCAACCCCATTAGATTGCTCTGCAGACTCTAATAACTTTATAATCCTCATGAATAGCTTTAATAAATGAAAAATATGTAGGTCCTAGGTGGCCATTTTAATTATTTAGGCTAATAACAATACTTTAGAGTTTATTACACAACTTTTTATATCTGTGACCACTCCACCGATGACAGCCAGCTATAGACAGGCATATTATTATAATATGGCACCAAGTCCATTGGTCTTCCTTCAGAACTTTTTTCTATGGACTCTGGGAAAGTAGGAATTAGCCTCTAACACATCTTTTTAAGTAGCATAAAGCAGGTAATAAAAATGTATACGAATATATTAATATATATGAATGGTATTGCCATTTTCTTTCAGACTGCAGGCTTGTTCATGTGTTGTAGCAGAAAGGTATGCCCCTTGTCCTGTGAATCAGACACACATTTTTCAAGTAATTACCTCAATAACCAACTCGCACATTGTGTCCAGTCTGAGAAAACAGTGTCATTCACAAAATGCAAACAAAGTAGTAGTTTAGGGTCCCATCTAAATCAAGAGAGACCTTGATGTATATTATGCTTTTTTATTATTTTTGTATCTGAGGCAGGGTATCATTATGCATGTAACCCAGGCTGGCTAGAAACAATTATCCTGCCTTAGCCTCTTGAGTGCTGGGATTTCAGGCATGTGCACCATTCCAGATTCTATATTATTTCAAAAAGTGCTATACATTTTTCTTAGAATAAAAAAGAATGGGTTTTGTTGTAACATTTCTCATACAATGTACTTTGATCATATTTAACCCCTTATCCTCATGAAATTTTTAATAAGTGACTTAATACGCTACTGATGTCTCTTAAGAGGCGTGAGTTTAACGCCAGCATTTCAAAAACTTCCTTGAGGGGCTGGGAAGGTGGCTCAGTGGTAGAGCGCTTGCCTCACATGCCTGAGGCCCTGGGTTCGATTCCTCAGCATCACATAAGCAAAAAGAAAAAAGCCGGAAGTGGCACTGTGGCTCAAGTGGTAGAGCGCTAGCCTTGAGCTGAAGAGCTGAGGGACAGCACCCAGGCCCAGAGTTCAGGCCCCAGGACCGGACCCAAAAAAAAAAAAAAAACTTCCTTGAAAAATGGTAAGTTAAAACAGATTTTCAAGACCCATCATATAAACTGGAAATCTTTACTAAGATATAACGAATGTCATTGTAAAAGCAGAGTTGAATTTAAAAGAATAAGAAAAATTCAGAGAGGCTATAAACTATGAGACTAGCACGAGCTGGTACTAGAATTTGTGTGGTGGTGGTGGTGGTGGTAGTAGTCTTGGTTGTGGGGTTGTGGTAGAATGCCCCTGCCCTCAGGAGACAGAGAATATATTTTGAGGGCCCATGTAGGAAGAGGATACAAGGTTTTGGCTGCATAGATGGGAAAATGATTTAAAAGAAAAATTCTACAAACCTGGAAAATTAAAAAAAAAAAAACCTGCTCACCAGCACATTGAGCCTTGTCTTTGAGTAACAAATAATAGATGTCTTAAGAAACCATAAACATGAATCTGGCCTTATAAAACTTGCTTATATTTATACTAGTTTTACTGTCTTAAGGCCAAAAAAACATAACCCCAAAGTTCTCATGGAGGGCTAATAGCAGTAGGGTGAGTAAAGATGCATTGGCAGAAGTAGGCAAAACTGAAAAGATCCCCCAACCTGGACTAACAACACGCATGGGTAAATTCCAACTTAAGATGACCTAAAAATTCAAAATTAAAACACCAGTTATTCATCAGACATTACGGTTTTATCTACCTAACTTCTTGAAATAACAAACATGAAGATGTGAGTATAAAACTATCTGAAGTCCATCTATCCTGCACAGGTTAGTTTAATCATTCATCTGCAGTATTTCCTTTAAACATACTGCACATTGAATAAGACTTCAATAAGATTTCTGCATTATTATCAGTTCTCTCTCTGCTCAGGGCCTCTGGTGTGAGCTTCATTAAATAGTCCTCAAGTCATTAAAATCCATCTTTTTTTTTTAATCCATCTTTTTTACTCTTAGATTTGTCGGCTTTGTTAGCTCATGTGGCTCTTTTGCTCTGGAATTATGATGTTACAAATATTAGCTTGCTCACTCATCTGCACTGACCATGTGATCTGCCAAAACTGCATTCATCCCACCACCTCTGGAAGACATTCTGCTGTAGGAATTCCTTATGAAGTCTTCCCCAAACCATTTTAAGATGGCGACTTCTGTAGCTTTCACTCATAAGTCACTCCTGGTATAGGATGGAGGGTACTACCCTATTTGTATCCCTGCTTCTATACATCACTTTAGTTGAATGCTCAAATGTCATTTTTTTTTGTTTGGGCCCTTTGTTGATATTTGATAGAAATATTTTAGGTTCTATGAAGCTATGTACGTGTGTGACTCTTCGAAAACCTTGAAGTTGATTTCCATGGTCTCAACTCATTCCCTCTGGAATGATTTCTTTCACCACCAGTCAAACATAGGAGTAGCTTCTGACTGCAAGTAGCTTGCTTTCTCTGTTAAGAACTGAATATAATTTTTAATGAAATTAAAAATAATACCCAGTTTGCAATTTCACAAAGGAAGTTTGTCTTTTAAAGAAAATATCAATTTTAATCTACCATGTGTGCTCCATTAGTTGATTATCAAAGTGGACCCATGCATCTCCATCCTCCTAATCTGGCACAAAATTACATTTTTATATCAGCAAAGCCTTCATTACATAACTCAGACTTCCTGCAGTTAGTTCAAGAACTCACTATGTAGTCCCCAATCCTTTATTCAATTGTTCCAAGACATTGGATTTTAAACCAAATATGTCTATAGATTTAAACAATAATCCAAGGTGTCATAATATATGACAAACAGGATACCATGGAGATTTACATTCACTACCAGGTTACAGCCATCTAAATATATGAGGTCTTCTTAGCCAAGAGACCTGTTTCATCTCTGAAAATAATATTTTAGATGAACATTTCTTAAGAATCCCACACATTTATTCACTTCTACTGGGATATAAAGAGGCCACCCTGCAACTCCTACCCCTTTGCTCTTCTTTCTCTTCCCTGCATTCTTTCTGCATTAACTCTTGCCTTTTCTCTTCTCTTTCCCCTTTCCTTGCATCTCCATTTTCCCCCTTCGTCCATTCTAATCTTTTACTAAGAATTCTTTATCTTTCATTTTCTCCTCTCCTGACTCATCTAATTTTATTTTTTTCCCATTATCCTCATATGATTGTACAAAGGGCTTGCCATTTAACAAAGCAGTTTATGAATTCAATGCATCTTTATCAATGTCACTCCTTTCAGCATCCTACCCTACTCCACCCCTACCCACTTCTTCCCTCATTCTTCTTAAGTTTAAATGGCAAAGAGGAGGAAGCACAGAGGAAGAAATAGGTCAAAGATACGTTATTCCCTGCTGGGAAGAACCATCAAATACATATGAATTTATTGGCCCTGTCGCATTGCAATGAAATTACAATAAGCTGCCACTGATAGGAACTCTTGCCTGCATGCATAATATTTTTGCCCACCATCTCCTGCCCCCCTTTTTTTATTTGGGTTGCTCTTACTCTAAAACTAGAAATTAAACTATTATTATTCCTTATTTTCCTAACATTTCATCATGCAGCTTTAGATTTCAGTGGAAGGTGTTAGTAAGAGTACAGTAAAATTAATTCCATGAAGTTCTTCCAGTCTGCTCTGGGAAGGAATTTTTCTATGCCTTTCTTCTCCCTCATAATCATTGGTACAAGTTACTGAAGAGAACTGCAGTTTTTTTTTTTTTTCCTTAGGGGGCAGGGATCTGAACTGTAGGATTCATGCTCACTAAGTTGGTGCTCTACCACTTGAGACAGATATTAAGACTTGTTCCACTTATTTTGAGTCTATTTTTATGTCCAGGCCAGCATGCACCATGAGCCTCCTCTATTTTATATTTTCCACTGTGGCTGAGATGGAAGGACAATTATTACCATGCCTAGATTTTTCTATTGAGATGAAAGCTCACACAATTTTTTCTCGGATTGATCTGGAAACACGATCTTCCTCATCTTAGACTCTCAAGTACATAGGATTACAAATGCAATCTTCTGTTACCCTAAGGTTAATGTCATTTTCCTCCTTATGCAATTTATAACACATAATAAAAATAACCTGGGAATTACTTTTTTTTCAGCAACATGCATTTTTCTTCTCAAGAAAATAGTACCCTTGTCAAAGAAACAATTCGTTTTTGTTTAATGCTTAAGACAATGGGAAATTATAGAGGACTTGTTTTAATATGTAAGTTTTAATAAAGGGCTCATCTCAGTTTAGCTGAGATTCAACAAACACTTGGTATAATTCAATGAACACAGAAAGCTAGAAACTCAATGTAAAATTTTCTAAAACATACACCACTGTGTCGTTTGAGAAGAGGGAAAGCAGTCAGACTAGAGGTTTGCTTCAATGTGCAGTAACCACTAGGAAAAATTCATTAATTCTTCCTCTTGAACCAACTGCCTTGCCTGCTATAAATTTAAGTATAGATTTATGGATATGTTACTCATACGGGACATAATTTAAAAATTCTCAGGAACTTTCTCATAAAGTATTTTTAAGTTTAAAATAGTATCTTTTTAACGATGAAAATAATAGTGTGAGCACCTCTGTCATATTACTCAAGTAGGAGTGAGTTTTTACTTTTCTTTGAAGTGTAGTATGAAGAACATAGCTTTTTGAACAGTAATAAAATTCTAACTGCAATGGGAGAGGTTTTAGTGGGATCCTAAAGGTGCAGACTGTAAAGTGGTCTAAACAACTTAGAACTAATTTTAGAACTTTTAGAGACTGACTTGATTCATCTAGGACTTGTGTAACACTTGGCAAAGAGACTTTTCCTTCCTGGTGAGAATCTGGCTCACTCTCTATTAACTTCACTTTACTTCCCCACTGTCTTCACTGACTTTCACGGTACTTTCAGGAAAACAAAAGTAGCAACTTTACAGGTACGTTCCAGAAATTTTCTACAAGACCCATCATATTGATCAATAGAAGGCAACGCATGACAGCATGGAAGGATTTCTGCCTTACTGTGTTCACAAATCATATACAATCATGTCCTGGTCCTTGTACAACCCTCCCTCAAGCCTCCAGACACTGAAATATCATCGTAAAGACTTCCAAATTTCAGTAAATGCCCCAACCTTACCATCTCCTATCTAAGACATATCTGAGACTTTTAGAGTAGAGCTCTAACATCCCATAGTAGACATGAAGTTAAATTTCATTTTAGAGAAATATCATCTGGGGAAATAGCATGGATCATGGGCCTTGGTGTATATTTTTAATTTATTAAATATTGTTAAATTCCATCAGTGATTCTCCTTTCTGGTTTTATACTAAAATAACCTGACTTCTATGTCTTCAGTTATAAGAACATCACCTTAAGTGTTATTTCAGAACCCTTTGGGCAAGAGAAACTCTATGGGGTCAAGATGTGTAAAATCACAGATACAAGGACCAAGAGCTTGACTTAAATGGTGTGTTGCTACTGCTGCTGTTTCATAAGTGTTAACAGTTTGTGACTATAGAGCCTTAAATTTTCATTTTACATGAAACTGAAAATCATAGTTCTGGCCCTACATTTAGGAGAGAAAGTGTAAGCATTTTATACCTTAAGTACTTTTATTTGTAGCCAAAGTCGAGGAATAAAGGGAGTAGTACTTCTCTTTGTACTACAAAGCAGAACAAGAACTCTCTTCTTAGGTGACTGTATAAAATGCTTTATGCATATAATTTTATTAATCTAAGGGATAATGTTTGAATCTAAAACAACACAGTATAAAACTGATGCACTAGATAATTACCTCATTGACTCTCTCAAAGGAGTTCATTCATTAAGTAAATAATATATTTGTATCTATTTGCTGTTGGAATTGTAATAAATGATCACACAGTTGTTTAACAAGAAACCAATTTATAATATGTTAGCTCTAGAGGTCAGAGATATGAGATTTATGGGGCCCAAATCAAAAGTTTCTTGGCTCATTGTGTGCCTTCTGGAGGCTTCAGGAAAGGATCTGTCTCTTGCCTACTTCAGCCTCTAGTGGCCGCCAGAAATAGGGGGCTCCTGCCTCATTCGTATCATCTCATCTTCTATCGTTTGTCACCACCTTTTTGCCGCCCTAATGCTGTTACCTCCTTATAAAAACTCATGTGAACACATTTGGGGCCCAATGTTAGGTCCTTAATTGTGCCCCATCCTCAAAGTCCCTTCTTCAACGCAAAGTAACAATTCACAGGTTCGTGTAAGGGCAGACATATGAGCAGAGGGCACTTCACTCTGCACATCATAGCGTCCTACATGCCAGTCAGTCCCAGACACTGGAGAATCAACTACCACAAGAGAGATGAGTTGGAGTTCCGGGAAGATGGCGGAGGAGAAGCTGGAATCTGAACAAGCTCTCACATAGAAAGCAGTTTTAGAGTTCCAGTGAACAGTCCTAAGCCAGAGAATCACACCAAGTATGCCATCACAGGACAGAGAGTTAGACAAGAGAGGGAAGCCAAGGCAAAAAGACACATCTGAGCGCTTGCCAGCAGCTGCGGCAGCTGCGGCAGCAGGGTTGCAAGCGGCGGAGAACGCAGCCGGGGCCATACCTGAGCGCTCACACAGAGAGTCCAGGACGAAGGAGCCAGACGCAGCGGGCGAGCGGATTCTACTCAACACCAGCAAGAACCAACAAGGAGCGGACATCTTCATCCTGCAGCTTGCAGACCAGAGAC
>NW_012267229.1:7527558-7667838 GCF_000151885.1 Dipodomys ordii
TGTGAAGGGTAAACCAAAGGAGGAGGCTGCAATGCTTGGTAAGAAATGTACGCATTATCCTGCCCATGTAATTGTAACCCCTCTGTACAGTATCTTCACAAATAAAATTAAAAAAAAGAGAGATTAGTTTACATTTCAGTGGGGGCATTGATAACAAAACATAAACACATGGAGAATACTATCACATCAAATTTTTGTAAGTGGCGTGAAGAAAAGTAATCAGGCAAAGGAAAGGGGCTATAGAAGATCATTAATTTTAAATCAGGTGATCGAAGAGGGCTTTCTCCAAAAGATGCTCTTTCAACAATTTCTTTCGGGGACAAGGTCTTGCTGTGTAGCCTAGGTTGGCTTTGGAGCTGTGATCTTCCTCCTCAGCTTTCTGATGCTACAATTTAGAAGTGTGTAATACCATAACTAAGCATTAAACATGTTTTTTAGTAAGGAGTCAACTATAGAATAAGCTAGAAGCTAAGTGCTTCTAGGAGAAGCAAGAGCAATGAAAAAGACTGTGAAGCTAGAATAAGAGAATAGCTGGAGATGAGTACAGTGCATGCAGGTGAGTGTAGAGGAGACTATGCTGGCTCAGTGGTAGAGCGCTTGCCTTGCATGCATGAGGCCCTGGGTTCGATTCCGCACCACCACACAAGCAGAAAACAAGCCAGTAGTGGCACTGTGGCTCAAGTGGTAGGGTGCTAGCCTTGAGCTGAAGACCTGAGGGACAGTGCCCAAGCCCAGAGTTCAAACCCCATGACCAACAACAATAACAAAAAAGAATTACAGGGTAAATAGTATGGATTATAGTTGAATTATGATTGAAGTGCTTTAGAAAACTCAAAGCAGATGAGAAACATAATCTTACTCAAGTTTCTAACTTCCTTACCCGGTCATCAATACAAGAAAAAACGGTGGTAACTTAGACCAAGTTGGCTGGAATGTATATGTTGTTTAATGGTAGGAAATGGAATATAATTTTAACACTAAGACCAACATGGCTTATTAATGTATAATCTGTGGAAAATGAATAGGAAAAAAAAGAATAAAGTAGTGATTCCTAAGTCTTGGCTTAAGCATCTGTGTGAATGATCATGAAAGATGACACTTGAACCAAAGTACTGTTATGAATCAAATGTTTGTTAGTTTGTATTTCTGTCATTCATCTATATCTACAACTTAGAAGTTGTGAGTGTTCAATCATAATGATAGGCTGCAGGAAAAGTAGCATAATAGGTTACAATCTAGATAATAATAGTTTTCCATCAAAAAATCATGTTTTCTTCCCAATATATAGGAAATTTTTAAAATGATCTATGTAGCACAGTTGGGAAAAACTTTTCTAGAATTTACTGACTTCCTGTAAGAGTGCCTATCATTGGAAATAAAAAAATGCAACATAGAGATTTCACATCTCCTTTATTGCTTTTGCATTTCAGATAATGCTCATTTTGTATGCATCCAAACAGTTTGAAAATCTACTTATCTTCTCTGAGCAGAAATTATTTAATGTTATTAAGTGTTGAATTTTTGGCACTAGTAGGAAGAACTGACTCCAACTGGAAAAATCATAAAACAAATTTTATCTGTGCTTAGAAATATTGGTTAAAATAAATAACATGCCTGGTTGACCGTAATATTTAGGTCCATCACAAAAAATTCCTGTATTTGAGATATCACCACCCATTGAGAAACTGCTTCCTGCACATTGGAGATGATGGCACCTTCTTTCTGGAAAATGTTGGCATCTATCAATACTAACATCACATTAACAGACACTTTCCTGTTACTGAGAGCTGAGAGAGCAGAATCATTTGTACGATCTGTATCCACATGATTTCTGGAAAATCTTATTAAGATTAAAAGGCTGAGCTGTAAGGTGGCCTGTTTCCCAATGATGTCTGACTGTGGTTCACTGAACAGATTCATTTGGAAAATGAGACAGGCAAAAACACTTAGAAGTTGAAGTCCTGAGGAAAAGAGGATTGCAATAGAGTTGATGTACAGTTACTGTTTTCAGGAATGAAATATAGAGCACTGAGGGGGAAATTGCCTTTGGTAATAATTTGAAAACCATTTGATGTTGACAATATAGACATACATTTTTTCCTAGTGGTTTTTCAGTGGCAAATCCATCTTGTTTTCAACACTCCCACCTACCTTTTTAATGTATGTTTTTTCTTTCTTAGATAAGGAGTAACAGTAGGGTTCCGAAGCCTGTGTGTATCTCTTTTTCAGGAGTTATAACACAGTGGGTAAAGCATGGCTTAGAATAGAAAAGAGCTACAAGTTTCATTAGAATATTGTCTTATTCTAGCCTGGAGGAAAGCCAGCCCTGAAAAATCCTATGATCTGTCTTTTTAGAGAAGGTGTTGGTTGCCCATCATTGGGTCTTTGTAGAGACATCAAAAATGGGACACCTGAAAGATTGACAGCATTTATTTCCTATAATGAAATGATTGATAAGACTTCACTTATCTGCTACACAGAGGTTGAAATATGACCTTCATTTTTCTGATCAGAAACAGGCATACGAGTGTGAGGCAAATTGATAATTGCTCACAGAACTTTCAGAAGATTCTGTTGATTTTCATCAAGGAGATCACTATAATAGTGATTATGAGATTAAATTGATCCAGAGAGTGTTGCTTTCAACATGACAGCTGTGGAATGAGTTTCTTAGGTGAAAAAAGAGACCCATTATTCAGGACAAAATGATATTAGCACAGTTCTGCCACAGTTCTGAGGAGTCATGTCAACCTGGAAAGCAGGAGTTCAAGGTCAGAATACCCTGTAGATCTATCTAGTTGAATAAAGCAAAAATGTCTCCTGTTGTACTTTCATAAAACCAGAGTTTCAGAAATTCTTGCGTTGTTCTCCGTGCTTGCTCATAATTGGAAATTTTAATTGCTAAGAGCCAACACAAAATCCCCAAATCCAGCTTTTTCTTTTGAGTGTCAAAAATCACAGAACAAACATACACATATGTAAATGTCATTCTGTTCCAATACATTTAAGGAAGACAAAAGAATCAGCATTGTAATGAGGGTTTTGGAGGTCTGACTTAGAATTTTCACAACTTACCTACTATGATCTGATGTTTAAGCATTTAATTCATCCTTAATCTTCATTACAACTTTTTTCTATATGGAAAATAAACTAAAGTTTCATATCAATCCAGGAAGTAGTCTCAGTATCACCACTAAAGAATGGGGATTTCATTTATTTCTGTTAGCTCACATAACATTTGGACCTAATGTTTCCAAAGAAGTCACCACCAAAGAAACTGCTTTTCATAAGAAATAATGTTTTCCAATTTTGCCTTTAACCTAACATCTGTAAAGCTTTCATCCAATGAGTTTACATATTCATTTTATATATTATAAGGAAATATTACACATAGCGATATTATTCAACATATACAACAATAAGTGAAAGCAAAGAATCTCTGTTATTTTAGTTAATAAGCCCACTAATGAGTAAATGCATGAGTTCCATTAAGATAAACCTAAATCAAAATTCCATTAAAATAATGTAAATCAATATTCCCATAACTAGCCAATATTGGTTTAAAGTGTCCCTGAATAATTAATGGTCAAAAACAGATAAAGAAAAGCTACTCTACCTAGACAAGTTCATCAGAGGTTAAAAAAAAGGATAATTTTTTTTCTTATTCTGTCCTTATGGATAGACAATATCTTTGCTTAACATAAAGGGTATTTTCACAATTGAATTAAAAAGACATTTTACCTATCTTTTGAAAACTGAGTTATAATTGTTAAAATTATTACTACTATCTTTTCTATATCTATCAATGACAAGTAGACAGCAGAGATGGAAATTCATTCAATCCGCTCCTTTTCCTTAGGTAATTTGCTTTCAGTACATTTTCCTGGCTCCAAAACACATTTTACATTGAAAAATCCCCCTTTTCCTTTTTAAATAACTTTCCAAAGACATTGTTTTCACGCACAGATGCTTTCTCTCTATAAAAATAAGCATAGACCAACAGCCTGCCTAAGATCCTATGATTCTACATGTTCTGCTATTTATTCTATAGAGTTATTCAAAGCATCAGGCACGAAAATTAAAAAATTTGGCTATAAGAATACATGTTATTGCAGGATGGTTTTTCTCTTGAGGATACAGAAAATAAATTGGAGCAATTACTCAAAGAATCAGCATACCCACAGTACAGACATATCCTTCTAAAAGCCCAACAATCTCTGTCCATTTTCTTACACATATAGGGATTTGTGCCTTTCCACTTGACAATAAGCAAAAAGTCTTTTAGAAAATGGTGATGGGAGTCAATAATTCATTGTCTATACCACAAAAATTAAGTAAAGAAAAGGGTGGGTCGAAGGGGGGTTGAGAATGTTGGAGGTGACACTGATTGCCATATTTTATATTCATAGACTGCTTTATGAAATGATTTTTACAAGAGAAAATGGTGAGGGAAAGAAATATTGAGATTGGGAAGATGAGAGTGGGGACAACCTGTGTGGGCTAATTGTCTCTATGATGATGCATGTATTCTCTCAAACACCTAGCTGGTGTAGGTATTAATAGTATTCTTATCATGGTTTGGGTTACACCAAAAGGGGTTTATCTGCGAGGCAAAGGTAGTACCAATAGAGAAGTGAGTGACAGAATGTTGTAAACGCAGTGACATTTGTCTCCCACACTCATACTGTGGGCAGCTGGAGCCACAATGTGTGACACGGATTTAGGAAAAATGAACCCCACTGGAGGAGAGAGGATCTGGGGAATTAATACATTGTCTTTTTAAAGTTTCTCATTGAGGGCTTGTTGCACAGGTCATTGATTCTAACACTTTGCTTGTCCTGTGAATTGGAAAAGAGCATTTGAGTTCAAGAGAAAATTCTCACACAAGAAGGCAACTGGAATTCATCAGCTGAGAAACAGCTGGAAGTAGAGGTTCCTAGGTTGAAAACCAGGCCTCACACTTGTCAAAAACACTGATGTTTCAACCATGCCTTAGCTCATCCAAATCTTCCCCAGGTCTCCCATGATTTGGTGAAATTGTAGATGAAGATCACAGTCTTTTAAAATAGCCCTTCTTCCCCATCCATCCTTCTCAGAGCAAGAGAAAATGCTTTTTAGAATTAGCTGTAAATCTGGCCTTCATGATGCATGTTAAAGCCAAATGTTTATGATCACCTAAACTTTCCTTGATAACTCAAGTCATTCCATGAGCTCTTTTTCATAGGATATGTGCACGATATATGTGTGGAAGGAATATAGGCAGTCCATCTGGTCACCCAAAAGAAGAGAATAAGTACTGATGGTGTGGAAGAACCAGTCTGAGGTAGACCTGAACCAAGAGTGCTTTGGGGAAATATTTTCCAAGTCCTTAGTTGTGGACTTACTTCCCTGTTCTTTCAACATGGCTAACAGGAAACACCTCCACTACCTTCCAAGTTCCATCTTCATCTTCATGTAGATTAGATGCTGTTTGGTGAACAATTAAATTTCAAAGTCTAACAATATGTTTGTTCAGTTGACGTAAACAAGAGACAACTAAATATGAACTTTGGCAAAAGCATATTAATCATTGACTAATAATGGGATTTTCAGGGAAGACAAGACAATACGTGACAATAACGCAGCTACATCTAAAGTAGCAACACCTGTGAAAATGCTACCCCGACTTGTTTGTATCAATGATTATGAACAGCATGCGAAATCAGTGCTTCAAAAGGCTATATATGACTATTACAGATCTGGGGCAAATGATCAGGAAACCTTGGCTGATAATATTACAGCATTTTCCAGGTAAGAGAACTTGTTATCTAAAATTGTGTTTTCAAGCCAGGAGACAGTGTCTCATGCTTATAATCCTAGTTACTCAGGAGGTTGAGATCTGAGGAGTGTGGTTCAAAGCCAGCAGTGTATGAAACTCTTACCCCCAATTAACGACAAAAAGCTAGAAGTAGAGCTATGGCTTAGGTGGTAGAGCACTGGCCTTGAGTAAAAAAGCTCAGGGACAATGCCTAGGCTGGAGTTCAAGTCCCAAAAGTATCACACACACACACACACACACACACACACACACACACAAGTGTTTTGATATTACACAAAGACATTGTACCAAATTAAGCACTAGCTTTGTGTTGATGGTAGAGATTTATTTGTGTGCATTTGTGATGAACAGAGAAGGGGAGAAATTCCTGGAGCTGTCATAAAAGCTAGGACCTTAAATTGTTTAAAAACAATATTCCAAGCCTTGGAATATTGAGCCATTGACTGCAATTTCCAACCCATTTCCTCACCTAAAAGTATAATGATAATTAATTTAACAGCATTTTAAAAGTAGTCACAAATTCTGAGGGCTCCATTTTTTTCTCAGAGTACCACAGTGATTACTTAGGTTCATGGAGTAGGAAACAGCTCTAAAAGCAAGATAGTCATCTTATCTAGTTGAACCAGATAGGATTGTTGTTTCAAATGTTTGCATCCTGCTGGCTTCTTGTGAGATCATTCATTTTGATTACTGGTGTCTAAACTTTCACTTTAGATTTCAATTTGTCAGTGTGGCATTAATCTTTCAACCTTTCTGTTTCATCTCTCCTTTGCAGGGCTCCATCTCTCTTCCCAAATTAATTTTCCCTTGACTTTCATATTTCAAGACACAAGATGGTGGCTGTCATGGTTTATGTTTCTTGTTTGTAATAAAAACAAGAAAGAAAGATAACTCTAAAGGGGTGATTCTTCTCACAGGAGAAGCGGTGGGGTGGGGGTTCAGCTTTCAATACACTGCTCTCTTTCAGTACAATCGTTCCTAAAGACCATGAATGTTACAAGCATTTATTGATGGTAACACATTTAAGGAGAAAGGGGTAAGAATATACAGGAAGAAAGAACTTGCCTTCCCTTTGATTTCTCCTTTAATCTCCTGCAAAATTACTTCCAATTACTTTTCTACATGTAAATTAGGAGAAATGAAATTACCCTGGCCAAGATAGTCCTTGGCAGACAGCACCTCCAGGAGCCTAAAAATGTTACTGGGCGGAGAGGGGTTTCTCCTCTCCCCGACAGCTCTAGACTCAGGAATGCCCTGAAACATAGCTGAACTAAAAAAAAAAAAATGCTGTGGAAACCGTGGAAGGGAGAATCAGCTAAGAACAGACGGGCCTAAAATTTCCACCAATTTTTGGCAAAAATGATCTTTTTTAAAAAAACTGTATTTTTTATTGTCTTTAAGTAGTTGTACAAAGGAGTTAATATGTCAGTCCATGAGTATAATGCATTGTCATCAATATCAAACTTTTCAGCATTCTTCCTGTTTCCTGGGTTCTGTTTTTCAGACTTGGGGGAGCTGCAAATGTTGTTGTTACAGGATGTTCCTCTTTGGGACCATGTCACCTCTGTCCCCCAGTTAGCATGGTTTGTCTATGAATGGCCTCAAAAAAAAGAAAAGAAAACCCCACAGAACCCAAATAGGTCATTATAATCAAGTAATGTTCAGGGCTGTGGCAAATGTATAGGGTGAGTGTCTCAGCATCACTCCAGATGATTTCCTATTCTGTCTCTGTGCAGCCTTCCTTTCCCTTTACACACTTCACGACACTTCGTTAGTTAATTTATGTTTATAATTAGTCTTCATGGACTAGAAACTCCCATCTGCTGAAGAGAGATCGATTAGTAGACTGTTCCCATCCACTCCAGTGGATACACACTGATTTTGGCCACCATAATGCTAGTCAGTTGAAATGATGTGAAATGGACTCAAAACAGGTGGCCAAGAGGAGGTCAGAAGAGGAACAAAGGATTGCAGCAAAGTGGTTGGACCATGTAAGCAATCTCCCGAATTCTAGAAACTTTGTTAAGCATAGAATGCTTGGTGACCTCCAAGTTATAACCTGGAAAATCAGCTTAAAGCTCTTGTGAGTTACATGGCACACCACCAAGTATCAGCATCCTATGTGGGTATTACTGAGGAATTCAGAGATTGGACTTGGACAACCGAAAGAGTTAACATTATTCCATTTGCATGGACTATGATCATTCTCTTCTGATCATATTTAAAGAGTTAAAAAAAAGGAATCAAAGCAACTCTCTTTGGAGGACGGGCAATACTCTTTAAAAATATCAAGTAGTTGAGTTTATGTTGCAAGAAATATTAGGGGTGGTTCCCCATGTAACATCTTTTTCTCTGTGATTTATTTTCCGTGTGACTTGATTCCTTGCCTTGTACCATTGTAGCTGGTCATATGGGACTTAGAATAGCATTTGTACTAGGGCTGCAGAGGCTTGGTGTTGATGGTATGAAGACAAGCATTCTGAAGTTTCTCATTCTGATTCAAAGAAAAGCTGCAAAACCAACAGAACCTCAGATAACCTGTTGTGACACAAGGTCAGGGTATTTCAAAGACATTTATGAAATTTCTACTCCTCCCATTCCCACAAGTAAAATCAAAGGTCATGTTCAGTGATAGCTTTTATCTTTCCTGTACAGAGATCTGACAACCACATTAAGTTTCAAGGACATGGGACACTCATATAACCGAGAAGTTGCTTGTATATATTAGGATGCTAATACGATGTTGACCAAAATAAGAGGGAGAAAATCACACACACACACACACACACACAGACACACACACACACACACACAGACACACACACACACCACAAAAAATGCAAAATCAGTCAGTAGAATGAAAGTTCCTATGACAAATAAAATATAAACAGGGCAAATGGTAGCTTGTTGGATTTTGCAAGATGTGTTTTGATTGGGGTTAATTTGAAAAAGAAAAACAGAACATCTTACATACATTCTTTGTAGGTTTATCTGAAATTATTACTGATGGAAAGTAACTCCACAACAGGTGTGTTTGGGATCTTCGCCTCCTCCCTCCACAACATGACTTTAGAAAGGAAGCTCTTCTCTTCCCTGCTATTTATATAACTGAAGGTTGAAAGTGACATTATCCTCATTTGTGTATTTAAGAAGCACTATAAACTCACCAATGGGATTTCCAGTATGCATAAAAGGCTCTAGATCTGTCAGCTAAAACCTCAAATAGGTGCTAAGGTGCTTTCTGAATCATGTAAAGGTTTAGAGTGAAAAGAAAAGGAAGGGAGAGGTACTGGGATGGAATTCATGAGTCTTTCTTATACATCCTAGAAAACACAAGCCTGGATCGGTCAGCTGGCATCATCAGCATCTGTGCAGCTCCAATACAAGTGGTTTTTAAATGACTTCAAAGAGTAGCCAGCCCTTGGCGGGAGGGTGGGGGGTGAGGGAGGGGATGGGCACGTTGCCTGATTTTTTTTGGGGGGGGGTCCAGTCGTGGGGCCTGAACTCTGGGCCTGGGTGCTGTCCCTCAGCTCTTCAGCTCAAGGCTAGCACTCTACCACTTAGCCACAGCACCACTTCCGGCTTTTTCCTTTTTGCTTATGTGGTGCTGAGGAATCGAACCCAGGGCCTTGAGCATGCAAAGCAAGTGCTCTACCACTGAGCCACCTTCCCAGCCCCACATTGCCTGATTTTTATGATAAGTTAAATGTGTGGACTTAGAGTTTGGATGCAAAGTCCTGACTGCAGGCACATCTGAGCACAATGTAAAGTTTTCCTATCCAACAGGATGAAAGAACAGCCAGTTAAATCTGGAGTGGAGTCAGGTGGGGTTCAGAAAGCTATGACAACTAAATAGCAAATATACTGTCCTTGCCAGTTGGGAAAAAAAAAACCCGGATGTGGAAGACTCTCCAAAGGATGTACATTTTACCATTCCCGTTGGCATTATTCAATCTTGCTCAGCAATTGCATTTTATATACTAGTGGACCAGTTTCCTTAATACCCTCCAAATAGAAATTAGTGTTTACGGGAAGCAAGAACCCACAGTTACTAAGGTGATGGTGCCACCATGTGGACAATAAAAAAGCTGCTCTTCAGAGAAAAAACTGGTTTTACTAAATGAAAATATAATAACATTGAAAAAGGTCCTTTCATGCACACACACACACACACACACACACACACACACACACACACCACAGAGATGCCCAGCAGCTTTGTATGTTCTTGTCACAAAAGCTTCGATTGTTCCTCCAGCCCTAAGTAAATATTAATACCCTTCAAGGTTGGCATGCCAGTGGGCTGCTATTAAAATCTTTTTTTCTCTCATTCTAATAACACACTTAGAAATGATTGGTAATTAAAACTCCTTCCAAGAATTCTTCCTTTGCCTGCTTAAAATGAAGATTAAAGCATCCTGCTGTGAAGGTCAGCAAAGAAGAAAAGACTTCTAGCCACACAGCATATAGTGTGACATACTATAATGACAATCAAGATGTTCAAAGGAATGGTGCAGACTTCATGCGGCAAAGGTGCTTTATTGTGCTTTTCAGAGACTGTGTGCTTTTACTTTATTATTGGAAGTAGAGTTAGATGACTGACCTGTAGTTTGTTCAGAAAGCAATATTACGTTCAGTTTTCTTTTTAAGCTACAAGATATTTTATTTCTGGTTTCTGCATTAATAAGTCACTTTACTAAGTTGCTAAAACTTCTCAAGGTAGAGTTAAAGCTAGGAAGTGAAATGTGACTATTGGTTAAGTATGGATATGTGTCTATACAAGGTGTTTTTTATATTGATAGGAATAAAGCTGTATTTTCTTATGTTTAATCAATTTCTAATGAGGGGAATAATGAACCCAAACAAGGAGGAAATATAAATTGGTTTTTCTGAGAGGAAAGGGAACATAAACTCTCTTAGTGATTTGCTGGTTGCTGAGTTATAGGTAGATTTCAACACTGAAGAATCACAGCAAAAGTCATTTAAAATAATTTTCACAAACACCTTAAGCAAAATATCAACCGTTCCTGACAAATAACCATTTTGAGAAAAATGTTTAGCTAAACTGAAGAAAAGGAAACAAAACCATCATCCTTTGTCATCATACTTCATTGAGTACAACAATCAGTGCTATTATTTTTTGACAAAGTAAGTTATCATTTTAAAAATTAACTGCCTGAAGCTACTATCTATCACAGACAAACGAGGACAAAGTAGGGGCAGCAGATCTTCTGAAACACTAACCCATCTGCCTTTGTGCACCATCTGCAATGAATGGCCTTGGAGAAGTAAAGGAAGAATTACATTCACCAGACAGTTGTAAGGGATGGTTGTTTTTCTTGGTTTCTTGTTGGTTGTGGAGCTTGAACTCAGGACTTGGGCACTGTCCCTGAGCTTTTTGTGCTCAAGGCTAATGCTCTACCACTTTCAGCCACAGCTTCACTTCTGATTTTCTGGTGGTAAATTGGAGATAAAAGTCTCACAGACTTTTCTGCCTGGGCTGGCTTTGAGCTGTGATCTTCAGATCTCAGCCTCTGGAGTAGTTAGGATTACAGGCATGAGCCACTGGTGCCTGACTATATATGATGTTTAATATAATCACTACAAACTAGAAGTGATGCCAGTGTCCCTTAGCTTGGAATTAACCCCTAACCGCGCTAGCCCTGTGCAATAGAATACTATTCATCAACCCCCAAACACAAAGTCTTGGTCTGTGCAATGCTTAGGATGAGCATTAGATTCATGATGGAAAGAAGACAGACTTCAAAAGGCTAAATGACTGTATGATCTTATTATATGACATTCTCACCAAGCAGAATTATGATCATAAAGCACTCACAAAATGATTGCTGTCAAGCAATTTAGGTTGGGCGAAAGTTTAAGAAAATTGGGATTTAGGAGATATCTAGACTGTTCCGGATCTTCATTGCCTTGGTCACTATGTCACTCTGTGCAGTGTCACCTCTCACAGCACAGTATACCAATGAGATGAATTCTCCTCCTTGTTCATTTCCCATGTGTGAGGCAATACTAGGGCTTGAATTCAGGACCTAGGCACTGTATTTTAGCTTTTTTTGCTCAAAGTTGGTGCTATGTCACTTGAACCACAGCTCTACTTTTGCTTTTTGGTGGTTAATTGAAGACTTAAGGAATTTCCTGCCCAGATCTGAACCTCAGATCTCAGTCTTCTGAGTAACTAGCCTATAGTGTTAATTATACTTCCATAAACATTGGAAAATTTATTATCTTTTCTTATTTTTTATATTCAAAAATTTTAACTGACACAGAAAAAGTAGCACATCTACATTGTATAACTTTCATTACCAGTTGTTAAAATTTTCTACCCTAATGAACATTTGAATTACTTCTTTTCCTTCACCACGCTTGGCTCAAAAAAAAAATCCAACAATATTTTCTTCTATTTAATTTTGTTTTTTTTGGGGGGGGGTCTGGTCATGGGGCCTGAACTCTGGGCCTGGGCGCATCCCTCAGCTCTTCAGCTCAAGGCTAGCGCTCTACCACTTGAGCCACAGCACCATTCCCGGCTTTTTTCTTTATGCTTATGTGGTGCTGAGGAATTGAACCCAGGGCCTCAGGCATGCAAGGCAAGTGCTCTACCACTGAGCCACCTTCCCAGCCCTTAATAATATTTTTATTGTTATTATAAAGGTGAAGTTTCATAAGTCAGGTAATAAGTACAATATCACCCATTCCCTCACTCTCTCCCAGTTTTCCGTTCCATCTCTATTCTATTTCACTTTCTACACAGTGTCTAATGAGTATCCCTGCCGAATTTGTTCACCTTTTGTTCCTCCATTTCTGTTCCCCTTATACTTTTCCAAAGACAAATGAACAAGACAAAAAGAAAACAAAACACACACACGAATGCTTGTTTCCATTTCCGGAAGTTTATTTAGATAAATCTTATTTTATATGATTAGAGGCACATAGGCATTGCGCCTTTGCGTTCTTCCCCTAAGAGTAGCCTTCCTTGGTCTTATTGTGTGTGGATGCCTAGAGTTCTGTATCAGTTACCATGTCTGGATGTATTTTATATCTCGCTTCTGCATATGAGAGAAAACACAAGCCATTGGTCATATTTTCTCTTTTTACCTTAAATGTGATTTGGCCATGCTTTTGAAATGTTAAAAATTATTTTTAAAAATTAACTTCTAGATGGAAGCTGTATCCACGGGTACTCCGGAATGTGGCTGAAATCGATCTGTCGACTACCGTGTTAGGACAGAGGGTCAGCATGCCGATCTGTGCTGCAGCTACCGCCATGCAGTGCATGGCTCATGTGGATGGTGAACTTGCTACTGTGAGAGGTAGGAAGAGAACCGGCAACCCAGGGACCAGGAGAGGACTTAGGGTTAGCAGCTCCTTCCTCTGAGTTCAGCAAACACTTCCCCGGATGTTTCTACATGCAGAGAAATTAAGTCTGTTGGTTCTACCATCAAAATGCTTGTTCTTACACACCTTGTTCTTCTACTTTCTAGTTGTGTGGCTCAGATGATCATTCTGTGCCTTAGTTTTCCTCAGCTGTGGAATGGGGATAAAAACAGTACCTGAAAATTCAGACATATAAAGTGCCTGGCGCAGTAGAAGGGCTTAGGAGAATGTCGGCTGTATTATGAGTGTGAATGCCAACATCTCAGAAAGTGGAGATCTGAGAAATGGCTGACCAAGGTGGCAGCTAGCTGACAGCAGAGGTGGAAGTCAACTTATTTTAAAAGGCAACCTGCTTCCTCCAAGCTAAATTATGTATAGTATACGATGAAGGAGCAAATACAGAGTATTTTTCCCTATGCTTTTGGATCAGGATTCTTCTTTATGGGGGGGGTGTTATGCCTTAGAAGGGAATGAAGAAACAATCATCAACAGTGTAATAAAATTTGTTATTATGATGCATTAACTTCCTGGTTCTCTGGCTGCGATGAACATTTGAAAGACTGTGCCCAAATCTCTGTAAATTCTTCTTTGAGACACTCATATGAAAGTGAGTAATGAATGTGACTTGACATCTTTTGATATTAAGGAAGGCAAGAAGGAAGGCTAAAAGTATGAACAAAGTACTGTGTGAAAGCACTTTGGTTCTATGAATGAAAAACCAATCATGCGGGTTCAAGTTCTTCTTTTCATATGTGCCATGGGAGAATGGTACAGAGAAGCTGACAGGCTTAGTCAGAGGCTGCAGCTTTCTTGATACTAGGACCAGAGGGAGGTAGGAGGCTGAGATGTTCCAGGTTTGTTTATGGTCCTCCTTAAACTTAGAGAGAAGGAAAAACCATGGGAGATCTTTTTATTCTTATATTTTTATTATTATTAAATAGTTGTAAAAATTACCCTACAAAGTATCAGTTTGTTTATTTATTTGTTTGTTTGTTTTTTATTGTCTGTCGTGGGGCTTGAACTCTGGGCCTGGGCGCTGTCCCTCACTCAGCTCTTCTGCTCAAGGCTAGCACTCTACTACTTGAGCCACAGCACCACTTCCAATTTTCTGAGTGGTTTATTGGAGATAAGAGTCTCATGGAGTTTCCTGCCCGGGCTGGCTTTGAACCACGATCCTCAGATCTCAGTCTCCTGAGTAGCTAGGATTACAGTTGTGAGCCACTGGTGCCTGGCTGGCAATAGAATATTGCTTTTTTAAAAAGTGGTTACAACCATTATTAGGTTCTAAAATATATTTGAAAATGAAGATGCTTACCACAGTTTACAATTTTTGTTTGAGTGACTTTATGTGTCCCAGGGCTAGTATCACATTCTCTGTCTCATTCATACTGAGATTTTTGTGTGGTAGCCAAAATGGGGCTGCCAGATCTTAGTTCTAGCTAACTTCTCCCCAAGGGTCTGTGGATATGGGGGTCACGAAATCTTTGAATACTTCAAGAAGCCAGAAATCTAGATTTTTTATGTATAATCTCCTAGTTTTTCTATGTTGCCAAATAAATCACAATTCTCTAAAAATACTATTTGGGGCAACAATGTGTGGGCCAAAGAAAATACTTTTGTGGGCTACAACTGCCCCTTGGGCTGTTCAGCAGAGACACCTGATTTATGGGGAAATTCACCACTAACTGGTTTTGCTTCTTGTGGCAGGTCATTTTCACTCTCTAGACTTACATTTCTCAGTGATAAAGTGAACTGCTTAAGCAAGACCAATGGCTTGAATGCTTTGTCTCCCTCCAGAGGGATGGAGCCAATCTGGCGGATCTTAGCTGTGTCAATTAAGGGTCAGTTTATTTGTATTGCATATTTTCAGAAGAAAGTTCTTTTTTTTAAAAAAAAAAAAAGAGTCCTGCTGCTAAAGCAAAAACAGAGAAGAAAAAACTCATAGTGTGAAAACTGCAAAGACAAAATAAAAAATTTCCCCAAGGATTAGGTGATCTTTGGTTTGTCTCCTCTTAACGTTTCTTTAAATACAAAAGAGAGATAATTGAATGTGCACAGCTGTCCTTCCTTATTTTTGTGAAATCCCAACTCTTGGATATTTTATACCATCCCAAGAGAATATAAATGGGGATTTCTTGCACATTTGTATATTAGTCCTCTGTTTTTCATGCTGCATTTTTGGGATACAGGAGAAGAATAGATAGATAGATAGATAGATAGATAGATAGATAGATAGATAGATAGATAGATAGATAGATAATCTTTGAATCTTGCTAAAAGCAGAAGCAAATATTTAATAAATATTACATCAATTCAAAAGGTGATATATCAACCAAATGCTTTGGCTCACATCTATAATCCTAGCTTCTTAGCAGGCTGAGATCTGAGGACCCTGGTTAAAAGCCAGCCTATACAGGAAAGTCCATGGGACTGTTATCTCCAATTAATCAGAAAAAAAATCCATGAAAAAAACTGTGGCTCAAGTGGTAGAATACAAGAATTGAGCAGAAAAGCTAAGGGACAATGCCCAAGTCCCAGTACTGAAAAGAAAGAAAGAAAGAAAGAAGAAAGGAAGAGACACTTCAGAGTTTTGTGAAAAATGATGACTTTTATTAAGCAATTAATGTGAGAGGCAATTTGAATTTATGACCTCATTTATTCTTACCACCACCAATTTCTAAATATCTGTAACTGCCACAAGAGCCCAAAGGCAAACCCTATATTATCGTCTTTGAATATTAATTGAAAACATAGTATGGTTTCATGGTTTTATCCTTTGACTTTAACAAGATGGAATCAACCACAGAAAAATGAAATTCATTAGGAAATAAGAGCCTTGTGTAAAACTTGTGAGCATATGTGAGGGGTCTTGAATTATGAACAAACAAAAATTAAAATTTGGAAAAACTCTTTTGAACTGGAGGGCACATGAGTGGAAGGCATTATGAAAGTTTGGTATGCGTTGTGCTGTGGATAGCAGATTGGTTGTAGCAGATTTCTTAATTGTAATTTAATAAGTAGAGATTGTTATGATATGTAACAAGTCTTCTAGATACCTCTAGTAATAATGGCACATGCATTTGATACTCTAGTTGATTAATTTTTAGTTTTGGATTTAAATTTTTTTCTTTCATATTCCTCAGGAGAGAATGCAGTGCGATTTTTACAAGTTTGTAACACACTGAAGGAAATAGCAATAATAAAAATGTTAGCAGTAGATAAAATATATAGCTACACTAGCTTCAGTTTAATCTTGCAAGGGAAGTAGAACATTTCTGACCTCAGAGAAGCAATTGATAATATAATACTTATTGTGCTATTTGATGTTTTGCAAAAATTACCGTGGGAATCTCTGATTTTAGGTTTAGGATTATAACACATTTTTATTTTAATTTTTTGGTTGGTCATTTGCTTGAACTCTGGGCCTGGGTGCTGTCCCTGAGCTCTTCAGCTCAAGGCAAGTGCTCTACCACTTGAGCCACAGTGCCACTTCTGGTTTTCTGGTAGTTAAGTGGAGATAGGAATCTCATGGACTTTTTCTGGCTGTACTGGCTTTGACCCATGATCCTCAGATCTCAGCCTCCTAAGTAGCTAGGATTATAGGCATGAGCCACTGGCTCACCAGCGCCTGGTTATAACAAATTTTTATTTCATCTTCCATGAAGCTACCTTGGTAGTGGTGGTGGTAGTTGTTTTTCTTCTTTCTTCTTTTTCTTTATGGTACTGAGGACTTGAACCCAGGGCCACGTGCATGCTAGGCAAGTACTCTACCACTGAACCACATTCCCAGCCCCCTTGGTTCTTTTGTTCCTCTTCAAATACAAGAAATAACAAAAGGAAAATGAAATTCATTATATATTGATGTATCTTTTATGCTTCTGACTTGTTATGTAGATGAATTCCACATGAGGGAGTGCTGGGACCTCTTATAGACAAATATGAAAACCCACCTAAAGCGTTCCAGGAATGCTCAATATATTAGCAAATTCTTATTAAACTGTCAAAAAAAAGTTTAAAAAGAAATTCCTGCCCCTGGATGCAATTAGAGGCTACCACACAGGATTTGATGGGCCATAAAACCATTAAATCTGAACACTTTCTTTTTGAACCTAAAAGGCTAGCACATTCCTAAGTGAAGTTGGGGGGGGGAGGGGACTCAGCTATGATCTGACCACCTATTAAGGTGCAGGTGGAAGACATTGCAGAGGAACACAAAAAGCCATACAAACTCCAAAGAACTGAGGGTGTCGGCATGAGCTCTAGCTGTTGAATTTTCTGGATTTTCCAAGATTAAGTGATCAACTTTAACACCGAATGAGGGACCATTCAATAGAGGGTAGAAAAATTCTCATTTCCTTTGCTTCAAACTCAAGTGGTTGACTTTTCAAAGTTTTATTGAATTATATATTTGCATTCTGCACTTGGTGACTGAGGCACACCTCCTGGGAAAATCTCCCCCATGCATGTGTCATCATCATGGTCATGGAACAGCAGAAAATAAAGGAATCCTGGAGCGAGTTCTAGCTTCTGTCAGTGATGGATATGACCTCAAGTCTGACTTAGTTGTGTGTCTTTGTCCAATATTTGCCCACTAAAATAAATCAAAATTAGGGGGAAATAAAGGAGAAACCCTAAAGCTTTGTCCAAATTATGTTTGGTAAGTATTGTAAAGGCAATACTTGTTTGCGACATTGTAGTTAAAAAAAAGAAAGAAAAACAAATTAAAATACCTAAAAAAATTGTTCATATTATTTTACCCTTAAGTTAGCTCCATATTTTATGTATGCATACATACACACATACCTAACTCACAATATACACATACACATATATACAAATATAATATAACACATCTAATTTATATAAATCTATACATATATAACACTAACATGACACACATATGCACATACAATCACACACCTAACACAGCACAAACATACATATATACTAAATCACACATGTATACACACATCGCACTCATATATACAAATGCATACACCCATAAATCCATATGTAAATACATTGTACTACATAAAGATACACACACATAACACTCACATTGCAACAGCACATACACATGTGCATATATGAAAAGATAATGACCCTTCTTTCACAAAGATGTTGCTCTGCTGTGTACAATTATCTGCAGAAACTCATTGGCTTCACAGTGGATTATATCCTGATAAACTCAAAGTACATTAAAAATACCATGAATTTGATTGGTTAGGAGAATGGCTTTACAATGTACTGCAGAGTATCAAATATCAGATGCTGATCATGTAGCTGATTGGAACCTATAGCTCACTGATTTTGCCCTATTGCAAGATCTTTTTTGTAATTTTTTTCAACTCAGGGCCTGAGTGCTGTCCCTGAGCTTTTTGTGTTCAAAGCTAGTGCTCTACCACTTTGAGCCACAGCGTCATTTCCAGTGAGCTAGCGGTTATTTGAAGATAATATTCGCACAGACTTTCCTAACGGGGCCAGCTTTCAACCACAATCCTTTTTAATAAAAGCTAAGTTTATACTTGCAAAAAAAATGGTTCAGTGTACGATGAGACAAAAATGTGTGAATGGAACACATCTATTAGAAACTGGCATGGGAACTGTGCCTTTAATCTCAGCACTTGAGAGGCAGGAAGAGTGAATATGAGGTTAACCTGGGCAGCAAGGAGAAAATCTCTCCAAGAAAAAGAAACCAAGCAAGTCAGTGAATGCATCCATTAAAAACTAAAACCTAGCTGGGTTCAGTGGCTCCTGCCTATAATCCTAGCTACTCAGAAGGCTGAGATCTGAGGATCATTGTTTGAAGTCAGCCTGAGCAGGAAAGCTGATGAGACTCTTATCTCCAATTAACCAGACAAAAGCCAGAAGAACTGTGTGGCTCAGGTAGCAGAACAGTGAGCAGACAGGCACAGGTCTGTGTCCTAATTCTGAGGTTGTTAAACTGTGGGAGGGTGATTTAAATTGCCAAGTGCTAACCTGATATACTCAAAGCCATTGTTAAACGGCATCACCTCTGTGGTGAGGTCTCCCTGTGATCTGCCAGTTAGCCTAGGACTTGCCAATTCATTCAGATGACAGAATAATAATCTGAGAAGCGTTGCAGAAGATTTCTGTATAGAACGAAAGAGATACAGTGGCAGTGTAGCCCCCATTGTTGTCTCTGTTCCAGAATCAGACAACAGAGGGCCATGAAAGAGTTGGAAAAGATCAAGACTGGTTTGCTGATCTTTCTTGCATTGATTAAATTTATTAAGATCCCCAAATGGTCATTTAAGATTTGACCACATCTGAGTAGTAGGAGTCTATAGTTTGTTCTTCACTTAGATCAAGGGCTTCGGAACTTAAATTTTTCTGGGCAACCTCCATGGTAATTCTAGATAGTTGTTAGTAAACCTGAGCAAGGACAGGGCCCACACAGGGAAAGATGACACACTCAATTGCATTTATGGGTGCCCATTTCTGCACACACTTCAGAATATCAAACCTTGACTTTAGAGCCACAGGGCTCTAAATGGCTTACTACTTTGTCTTGGCATTTTGTTCATTACACAACGACTTCCTGCGCAGATGACAAGTTTTGTTTTTTCAACAAAGCTATTTTAGTGCAGCTGTTCTGGTGACTAACTTCTTAAACCAAAATCATCTTAAAAAGACATAAATCCATCTTCCCATACCTCTCCTCCATAACACCTTAGGTTCTTCTTAACAAATGACCCGTTTTTTTTTCTTCTTCTCCCCTTTCCTATAGAAAAACAATTTTGAAAACTCAATTCTCCTTTCCCTTACAAGTGGCCTATTAAAAAAAATCAGTTGAACCCTAAACTGTTCTGTTGTAGTCTAGATACATAGTTTATTCCCCATGAATTAGGACTCCAAATTATAAGCACAAATATCTTCTCTTTGGTTATGGGTGCCTGATGATCACTCGGATGGCCTTTGTTCTCAGATACAGGTCTTTCTCTTCCGTGCCATACTGGCATGATGTGATTTAGTTTGACCAGTGACTCAGCATCCTATTTGTAAGACTGTCAGATCTGACATTAAACATTGGGAAGCTATTTTGTAATCACTCAAGTGCATTCTTTGCTTTGAATAACTTCCCTCCTTTCTGACCCATCTTCTGACATCTTCCTTCAATCTGGCTATTTATTTTTCCTTACAATCTGAAATCTATGGATAAGTAAGTTTATATCACACACCTGATGGTTGATGAGTGTGCGGAGAGGAGATGTCACTCTCAAGGAGTTTGTTCCTTGATATTACAACTAGCCAGAGTTTAATGTATGAGCAAATGGGGCACATGAGTGTGTGCTCTTCTCCAGAGGGGGAGGGCTGTAGAAGAAAGGCAGATTTATCAGAGGAGCACAACTGACAGCTGGAAAACCATATGACAGCCATTGCCTACTCTACCACCAATAGCTCTTCCTCTTTTTTTTTTTTTTGCCAGACCCAGAGTTTGAACTCAGGGCCTGGGCACTGTCCCTGAGTCTCCTTATGCTCAAGGCTAGCCCTCTATCACTTAAGCCACAGGGCCACTTCCTGCTTTTTCTGAGTAGTTTATTGGAGATAAGAGTCTCTTAGACTCTTCTGCCTGGGTTGGCTTTGAATCACAAACTACAGATCTCAGCCACCTGAGTAGCTAGGATTACAGGTGTGAGCCACCGGCACATACCCTCCCTCTCATTTTTAAGGCCCTATTTTTGGAGGATCCTCACAGATAACCCATTAACTTAGATGAGTCCGTATGGAAAAAAAATATTGACTCCACTCTTGTCAAGAATGCTTCATAGTCAATTGCTTTGACCTTACTCAGCAGTTTTTAAGCAATGCACAATCCTAGGTCTCACTACAGACCAACTCATCAAGGCCTATATTTCCCCAGCAACTCCAAGTGATTCCTGAGCACATCAGAAGATGAGTAGTACCAGACAGAACATACATCCTAGTGGTTCCTGGTCAAAAGCAGAGTTTAAACTTATGGACAAGAAAACAGTACTAGATACAGCATGGAGATGATGCTCTACTTGAAGGTGCCCTACTTCCTCTGAGAGCCTAAAGATTTCAATACAATTCCCTGAAAGGAGCAAGAAGAAACTAACTCTAAATATGAGAGAGAGACAGACAGAGACACAGACAGACAGAGGCCTTCAGAGTATTTTTCAACTAGAGAGAGGGGGAAAGGCTTCAGACCACTTTTCAACCAAAACTCTAGCATGCACAGATTTAGTATCCAACTCCCTAAAATTCAAGCACACAATAAGTTTCCTAGCTTCATTTCTCTATATTTAGATTACCTGGACCAGAAATAAGTTTCCATGAAGGCTTGATGATAAATAAGTACACAAACTGCTCAAATCAACACAGTTGTGTTTCTTGGCCCCAGGCAAGAATACTTCCAGTTCATTTGGTTTTGCTGAGCTATTGCCTGTGATCTCCCATTCTTATCACTGTTCATTGTAGTTCAAGATGCACATGAACTCAGAGGTTACTATATTCCTATCTGATAAGAGCTGATACCTCAATGTGTTGATAACAGAGTCCATAGTATAGGCAGCCTAGCTAACCCTCTACTAAATGGGGTCTGGGGAAGGAGACACATTTACCTTATACCAGGTTATTACAGAATCTTACCACATATTCTCAACCTAGTTTGAAGTTTGGTATTGATATTCCTCCAGCACTGTTTTTCCTGCTAAGGATGGTTTTCATTATTCAAGGTCTTCTATTATGAATAGGAATAGAATTTTTGGATTGCCTTTTCTATTTCATTAAGGAATGTTGTTGGGATATTGCACTGAATTTGTTGATAGCTTTGGGCAGTATTGCCATTTTTCACGATGTTAATCCCCCAATCCAGGAGCATGGGAGGTTTTTCCACTACCTTAAATCTGCTTTAATTTCCTTTTTTTAAGCTTTCGAAGTCTTGGGTGACAACTATATTAAGTGATAAGGTCTGAGCACATAAAAACTCTTACTGTGTGATCTCATATTAAATCTAAAAACAATTTCATAAAGCAGGAAAGTGGTTATGAAAAGTTAGTAGGAAGAATGGGAAAATTCACATGTTTATTATTGGTTAAAATGTGTCAATAAATTAATTCATTTAAAGGCACAAAGAAGCATTGTAAAGGGAAATTGACTAAAGAAAAGATTGGTGTAGAATGATGTTAAGACATCCAAATCTTTGGCAAAATTAAGAAGCTTTCTTGTACTTCTTTTTTCTCAGTCTTTCTTAGGTATTCTTACATCCAATCCCTTATGGTTACATGACTTCTGAGTTTATACAGAAAATGTTCACTTACCTTGTCACCATGGACCATTCAGCAATGCTCTGAGGCAGGCAGGTTAGTTGTACTTATGGCCTTTGGTGGATAGAATGTGCCTCATTGGTGGAAAGGCTTGCAGTCTACTCAAACTTTTATACCCCATCTCCATTCTGAGATTCCAGTCTTGCCTCCTAGTTGTATGTGTAGCTTTATCTTTGATGCTTCTATGGCTATGACCTTGCCAGTGTCCTTTTTCCATGCAGTGTGCGTGCATGTGTGCGTGCGTGCGTGTGCGTGTGTGTGTGTGTGTGTGTGTACGTGCGCTCGCGTGCACATGTACACATATTTCCTATGCACTTTCTATGTGTATGTATGGGTGTGTATGTATCTGTGCATATTTGCTATGCACTTTCCTTATAGAAATGGCATTATTACTTTTGCTTCTAAATAAAGAAGGAAATCCCAGTGCCAGTGGCTCATGCCTGTAATTCTAGCTACTCATGAGGCTGAGGCCTGAAGATCACAGTTCAAAGCCAGCCCAGGCAGGAAAGTCCCCATGAGACTCTTATATCCAATTTACCACTCAAAAACTAGAAGTGACATTGTACTCAAGTGGTAGAGTGCTAACCTTGAGCTGAAAAGCTCAGGGTCAGTGCCCAGGCCTAGAATCCAAGCCCCATGACTGACAGAAAAAAAAAAAAAGAGGAAACAGTGCTGGGAAGGTGGTTCAGTGATAGAGCACTTGCCTTGCATGCATGAGGACCTGTGTTCAATTCCTCAGAAACACATAAGCAGAAAAAGCCAGAAGTGGCACTGTGGCTCAAGTGGTAGAGCAATAGCCTTGAGCTGAAGAGCTGAGGGACAGTGCCCAGGCCCAGAGTTCAGGCCCCATGACTGACAAAAAAAGAAGGAAACAAAAGCAAAATATATTCTTTTAAGTGTAAATAAATCTAGATCACTGAATATTTCCATGTTTGTTCTTGAACTGAGGTTATAGCTTAGTGGTAGAGCACTATCCTAAATTTGATCTCCAGCACTGCAAAAGAGGGAGAAATGTTTAGGCATTATTATAGAAGGGCTGGATTGTTTCTCTGTTTAATTGAAGAGTAATCGCTCTGCCTCAACAGATACTGCATCAGCAAGACAATATTCCTTGTATTCCCTGCAAGAGACTCTTTTGAAATAATTTTACTAGACCACTAATATATGTTGAATACCTACAACCGAAAACAATGGTAACATAGAATTTGAGGAGATCTTGATTCCAAATTTCAGTCCCTTATGCATTGATCATTGGAACATAAATAGAGAAGCAATGATTCTAAGAGCTCAGAGAGAGAAAGATAGTTTTTCTCTTTGGAAATCCATACAAAGTGATTTGGGTAAAATGTTTGTGAAGGCTGACACTATACACATTAGATGATTCAAGTGGTGTAGATTTTCTCATTGTTTGCTAGCATCAAGACAATCTCTGCTGAATGACTGCAGGTATTTCTTTTGAAGTTAAGAAAATCTTTGTGTGCATGTGTGTGTGTGTGTGTGTGTGTGTGTGTGTGTGGATTCTGAAGTCCCTATTGACAAAGCTGTAAAGCTTGAATGACAGTTTCTATGTTAACTACAAAAAGATGTCCTGCCTTAGTGGTCTGCTTTGCTGGATCACTTTGAAAAATCCCTCTTCACCCACAAGTTGTGGTCAACCTTCCCCCTGGATTCCAAGATTCCATGCTTTTCCAGAGTGGTTGTTGTGGTAATATCCCTCAGGCCCATGGCCAGCCTACTCTTTTGGAGTAGGCTGAAATATTTAGGAAGTGTATTTATCTCTGCTTGGTACCAAAGAGTCTGTGGACATCTGGGAAGTCTAGAATGAGCATTGTACTGGATGAGTGGTCAGACATGTTGGGATTTTAATCCCACTTTTCTGCCCTACTCTGTGTGGCTTTCATTAGGTCACATCCTCTCCAGGATGTAATTTCTTTGCACTAAATTGATGTTGGTTAGGAGATTCTGATCCAAACAGTCATTCTGCTCTGATGCTATTTCCATATTTATAAACTGGATGAAAATCAGACAATGATCCAGATGTGTCAGGACTTAATAAAAATGTTCATTTTATTGTATAATATTTTGCAAGTCATGAGAGATCAGGATGGGAATTCTCAAAGAAACCCCTGGGGTTCGGGTGCAAGTTTGTGTGCCCTGTGTCACATAGCAATCTCCAGCTCACAGTATTTGAATGTGTCCAGTGACCTGGAACAGGGATGAAAATATACCCAAAGGCCAGGGAAGAGTAACATAACAACAACATACACATGTCCATCATGTTACTGTTATTATCTGCTGCTGTTGATGCTAATTGTCAAAGTACAATCCACTAGCAGCAGTGGCAGCATCATCTTGAAACTAAAAAAGATCATTCTCAGGCTCCATCTTGGCCCTATGTGATATATCAAATGTGGATGGGATGCAGCAATCCATTTCCATAGCCTTCCAAGAGAGGACTGACACTTGAAAAGCAGGAAAGATTTTTCACCTCTCAGTATAGTTGTTTAAACAGTATCTTACTTGATTCTCTTCATTACCCTATAAGCACGAACAAGACAACCTGATATGAGGTGAACCCTCAGATAGGCCCAATCACCTGGAATCACATAGTCAGTTATGGATAGTTATGATTTAGCCCTTGTCATTCTCTACAATACCATGCAAGAACATTTCAGAGGATTTAGATCTACAAGTTGAAGACTTTGAAGGGGCCTACTTGATCATATGCCTTTCTTTTGCAGCCTGTCAGACCCTGGGAACCGGCATGATGCTGAGTTCATGGGCTACCTCCACAATTGAAGAAGTGGCTGAGGCTGGACCCAAGGCACTTCGCTGGTTTCAACTATACATTTACAAAGACCGTGAGCTCACTACCCAGCTAGTGAAGCGAGCCGAGAAGATGGGGTACAAAGCCATATTTGTGACTGTGGATACCCCTTATTTAGGCAATCGCTTTGATGACGTACGCAACAGGTTCAAGCTGCCACCCCACCTCAGGTAACCATGAGCATAACGTTGCTGAGATGCTTTGCTAATTCTCTAATTTCATAAGCCAACTCCAAAGACTTTTTCTAGTTTCCGAAGTACTTTTCCTGGGGAGTTAGATCTCTGCAAAATTATTAGTCTCAAAGTATTGGTGAAAAATAATGAGAGGTTCTGGGGTTGAGAAATAGTGCCATTAATAGAGAGTCCTGAAATTTCCAGCAAATAATACCTCTTTGTGGATGTGACAGATCTAAGCTATAAAATGAGCACAAGAACTACGATCGGTCGATCGATCGATCGATCGATCAATTGATAGATAGATAGATAGATAGATAGATAGATAGATAGATAGATAGATTTTTTTTGTCGGTTGTGGGGCTTGAACTCTGGGCCTGGGCGCTGTCCCTGTGCTCTTCTGCTCAAGGCCAGCGCTCTACCACTTGAGTCACAGCGTTACTTCTGGTTTTGTAGTGATTTATTGGAGATAAGAGTCTCAAGGACTTTGCTGCTAGGTCTGGGCTTTGAACCGTGATCCTCATATTTCAGCCTCCTGAGTAGCTAGGATTACAGGCATGAGCCACTGGTGCCCAGTTACTACAAATATTTTAATGTTAGCTTTTATTTACTTATTTGATGCCAGTAATGGGACTTGAACTCAGGTCCTCCAGCTCTTACTTGGCTTTCTTGCTCATAATAGGCATTCTACCAATCGAGCCACACATCCATACTGGTTAATTCATGATAAAAAAAATCTCATGGACTTTTCTTTTGATTCTGGTTTCAAACTGCAATCCTCAGATCTCATGCTCCTGAATAGCTTGGGTTGCAGGTATGAGCCACCAATTCCAGTCTTAACTTTCACTGTCAATGGAGACATTCCTGCTGAGGAATCTAGACTTCTTTTCACAGTGACTGTTGCTTACCCTGCCTACACTTGAATTATATTTCTGCTTATCCTCACACTAGAAAGATAAAAGCCTGAAAACAAAAGAAGCTGCATGTAAGATGTTTACTCTTTCTAAAGACTCTAATGCTAACAGGTCCAAAATAAAATCAGCTTTCCAGGTAAGGACAAAAAGGTTCTTTGAAACCAGGGATTTTATATGTTTAATAGTCAGAACTGAGTGTGTCTCAACTATGAAAAGTTACAAGTCAGGGCTGAGAATGTAGCTCAGTGGTAGAGTGCTTGCCAAGCATGCATGAAGTCCTGGGTTCAATTCCTCAGTACCACATAAACAGAAAAAGCCAGAAGTGTCACTGTGGTTCAAGTGGAAGAGTGCTAGCCTTGAGCAAAAGAAGCTCAGGGACAGTGCCCAGGCCCTAAGTTCAAGCTGCAGGACTGGCAAAAAAGTCACAAGTCCATAAATATTCTTATTTAAGTACCATAAAACTTGTTATGTAATGGGGTATATATATATATATATATATATATATATATATATATATATATATATGCATAAAATCTTGTCATTGAACCTTTGTAAATGAGATGGGTGATATTACTCCTTTATATGTTCAGCAAGCTTAACATATGATTTCTGTATGCTGTACCTGCAGTAGGCCAATGACAGAAAATAATCTTCTTGTCAGACTTACCAATAAAACTGCTCCATGTATTTCAGATGCAGGGTTACCCTATTTATAAAGAAATACACACACACACATACACACACACACACACACATACACACACATATACATCAAAGGCTCTGACATTCCTGTTCATTGCCAAATTCATTAGAAAGCAGGTGACTTCAACTTTCTTTAAAATAGTGTAATTTTAAAAATAATTTCTCTTTTTATTACTGTTTTTAATATCTTCTAAAATCATTAATTTATTACTGACTTAGCATTTTCCCCCTTTGGCTATTTGAAAGGAATTTGCTAGTAATTTTTCCCCTCCCTTAATACTATGATTCCAATAATAATAATATGTGGTGTAGCAGGATTTGTTTCTTGTTTTATTTGTTCTTTGCAGCTTAAAAGACACTTTCTTCCCAGAAGCTGTAATCTGAGGATCAAATTTCAAAGTCAGTTTAGGAGAAAAGTCCAGTAGACATTACTAATTAACCACCAAGAGCCAGAAATGGAGCTGTGGCTCAAGTGGTAGAGCACCAGTGTTGAGTGAAAAAGAAACATTTTCTTGGTCTGGGTAGCAATATGTGTTGTGAAAAGGTACGGAATTAGAAGGAAGAGATGACACAGTTGTTAATTCTGGCCCACACTTCTTGCTCCTTAGGGCTGAAGCCACTCAGTGAGGAGTGGGAAGGTGGATTTTCCTCTCCCTTTTCCTTTGCTACTGGGCTTCTGCCCAGATGACGAGAAGGGCCGGACAAGAAAGAAAGGCCCTTTTCAGCTGCCTGTGTACACAGAAATGGCTGTGGCTCCTAGCTTGTCACAGCTCCTGTCTGAAGATGATCAAATAATAAGCAACACACCCAGGTTGTGGGGAACAAGGGAAACACCCTACAGCAGGGGGCACCCACCCTATAGCATCTGCTAACTTAGTTCAGATGGTCTTCAGAGCAGGCCAATACCTGCCGGTCAACGTCTGAAAGCAAAACATACTGATTGTAGATCAAGGGTTCTTGAGGTCACATACACCCCAAAGAGCTTATCCATTACAGTCTGATGTGAAATCAGTTTCTTTCTGCAGTTAACCAGCCTCATAGAAGGAGAAGCCTGGCTTTTCAGAAGTGAGGTTTGGCAGGCCAGGGAGTCAGGAAATCCAGAAGAGAATGAGTTGGTAAAACCTGGCTCCCTTCATCCCTTGCTACTTCCTCTGCCTGCGGTAGAAGGGGAGGATCCCAGCATGTAGGAAACAGCAAGAGTTCACGGGTCTGGCAATTTCTACTTCGTTTATATGGAAAACACATATATGTGTACACATGATAAACAGTTTTTGACACTGAGAAGTGAGGGAGAATTTTGTGCTCTGAAAGCAGTAAGGAATGAAATCTGTTTACTGCTTGATTCTTGGAGTTTGGGTGCAGGGGCCTTTTGGTTTGTCCCTGACCCGGTGAGATGATTCACTTACCCTGGGTTAAGATTTGGCACTTCCTTGACATGCTAGGCAATTCCAAGGGAAGAAAGTAATTTCTGATTGTTGATGAAGATCAAGGTCAATCATGATTAATAAGACATTTTTCATTGATAAGTGTTGTTAGCTAAAAGTATCTACATCCTCATCCCTGGCAAAATGGAGTGTTTACGTTTGATTATGTCAAGAACACTGAGATGGGGAGATAATCCTGTTTATCTTAGGGAACTGATTATAGTATAATGGGTCCTTCACATAGAGACATGAATGTCAGAATGAGAAAGATACGAGGTGTTCGAAGCAGAGGTTGGAGTGATGTGGACAGAAAACAAGGAAAGCAGGTGGTTTCTGTAGCTAGAAAACGACATAGGCATGGATCTTTCTATACTGCTTCCAGAAGGAAAGATGGCCTACCTGAATCTTGAGTTTAGTCCACTGAAATTCCTTTTGGATTTCTGAACTTCAGAACTATAATCTAATGAATTTGTGGTATTTAAAACGCTTCATTTGTGGTTCTTTGTTATGGCAGTGATTTTTTTAAAGGCATCACACTATTGATTTCCTTCTTAAAGTAGCTTTGCGATGAGAACAGCCCTGATATCCTCATATTTAAAATTTTAACTTGAGCCTCTACCAGCTCATGCTTATCTAATTCTGCTTCATCTTAAAAAATCTGTATAGTATTTATCATCAACATGTTCTATAATTTATATATTGAGTAAGATGTCTATCATCTTGATTGAGCATCTTATTTACATAGACAATGTAGAAATCCTAAATATCTAAAACACAAGCACATGTAGGTTCTCAGTATATAGCTGTTGAGTCAGTAAATAAAACTATTCTAGGCATTCTGTGACTTTTCCTGGTATAATTAGGAAGAAGTTGAAATGTATGCCTTAGCCTAAATTTTAATTACACATTAAGGAAGAAATGACTTGTGCTATGTTTTGAACATAGGTGGGTTTGTTTGTTTGTTGTTTTTGTTTTGTTTTTGCTGGTCCTGGGGCTTTATGTCAGGGCCTGAGCACTGTCCCTGAGTCTTTTTATGCTTGAAGCTATCACTCTACCACTTGAGCCACAGCTCCACTTCTGGCTTTTTTGGGGGGTAGTTTATTGATAAGAGTCTCACAGACTTCCTGTACTGGCTGGCTTTAACAGTGATCCTCAGATCTCAGAATCATAGGATTATAAATGTGAGCCACTGGTGCCCAGTAAACTGTGTGTGTGTGTGTGTGTGTATGTGTGTGTGTGTGTACGCCAGTCTTGGGTTTGAACCCAGGGCCTAGGTGGCTGTCTCTGAGCTGTCTTGCTCAAGGCTAGCACTCTACAACTTGAACTAGAACTCTACTTCTGGATTTTTGCTGGTTAATTGGAGGTTAATGGGGCTGTCTTGGAATCATGATCCTCAAATCTCTGCCTCCAGAGTAGCTAGGATTACAACTACCCTGCTTTCAGTGTATTCTTAACCTTGGGATGAAAGGCTAGTGGCTGGTACCTGTCCTACATAGATTACAAACTTCTCTCTTTTTCTTCCTACTAAATTGGATTGTGAGCATTTTTTTTATTCTGTTACCTAATTTTATTTGCCTTCATGGTTTCTCAATATAGATATGTGGTTTTACCTTTAATATGATATTATCAATATTTGAAATAATAGCATATTTCATAATACTCATGAATATTGGTGTTACTGTTAGCGTTCACATAACATTTCTCATTATAATATAAACTACTAGTAGTACTTTACTAGTAGTCGATATTATTGTCTCAATACTAACTTACTAAAAGCTAAAGCAATTTCTTCATTAGATCAATAAAAGGTATAATAAGGGTATTCAAGGCACCATGATGACCTTACAAAGAAAAATTCTTACCTCCTGTCTTTATGTCATTTAACAGATTGATTTCAGAAAATGAAGGCCTAAATAATCATGTTATTGTTTTGATGTTACCCCTTTCCTTCCTTACGAAACACTCTGGTTATCAGAAGCTGCCTTAAGCGTTTTTTTAAGCATTCATGTCATAATCTGAATAAAAATAGCATTTATGGTGGTTTCTCTTGGAGCCATTGGTAAAACACTCCATCGGGGGTCTCTGTCAAGATATCTGAAAACATTTTCTTGGCTTCTGGCTTTGAACAAAGTTTGAGAGTCACAACAAGGCTTCATTGTGCACTAAGATTTCTGTAAGGCAACATTCATTCAAGTGTTGATCTGCATTTCACCATCCAAGAATAACAACAGTTATTTATATAATTTTATCCATGTTTCTGTTTTTTCCTATCCATTTCACCCTTTCACCCCACCCCTGCTGAAACACTGAAGCTTGTTTGGGATGGGGGGGGTGTATGCCATGCAGCGTATATTCATATACAAACTACTTCTTCTTCTCCTTCTTCTTCTTCTTCTTCTTCATTTTAAAATTTGGAAAAATCACTTTATATCATTTGTAAGTAATAGGATAGGTTCCTATTATAAGAGCATGCTTATTAAATAGAATATTTAATTTGATTCAAGTTAGGATAACTACAAAAGACCAAAGATTATAAAGTATACACCTCTAAATGACTCAAAGAGAAACTTCTGAATCTGTCAGAAAAAAGAAATTGCTACTAAAGCTGTATGGATATCCATACAACTCCCAAATTATTTTAATAATATTTTCTTCCAGTATAGTATATTACCAATTTATTCAATCTTATTGAAAAGACTGACATTTATTTCAAAGGCTTAAATTACATTTTATGGGGCAGAATGTTCATTTCTATATTAAAACATATCCCCCATTCACCAGTGACATTGCCAGTTATTTGTAACTGAAATACAATACAAGGCTGAAAGCATCAGATATAATTTTGTTTTTAAGGATTGTTTAAAAAGTAATTTTAAAATATTGTGCCTTGATTCCAGTAGGTTCCTGCACAACACATTTGTACAGTCAGGACTTCAAGATCTTTTCTGAATCTAGTGGTAGAGCTGGGGGGGGGGACAGGGAGGGGACAAAATAACTGGGAGATCCATTTGTATATCTACTTATAGCATATACCCCACAAAGAGAAGAAATAGTTAGCTATCAGGGTGATTTATAATATCCTGAAGAGCAAGGGGAATCCAGGTCAAAGTGGTTATTCAACTGTCGTCTTTCAGGGTAAAGTTTCTAACTGGATCTGTCTGGGGCTGTGGGTAACTGTGTCAGTGAATGGTGACATCCCACATCCTGATGGCCATCTGTTTACTTAGTGGTTAGAATTGCAGAGAGAAAAGTCTTTGCCCTTAATTTGGGGAAATGGTCTAAATCTAATCAGGCTATGTATGAGGATATTAGGCCAAGAGAAAGGACAAGCCCATGGTGATCTTACAGGTAAGTTAGAGGAACACTGGATTAAATTAGGTTAACAAAATTAGACCTCAGGGGCTGGGAAGTTGGCTCAGTGGTAGAGTGCCTCCCATGCATGAGGCCTTGGGTTTGATTCCTCAGCACCACATAAGCAGAAAAAAGCCAGAAATGGTGCTGTGGCTCAAGTGGTAGAGCACTAGCTTTGAGCTGAAGAACTGAGGGACAGCGCCTAGACCCAGAGTTCAGGCCCCACGACTGACCACAAAAAAAAAAAATTAGACCTCAGCTCAATGATAGTATATCTCAGGTTAGGTTCTCTGCAAGGCACTGTGAGCCAGTGACTTTATTGCCAGTAGTTCATGGGAAAAGTATAGGAATATGGTTAGAGGTGTGGGGTCAAGGGACAAGAGATAACAAGTAGTGAAACACAGAAGAGTAGATTATCAAGGCAGCCACTGGATCATTCTCAGACATACACAGACTTCATCTCAGAAAGGTTTAAAATCCAGAGTATTTACACTCCAACAGTCTGCTGCATGATGGGGAGACCCGAGCAACAGGAACAAAATCCTGTAAGCAGTAAAGGGAAGGTGCTGATCACTGTAAAGCATATACCCTTGTCAAAGTTATCAGCCAGAGAGCCCCAGAAACAACAACGAAATCAAGGAGGGAAAGACAAAAGTGGTCTTCTGGGAAACATGTCCTATTCCCCAAGCCTACTGTCTCCACTACAATAACAGGGCAGGTTACAGAGTCAACAGGGGAAATAGGTAGGAGGGTATCAACACATATAACTGTAGTACCAACCTCCTCTAGGAAAGTCTCCAAGGTCATTGGGAGACTTCCAGGTTATCTCAGGTGCCATAGCCAAGTGGCACTGATCTAAGAGAGGAGAACATGATTAGAAATCAAGTCAAGAGACCCAGTTTGAAACCCAAATGCTACTATTAACTAGTTTTATTCTTAAGACATCTCCTTCTGTATTATTGAGCTTTTTTTTGTTTCCTCTATAAAATGGGATCATACAGAATCAACTTCACTTTCTAATAGTTTTTATTTTTTAAGAATGTGAAAATTTGAACATATAAAGCCCTATATAAATTGTAAAAACCATGCAGATTTTTTTTAATTTTTGTTGCTGTTTGCTAGGATTATTGTGCACTGCTAGCTGAAAATAGCATCAAGTCTGTTGTGTGTATCAATAAACTGGGTTAAACAGGACACTTTGATCCTGGCTACATTATTTTTCTTCAAAGCTGATTTGCTCATGTGAACACACAAGTGGAAAATAAACCCACTGGATTCTCCTGTATACCGTCCTACAACAAAACATGAAAAACATAAATATATATAACTAACCTGTAAGAAGATCCAAGTAATTTGCAATGGTTCATTTCTTTTCTCTTTTTTTGTTTATCGAATCAATCAATCACAGTAAAGTTATCTCTAATTCCACCCTCCCTTTTTTTTTTTTTTTTTTACTGAATCAGTCACAGTAAAGGTATCTCTCATTTAGCATTTTTCTAATTTTAGATCTCTTCTTTCAGGATGAAAAATTTTGAAGCCAATGATTTGTCCTTTTCTCCCACTGAAAATTTTGGAGAAACCAGTGGACTTGCTGCATATGTAGCAAAAATAATAGACCCATCTATCAGCTGGGATGATATTAAATGGCTCAGAGGACTTACATCATTGCCCATTGTGGCAAAGGGCATTTTGAGAGGTTTGTTTATTTCTCTACTTGATTGCGTCTTGATTTCATGAACCTTTGTAGATTTTTTTATAGAGAAAATAATCAGGAAAAAATGATTGTGGGAATTTAGAAAGGCATTATAATTCATGCCCTCTAACAGTGTCTCTGAGTAAATCTCTCTTTGTTCTTAAGTAACATTCAGAAACAGAGCTGGACTTTCACTAAGTAGGAACTTACTTTTTTTTTTTTTTAAGATATTGGGTTGTCATTGCCTTATTTGCAATTGTTACTGAGCCATGGAATTGGACAAAATCTTGGTAAGAGCATCATGAGTTCCTCGGTTTACTTGAAAACTGCAATAGATCACAGAAAAGCACAGAGGTTGGCAGGAAGACCTGCCCACTGTTTGAAGAGCTCCTTTTACATTATCTGTGCTTTCTCCAGGTATTAATGGCTAGCACTAATTGTTGAGTTTGGTAACGCCCACATCATCTCTGTAGAGAATCCAGTGTTGTTTACATGTTAAACAACATTTAAGAAATGTTGTCCAAGAGATTGTGAGCAGACCTATAATAATGTTATTTGTAATCAAAACAGAAGATCAATGTAGTTAACCACGGAGATGGCCCAAGGGAAGTGGATTAAGGAAACCCTAAGGAAGAATGACATTGTATTCTAGTCATCAAAATTGTCTCAGTTAAAGAGAAGACAAGTGTAAAATGATGAGCATGTTTCACTTCAACCAACTTTTCTATTTGGGGTTCCCAATTTGTAACATTTTCTACAGCTTTGCTGTCTAGGTTATGATGGAAATCCATTAAAGTAGATTTATTTTCATATATGACACTGAAAATAACTTTGGCATCTGGAACCTTCTAGTCTGTCATCTTTTTCCCATTTTAATAATCTTATTTTATCATAAAGGCAATATACAGAGGGGTTACAGTTACATAAGTAAGTTAATGAGTACATTTCTTGTTGAACAGTGTTTCACTCTCCCTCATTTCCTCCCATCTTCCCTCTCCCCAACTCCCCTCCCTTCCAAGTTGTAAAGTTCATTTCCAACATAGTGTCTTGTCAGTATCACTGTTGCATTTGTTCACCCTTTGTCCTTTGACTCACCATTTTGTGAGACAAATCAGATAAAAATATATACAAGACACGAGGTACAAAAATAAAAAAAACAACAGTAACAACAGGGGATAAACCAAAGGGGAAAAAACACAAAAGGAAAAAAGAAATAACTTCACAGAGTGCGTTAAAAAACAAACAAAAACAAACCTCTCTCATTTTCATATCTTAGAGTTCATTTCGATTAGCACCATTTTACATTGTCATATGTACATAGTTGTTGAGCTATTGTGATCCTAGACATATACTAATTATTACAAATGAGGAAAACCCTGTAGCCTATGTTGCTTTTGGTCTGGTTTATTTAACATAATATGACTTTTCAAGTCTTTCCATTTCCTTACAAGTGAGGCAATGTCATTCTTTCTGCTGGAAGCATAGACCATATTTTATATAGACCATATTTTCTTGACCCATTCATCTACTGAGGGGCATGTGGGTTGGTTCTGAATCTTAGCTATGGTAAATAATGCTGCAATGAATGTAGTTGTCCTGTTAGCTTTAGTGTGGCCTTGTTTGTGATTATTTGGGTAAATAAATGCCTAGGAGTGGGATTGCTGGATCATGGCAGGGGGCCGGAAGGGGCTCTATGTTTAGTCTTTTGAGAAACCTCCATACTGCTTTCCATCTCTGGCCATAAAAGAAGTGCAAATCAAAACTACATTGAGATTCCACTTCACCAGAGTTAGAATGGCCATTATCAAGAAAACAAATAACAGGTGCTGGCTGGTATTTAGCACAAGGGAATGCTACCACACTGTAGGTGGGAATATGGTTCAACCACTCTAGTCTGTGATCTTACCACCCTGCTACCATCACTATCCTTTTATCTTCCCTGCTACGTGGATTATCCAGCTCATTGCTACATGCTTTCATCATGTTTTACATATAATACATGACTCAAATGTTAATTGGGTAAAATCCTCAGGGAAAACTCTGAGAGTCTGTATAATTAGAGAGAGCCTAAAAGCAAGATAAAGAGAATGAGGGCAACTTGGCATTTGAAAGGAAATCATTTATTTACACATGTGAAGTTTACATTCTCTGGTTTTTCTGTAACTATTTATTTCATCTATTTAACAAACAAAATCATCTCTATGACAACAACTACATCAAGTAACACATATGCCTCATCTGGCTATGGGGGTAGGGTAGTAAGGCCAGTTCTGGGAAACCAGTTCTCACCATCTCAAAGGTCTCCTTCCAGAAGTCATGTGGGTTGACTTCAAGTCACTCATTTTCTTTCATTTTCCTTTTACCAGAAAAGAATAGATTGTCTTTGCAGGAACTGGAAAGAGCTGCCATCTTAAGGAACACTAATTGGAATGCAAAATGTAATCTCTTTCTGTGGTCAAATTCTACCCTTGGAGAATCTCAACAAAACTCAAAACATCTACTTCAGACATCTCCAAACATCTATTCCACCAAAAAGTATGCTAGCAAACAAGTAGCTTTTATAACTAAAAGCATACTGCTGTTTAGATCTTTCTTTTCTTTCTTTCTTTTTTTCTTTCTTTCTTTCTTTCTTTCTTTCTTTCTTTCTTTCTTTCTTTCTTTCTTTCTCTCTTTCTCTCTTTCTCTCTTTCTTTCTTTCTTTCTTTCTTTCTTTCTTTCTTTCTTTCTTTCTTTCTTTCTTTCTTTCTTTCTTCCTTCCTTCCTTCCTTCTTTCTCTCCCCTCCCTTCCTCCCTTCCTCCCTCCCTTCCTTCCTTCCTTCCTTCCTCTTTTTTCTTTCTCCCTCTCCCCCTTCCTTCCTGCTTTCCTTTCTTCCTTCTTCCCTCCATTCCCTCCCTACCTCTCTCTCTTTCTCTCTCCCTCTTAAAGAATATTCATTCACTACAAGTAGATTTTGTTCAAAAGTGCTGCCATGTATCTAGGATTTACTTACTAACCTCATGTAAATCAGCACAGAGGCCTATGCCAAAATCTTCAAGGGATTAGGGATAAATCTTTGGACTTGACTTACTATTTTAGATACATATGGAAACGCAATAAATAGCAGACAGAGCTATTACCTATTGACTATTCTGTTTCTCAAACTGTCAACATCATTAATAGTAAATGAATAAATATGAAGTTCAAATTAACATTCTCATTAGTTAACAGTAATGAAAATATTTAAAAAATTCATGCTTTTTTTTTGCTAAATCAGATTATTGTGACCCTTTCATGAAGTCAAAAATGTTTTTCTACAAAATAATATATATTTATGTATTTATTTTTGTGTGTGTGATGCTGAACCTCTTCCACACTTGTGAAAGAGGCTAGCCCCAGACCCAGCCCTATAAGACTAAAAAACAAATAAATATAAGAATAAAAACAAATAAACACAAAATAAAACAAAATAAAATCGTAGACAGGTTTCATAATTAGTTAATGAAAGGAGTTTATATCTGATCCTAAATTATTCCGTCTTTGCTTCTTACACACGCATGTCCTATATTCTTAGTAAGCCATTTCCCTTCTATTTCTAGCACTGCTTAGGGAACACAGAAACCCACTTGAAATGATGAACAAACAACGAACAATGTCTCTAAGTAGCATTGCATTCAAATGAAAGACCCTTACTGATCATCCTGATGATGATGAATCTATTGTTCTGAAGGAAAACTCGGAGCTGCACAAAGCGTCCCACAAATGATGTTTCCTCCTTTCTCTTCCTCTTCCTCATCTTCTTGGTGCATACTTCTTGCACTGTCACATCAAATGAAAAATAGCACTTCAAATGTATCTTACTGTTCAGCCCATATCAGGTACTTCAATTAATTTAGTCTACAAATCAAGTTGGTGTGGATTGTCATCCTCCTTTGATACTTTAAGATAAGATGCACAAGTAAGCTAAAGAACTTGTCACTTACACGGAAAGTGAGCAGCAAATATGGGCCTGAAGTCCAAGTAGACTTAGCCTCAATAGCTAATTTCTTTATCCTGTATAGGATCTCTTTATAAGTTGTATTTAATTTCTCAAAATGTAGTTTGCAGCTGCTTGTTGGCTGACAACTGAATATAAACTGGAAGACTACACACATGCTTCCTTATGGTGTTTATAAAATAGTATAACTCACATATTTTGGGTTTGAGGGTTTTTCTTAACAGTTGTCTTGATGTTTGGTATCATGCACAAGACTAGATAACCAGAGAAAAACCACACAATTACAGAAAAAAATTTTACAGTGTCTGCTAAATTTCTTTAATGGCTACATCTAGATTTTTGTTAAAACTACCATACTGTATCTCTCATTTCAGTAGGATATCCTACTGAAATTGTAAGATTAAAGTTGAGCTACCCAACCTGATATCCACTGGTCACTTGAGACTATATAAATTAATTTAAATCAAATGAAGGCATGATCTCTAGCTCTGGAGTCTATTGCTGCCTTTCAATTTCTCAGATGCTATATGTGGCAAGTGGCTTCTATATGGTACCACACAGATAGAGAACCTGCTTCTCAGCACAGACAATTCCACTGAAAAGCAGCACATTGGTGTCATGCCTTGGGAAAAGTTTTGTAAGGATGTTTTAAATTATCACGTGTTGAGCTCCTGCTTCAATTATAGATTGGATATGTATGGACCCAACACCCCACTGAAATTGAAGTACACACACACACACGCATGCATATACACACATGCCAAAGACAGCAGAGCAAAGGAAGATGAACAGCCATAGTGATAGAGAGATTTCAACTAATTTATGAAACAAACAAACTATAAGGCAGCATGTTAATGTAAGGAAAAGACCAAAAAAAAGTATACCTCACAATCCACAGAAGAGGCAGACACAAGAAATAGACTAGCATACCTGAAAGGCTCTAGGATGATAATCTGCAAGTTGACAAAAATGAAGAAGTAGAGGCTGGAAGCCAAGGAATTCATAAGGTATCTGTTTCTGATACTGTTGTAGAAGCCAGAAATGGTTCTTACCTCCTCTCCTTACCTAACAGTGGGTAGCCTAGCATGCACCTCTCAGTAAGGAAAAATACATTTTTTCCCTAAAGAACCCAATAAATGTTTGGTTCAACATCTGGGAAGTTGGCACATACAATATGACAAGATACTTGTCATGATCCAATAGCTCCTTAGTTGATGTTTCTTACTTTTATTTCCACATAGAGCTCTAAGAAGAAATTTTCATTCTAGGCAAAGACTTATTAGGTATGAAATTGCTATACAAAACAGCTCAGGAATCTTAGAGGATTCCCACAGTCATTCTTTCCTAAATAGAAATAGAAAATTCACCATCACAAGGCATATCAAAATCACTGAAATATAAAGAATCAAGAAGAACTTATAGAAAAGCTGTTCTCAGAGGAAAAAGATAGAATGTGGGAAAAAAACTTTAAACATCAAAATGATGGATTCAGAAAAACTGAAAACACAGCCAATCAAAAACTTTCAGAAAGTTCTGGAGCTAAAAATGAAATGACTGAGTAGTTTAACAGTCAGTGATATTTCCCCATATGTAAAACAGCAATGGCAACAACACTTAGAAAAAATGATTAAATGAATAGACATCTGAGAAGAGATATGACAATCACCTCAACACATCAGATATCCAACTGATAAAGATTTCAGATAGGAAAACATAAGAAGGAGGTAGGAAGAAATAATTAAAGATGGAACATTTCTGGGGGCTGGGAAGGTAGCTCAGCGGTAGAGTGCATGCCTTGCAAGCATGAGGCCCTGGGTTCGATTCCTCAGCACCACATAAACAGAAAAAGCCGGAAGTGGCACTGTGGCTCCAGTGGTAGAGCACTAGCCTTGAGCTGAAGAGCTGAGGGACAGCGCCCAGACCCAGAGTTCAGGCCCCATGACCGGCAAAAAACAAAAAAACAAAACAAAACAAAGATGGAACATTTCTGGAAGATAATACCGTAAGTTCATAGACTGAGGAAACAAATCGCACCTTAGCATATCCTTGATGGAAGGGATACAAAGGGCAATAAAATAAAAATTAAACAGTTTAATTATAAAAGAATGCAAGTCGGTCCAGAGGCAAGTCTTCAGGTCAGCAATGGGTTCTAGAGGACAATACAATAATGTCTTAACCTAGCATCTATCTGATCTAAATATTCAAGTGTAAGCTAAGTCATGTGTTTACCCACATGGTCTCCTTTTTAAGGAGTTGCAAAAGAACACTCTAAAAGTGTACTATGTAAACTAAATAGAATTAGGATACCCATTAGATTTCAAGCTCGTCAACTCAGAGAAAATGAGGGTAATCCTACAGGTTGAAAATAGATAATAAACCCAAGAGTAACCATAGCAGAATAAAGCAAGAAGGTAGTTTCCTGTGGTTATCTCCAAGTTAAATGGGTGGATGGAATGATAGCTTTAAAGAACTTGAGGCTATACCAAAATCTCCTAATAAATGGTTAAAAATAAGAAATTAAAGCTATGGTAAAATAAAGCTGTGTAGAAGCATACATGGCCCAAATATCAAGTAACCATAAATGTAAAGAATGAAGTAATTAATGGATGGGGAGAAAGTCATCTTGAAATTTTGAAAACAGAGCCTTTTTTTCCATGAATATCTCAGAAGTTACAAAGATTTCACAGGAGTAATGCATGCTTGGCTGGAAACAGTTAAAAACAGTCTTACTGAAAGATTACAATTTTAATTTAAAAATGAATAATACAGGATAGTACCTATGTGAAGAGCAAACAACAATACATATAACATAATACAGGTTTACAAGTGAATATATGCCATACAAATTATAGCTGTTCCTCATCTTACATGATCATGTCATGATTTATACGATAGCATAGTCTGGCCTATTCTAAATGTACTCAGATCATTGGCATTAGCATGTGATTGGGCAAAATTGTCTAACACAAAGTCTAGTTCAAAATAAAGTGTTAGGGAATGGAAGGTGGCTCAGTGGTAGAATGCTTACCTCCCATGCATGAAGCCCTGGGTTCAATTCCTCAGCACCACATAAGCAGAAAAATCCAGATGTGGCACTGTGGCTCAAGTGGTAACGTGCTAGCCTTGAGCTAAAGAGCTGAGGGACAGGAGAGCACCCAGGCCCAGAGTTCAGGCCCCATGACCTGCAAAAAAAAAGTGTTAAATATCTTGTATAATTTATTAAATACCTGCATCCAAAAAAACACTGCCAGCACAGTACACTGCAGAATATTGGTTATTTCCCCTTGTGTTCCTGTGACTGGGTAGGAGTGACAGCTCATTGCCCTGGCCCAGAGTCATGATGGAGTACCTCACTCTATATGGCTAGCCCAGGAAAAGATCCAAATTCAAAATGTGAAGCGCAGTTTCAACTGTGCTTCAATGCATATTGCTTTCATGCTATGGTGAAACTGAAAAATTATAAATCCAACCATTGAAAGCCAGAGACCATTTATAATTACTAAATGCTAGCAATGCACTAAGAGTTTATCATAGCATTCCTTAAAAGTGCATTCTTAAGTAAAAAAAATAATTATGATAGTAATCAACTCAGGCCACCATCACAAATACCTTAGACAGGACAGCTTACACCACACAAAACAAATCTATTTTCTCACATCTCCAGGCAGGGAGTCTTGGCTTAGGGAGCCAGTAAACACACTTTCTATGAAGGACTCGACTCTTGAATTATAGATCTCTGCCTTCCCTCTGTGTGCCCACACATTCTCCTTGTCTAAGGAGAGAGGGGGGACTATAATAATAATTAAAGTAGTTACTATAGTACAATAGTACTTAACAATACAATAGTATGTGATAGTAAGTGTCTTCTATCACTTTGTATTAAAGATTGTTTTTAAATATATTTTATTGCTATTGTAGAGGTGATATAAAAGAGGGGCTACAGTTATATGTCAGGTAAAAAACCTGTCACACCTTCTCTTTCTGTCTCCCCGTATTTTCTTCCTGTCTCCATCCACAAGTTGTATAATTTATTTTCTACATAGTGTCTACGTAGACACTATGTAGAAATACTCAATGCATTTTCCGCTTTTATATTATTTTATACTACCTAAATTGTAAAGTACAAATTGCACTAAATGATGAAACTGGTATGATTTAATTAATTTAAAATGTTTATCATGACTATACTCTTGCACAGGTAGTTTTTATCAGCGTGAATATTTACTATCTAGAGATCATTCCATTACATAATTTTATTGATACAAGCTTCTGCAGGAAGAAAACTACCACAAATCCTCCTTCTTGATCCAATCCCTGGGCAGTGTTTTTAAAAATTATTATTACTCAGACTATTAATCAAGGAATACAGTGAATGAGAGGCGGTCCGTCCTTTGACAGAGACAGTCCCCGGAATCTATAGGATGGTGTGTTGCTTTTTCCAGGTGATGATGCCAGGGAGGCAGTTAAACTCGGTGTGAATGGGATCTTGGTGTCTAATCATGGAGCTCGACAACTCGACGGAGTGCCGGCCACTGTGAGTTTCTCCATGTGCAGGGATTTCTCCTTGGAATTCCCATTTCATCGGAACATGACTGTCTTTTTTTTAATTTTATTTTATTTTATTTGTGAACATACTGTACAGAGGGGTTACAATTGCATGGGCAGGATAATGCATACATTTCTTACCAAGCATTGCAGCCTTTTGTTTACCCTTCACATCACTTCCCAGCCTCCCCCTCCCCCCCCCAATCCCAATCCTTCTCCTCCCACCCCCACCCCGCACTGACGTTGTAAAGCTCGTTTTGGACATGACAACTTGTACTTCTCATTGTTGCAACAGGTCCACCTGTATCCTTAAACAACTGGTTTTTCCCCATCTCCTCCACAGGTTATACTGACATCAAATATAGTGAAAGCAGGGGTTATACTGTGGGGGAGGGACATACAAAGCAACAAAGAGATAATCTTATAAATGCGGTACAAACACATGCATGAAAAAAAAACATTAAAATACCTATCTAAGGATTCATTTTCCTGACATCACATTATCTGACCTTTTCTGCTTGACTCATACATATACTAGATATTGCAAATAAGGGAAACCATGGGACCTATGTTTCTTTAGGCCTGGCTTACTTCACTTAATATAATTTTTTCCAAGTTTTTCCATTTCCTAACAAATGTGGCAATGTCATTCTTTCTGATGGAGGCATAGAATTCCATTGTGTATATATACCACATTTTCTTGATCCATTCATCTACTGAGGGGCATCTGGGAAGATGACTGTCTTTACCTCTCCTCTGTTTGGTTTTGTGCAGTCACCAAACATGAACTATATAACTAGATAATATAATTTTTAACTAGCCCAATGTACATATTTGTAAAGTTATAAAAGAAGCATTGTTAAGTAATAAGGCAATCATTTAATTATAGGTACATGAGTAAGAATCATATACATTAGAATATAAAGGAAAGGACCAAGCTATAGAATGAAAAGAAGATAAAGTAACATACAATTGTGGAAATCTCTAAAGTCTTGGTGGATCTTGTAATGAATCGCACCATGTGACAAGAAGTCGGGAGGAGGGACAATTGGTCATTTCCAGGGGATGAGGGGGGAGGCATAGTAAAAAGTTCACAGAAGGTACTGAGAAAGGAAAGGAAATTGAATGTCTACATATTAGCTTAGAGGAAGGCAGCAGCAAATAGGCAACTCAGGTTGAGGTGAATAGTGCCTCAGGTGATTTTTTTTGGGGGGGCTGAAGTTACTGGACTTGAAGTAAGGGCCTAGACTCTGTCTCTGAGCTTTTTCACTAAAGTATAGTGCTCTGTCACTTTGAACTACATCACTAATTCTGGTTTTCAGGTGACAAAGATAAAGGTCTCACAGAGTTTGCTGCCCTGGCTAGCTTTGAGCCACATTCCTCGGATCTCAGCCTCCTCAGTAGGTGGGATTAGAGGTGTGAGCCACTAGTGCCCAGATTCTGGTGAATATTTGAACTCTCTGTAGTACTTGAAAGAATCATCCTGTGCAGGCCACATCTCGGATCAATTCATCAGAATCTTAACCATCCGTGGATGGTACACAGGTATTAGGATTTTTTTTTTTGTTACCTGGGAGATTCCAGTAGAAAGCTATGTTTTTTATACAATGGTCTGGACAAATCTAGACACAAAATTTAAACTGCTCTGCAAAGTGTAGTTCTGAGAGCTTTCACAGAAAGCAACTAGCTCCAAGAGGACCCAGAGCCAAAGAAACCAATACAACTTAAGTAGTAGGAAAGCAGAGAACAATCATATGCCATGTGGACTGACACAGTATGCAGTAGATTTCATCCATCTCTGGTCTGGAAACAGTGGCCAGAAACTATTAAGATGCAGGAATTGAAACAGTTCCCTTACATGCAGTCTACTTGAGAGGATTTGGCTGAGATTTCTACGGAGGAGGCAGTCACGTGGCAGCTATCTTGCATTTTGTCCTGTCCCCAGGTGGGCTCCTGGTTGTACAGTCAGGAGCCGACATGTGTTATGGGAAGGGTTGGCATGTGCTGGTGTTCAAGCTGCCTAAGGGAGAGGTTCTTGAGTATTATGAGTCATTAGGTATACAATAGAAGGTATAGAGCCGAGGATTTTGGCCCAAAATGTGACTAGAGGAACTATTAAGTATCTTTGATAATTACCGTAGACCATGGCAGAGAAAAATGGAACCCTGAACTGGAAAGGGAGAATCAATGTCTGTGCCAAGTCTTGATTTCCTTATCAGTGAGGCATCAGTTAGATGATTTCTCTAGTGCCTTTCAGCTATAATGGTTTATCATTTCATCACTTCATCTACCAAAGGCAAAGTAAATTTGTATTATATAACAAAACTTGAAACATATATATATTTACTAACTGTAGCAGGTAGTTTCCTAACTGCAGCTTTTCTGTGACATGGGTCATCATGTACCTCATCCTCCCCTTTATCAGTACCATTCAGTCATCATTATTGCATGGTTGGCTGTCACTGGAATAATTGTATTGATCCTGTTGTATTCATTCAAACCACAGGAAATTGAATGTCATATTTAGTAACGATAGAGCAGCCAGGCAGTAGTAGACTACTACTGCATTAAACTAGCTGGTTGATGTAGCAAAATCCTTAGAACATCTGTGAGAGTCTTATGGCAGAATGAATGCCAGCAGGGCAATATTGGGTGCATGTATGGCAGTTAGGATTTTTTTTCTTTTCTGAAATACTAATGGTTGTGGCCAACCAAGTCTGTACATTGTAGGATTTATCCTGTCAAAAATTTAAAATCATAGCCCTGGAAGTTGTCAGCCCTCTCCGACTCAGCTTTGCTTCTAGAGACATGACATTTGAGGTGATATTAAATGTTGTCTACAGGTAAAAAAAAAAAAAAGAGGTGGAAAGTGAAGCCCTCATTGGAGCAGGGTGGAGAAGTTGGTTACAGCTCAAGGCTTTTCCCCAGATTTATGCTTCACTTGTGTATGAGGACATAGACTTAGTGTGCGGGCCAAATTAAGTTTGTTTTCTAAAAGTAAAATATAAATCTCGTGAAATCAAATCTAACTAGATTTTAAGGGGAAAATATCTAAATGGTGTGGTTTCTTTCCTTCTAGCTGAAGGCATATGGAAACTTACCTAAAAGGGCTTTTTGAGTTGTGGTCTCAGAGACCGTTTTTTAAAAAAACAATAACCCTCCCCTATGTACATGAAGGGAGATACTTGCCTGAGCTTTGCTTCATACTTTAGAGCAAATTTAAGGCCCACGACGATGAGAGAAATGGGAGAAAGTACTCAGTGTATGGCAAAGGGTGATTTGTTTTTTCCCCCTTCACTGTGTGGGTTTTGAGGTGAGCAAAGGAGGCTGTGGTGTCAACTTTTCATGAGATACACAGAAGGTCTCACTGTCTGCAGGTTTGGTTACATCATAAGTCAGATCCCAGGGGCCATGTGATGTCATGGGAGAAGCATTGAAATGGGACCATTGGATTGGATTGAATGTTTTACCCCTTGTCTTTCAGATGGGGTTAGAGAGGGTGCAGAAGGTGGCTCAGACTTCTTTTATTCCTAGGTCTCTTCCTAGTGCTGTGTTGATTGCAAAAAGAAAATGCAATGACGGGACTATATGATTTATATATTTCTACAAATCATGGGCTCCCTCAATATGGAGTAATACATATTACTAGACATCCTAGATCAGGAATTTCACTTCAGTTCTTCTTAATCCATTATTCTGAAAATTACTGCCAAGCATCTGCTATATCCAAAAGGAGTTAAAACAAAAGAACATTAGGAAACAAACAAACAAACCAAAAACGCTTAGTTCATCTCAAGGTTTGAACTATCATGGCAGTAATGTGATCTAACCTGGGCTCCAATCATATGATATGATAGAACAAAATCAATTTCTAAAATCCAGAGCAGCAGAGCTTTTCAGACTCTCTGTAGAGTTTGGAGCCTAAGAACACCTCCCCTACCAGTTTTGCTTTTTATTTTGTTGCTTACTAAACTCAAACTATCTCAGACTTAAAATGTTCTTTTCCACTGTAACCTATTTTCATAAGCAGTTGGGAGTCAAGTTGAATCCTTCAGTATGTTTCATGATGCTTAAGGAGTTCATGAGGCTGTGGTTTAGTTCAGTGGTTGAACATTTGCTTAATAGATGCAAGGCTCTGAGTTATATTCCCAGTTCTGGCCTGATAAAAGTAAATAAAGGGTATATAATTCCATATTGGAGAAATACTTGATGTATCAGTTGGCTTTTGCTGTGTAACAACCCATCCTGAAACCTACTGGCTAAAAGCAATATCCATGTATTGTTTTCGCAGTTTTGTGGGCTGGCAATAGAAGCTGAGATCTGTTCTATGTACTGTAGTCCATATATAGAGGAGCCTATGGTCAGCTGCTAGGTGCCCTGGGTCAGGCTGGTAACAGAAGATTTCAGCAGAGATGGCTCTTGTTGCATATTAAATGGGCTTGTTCTCAAGAGAAGGCAGGTTTCCTAGAGAGTCATACCAGGTCTCCAGAGAATGAGACTTCAAACTGATATACGATTAGCTTCTATGTTCTATTGGTGAAATCAAGGCACATGGCCAGTTCCTGGCTCTTCTAGCTTCTGCTCATACCAGTGCACCATAGGCCTTCTAGAAAATGATGCTAGAAATGGAAACCACTGTGGTGAGATTTGCGTGTCAATAGTGAGCTAAATCTCTGTGGGCCAGTGATTGTCTAAGTGCGCTTAGGAACAAGTTCTCAAGAGTGATGGATGAATGAGGTAGAGAATCAGGAGTGGATTTATTCACACTACTCTCCTTGGCTCTTAAAAAAAGAAACTCTGATTTTTGTGTGATTTTGATTCTATTCAACTGCTTTGGTTTGAGTCGTTTAAGGCTCTGTATTTAAAATTTCAGAAGTGAAGAAAATAAGTAAGGGGATATGAAGTAAAAGAAAAAAAATAAACAGGAACCAGGCCTTAACAAAATGGGTTGTGTACCTGTATTTATTTGTTCAATCTGCCCTGATCAAAATTGTTTATATATGTTTTTATAAAGCTTCAGCTATTGAACGAAAAAGAAAGGCTAGAAAGACTGGGCACTGGAAAGAACTTCCTTATCCACAGACACATGAAGTACAAATGCATGCTCCATTTTATAACCCAAGATTCACATTTTAAGTATTCTTATTAGTTTACTTTGAGGCCAGGTTAAGCATTGGGAATAACCCAAACAGACTTGATTTGTGTGACTTTGAAAATGCATATTGAACTGGAGCTAGCTAATATTTTTCTTTGGTTCTGGTTTCAAATGGGGGAAATATGCTTAATTATGGCTTGCATCATCACTTGGAAATTGTAGCATTTATATGTTGATGTAACTTGCCTGAATGTAAAAGGAGGACTATGTATAGGGAAGGGGACCTATGTAAATGGATCCAAAGTATGTTTGGTAAGGCAGAAGAGCCAAAAAGAAAAGGGGAAAATCGCATTACCTGCCAGACATTTAAGGGCCACGTGCCAAGTGTTGCCTTTACTTCCTCCAAATCTGTAGCTGTGTTTGGTTTTTAGCCTTTTACATAAAACCCTATTTAAGTTTACCCACTAAAATTTTAAGGGAGAAGTAGGAAAGCCTTTGAGTGATTTCAGCACAATTATTTCTGGAAAAAGTACAGTTCAGGGTAAGATAGGTTCATAGCATACATCTTAAATGAAGTCTGGATTTCATTTCAGATTTAAACATTTTTGGGGTGAATGTGGGTCATTTCTATAGATTTTTGTTATCTACGGGAATGGTTTTAATTCTCAAAGAAGAAGATTTAGAACAAAACAGTCAGTTTCATCAATTAGATATTGCCACACGATGTTGTAAAATGAAATTCCAAACTCTGTGATTTTAAGTGGACATTTATTCCTTTGAAACTTTGTACTAACAGGGCTCTATTGATACAGGCTTGGGATCAGCTAGCTGTATGGGCTACATGCTTCAGATCCAGACAGACTTAACTTGATGTAGATCTACTTCCTAAATAGTTTCCTTGGGGTCCAACTAGTGAGGGGAACATGCATGGCCCAGGGGTGGTTCACCACATGACACATGGCAGAGGTACGAGGTCAAGTAGAGTACAATAAATAAGGGTGAATGGGTGCTACTCAAAAATGGCCCTTTGACACATCTACATGCATATTATTGACCAATATATATTGTATAGCCAAAGTCAAAGTCAAGGACTGGGCAAATTTATTCTCTCTCTTCTAGTGGGGAAAGCTATGAAGTTGAAGAAAATGAATTTAAAGATGTGTTTAAAAATGGGGAAGAATAACACAAACTACCAGGTTATTCTCTGTGAGGATTCTGTATTCACTAAGCCCATCATTCATGGCAAGTCAAAACCTTCATGTTACATGTGATCATGTTCCTTTAAGAGGAAGGAAAATGTTTCATAGAGAAGTTTCTAATGTATATCCATATAAAAAGTATAGTAGACAGGGAAATCAAAGACAGATGGCATTTTTCATAACTATTATGTTTGCGTTTTTATATATAACTACTTAGGCAAATTTCAGCGACTGATTTTGCAATAAGTAAAAAGTGCTAACAATAATTAACACCAACAAAAAAAAAAAGAAAAACTATGGAGCTTGGGAAAGATGGAGAAGAATGAGGAAAGGATGACATTGACAAGACACACTGTATTTTTTTATTGTAAAAATACTGTACAGAGGGGTTACCATTACATGGGCAAGATAATGAGTACATTTCTTATCAAGCATTGTAGCCTCCTCCTTTGTTTCCCCTTCCCATCCCTTCCCATCCTCTCCCCACCCCTCCCCACCCAACCCTCCTCCTCACACCACCAAAATTTTAAAGTTCGTTTTCAACATAACGACTTGTACCTATCATTGTTGCAATGGGTCCACCTGTATCCCTAGTTAAATGATTTGTTTTTTCCCTTCCCCTTCCACAAATTATAACAACATAAAATACAGTGAAAGCAGGGGTTATACTGTGGGGGAGGGACATACAAAGCAACAAAGAAATAATCTTATAAATGTGTTAGTAACAATCACATGAAAGAAAAAAACATTTGAATACATATCTTAGGGTTCATTTCCCTAACATCAACTTATCTGACCTTTTTTGCTTGACTCAGACATATACTAGTTATTGCAAATAAGGGAAACCATGGGACCTATGTTTCTTTGGGCCTGGCTTACTTCACTTAATATAATTTTTTCCAAGTCTTTCCATTTCCTAACAAATGGGGCAATGTCATTCTTTCTGATGGAGGCATAGAATTCCATTGTGTATATATAACCACATTTTCTTGATCCATTCATCCACTGAGGGGCATCTGGGTTGCTTCCATATCTTAGCTATGGTAAATAAGGCTGCAGTAAACATAGTCGTGCTGGTAGCTTTAGTGTGGTCTTGTTTGTGAACATTTGGGTAAACGCCCAAAAGTGGGATTGCTGGATCTTAGGGGAGCTCTATGTGGAGTCTTTTGAGGTACCTCCATACTATTTTCCAAAGTGGTTGAACAAGTTTACACTCCCACCAACAATGCAGAAAGGTTCCCTTCTGTCCACATCCTCTCCAGCATCTGTTGTTATTAGAGGTCTTAATGATAGCCATTCTAACTGGGGTGAGGTGGTATCTCAATGTTGTTTTGATTTGCATTTCTTTTATGGCTAGAGAGGTTGAGCATTTCTTCATATGTCTATTGGCCTTCCTTCTTTCTTCTTCAGAGAAGTTTCTCTTTAAGTCTTTAGCCCACTTATTTATTGGGCAGTTGTTTCTTTGAGGATTTGTCATTGGGGATTTAATTTTTTGAGTTCCAGGTATATTTTAGGTATGAGACCCTTGTCTGTTATATGGCTAGTGAAGATATTTTCCCAATCTGTGGGCTTTCTATTGATCTTGCTAGCTAAGACGCACTGTATTTATAAACTGGTTTGTTGAATTGAAACCTTTTTATACCACTACTTACTGATACTAATAATGAATAATAACAATTCTTCAACATGAATCATGTCACACTATCAAGATCTTCTCTCCACAGATTGATGCCCTGACAGAAGTTGTGGAGGCTGTGGAAGGAAAGGTGGAAGTTTTCCTGGATGGGGGGGTGAGGAAAGGCACTGATGTTCTGAAAGCATTGGCCCTCGGTGCCCAGGCTGTGTTTGTGGGAAGACCCATCATATGGGGCTTGGCTTTCCAGGTAACTAGACAAAGACATGATTATATGAAACAATTATTTCACAGAGAAATAAATGCATGATAGCAGCTATACTAATCAATCCAATATATTTTGAATTACTTAAATGTGTAGGGGGAGAAAGGTGTCCAAGATGTCCTTGAGATACTCAAAGAAGAATTTCGTCTGGCCATGGCTCTGAGTGGTAAGGCTCTCACGCTCACGCATAGCTTTCTTTACTTCTGTTTCTTTAAGCCAGGCTTCTTTGGGGAGAAAAGTGGGTGAGGGGGAAGAAGATGGCATGGATTTGAAGCTGACTTCATACTTACAACTCAGCACAGAGCACTTCTGAACTATGAGGTTCTATAGTATTCATAAGTGGGGGCAGCTACTTAATGCCCATTTTTGACATTTTCATGAACGATATTTTTCTGACTACCTTGCTACTAGTCATGCTCTTTCTTATAAATGCATATATCTAACCGGTGAAGCGTCAGGCCAATCTCTACCAGTACAACACTAGGCTACTAAATCTCTCCACTCTACCTGCTCAATGTGCAACCTCTTCAGGTTCAGGATATGTTCATACCATAGTTTCATTTGCTCAGGTGGAAAAGCTCCAGTCATTCTTGAATCTTCTCTTTCTTTTTCTCCTTACTCTCACAGCTATAGAGCTTTTATTATTAGAGCATAGTCAGAATATGAATATAATCAGAGTATGACTATAATATTAGGATGTGTTTGTCATAATATAATCAATAATGACTCCACTGCCACCAACGTGGCTGACTTAATCATCCCCTCTCTTGCTTTGGGTATAAGAGGCCTGGCTTTGTTTGTTTACCACTCTCCTGTCACTGCAAGCAGTATGGTTGCTTAAAGCACTCTTGGCCCCTGTTATTGTTCTGATCAGAGCTTTCCAATGGCTCCTGATTTATTCCAAGTAAGTATCAAAGTCCTTACAGTGGTTTACAAGACCTTATGACATTTAACCCTTTCTGATCACAGATCTTACTCTTTCATCCTTGGGTAATCCCTCCAGGCCACATTTGTCTCCTTGGTAATCTGTGATTTTGTCAGAAGTATTTTAGTTTTGAAGCTATTACATTGGCTATTCACCCTTCCTGGATGTCTCTCCCCCAGTTAACTAAATGAACGACTTCCTTATGCTTTCTGGTAAATTGTACAAATTAGCAAAGGATCCTACCTGCCTGCTCTGGTTAAGTCAGCAATCTATCCTTCACCCGTCCACTCAACTTCCATTGTTCTCTTCCTTTTCTTTAGTATCTATCACTTGCTATATAGAATCTGTCATATAATTAACATTCTAATTCTATGAATTATATATTATCTGTTTTCCCTTTAGACTGTAGCCAACGTGAAGCAGAGATCTCTGTCTTTTGTCATCATTGCCATATTTTTAATTTTTAGAACAGTACCTGGCACATAAACAATATATTTTGGTTGAAAAAAAAGTGTCATCATTACTACTATTTGATTCCAAATGGACTTCCAGCTGCCAAAAAAATGGCCTTGAGCAAATTGTTCGCTCTTCCATATTTGGTGGAAATTGGAATTCTTTTCTATGACTGAATAATCCAGATTGTCCTGATAGAACTCCTAAGATAAATTGTCTACTCCCTGCTATGCTCACAGTCCTGTCAGAGTCTACATAAAAAGAATGCCATTCTGTGAATCCTCACTACACATTTTCATTTGCTACAGACATATCCTAAAAGGGAGCTTTCAGCCACTAGCTCTCTATTAAATGTGGCAGAAAGAATACACTCTTTGTGTTAATAAAAATATGTGCCAGTCATTTTGTGTTAAGGACTGTTTAGGTAATAAAAATGGTCTCATGCCACATAAGATTTGGCAAGCCTACCTTGAATCATAAACCTTACATTTGTCAAGTTTTACATTCCTTGGGAAAACGATTACCTGCCTGATTATTATTGCATTCATTTCATATTAAATGTATGCATTATTTTTTTTCAGGGTGCCAGAATGTGAAAGTCATCGACAAGACATTGGTGCGGAAAAATCCTTTGGCTGTTTCCAAGATCTGACAGTGCACAATATTTTCCCATCTGTATTATTTTTTTTCAGCATGTATTACTTGACAAAGAGACACTGTGCAGAAGGCGACCACAGCCTGTAATTCCCCACTTCAACACAAAGGGTGTCGTTCTTCTCCAACAAAAAAAAAGTGATCCCTTTTAGCTCATTGCTTTTGACTTTTCAATGGGAGTCCTAGGAACCTTTTAGAAAGAAATGGACTTGCATCCTGGAAATATATTAACTGTTACAAAAGAAAACATTTGAAAATGTGTTTAGACAACGTCATCCTCTGGCAGGCAAAAGTGCTGGGGAAACAAAAGGTATACTTTTGGTAAAATTTGAGGGAGTGAACATTGAGGTAGAAGATAATGATCTCACTGTTTATGGAGTTGCATTGTGTTTAAATAATCTTAGTATACTACACTGGTTCTTAAATTGCAAGCTCCGGTTGGAAATGTTGGAAATGCTTAGAGAAACATGAGATTTGGACTCACAACACAGAAGGTAGCACTGAGTAGGATTGAAATAGAGGAGAAATGTGTGATTCTTTAGATACTGAACTGGTTTAGTTTTTGTTTTTGTAAACACCCTGAACTATTTCCTTAAATGTAGATTTTCAGCTCTATATTTAGTGTCTGGATAGATTGTCCTGTGTTATAGAGTATCTCTTAATCAAAATATGGCACTTTTTTAAAAAATAAAGTATATCTGGTCTATTTGTTTTGCTCCATCTTTATTTAAAGTCATTCCATGCCAACTACATATTATGTAAAGATCACAGAAAATAAGAATGAGGACACTTTCTTCTTTTTTTCTCCAATCCTTCTTTTAATTGGTCATAGTGTCCCTTCCTTCCTTCCTTCCTTCCTTCCTTCCTTCCTTCCTTCCTTCCTTCCTTCCTTCCTTCCTTTCCTTCCCTTCCTCCCTCCCTCCCTCCTTCCCTCTCTCTCTTTCTTTCTTTCTTTTTCTTTCTTTCTCTCTCTGTTTCTTTTCTTTTCTTTCCTTCTTTCTTTTGCCAATTAATGTCATGTTTGAGTGCATACTATCCAACAGAGAAAGTGTATCTATTCTCAGCTTTCTGAGGTCACTGTCCTGTGCCTTGTTTTGACCAATCCTGTGTCCATGCCCAGAATGGAGGTGAGCCATTACTAAGTAGGGTAGTAGAGCCAGCAGCTAAGAACCTATTCCTAGAATGTGATAGAGGAACAGAAGAAGGGGCAACGCATAATTCTAGGTATCAAGCTCCCAGGACATGCTCCACTAGTAAGGATGCCCTGGTACCTTTGTTGCTGGCAATCCTATGTACCTGATCAGAGGATGTTTAGATTTATTTCTATACTCAGTATTTGACAAATGGGAGGTATACTTCATAGATAAAGCAATTTTAGGCTGATTTCTATCCATTTCCATCATTTATTGTTCAGCCATTGTAAGTATTGAGTGAAACCATCGACAAACCAAAAAGTCTGATTTTACATTGTGTTATTATTATATTTTATTGTTTTTCAGGTCTGTTTCCCTTATTTCCACCTTCCCATCACTAAATTTCAGGGCATTCTTACATCATCACATGGACACAAACAGATGTTATTTCTGAAATTATATCTAAATCTGATTTTTTAAAAGAATTATTCTGATAAAATAAAAACAGTTATTCCTTTCCCCCTCCAAATACATAGAGGAAATTCTATTGTCATATTCTGTCATTATTTTATACTTTTCTTTTAGTAGTAATCAGAGTGTAGTTATATAGTTACCTTGATTCTGCATTCTGGTTTGTAAATACTTTTGTTGGTAGCAAAGCATCTTTTTTATTATTGACTTAGGGTATAGTGTCTTGAAGATGATAAATTTCAATGAATAATGTTTGGGGAGATGATTTCCTATGATATTCTCCTATCCTGAGAACAGAGATCCACAAAAGGTGGTTCATACAAATTTTTCCATTGAACAAGAAGAAAACCAGGTTTCATAGATGAATTTCTTATCATTGTCACAAGTTCTTGGTGCCACCTCCTTGAATGCAGAATTGGAATACATCTAAGAGCTTTATGTTTGATAACTTTTCCATAATCACAAAGCTATACAGTTGTCTCATTTAACTTTTTGTGGGTAATTTGACAGTGGTGACAACACTAAAACCCAGGCTATCTAATCTTTGAAACAGGAAGAGGATGTGTTGAAGACACAATTCTTCTCATGAGTCTTATTCCTTAAACTTTACATAACTTCTTTGAGTAAGTCAACTGAGTTTTCCTATCCTGAATTAAATTTATCTGTAATCCTATGCATAAACATAAACATTACACATATCAATGAGGTAACATGGGATTTTTATCTCCTCACCAAATTTCTAGAAATATGTTGGATGAGGGACCAATAAAAAATGGATGGTCAAATTAGTCTGTCTTCAGTTTTTGTATGCTATGTTATATACTTTATGCACAAGAGTAGTGTTTCTCAAACTTTATGTGTACCAGAAACACCTAGAAGGCCATTAAAAGATATTGTGTAGTCCCACACACAGAGATTCTAATTCAGCCAGCTGAATAAACCAGCTGTTGGGTATAGGGCTAAAGGTAGAGTTCATGACCCACCCCAAATTGCCAGCTGCTCTTTGGTAATTGATTCTTTCTTTGTATTTTATTTTTTTATTGAGATACAAAATTCATATAGTAAGATGTGCAAAATGACTGGGACTGGGTATATAGTTGGACAAATTTTACATTGTACAATTATGTACAATATGAGGGAAGAATACTTCCCTCATCTCCCAAAGTATCTGCTCCTTTTGAAGTCTACTTCCATTGCCAACGGTGTTGAGGAGCCTTGAACTTGGAACAATTAATATATGCTTTGGTTCTTGGCTTTCTCTGCTTAAGCTATATAAATCTATTCATGTTACGAAATGCATCAGAAGTTATTAGTTCAGTGCATTGTTCTGTAGTGACCCACTGTGGAAATATGCTACAATCAACTTATCTCTTCTATAATCATTAAATGTTTGGGTTATCTCCACTTTTTCTTCTTCCTTTTTTTCTGTCAAGAAGTATCTTCTGATTTTCATGAAAATACAATTTTTATTTTTATGACTTCCCAGAAGGGTATCTATCTATACTTGCTTGTAAAGATTTTTAAGTGTTGGTAATTTCTTATAGTTTGAACATTGAACAGATGATGCTAAACAAGATGAGGCCTACATCTGGTTTATGAACCACAAAGTTCCCACTCCCCCAAACATCATGTACTCACAGATGTTTGTATTCCTCATGTTCCAAATCAGTCTATGCCATTCAATCGAACCATGCCTGAGCTCTGTAGAAGTGTTGGGTGAGTGCTGAAATTACCAGAATCATTTTAGCCTAAACTTGCCTATATTCTGCTACCTGGAAGAAGAATGTAGGTGTGAAAAAAACCAACTTCCTTATGTCTACCAGGCATGAGAACTTGGATTTCCAGCCTTGTTTGAATGAATAGTAGGGTACTGATGTTTCTTAGCGTGCAGTTTGCAAACGGTATCTGTGTCACTGCTGTGTTATTCATTTGCTTGTTTATCTTGCCAAAACATTAGTGTTTGTGAAACAGTTTTAGAGGGTTGTGGTGAATGAGGATAGCATGAAAGGAAGTTGTGGTTTTGTTCTTAAACAGAGAGAAAAGACATTTTCTCTTCATTGTAAAATTCCTAATTTATTTTCTGTCTGATGCGCTGTGTAGCATGTCGGTTGCATAGCAACAAAGTAAAGTTTGTTTAGGAAGCCTGAAGTTCTCTTGTAATGTAAAGGCATAGAATATTCTTTCTGAACTTAGATTTGCTTCAGTGTGCACTGTGTCATGTGGTAGTTTTAGGAAAAGACATCAGGGTGAGAGTTTATCTTAGGCAATGTAAATGTTAACCCAAATGACAGAAGGTCATTATGTATGTTGATATGAGAAGAAATCTTTCCTTATCTAATTTATAAGATGAAATTTCCTGTTTTTGCTCATATCTAACTTGAGCAATAAGTATTTTTTTTCCTTTTCCCTTTCCTTTCTTTTCCAGTGCATAGCTGATTGGGGAAAATCAAAAGACACTTTAATACATAACACAGTTTTTGCTTTGCTTTTTCATTGAACTGCTTTTCTAAACTTAGATCACGAGAATAGGTTCAAGTGAAAATTTCCTGGAATGTTCTAATTAGCAAAAAATATGGGACCCTGAATTAAGGTTCAAATGAGCAAACTGTTTGACCTCCATTCTTCCTCTGATTCAGTATCCCTGGGGAAAAGGGTCTGGCCTGGCTTCTTATTTGTATTCTCGTGTTGTATCATTTAAGGCCATCCATTTACTTGCCATTACAATCAAACCCCTGAGTGTTCCTTATGTGTATCTTCTTATTGACATTGTCATTTGTGGCAAGGTCCTTTAAATTGTATGTGAGAACTTTGTTTCTGTTATGAAAGCATTAAGATTCCGAATCACTTTCTCTGTGAACCATTACTGAACCTGAGGACCCTCAACCTTTAAGTGTCAGTCAATGAAGAGTAGTGGCTTCTGCCTACACCATCAGGTCATTATCAACATACAGTATGAACTGTAAAACATCTTTGAAAGGAAAACCTCATTAAAATGATTATTAATAGGAGGAGGAAATATCGTAACTTCCAATGTGCATTTTAGAGTATTCATTAGGAAAACTTCACTGAATGATTAAATATTCCAAGAACCAAAACAGTTTTTACTGGTTATGTTTGGTAGCTATCATTTCAGTCATTACTGTGAACATTTAACTCAAGACAGCTGGGTAAGTAGATGTGACTTTACTAAAGGAGGACTATACATTAATCTTACATTAAATAAGATATCCAATTAATTTTAATACAATTTAATAAAAGAAAATAATGTTGAAATGATTTCTAATGTGAATGCAAAAGCTTCCCTTTGAAAGTATACATTATAGCTTAAAAGTTTCTGCTCAATGTATTTTAAATTTGTTTTATTTGCTACTTTTAAAATCACATCTGTATATAATGTGCTTCGATCACATTCACCCTCTCATTACCCTCTTTCGTCACCTTTCATTCTTCTTGCCTGTCTACTCTCTCTTCCTAAATAGCATCCTGTCAACTTTCATACCTGTACAATAGATTACACATATAAGATAAAGCAGATAGTGTTTGTCTTTCTGAGTTTGGTTTATGTGACTTAACATAATGGTCTCCAGTTCTATCTAACTCTTTAGAAGTGATTAATTTCACTATTTTAAATGACTGATTCTCTGTTGTGTGCATAGACCTGTTTCTTTATCCATCTTTATTCATCTACTCATGGTCCTGTAAAGTTGGCTATTGGGAATAGTGCTGCATGGTGGGTAGGTATCTCTTAATAAAAGAAATAGCTCACTGTTTATGCTCATTTTGATTCCTTTTAAAACAAGAGCGTGATCAAATGGTATGCCATTTTTAGTTTGTATAAGAACCTCTATACTGAGTTTCAAGATGGCTAGATTAAATTATAACCTTACCTATAGTAAGGCTTCTTCCCCGCCCCCCCCACCAGTATCCTCACAGCATTTTTTGTTGTTTATATCCTTGATAGGCATTCTGACTGCTCTAAGATGGAATTCTTACCCAGTTTGAACATTTTTTAGGGGGCATTTTATTTGTTTGCTTATAGGCAGTGTCTAACTACCTAGTTCAGACTGGTCTCAGATACATAATCTTCCTGCCTCAGTCTCCTTATTGCTGAGCTTATTCATATAACACTAAGCACATTTTAATGGTGAACTTTTTTCATGTATTATTGGCCATTAGTACTACGTTTGAGAACTACCTGGTCAATTCATTTGCTCATTGATTGACTAGAATTCTTTTATGTTTTATATTTTGAGTACTTTGTACATTCTAGATATTAATCATTTGTTAGATAACTAGATGGCAACGACTTTCTCATTCTGCCACTTCATGGAATAACTTTTGATTTATAGTGCACACATGCTGTAATTTTATACAGTATTAGTTGCCTTAAACTGAATTACAAATCCTATGAAATGAAGTAATTTGTCTCTCAAACCTAATCTGTCTTTTTCCTTCCTCTTCTCTCCTGATGTTGTTAATATGTTATTATTTTCATAATCAGAGTCCAAAACATTCTATTCTGCATCAATAGTTTCCCATGTCGTTTCATTTAAGTTGGTGTAATAGATGTTATATAAACTTCATAGCTTCTTCCATTCTCTGGTTCTTTTAAATTTTGATTCACTTCTTCTTGATTCCCCAGATTTCATCAACCAACTATAATGTTAAGAATAGCTGAATTCCCTAGCCTCATGTACATTTAAAACTGCTTGATGCTGTTATAGCTGAATGACCCTTTAGATGAGCATAATATTTTGGCATCGCATTTTCTTTTTGGATTGGGAGACATTTTTTGATTGTCTTTCTGGCATTGACTGTGGACTGGAGAAATCGAGACTGGCCTATTTTTTCCCCTCTTAACTTAATCTCCTTTTCCACAAAGCTGATGTTTAAACAAAAGTATTTCTCCTTGAATTTCAGCAACTTCGGGTAATACAATGCTAAAGGGAACACAAGTCACATTTTTAAAACATAAATTTGCATAGTCTGTTGCATTTCAGTTTTCAGTTAAATACATAAGGAAAAGCAAGCTTATGTCTTATATCAAGTATTAACATATATTCTATTAACATACTTTCTCAATTAAGACCCTCCACTCCATCATCTTCCAGGAGTGCAAAAATGTCCAATCCATAACTTTTGTCATATGTACTTTGTGGGACATTTAATATTCAAGCCATAGCAGACACTAGTTAAAATATGGATAAGCATTACCTCAGAGTTTTTGGGAATTTTGGCCTATTACAAGTTTAATATAATGTGTATTGTGGTGTGAACAATTTCTGTTTTAGGGGCAGAAGTGAGGTTACTCATTTTTGTGCTGGTCTTGAGTCTTGAGCTCCAGTCCTGGGCTCTAGCCTGGAACATTTTTGCTCTACTACTGCTCAGCCATGTAAGCCACAGATTTACTTCTGCCTTTTTATGGTTAACTGGAGATGAGTGTCTCATGGACTTGCTTGCTCAGGCTGGTTTCAAATTGTGAGCCTCAGATCTCATCCTCCCCAGAAACTAGAGTTATAGGCATGAGCCACAGGTGCCCAGCTCAACCATTCTGTTTTAAAGTAATTTTTAATATGCTTTAAATGTTGGAAGAAGTTTTTAATGAATTTAAAATGAAGGAAGAATTTTCAAATTTTTCTAAACACTTCACCAAGTAAAGGTTAAACTCACTATTTCCAGTATCCCTAACACATTCACAAACACACACACCATTAAGTTTAAAAGAATAATATTTGTAGACTCAGAATTGATAAAGTGCTAATCTGTCAAAGAAACAACAGAATAAAAAGAGTTAATCTATGCAAATCTTAAATATTCACAATTAAGCAAGAGCAGTATATACAAAAGCCAGAATTCATAAATTGGAGAAGTCAATTATTGGGTCAAGTGATGTGTATGTCTACACAACTGAATAAACCATTTGCCTCTTTTCCACTAAATCAACCAGATGCTTTGTTGTCATGTAAGACAATCTAAATGAAATCCACAGATTTCCCCTCCAATCTCATTTTAGACAAATGTTTCTTGGCTGGTCTTATTCTAGGTCTGTTAACAATTTATTTGGGATTATTTGATTGGCTTTTGACATCTTTACCATCTCTTATCCAACCTGGATTGGGCAGGTAAATGGTGGAGAAAATGATGCAAGTGTGAAGAAACCAATAGAATGGTCTTGGGAAAGCTCTGTCAGGCCTTTCTCAGGAAGGGATTAGTTAGAAAAGCATGGGGAGTTTTGTGTCTTGCTGCTTCCATATTTGAAATGCCCTTCTCCCTGGAGCTCAGGAATGAGAATCTCTTCCTATTCCACCAAACATCATCTGTTAACATTTATACTTTTGGAGTTCTTCAAGGCTTCTGGTAAGTAAATGGCAACAACATTTTTTTAATTGTTGAGTAAAAATGATATGTAATGAATTAATTACATGTGTTTGATCTTCAAAAGTTTTCATCCATATACACCTTCCTGATGATGAAATTTCACTTGCCCTTCCATATTTTTATCTATCCAGGAGAGGGAAAAATGAAGGAAGAAATAAAAGCAAGAGGAACCTCAAAGCAAGCTTCATGGGGTGCAAGAATTCAAACTTTTCTATCAATTTCAATGTACTTTGTGTTCTCTAGACCTCTGATATTTTGACTATCAGTGAGAAATGAAGCACAAATCAAGTCTTCCCAATATCTCCTCAAGAGTCAGAGTGATTCATTTATAGTTTGCTCCCATCAATCTAAATTCACTCTGAAATGTTTGTACTGTTAAACTGGTTCAGTAAAATAAGAGTCTGTGATAAACACACACACATGCACACACACACACACGCACATGCACACACGCACACACACACACACACACACACACACACACACACACACACACACACACCACAAACAATTCATGGGGAGGATCAGAAGAAAGGTGATTAAATTTCTAGAGTTTGCCTAGATACTGATAGATATGTTTTTAAGCATTGCCATAATGCTTTGTTGGAAGGAACAAATCACAGTTTGAACTAGTCATAGAAAAGGAGTAAGCAACTTAGAAAGTCAGAAAGGTCAGTTCATTAATAGGAACAGCACTAGAGTTAACAGTAATAATATACAGTGAGGTTTAGATGTAAAGAACCTAAAGAATTTCATTATGTAAATCCCTGGCGCGATTCTCCTAATTAGTTTATATACCATATGGAAACTCCATGTAACTCTTACTTCAAAAAAAGGATCGATTTTTAAAATGACACAATTTTGTTTCTCACATTACCATGCTGAAAGAACCACAGGAAAAAGCAGGTTATAGTGGCTCTTCAAGATCATCAAATAGGGCAAAGCGTTCTCCACAGAGTAGGTATCATGGAGCCATGAAATCTAAACCCAGAGTGTGATAATTGCTGCAGTTTTATAACTGTATGGACATGTGCCTCATGGAAGTGGTTTGAGATGCCTTTGTATTTTAGGCATGATCTTGATCCTGCTATCAACAACTGAGCATTATTTCAGAATAGAGAACTAATATTAAATATGCAGAACCCACTGAATGGCTTCTCAGAAGCAATGGAAATGAAAATCTATCTTCTGTTTGTGATGATATACTATGGGCTCAGTTTACTGACAGAGCATGTTGTTGTTTAGATAATAGACTTTGAGGAGAAGAGAAAAGGGAGATAGTATTTTCCAGGGAGCTCCAGGAAGAATAAAGGATAAGTTTGCTATATTAATGATAATTCAGCATAGCTGTGATTAGCATCCAAACAAGGTAACATTAAATCTCCTTATAAGAAAATGCCATATTTTTAGAACAAGACAAGATTGAAGCCAAAAGGAGGATTAGCTAAAGCACTCTGAGTGCAGGGAAATCATGTGTTCCAATTGTCTTACAGCATATACAGTTTTATATTTATTCTACCTGCATAAGTAACAATCTCTAAAAGTTGCATGGGCCAGGCTGAATGTGAACTCTGTATCTGAAATACTTCATCTGATCTGAAATCATCTTGTAATACTGAAAATTTTAACTAAGTAGTTAACTAAGGTCTTAATAAGGTAAAGAATTCAAATTTCTAGATGGTTTATAGGGTTGAAAAAAAGTCTAAAATGCATAGTACTTTTACTTTTTAATTTTTTTATTGTAAAAATAGTGTACAGAGGGGTTACAGTTACACGAGTAAGGTAATGAGTACATTTCATATCCAGCATTGTTACTTCCTCCTTTGTTTTTCCCCTGCCATCCCTTCCTTCCCCACCTCCCCAACTCCACCCTCCCCCTGCAAGTTGTAAAGTTAGTTTTCAACATAGTGTCTTGTACATCTCATTGTTACAATGGGTCAACCTGTATCCTTGTTTCAGCATAAAATGCATAGTACTTTTAAACTTTAGTTCTTTAAAAACAAGGAAAAGTAAATAGATAAATAATAGACTTTATAAATTTTTTCACCATCATGGGGCTTGAACTCGGGGTCTGGGCATTGTCCCTGAGCTTTTTTTAATTTTGTTTTCTCAAGGCTAGCACTTTACTACTTGAGCTGTCACTTTATTTCTAGTGGTTTAGTGGTTAACTGGAGATAAGTGTCTCACAGATTTTTTTGCCTGAGCTGCTTTGAAACTGCTATTCTCAGATCTCAGCCTCCTGAGGATTAGAGGCCTAAACCATCGGTGCCTGGCTAGACTTTGCTTTTTGTGCCCTCAAATGAACTATAAACATCATTTGCACACAAAATTTGGGGATATTGTGGATTTGGTGTGATGTTTTCCCTGACTACATAGGATAATGAATATCTAATTAGAATGATTTCCCACAGTGTGATCTGACGTTATGAAGAAATGGATTTCATACAGATCAATAATTAGTTATAGCTCAGCCACTTGCAACTCAGAATGCCCTGTATTAAGCAAGTACTAGAGAGGGAGAAAATGTTTTCTTGCCTATGCTAAGTCAGCTGGCTTCCCAAATGTTTCTGGGCATGTGTGACGATCCATCAATCCTGTCTCCCATCTAACTTTTCCTGCAGAAGGTCATTGCCTTTGACTCTCTCCAATAGCTCTTCATCAGGCCTTGTTCTGCTAAGGGCCAGAGTCATGGAGAACATAGTTGAGTACTTTCCTCTGGCTCAAATTCTGGTCCTGGCACAGCTAGACTCCAGGATGGAGACAGAGACACAGGAATCTAGCCATGAGTATCTGTTCCAGTTAGTTTTCTTGCCAGACTGGGATCTGGACCTTATTTGAACACCTGTGATTCTGCTCTCCATCTCTTTGGTTTGGTGATTGAGACAATTATTTCCACTGTTATATATGGGTAAGATAGCTAAACCCAGAAATAACACAGGACAATGATTGTAAGAGATTTTGAGTTGCAATTGTGATTTAAAATTCATAAATACAGACGGTTCCAAGAAGAATTTTCCAAGTATGGTACTTGTGGAAACACTTACTACAAATGATCTTCAAGTTCTAGATCTACTCAGTTAACATATTGTACATGACATTTCCACAATGGCAGGGAAAGAACAACAAGGTACACTGGTAATAAAACACCCTGATCATCAGAATGCTGCACATTGCCAAACTTACTTCCTCTATAAAATCATCTTTAATTTGTATTTGTTAACCACTGGAAATGGATTGATGTGGGATATGTATTCCTAACCAGTCTAGTTCTTCCATTGACAACTATCCTTCTACTAAGTTATTTTTTAATGAGGCCCTGGAAGAAGGAAAGATTCCAGATTGTAAAAGTACTGATGGGTGGGAAATTTGAACTACACAAAGAATAACTTTAACCCAGGTCCTGTTTCAGGAGTTATTTTTGACATTGTTTTATTCAAGCGCTTTTCAGCATCTCTTTCTAACACCTGTCAAGATAATTAACAAAGGAGAAAGAGAGAGAGAGATCAAAGCTATAGTTGTTTTCTTTGGTTTTCACACATTAAATACCCCAGGTACCTGTCTTGTATTTAGAATATGAATATATATACAATCTGTAACATTCATATCTATTGCTATATGCTACCAGTATTTTGAGCTTCTAACACATTTGCCTGTTGTGTCAAGGTATCTGAAACTTTAAAGCTTGGCAAATCAATGTTTTTCTTTTTTTTTTCTTCTACAATCCCAGGGTAAACATTAAGCAGACAGCATTTCTGCTTTGAGCATTTAAAGGGGAAGGGGAAAGACCTGAATTTGAAAAGCCTACTAGTACACTTTGGGGATTTCAGAAAGTGTCATTTGGCTGGGAGTTGAGTAGAGAAGTTGCCATGTTGCAGATGGGGCTAGGAGGGAATCGCATGACCTCATTCATAACTTCACAGCTACTGTAAATACCAGCTGATGAATATTTATGTTATCCCTGGCTTAGACCTGAAAGACAAACAAGGGGGAAAAAAAGAAAGTTAGGAAAAGGTTGTCTGAACTCTGTGGGATTTTTTTTAACCAACACTTTCCATGTGCCAGCAGTAGCTCTGAATGAAGTCATTCTGTGCAGGGGCCTACACAGGAAAACAGACTCTGTTCATTAGTGCCCCGCACTTTGTTTGAACCTTGTACAGTCATGAGGTCCTGAAAGGGAAACCCTTTTCCTTAAATCAAACACACAGAATATACAGCTACCTTATTATGATTTCTTTTTTTGGGGTAAATTATTGCAAATTGCTCCTTACCGTATAGTAACTTTAATGGTTCAAAGAAAGAGCAAGTCAATGAAGGAGATCTTTTGAAAATTTTCTTGAAGCAGAGATTCCAGCCTCTACTACTATTTTATTGAGTGACAGCTTCCAAAATAAATATTTTTAAATATATGTACACAGTTAAATAACTCTACTAATTATCATAGTAAAGGAATTTTTTTAATTTAGAGAAATCTATTAGGAATTATATTACATTTTAAAACCTAAAGATTGTAGTGGTATTTCGGGAAAAATACACTTTGATCTTTATTGTGGGATAAATAATCATGTCTTGACGACTTGGTTTCTTGGCCCATTAGTGTCAACTCTGCTACCATCTCTGCCATCTTTGTTCCCTCAGGTTGACCTGACACTATGGAAACCACAAAAGACAGCTCACAAAGAGGAGAGAACTTTCTACCTGCCCAAACTTTAACAACACCTGCCAACAAATTAACAATTTGGTTCAGAATGGGAGGCTCAACAATTTATGATCATTCTGTGGATTTCAGTCTATTTTCAGTCATTCATGGAGAGACAGAGATGTCCTCAGTGGGACTTCCCAGAAGTATTTTATTGAGATGAGAATGGGCTGCATGTAATTTGAAGGAAGCAAGCACTTCCCAGGGAAGTGAGTGGAGAAAAAGTAGGCACAGAACAAAAGATGAACAGCAAAGAAAAACTCTACCTTCAGTTGGTTCTTGCAAGGAACCTACAGGGCAAAGTTTTATCTATTTGTCTCAATTTAAGTTAAGGAGCTAAACTTAGATAAGACCACCTAGTCCAATGATACTCATGTTGCTGGGGGACTGTACTGTGGGACTAGTCATTCTGGTTTGCCCTGAACTGTTGTGTTCTTAGTACTAAAATTCCCACATTTTGGGATATCCTTCAATCTCAATAAAACAAGGTTAGTTGGTTACCATTGGAGGCTATAGACTCCCAGGTACTTCTGGCTCTCTAGGCAATAAAAATGTTTTCTATAATCAAAAGTCATCTTAAAGGAGACACAAATGTGGGCCACATGCAATAAAACCAGCCGAAGCTTGTAGATGGGTAGGCAGAGATGACATAGACAAGAGTTTGAGAGCTTCCAGGTGAAATACAGTCACATTCACTGCAGTAGGTCCTTCTTATATCTAACTTTATTTAAACAACAACATGGTTGTTGTAGCAAGTAGTTTGCTTTTTATCTTTCATATGAAGCTCTTGGTCATTGTGGAACTTAGATTATGGCATGTAGGTTCAGGACAAGTTACATTTTGTAAATATATTTGTAAAAAGGACATTAGCCCTTGGATGAAGTTGAATTCCTACTCACAACATGAGAAATCAGCAGAGTGGACCTGAGCATGTATGTGTAGACATCACTTGGGTAGGGGTTAAATAATTACCCTTCATAAGTAGGTCTTTTTCAATATACTGCTCCTCACCATGCTGAGATCTCTAATGAGGAAGATGAGTTGCAACTATGGAGTAAAGGCTGAGGACATAGCTTCCTCAGTCCTGACAAAGATGGGCAAAATCCATATTGCTTTTGATGTAATTTCTTTTTTGTCGGCCATGGGCCTTGAACTCTGGGCCTGGGCGCTGTCCCTCAGCTCTTCAGCTCAAGGCTAGCGCTCTACTACTTGAGCTACCGTGCCACTTCCAGTTTTCTGGTGGTTTATTGGAGATAAGAGTTTCACGGACTTTCCTGCCCGGGCTGGCTTTGAACCTCGATCCTCAGATCTCAGCCTCCTGTGTAGCTAGGATTACAAGCATGAGCCACTGGTGCCCGGCTTTGATGTAACTTCTAAGGACCAACAATAACTACCCAAAAGGAATAGTGGATAATCTGAAATTTTCACCACCACCTTGGTGAGATTTTATTTTACTTGTGTCTCACTCTTGGTTTACATAAATAAAAGAGGACGAGAAAGGAATGGGTCCTGGACAGGTATACTTGGTAAATGGAGTGTCTTTACCTGTGTTAAAGAGAGGGAAAATACTACCTCATGCTTCAAACTTGGTCATGCTGTTAAACTTTGTAAGACACTGACAGAAGATGGTCACCTAGAAAGTTTATTGTAGAAGAGCTTCTTTCTGTCTCAAGCAATATAATCTCCACGAGAAAGGGTGTCTCACACACAGCTTATCAGGCATTACTGTTTGAAAGAAACAAGGATCGAAGCTGAAAGGTTATAGCTAAACAGCTATATAACTATCTGTCACAATATTACAGGGATAGGCAAAGAACAGAGATCTTTTCACTATTGCTTGGTTAAATGCATATTAGTCATTCTTCCATTGTTTCATTATGATTTTTAAAAGTCTGGGTATTCTTAAAAAATCTACCTCAGTTTATATTTAAATCAGTATCAGAATGGTTTACAGATGATGAGAGAAAGAGATCTAAAATTGAGAAAAAGTTAAAACATTAAAACAAAACAACATTATGGAAAACAATGTTGTCATTGTTTCTGAATTATTTATGAAGAATATTTTGAAAGGGGAAAGACTGATGACTGAAGATGGACAAATTCACAAAAATTGAAAGCCATAAAACTATGACTAAGCTATTGCAGCTATAGAGAGGAGAATTTATGGCATGTTAAAGGAATAATATTTATTGAAACTCTATCTTTTAAAAAATGGCACATATCAAAAATATGGCAACGTTTGTGACATTTTAGCCCTCATTTTATTATAGGTTTTTGAGGTTTGGGGGGAGTGCTTACCTAAGCATTTAAGCTACTGGCTAAGTAATTTTATGTACATCTTCAGACTTTTATATGACTGATGAGAGCAATTACTCAGGGGTATAATATAAATGAAGATTTTTTGAATCCTAAATGACTGATTTTCATATGAATGGTAAAGTTCTGGGCAAAGAAATAGCAAGGTTAAATGCATAAGATACTTCCATTGCAGAAAGTTCTTGAGCAAAGACTATTATTTCTACAATAACATCTATCACAAAATAGGAAGGTCATATATCCCCTCCAAATGTGTAATTTTTCAGACCTTGAAAAGCTGGGGACTAACACATTTGGCTTTCTTTACTCAGTAAAAAAAAAAAAATCAGTAGTCAGGCTAATTCACCCTAGTATCATCACCAAGGACAAGCTACGTATACACACACACACACACACACACACACACAGACACACACACACGCAGACACACACACACACACACACACACACAATCTTTTGAGGCTTGAAGCATCTGCTTATAAGATTTCCCTCCTTATTTCCTCTTAGTAACTACTGGATACATTCCATTGGATATCTACAAATGAACAAAAACTGAGATTTTAATTTTTAATAGTTTTACAGAGCTTTTCTGTTTTCTAAGCATTAAGCAATGCTTACCTTTTCAAATTACATAAAATTAGTGACTTCTAAGCCTTGAGGACTCTGTTCTTATGGCCTTCTCTCATTGTCCATGCTCCGTTCTACTTGGTTAACAGATGACTCATCCACATCACAGGTGAATACTCATGCCATAGTACCTTTTTTGTTGTTTTTTAAACTCATGATCCATTCCCAACCTGCTCTGATAACCTATCTTTCTCTCTTGTGTCCCCAAAACTTCCTAGAACAATTCTGATGCCATTGTGCCATCATTTCTAATTGCACAGCCAGTCTGATATATATCCTTGCTAAGCAGGTGAGGTGTTCCAGAGAAACTCCTTGACCTTCCCAGTTCCCATAAAATCCTCAGTATATTTTTTTGTGCAATACCCTATATAACAGACTTATGAAAAATACTTGCTAATATATACAAATTCTTGTATTAGTGGATCAGGGATATAAACAGAGACAGTGATAAAACTGTAGTTGAGGCAAAGATTAGTATGGGAAAGTAGCCTTTGATGTTGTGAGGGTTTAAGAATTGGTATTATTTCATCATTCTTGATTCAGTTGACCTTGCAGGAGTAATAAATTCAACACAAGAAATATTCTGCCCATAGATGGCAGCATTTGAACTCTTTTCTTTAGGGCAATAATGTCACTTGGGTTGTAAGAATATAGGGCTCCCCCTAAACAGACGAGAATATAATTTTGAACTTGGAAAGTATGGCAGTTTTAGAACTATTTCTATGATATTAGCTACCAGAAAACATTTCTGGAAGGCATTTCATACAGAATGATAGTCATTAAATTCACAGAATTGGTAGTTATTCATTTCCTTTTTAATTTTTTTGGAATAGTTTGAGAAGGTTTTTTGTTTGTTTAGTTTTTTTTTTTATAAAGGTGTAACAAGTTCAGCATTGAATTTGTCCTGTCCTGGGCTTTACTTTATCAAGGAATTATTATTAATTCAATTAAATTGTAAATTATCCATCTGCTTAAATTGTTACAACCTTTAATTTTGAAACTCGTATATATCGAGATTTTCTAGTTCATTAGAATGTAAGCTTTTAAATATTCTTTAACAAGCCCCTGAATTTTTGTGATTAACTCTATTTTTATGCAGTCCTCTTTCTTTTGCTACTTTGGCTAAGAATTTGTCACACCTCATTATTCCAAAGGATCAACTCTTCATTTCATTGACTCTTCTTGTATTTGCTCTACTTTATTATTTTTTTCTATATATTAAATTGGAGTTTGGCTTGTTCTTAAATTTCTTATGACTTTTCAGTACATAATTGGGTTGAGAACTTTTTGATTTTTTAATGTAAGCACTCACAATTACTGGCTTCTCTCTTGGCTTGCCCTTCTGTATGCCCAAGGTCCTGAGAGATTTTTATACCAAAGTGGAATTTCATTTTTTTATTCTAGATATTTAAAAATTCTTTCCTTGATTTTTTTCAATTATCCACGGATTATCCAAATGTGTATTATTTATCTCCATGTGTTTGTATAGTTCCTGTTGCTATTCATTTGTAATTTAAACCATTGTGATCTGATAGAGTATAAAAATATTACTTCCTTCTTCTCATATTTACTAAGACTTACAAAGGCTGTGCACTGGTATTTCAAGTCTGCAATCCCGCTTACTCAGGAAGCTCAGTTTTGAGGATCATAATTCAAAGCCACTGGGGCAGGGAAGTCTTTAAGGCTCTTATCTCCAATTAAAGGCTGGAAATGGAGCTGTGACTCCAGTGGTAGAGTACTAGCCTTGAGCAAAAAAGCTCAGGGACATTTCCAGGCCCTGAGTTCAAGCCCTTCAACTGTAAAAGAGACTTGCTTTATGGTTTTTTTTTTTTGCTTGTCTGGGTTTTTTGTTTTGTTTTGTTTGTTTGTTTGTAAGTTGTGGGGCCTGAACTCTGGGCCTGAGCGCTGTCCCTCAGTTCTTCAGCTCAAGGTTAGCACTCAACCACTTGAGCTACAGCGCCTCTTCCTGTGTTAGGGTTTGAATGGAAAGGAAACAAACTCAATGTGTTGCTCTAATCTGGACTTTCTATTCTCTTCTATTGACCTATGAGTCTTGTCTTGAATATGACAATGGTATTTTTCTTATTTTCTACATTTCAAACAATTTAATTTGTTCACCTAAGTATCCACTACTTCTTGATGAGAGTCACCCCATACATCATTGTTCCCCATCTTATTAGCCTTCTTCCTTCAGACTCATTTACCGTTTCCTTTATTACACATGTGTATTAAGTATCTTGTCTGTATTTGTTCGCTGTTCCACTCTCTCCATTCTTTTTTTCAGGCTACGTATTTATTTATTTACACTAAAATGATAATTTTCCTTATAAATAGGAGACATCTGAGTCTTTTGCATTGTTGGTGAATTTGCATTAATTCAGGGCTTGGTTCCCAGGTCAGTGCAATGCTGAGTTGTCTAAAGGCCATCAACATCACTTTCTTTTTTTCCTTTCCTTTGTTTTTTCTCCTTTGAAATGTTATTTTATTGTAAAGATGCTGTACAGAGAGGTTACAGTTACATGAGTAAAGCAATGTCCTTTCTCTTTCACATCTAAACCAACCTTCTCAGCCCCTCCATTCCTCTCTCACCTTCCATCCCTCTCCTCACATTCTTTTTCCTGTCTGGTCAATAGGTGGTGCTGTGCTGCAACACATGTACGTCGCTGGGTTCTTAAAATTTTTAAATGTGGTATTATCTCATCGGTTAGCTCTGCCTTCTTCCTACACTTTGAGAAATGATCATTAAATTGTTATTAGAGCAGTAATGTTCACACCTCTCCCTCTTTGAAAAGAAGAATCTCAGGCTTGGGCATGAATCAGACTCCTTAAACGGGTTGTCCATATGTGTTAACGGGCAAAATTGTGATGAGATAAAGGCTTTTGAATATGAAGGAAATATTTTACAAAGCAATGATGGACAGTCACCCTGCAAACCCACAATATGGTCCGGTATGACATTAAGGATGGTGTTTGTTTATTTAAGAGCAAAACATATGGATAGCCACTAAGAACTCAGCCTAGGAAGCCCCTTTGCTCAAAATAAAATCCCAAGGTTAGTTTGTTTGTGAATCAGTGCCAGCTGGCTGTCCTTGCCCCAGTATGTCTTTTGTGGTGACAGCTGTTTCTACCAAGATTTGAAGGCTAGGAAGATTTGAAGGCTACCAAGATTAGAAGGCTAGAGCTGGTGATGTGGGAGCAGTTGGAGATAGGAGATAGATGGCAAGAATGGACTCTGGGTTCTTTATAAAGAAAATTCATGAGTTGCAGATATACTCAGTTGAAATCACGGCCCCTTTGGCAACACAGCATGCCTCCACTTCCTAGTTGGAAGAGCTAATATGTAAGGTCTCTTGTTTATGTTCACTCTGATTATGATTTAATGATGGGTATTCCACTTCCCGAAAGTTCAGTAAAGTGTGAAAGTTTCCAGAAATGGCATTATATTTGCTTTCAAAAGAGTAAAACTTAAGCTGTTCAGTTCTGGTTTAAGAATCCTTAGGGTGCTGTGTGCTTTTGCTTCCTTTAGCCTTGTTTTCTAAAACCCAAATGAAAAGACTTTTCGTGGGGTTGATGACAACATCCTGGGATTTCCACATATACATGCCCATAACTTTCACTTGATGATGCCTTACAGCTTCACACAATGATTTTACAAGCATATGCGATTATCCTTTTCCTTAGGAATTGCAGATCCTAAACTGCACATTGAAAGTCACAGCCAGAGAAGACCAGAGAGAAAGAAAGATACTTAGCTGTTTCTCTTTAACTCCAAAACCTACCCTCTGCTTTGCACCCCAGATTTGCTCACTTTTCTGACTTTTATTGTTCAGTAAATGACAATGCCCCTTCTACAGTTCCTCAGGCCCCAAACTTTAGAATTTCCTAAATTCCTCTCTGTCTCTTCTCATATTTCCTTGACCTATTTTAAAAACATATTGGTTCTACCTTGCAAGTAGAATCAGAACTCATCCTTGGCACATTTGATCTTATCTACTGTCATATGCATGAATTAGGAAAACTGTTAAATAACAGGTATCCCAGCTTCAACCCCTGCTGCTACTTCAGTCTACTTTTAGCTTGGTGACCACAGTGGTGCTGTTAAAATTTAGGCCATAACTTGTTTCTCCTTTGCCCCAGACCATCCATTGGGTTTTCAGCCTTCCAGAGGAAGAGCAAAGATCCTACAGTGACCTACAAAGGCCCAGAAAATGGAACCATTGTATCGTTGGGGACTTTCATATATGTTCCTCATTCTTTCTTTCTCTGTGTCAACCATCCTGGGTTTTTATTTATTTGTTTATTTTTGCCTGTTTCTCAGGCTTTTCAGGAATCTTCCTACTTTGTTTCTTACTTATCTATTTTTCCGTGACTACTCTTCCACTCAGATATGATTCTCATTCTCATTTCCTTCAGGTCTTTTGTTCAGTGTTACTTTCTCCTTCGCTGACTTAAAATTCTGTCTTCTCTAAAGAAGACTTGATATAATCTTGATAATCTTGATATTATCTTGACATTATAATATTGATATTATCTTAAGCTAACGATTCCAATCAACATTTATTTCAGGTCATCTGTACCTTTATTTACCTTGCTTAACGTTCTAGACTATAAACTCCATGAGGATGGTGATGAAGATACAATGAAATCCTCATGGAGGATTTTATTCATTTCTCTATCCTTTCAAATGACAAATGTGCTTTGCAGTCAGTTACTGTAACCAAATGGATGAATCAATGATGTTCTCTACCTCACCTCTGTGGGGCATCAGAGGCCCTGGCAAAGCCACAAGGCAAACGAGCTGACTTTGTCTTAAGTTCTGGGACTGGAAGGTTTCTTTTTCTTTACTCTATTTTTAATATCTTTGTGTATTAGTACCAATTCAACCTGTCAATTTGTGACATCTTGGTCAATGCCACAGCTTTTCATTATTTTCCACCTTTCTCCCAATTCCACCCTACTCCTCTGAAAGATTTCTTGATGGGAAAATTAGAACACAGATTTCTATGCCCCACTATCCTTTTGTAAAAATGCAATTCCATAGTTTTACCCCATGAGGACTCTCATGACTCAAGAGGTCTCAGGATTTATAGTTTATGTGTTTCTAAAGTGATTTTGAGTCTTAATCCTGTTCAATGCCACTGACGTAGAGAACGATTCCCCATTAAGTCATGTTGTGAGCCTATTTGCTATTCTACAAACTATGCCAGGGAATGGTTCTGGCTTAAAGTCTGGTAGAAGAGACAGATGTATAAAGTTATACTTGCAATGTAGTATGAGAAATGCCTTTCAGAGGCATGTATTACTTATAAAGGTAGCAAAAGAACATGAGGAAGCAAAGATGTATCTGAAGTATTCTAAGGGGCAGTGATACATACGGAAGAGAAGCTGACAAGGCAGATAGGATACAGAAGACATTGTGGACAGGGAAAATGTCTGCCTCTCTGTCCAAGGCAATTGCTAGGTTTCTAATGCTGGCTTTGACTCAACTCATGCCTTCTACTCCATAAAGATGGAAAAATTAGGGAACTTTCTACTTTTCTATGAAGCAACTACCATTCTTTTCTCAATGTTCCTTACCAAGTGCTTAGAATTCTTGTTGCCTTGAGGGAATAAAAGTACATGTCTGGCTTGTTTATGTACTTCTTAAAAGTAGTATAGTTAAGTTCTTCCTAGTGTGAATTCAACTCTTTATTGTGGGAAATGGTAACCACATTTGTTACTTCCAAGTTTAACATAGGCTTGGACCAATTTTTTGTGCTATAGTTACTCAATATTTAACTGCAATATTTGTGTATGGTACTGTGTTTTGCTCATTCATCTTAGTTAAGGCAATTTCGTGTTAGCTACTGTGGTAAACATTTCTCAGAGATCAGTACCTTAATATAACACAGTGTTAACCACAGTATCCTCCAATGTAGGTTCCAAGGAAGTAACAGGGTGTTTTACAGACCCTCAATATTAATATAATTTCAATGAAAGATGAGTATATGTATATAAGTGTGTTGGGTATATATATATGTATGCATACATGCTTGCATACATACCTATAGAAAGATAGTGCGTATTTTAGGTTTAGTTCTTCTGTTGTACACAGCTTTAGATAATATGTAAGGAGATGGGATAACTATTGTCCAACAGAATTTTATTGGCCAAATTTGACCTGTGAGCTACAGTCTGTTAAACTTTGCATTAAACCCAAAAAAATGCCGTTTTTCAGATTCCAGAAGGAAAACAGTCACCTATCTCTACCTAGATGCAGAATGGCAGGGCGAGAGACTTTGAGCACCCAAGAAGTTTAGAACTAATCAAATGAAGCTGAGTTCTGACATATCATATATCAAAGGTAAAAGCTCATCAATATATTTTTTTTTCTGAGGCAACAGACACATGGCTATCTTAATCAAGACCAATAGTGTCAATTTGCAGGAGGTCACCTCACAAGTTTTATAAGCTTCTTTATGCTTCATTGGGAAAGCAATGACATTCGGTTTGCTTAAAATGATGGCACTATAGAGATAAGGAAGACAGTATAGAAATTATGCCTGTAGGCCAAGACAAGTATTATCCCAAGTAGATGATTGACATATTCATGTGTTATTATTTTTTGATGGCAAATATGAGGATCACTTTGTGTTCACTCAATTTTCAAGCAACAACCAGGAACTGAAGCTCTTCTGTGTGTTGATTCCTTCCTTTCCAAAATCTCTTTAGATGGGAGCAATCCTTGCTCCTGCAAGCATACATCCTAAGATATAATTTTACCCTACCTACTCAGGAGGCTGAGGATCACAGTTCAAAGCCAGCCCAGACAGAAAAGTCTGTGAGACTCTTATCTGCAAATTAGCCGCCAGGAAACCAGAAGTAGAGCTGTGGCTCAAAGTGGTAGAGCACCAGCCGTGGGCAAAAAGAGCTCAGGGACAGTGCCTGGGCCCCAAGTTCAAACCCAATGACAATCAAAAAAAAAGAGAGAGAGAGAGACAGGCAGCAAATAAAGGATGGACATTCTTCTGTGGAAAGAGGTACTAGTGAGGAAGTACCACTAGCACTGAGGTACTTGATAAGGAAGAAATCTATGAAAATATACCACTGAAGTTCATAAAAGGAGTACCTTTTCTAAAAGTTATTAAGTTAGCAATGGTGTCAGGAGAATTCAAAAGCACATCTTTGGGCCTTAATAGGCCCAGAATAAATAAAGACAATTCCTACAATCTCAACTTTTTTTTTTTTACCCATCCCATTATTGTGCCTTATTACACTGAAATACAGTCATCTTTCTACTACAGGAAAAACTCAAAGGCCAGATTGGAATGAGCCAGGGCACTTGTGCGCTTTACTCAGACTATAGGTTGCAGTCTTCCCCCAAATATACTGTTAAAAGACATCCTTCAGCTACTCAGAAAATTGATGTCTGATTCTCCCTGTCTGTGAACTTGAGGTTTCCTACATCTGCTAAGTTGCAGAAGCCTATTCATTTTTACATCATAATTCCTCAAATTTATCCCATTGTACCTGGCAGCTTAAGCCTCAATTACTTCTCAAAGGTCTAGTGCAATAGCTAAATATCTGGTTCTTCAAGTCTTCTTAAATTCATCCTACATCTGAATTATGTGCAGTTCATTCTATCTCAAGGCTGGCTAATTGCCCACTGCCTCTTTAAATTCAAATGCCTAAAAGTTAAATTAGAAAATTTTATGACTTTACCTTGAGGGAGACCTCATCCAGGTTTGCCTGAGATAGCACCAGTTTGTGTCTCTTGTCTCAGCTCAGAATTTGTCTTACCCTGTTCACATTTAAAACTCAACCAGTTTAGGTGATAAAATATACAGTTTCTATCTTCAGCTATTACTTTCTTTTTTGTATGTTGTTTGTGCTCGTCCTAGGGATTGAACTTAGGGCCTGGACACTGTCCCTGACTTTTTCGCTCAAGGTTAGTGGTCTACCACTTGAGCCACAGCTCCACTTCTGGCTTTTAGGTGGTTAATTAGAGATACAAGTCTCATGGGCCTTCCTGTCTAGTCTGGCTTTTAACTGCAACCCTCAAATCTCAGCCTCCTCACTAGCTAGGATTAAAGAGGTGAGCTATCTGGTGCCCAGCGATTTTCTTTTTCTTTAAGTATAGTTTTTATCATTCTTCGATAACTATAGCTGTTATTCTGAACGAATAATGTGCAGCAGTCTTCTCATGAAAATAAAAGATGTGTATTTGCACAGGGATAGGGAGGGAAGAGCATTAAAGAAAAACCAGAAAACTTTCACTCCACTGAGATAGACAAGATACTAGCTTATATTTCATTAAAACTTTGTGATTATCCTGATGTTTGCCATTTTTGCACCACATTGGTGTTCTTACTCTTAGGCATAAAGAAAAGCTTTCAGTTACTTGTTCAGAGGAGGCGAGGCCATATGCTCATTTCTTATAGGAGTTGGAAAAGAACTCAGATAGAAACCATGGGAAAGGAGGATGGGTTCGCCAGATATTCTTAGTGGGAGTTACGGACTTATTTTGCTATTTTACTTGGAAGATATCTATTAGCAGAACCTCCCTCCCCCACAAACACCCAAGTTTCTCATACTTGGAGAGAAGAACTTGCTTAAACATTTGTCTCAAGTCATAGAGCATGGAAAACATCAAGGGAAGAGTTTCATGGGGTATGCTTTGTTAAAACCCTCCGTCACCCAGAAAGCCTGTTATTTTGGGGGATACTTGTGTTGTAAAGTGAATGCAATCAGTGAGGTATAGAGAAGTCACATTTTGAGAGGTCTAATTGGGAGTCTTTATAAAAAGGCCCACATCTGCTAGAGGGCTATTGTCAAAAGACCTGCAGCCCCACAAATACACTTAACACTATTAGAAAACTGAGTCATGAGAGGAGAGGAAAGGAAGAGCAGAAACACAATACCAACAACCCACATCAACTCTAATGGAGAGCTGAAATGGGATGCCATATTGACTAGAGCAGAGCTAGGAGACAGGACCCAGCACACAAGGCCTACCTAACGGTGTCTGCCCTCCTCAGTTCTGGTCTGGGGGCAGAGTCACAGGAAACTAGAGAGTCTTCCAAGTTCCAGGTATAGGATTGACAGGCCCAGTAACCTATCATCTAAGTCTCTGCAACTGCTTCTAGGAATTCAGCCATTCCCATCACCTGGGAGGTGGGACTTCCCTGCCTTCACCATGAAGACAAAATGGTGCTAGTTAAATCCAATACCCTATCATCTACCACGTGGCTAAGATGGCACTGGGATTCAGCATCCCTACTTCAATTAAATCTTAAAAACTCTACCGATTTGCTCAGCACTATTATGGATTATGAAAGACCACCTATGGCTTTCCATTATACAAAAGACAAAAGGATTCTTTGTTCCTAACAGTTGGTTTGTGTGCATAACTGTAATGTCTTTTTCAGCACTGGTGAGAAAGAACTCTAGGTAAAGATGTGTCAGAGGCTTAGAAGGGAGTACATATGCTACAGAAGGAGACATTTAACATTATTCCTCTTTAAAATTTGAAACATGACTAGGAGGAATCAAAACCATACTTGATATTGGAGATGATCCTAGAGTAGAAAATTAAATTTGAATATGAGTTTAGTGGTTTCCTTATAAGAGAAAAAAAATGTTGGTTGTTATATGATAAGAAATCCTTATTTTTCCTAATTCTGTCATCTTTTCTTTTCCTTGTATACTTTTTGAAAGGGAAAGGACAGTATTGTATAGCCCAAAAAGCAGACACAGAGAAAAGAGGATTTACCAAAAGTAACAGATGTTTTTCTAATTTTAAAAAGGTGTAAAGCTGAAACATGCTTCTCAAAGCTAAAGATATACAGAGATTACCACCCTGAATGGGTTATGGACTCGTGGAGATTTCTTGTCAATTCAGTATTTTTTTGAAGTGTAATATCTCAGCAGTGAAAGGAAACAGAAGCAGCTAATTCTGACCCTGAATTTTTTTCTGACCTCTTGGTACATAGGCACAATAGGGTAAGTTCAGCATTGAGTTAAGGTCTTAACTCCTTGTTTCCTGTCTTTTGTTAGTTTTAATCTGACACTTAAACATACTTCAATGTGAACTTTTGTGTGGGAAAGTCTTTGATTTTTTTTTTCCACTCCCAAGGAATGCCTGTTAAGAAAGGGAAAAAAAAGAGGGTAAAGACATAATCATATTTAATATATGTCTTAAGAAATCATTTTTTTCAAAACCTGAGGACTAGACTGATGACCTTCAAATGACCTTTTGTTAGAAGAAATATGAGAGGGACTTAGAGAAAAGGGGTACTCTCAGCTCTGAGAGATGCATGCAAGACTCCAGGAGAAATGAGTCACATGGTGCTTGGAGCTACAACTTGTCTTTGTGAGTGAAGGTTAAAACTGTGGTTCCTAGGTTTGGCAAAGTAAGAACTACTTCTTTTCTAGAGAGCTCAACCAGCAGTCCTACTAAATGCACAAATCTTGTTGAGTATGTATGCAGGGGAGGTATATGAGGGTAGGGTGTGTGGTGGAAGAACTCTCTGGATGCTTTATTGGCTTAGTAATCCTTTCCCTTGAGCTCATTGACCCAGTTACCTGGTCAGTCATTTTAGTGGCTCAACAGTTTACTGAGTAATGGGCCATTTGATTTGGAGTCCTTTGCTTCATGTGGTCTGTTCAGCTTCCTTTATTGAAAGAGGCTCTTATTTCCATTTGAATGAATGGGACCATATCTGATGGGGGTAAGGGTGTGGGGGAGAATGATACATAGGCTTCAGTTAGGCAGAATGATGGAAAAGCAAATAGCAGGCAAGAGTGAGTAACCATGATTAAAAGTGTTAAGCAACAGAGTTAACATTGTACCCTATGACCACGTTTAATAGAGTGTGATACACACTTGTGATGCAAAAAATCTATAAACTTAAATTGCTGTATGGAAAAATATCCACTACAATGTATCAGTTACATCTTACCATACGTATGTACATATGTGTATGTGTGTGTATAATATACGTTCACATCTCATAGAAATGTGACAGCCACCTGTTCTAAAGGGCTGTATTGTATTTTCTGTTTCTATTTCAATTTAGGGTTATGATATTAACACATATCAAATTCACTTCTGTCTTGCCATGTTAACAGCAATGTTCAGTTACTCAACAGGAAATATTTTTATATTTTAATTGACATGAACTCAAACTAAACTATTTGGTAGTTTACAAACTGACCCACTAAACAAGAATGTTCTATTATAAGTGTTACATAGTTTGCAAACATAATGAAAAATCATGATTTATGCAAATACAAAATGTACACATGCCCATGATTTTGCTTAACTCATTACTAAGTGAGAAAAGCAAAAAGATGTTAAAACTGATTGCAATAAGACTTTAGCTTACCAGGAAATTATATAATTCATTTGTGAGTTATGGATTCATTCATGCTGCTCTTTACTCTGTTGCTATCTCTATAGAATTTTAAAATAGCCAGGAGGTATGAATTGTATATGATTTTCGGGTATAGAGTAGATTTTCCTAGTGGGTATCACTGTGTTCATTCATTTCATCATCATTTTTGAGGGTCTGTAGAGAGCAGGTATGGGCAATTGAGGCACTTCGGTAAACATGAAGGATGCTTATACTTTGGAGCTCAGTATTTCAATAGGATAAAGGCAGGTACTTAGAAAACCATAGTCCATTTGCTAAATACCAATAGGTTCTTCATAAATTATTATCTTAGGGGAGGCATGTGTGGATCTAGAGAAGAAATTTTGCTTGAGCCTATTTTGCTAGTTCAGGAGCTCACCAAGGGAGTGAGCAAGACCAAGGGAGTGATGGCTGAGGTTGAAAGATAGGCTTTCCACTGCTTGCCTCCAGAGAGAGAATTAGAATATGTAAAGGTTCTAGGGTATGGAAAAGCAAGGCCTATGTATGAGCTCTGCAAGCATAAACAAAACCCATGGCACGGAGGAGCCTTGTGGCTGGGTGGTAAAGTTACTAAGGTAAGAATGCAGATTTAACTGATAAACCACATATAAGAAAGGAGATATAGTACAAGTTCTGAATTTTAAGCAGGGGTGAGCTAATAACTTCCATACTTAAGATCACACCATGAAACAAAGTCAATTTGTGACAGGTAATTTAGTTAAAATATGATTGCTACAAACCTGAGGAAAGTATCAGCCTCTCTCCACAATGTTCAGACCTCTCAACAGGCCCAGATAGTGCTTTTCACAATGTTCAAACCTCTCAACAGGCCCAAATAGATAGTGCTTATTTTGCTTCCCTCTCTCTTTTCCCTCAGTTTTCTCACTTCTTTCCCATCCTTTCTTCATTTTTTTCTCTTCTTTTTTCCCTCTCTGCTTCCTGTTCTCCTTTCCCCTTTTGTCTCTTTCTTTGCGACCTTATTTCTGTGACGTTTAGTGTCGAGGAAACACCTGTTGCATGTCTAAAGTACTGTGATCCCCTGTGTAGAATCAGAGTGATCCTGAGCAGTGTTCGGAGTCTCAAGACAGTCCTGGACAAACAATGATGCATTCCTGTTCTCTGATTCTTATTTTCAAGTCAATTACTAAAGTACCATGACATCACCCTTAGCAAGGTAAAATACAACTGCACAGTTTACTGCTTTATGTATTACATACTAGTACAGTTTCCCCTCTCTAGATAGAAATCCTTTGCTCCCATTCACAAGACATTTGCAGGTTACCTTCCAGAATGGATTATTTGCACAGATGGCTAATTTGATATATTTATCTTGACTTATACTCATTTCTTTCTAGGGATGAGAATTTTCTAAGCACATTAACTTTTTCTTTCTAAGCAAGAAGAGAGCTAGAAAATATTGGTACAAAATCTCTTAATTTTTAGACTTTCACTAGAACTCCCAATTTATTCAATGGGAGTGATTTTTATCTAAGTGCCTGGATCAATTTAAACTGATTCAGACAGTTCACATTTAGGTGTAAAATGATCAGTAACCAACCTATCTCAGTTTGTTGGTTTTTTTCCCCAAAGTAGAAGATTATTAACCATAATGATTTTCAAATTGCATAAAACTGGGATATTACAATAAGGCATGGTATTATACAACTTAATTCCAACTACTCAGAAAGTAGAGATAGAGAGATCACAATTCCAAGCTACCTCCGTAAAGGTCAGGGAGACTATATCTGAAAAACTACAAATAAAAGAACTGGGAATGGATCAAGTGGTAGAGCATTTGCCTAGCAAGCCTGAGGGTTTAATCCCCAACATTGGAAGAAAAAAAATTCAATATTGTATAGACAGAAAGAACATAAAGCACTTTACCAGGGAGATTTTTGGTCATTTAATACAACTGCACCTAAAAACAAAATCATTATTTATCCTAGTTGAATGAATTAGAATGAATCATTATTCAATTTATTATAATAAGGTAATGATGATTCCAGGCTAATCTAAAATAATGATTTCATGATTATAAAAGCTTTGAATCCTGGTCATTTTATTTGCACATCCCTGAAATGAGAAGGCTAGATTAAAATATGGGTAGAGTGACATGAAAAATTATAATGGTGTTATTGTATTATTCTTTTTCAAATATGACTATAATTTTACATACTTAATTTTTCATATTTAATCCTTGCTGAAATAAGTATTGTAAGATAATAAATAAAAGTACCTATCTTCAGGACCTATAGTCTTCTTAATTTCTCAGAGGTAATTGATGTTAATTTCTTGTATATCTTTCCAAAAATGTTCTTAAGGCATTGTGTTAGTTAAGATTCTCTTGGTTCCAGGCCGCAAAAGTAAACTCTAGCTGACTTAAGCCACAGAAAAGAATTTACTGGAAAGATGCTGAGGTATTTTGCAGAAGTGAAGCAGGATTAAACCCCCTAGCCTTTGGAAAAAGGAAGCTAAAGAAAAGTTTTGAGACATCCCAGAACCATATGCCAGATAATGCCATCATTTTACTTGGTTGCAATGATTCCTGGACTCTGGTATTTTTGATTTAACTCCAAATATGATTGGCTAAGCTATATTGGGCCAGTGGGCTGGCATGTGGCTGGTTATGTGGGGGTGGATAGGAGAAGTGATTGGCAGATCTCAGAGTGTAGAAAGATGTGGACATTTCCCAGACAGGGTGAATGGTAATGTGTAGAAGAACAACCCCATGAAGTGTCTATTGAATGCATGTATGTCTCTGTTTCCTTACGTAAAACACACACACTGTATGTATTTGATTCTAAATCAAATACTCTTCCTATTTTGATTATTATTTCTTAAGTCAGGATGTTCTTTGTAAGTGATACTTATTGGCATTAGGGAGCTTTATGCACATTCTTTCTGGCATATAAAATAGTGAAATTTCTGCAATTTGACCTTCCAATGACTTCTGCACAAGTGGGAAAAATAGAATTTGTTCCTCAACTAAGAGTAACTTGTGAGCATAATAGAACTGCATGCCTGGCACCATTTGTAAGAATCCCTAATTCAAAAGCTGATGCCTGAAGTTGACTTTAACCAGAAGGATCCTAGTATTGCAATCTAATCAAACGTCATACAAACTACAGAGCTTATTTTAAGAGCAGAGTTCATTGCTAAGGGCTATGGTCAGAATTAAAATTAAAAATACTGTAAAGGTCACAAATGCAAGTTAACACCATGAGTTTGAAGGTTTAGAATTCAGAACTGTGAGAAAATAAATTCTGTTGTTGTAAGCACCAAGTTTGTGGCAGTACTTTACAGCAATCCTAAGAAAATGATGTAGCCTGGGAGAAATGGCTCACTATCCCGTTTTCACTTTATGATATTATTTTAAGTGGCTGGTAATCATTAGGTATGTTTTACTCTGTACACGATGTTTAATGGAATACTTACATTTAGCTAACTAACAAAGGCATTACCTCATCCACAGTTACTTTTATTGTACTTTTTGGTGAGAAGGCAAGCTATCCATTCTCGTTACATGTTTCAAAAGTCTAACACAGGTGGTCCTCCATATGGGACAGTGTTGTGTTCACTATGAACACATTGTAAGTTGAAAAACTCCATCAACTTCTTCAATCTCTAGCCTTGCCTACCTTAGATGAGCTTGTGCTCACCACTCAAATCAGTCTATCCTTGGGCAAAGTCACCTGACACAAAGTCCATCTTGTAACCAAGTACTAAATATCTTGCAAATGATTGGATACTGTGCTACTAGTGAAAAAAACATAGCAGTTGGGAGTGTACTATTAATTTAGATACACACATTTAGGCACACTTTCTACTGGATTTATATCACTTTATACACATAAAGTTGAAAAGTTACGATTTAGCCATTCCAAATTGGAGACCTCAGCATGTTGTTGATAAATATAGTTATATTGCTATACAATTGAGCTGTAGAAACTTCCAATGATTATTATCCTTTGGCCAACATCTCTCCATCTTCTTCCCATCTCCTGCTTACTACCATCCTACCAGAACTTGTTTGAAAACCTTCACTACTTAATTTTTTGCTTCCATTCCAAGCGAAAGCTGTCAGATTAAGCCTGCAATGTTCAAATACCAAGACACAAGATCTTTAGTTTGGCGGAGTTACTCAAAGATCAATCTGTCTACAAGGAGGTTGGCATCCCAACATTCAGAATGGAAACATGGAAATAAAATTGAGGGGCATATCTCATTTTAACCAATTGGAAAGAGAGAAACAGACTTACTTAACCTGGTGGTTATGACCATGCTTTTCCCACTATGGAAATTATTTTGGGTCTAAAATAATTTCATACTAAGTATAGAGACTATTTTCCAAGACCCCTGACACATACAGGTGGGGCCGTATTAACACATTATTTATATTAATAATTCAATGTTATCTCTCATAACTAATATGCTGCAAATATTGAGCTCAGGAGCAGCTGTGTAGCTACTCATATCTGAAATAAACAAAGAGCCAGTGTCTGTGAAAAGAAAGAGCTCAATTCATAACAAAACGGCATATATTTCTAATATAGGAAATAGAGCTGCTTTGCAAAGTTCTCTCTAGGACAGTGGGAGATGTTATTTTACACATTCAACATTCACCAGTTTTAATTTTTTGAAACCAAACCTGTTTCAGATATTTTAGGATCTTTTTTTTTATCTTTTTTTGGTTCTGATTTGTTTTTACATTCTTTCAATTGAATGTCCAAAGACAGCCTTCTGGAGGTCAAGCACTTGATTGACAGGAACGCTTTGGTGTGCACAAGTAGTACTGAATCTGTCAATAGCATAAGCAGAAGGAAACAGAGGAACATTGGGCAGAAAGAAAGGCCAGGGGCCTTGGGTTTGGGGAAGTCTTGCTGCATGTCAGATGTGGAGTTTGAGAAGCCTGAGAATAAGGTGGACAAGAGCCAAGGAAAGGCAAATGATGGTAGGAGGTTGTGGGTCGGACACAGAGAATTGAGAGAGAGAGATATACAGAATATTAGAACTGCTTTGGGTGAGATGGACTTTTTCTGTTGGGGTCTGTAAACAGAATATTTGCCAAGGTGCAGTCCTAAAGTGAAATAATCAGATTGGTTGAAGAAAAAAAAAAAGAACAAAAACAACAACAAAAAAAGAAGGAGATAAGAATTGTTTCCAACATTCTGGTGTTACTTTTCAACACCCCTTAGTTTTTTGGCAGATTCTCCCTATCCAGGTGTTCTAACTCCCAGCCTCCCATCCAGAACTTCAGGGTCACCCACATTGTAGTAATTATGAAAACAACTTTCACACACCATGTTTTCCCTCCCAATTTCTTTCCCTTCTCCAAATCTGGTTCTCTCTTTGCTAGTGCCCTTCATCCTGACTTAGAGTTCATTTGACAACTGATCAGAGCTTGGTTGTCAATGATTGGCAATGGTACCTCCACGTCTAGTTGCATTTGTACTCTTTTTAATGTGGCCAAATGGGGATTCTAGTAGAACTGGAATGGGTCAGGAAAGATGCTTTTCCCTGGTTTACTCAGATTGTGTCTTATTCCAGTACAGTTCTGACTGCAAATTTAAACTGGAGTAGCTGTGGCTGCTGAGGCCTGGAGGGATGAAGATCATTGAAGCTTGACAGAGAGTGAAAAATCTATGAAGATCAGGTGGGAGCTAGATAAGACAGTGTTTATAGGCCCGTTTAGGTAGGAATAAAAACAAAACATGTACATGATTTGGTCAATGACTGAGGTAGTTTCACAAGCTATCCTATTTTAACAATGGCTTCTGTGAGTGAGTTTCTGCAGGATGGCTTCTCTTTCCTCCTCTTCTCTGAGTGCAGCCCAGCCTCCGTTTTCCTAATGTTCATTGGTTCTGTTACGAGTCTGGGGATGGAAAGGTTGCTTAGGTGTCAGCCAAGACACTGCCTCTGCTTGGGAGAGAGAGAGCTGCCAGCCCGACTATCCGTTTCCTGCCAGCTTTAAGGAGCTTATGACTCAGATTCAAGCAAAACACTGAACTGAAGCAAAAGAAAAAGAGAGCCTCAACTCAAATGAAAGCTCCGGGGGCCAAACGGCATCACCACAATATTCAAGTCAGGGGAATGCATGACACCAGAAGGCCAGGTGATTCTGTGTCCTCTTCTCTGGTTTGAAAACACTTGCCTCGGTCTGCATTTTAAATCCCTATTTCTCTTACGGAGACCTAATTTCCCTCAGCTGGAAGTCTGAGGCTGGCTTACCCTTCTGCAGGAAGAGCTTCTCCCAGAAGCCAGCACGATTATTAAGGCAACTCCCAGTTTCTGTGACAGCAGAAAAGTCCCTACCAGATAGTATGATTCAGCTGGTGAGTCCACTTCTTCTCCAGTGCCTTCTTTGTCAGCCTTGTTTCCATTCCTCACAGAGGGAGGTAATGGGGAAGACTACCAGCATTTCTTGGGAATAACACTGAAACCCAGACGCATGTGTTTCAAAGTCTTCTGTGGTTTCAGTAGCTTACTGGATATTGCTTTAGTGGCTCAGTCGCTGCCAATGTTGACTTGCTGGTCACCTCAAAGCCGATTCTCTGCCCCTGAGGAAAGGGACTGGATGCATTTGAGAGACGTCGGTTCTTTCTTCTCCTTCCTCCTTCCATTACTCATGAACAGGCCACATCCCTTAGCTCCTTTCAGGTATCTTCTTTTTTTTTCTGAGTAAACATTAGTCATTTCCCTCCAAGTACCTAGCTCCTGTGCTTAGAAAATGAATGTGTGATGATCTCTTGGATAGAAGTTCAAAATACTCACTGGAGTTTGGATTTTAAATTCCCCCCACCCCAAACATCTGTGTTATAGGCTTAGTTCCCTGGTTGATTTTAATGGGAAGCAGTAGAAACAAGAGGAGTGGCTTAATAGGACTTTAGGCCATTGGGAAAATACCCTTGCAGGGAGCTGCAGAGTCCCGTGTTCTTCTTCCTTTTCTTTTGCTTCTTGTACACAAAGTTGGTAGTTTTTTTTTCTTTTTTTGTTGTCAGTCATGGGGCTTGAACTCTGGGCCTGGGCTCTGTCCTTGTGCTCTTCATCTCAAGGTGAGCGCTCTACCTCTTGAGCCACAGCACTACTGCTGGTTTTCTAGTGGTTTATTGGAGATCCGAGTCTCATGGACTTTACTGCCCAGGCAGGCTTTGAATCATGATCCTCAGATCTCAGCCTCCTGAGTAGCTACGATTATAGGCGTGAGCCACCAGTGTCTGGTGGTAGTTTTGTTCTAATATAGGCTGCTGTAGGCCCCAAACAGAGTATGAACTGAAACTTTCCAAATCGTGAGTCAAAATAATAATTTTTTTTCCTTTGTAAGTTGATTATCTCAGGGCTTTGTTAAGGTCATGGTAACTAATGTGATACTGAATTCTATATTTTTATGATTATTAGAGTTTATGGTTTGACTCATGCATGCACTAGTTTGTGCAGCATTCACAACTTTCCTAAAATTCAGTTTTATCCATGTCATTAACTGCCGAAATTCTAGTCAAATATATAGCACCAAATGACTTAGCCTTTGGAAGCCTTTCTGATCTACATCCAGCTTGAGATTCTAGCCTCATCTCATTTGGTACTATTTCTGTATTAACTGGCTGTATTGGCCTGTTCAATCCTTGAACTCTATTTAATCATGCATTTCTTTTCAATCTCCCTTGCAACAACACTTTCAACCCAAACCATTCTTAAAAATCCAAGACCATGTCAATTGATTATCTTTATTGGAGGAAAGGGAAAAGGAAAAAGCTTAGAAAGGAAGAATAAATGTCTTAACACTGGAGGGGAAAGAAGCTCAGTTGGGAAGTTTGGTGTTTGTTGGGTAAGCCTGGCATTATTATAAAGAGTTCATTATGAAACCCTCCCTGTATCCGTCAACATTTTGAGAAGCTCAGTATACAGATGATTAGTATGCCAAGAACTGTCAATTCCAATTAGAAACACAAGTAACCTTCATTCTGGAATGGGATCATACTTTTCATGTTTAACAGTGACATATTAATGGATATACAACAAGTCAGATATAAGTGACAAAGTAACTTATTGAAGAAGCATTGATAGTTCTGTGAAGGACAGGACTAAATACTGGCTCCTATTTAGGTTGGTAGTTACATCTCTTCTGTTCCTAGAAACTTTATTATCAAAAGGTGTTTATGATCAAAACTGTACTAGAGATAGATTTTCAAGGTTAATCTCTGAGATTATAAGGTGACCAATATTTTCTATCAGATACACTTCCTTCTTGCCCTTTAAAGTATACTTAGCATTATCTATCCCTCTGGAGGGTGCCAGGCTTAAAGGAAGGCTCTTTGGCCTTTTCAAATGACACTTATATTTCTCTTCTTATGTATTTCCTGTGAACTTCAACAATATGCCCGATTCTAAGGAGGACCACTCTCACTTACCCATAGTTGGTTTTTAGTGAGGCCCTGATACCAATTAGATTTATATACTATTTTATCTCAGGTACCTCTCAGTAAATACATACTGACGAATGATTATTCTACCATATGTATAGACTAGTATATTTTTCTTTATCTAGGAAACTCCGTGATTCAAAATTAGTGGCTGAACTTTTCTAAAAAGCTTTAGGAAAGAAGGTTTGGGGAGATGTTAAGGCACAGTTGTTGTATTCACTTTAACAATATAACTGATAATTTATATTTTTATCGATGAGAAGGATTTTGGGGTATATTAAAACATAAAGTTTCTTATTTTATTGATAAATTAACTAAGGCTCAGCAAATTTGACTGTTTTATTCAAATTCAAATAGTCAACCAGTGACAAAACAGAACAAGAATTACATCTTTTAACTACCAGGCAAATGGAAGTCATTCTGTTAAATCAGTTTAATTTTAGAATATAATGGAGGACAGACTTACTTAATCTTTGTGTTTCATGATGAGCTCTCAGGAGCCAACAGAACAGCCACCACTAGAGTGAAGCAATTTCATTCGAATTGCCAAATATTTATGTCGGAAGTTCTTTGTGTCTGTTATAATAGTAAGTAATGAAATAAACATTACTATAGTTACCATGGAGTTGAATTGGAATTTCAATATATGCTGTTTTAAGGGAGTGATCCAACTATTTCACATGTAATTTCCAAGGTAAATTTGTGGTAAGGATGACTCCTAGGAAGAACTCAGCTTTTGTGAACTTTGGGCATCTAAATTGCAATGTCATTTCACACAGTTATTCATTCTGGACTGGGTGTACTTTGGAAATATTGTATGATTAAACTGACTGATACCATGGAGGTCAAAGAAACAGTCTTTATGTTCTCCCATCCTCTTCTTTTCCTTCTCCTTCCTCTAAGCATTATATATATATATATATAATATATAATACATATTATAATATAATATATATCCACAACAACTTTTGAGTACATTTGTGTTAACAGAAGGGGTTTATTTTCTCATAGTATAATAGACTTTGTAGTATTTAGTAAATACTAATTTCCCCTTTGACAAAGGATGCTTGCTTCTTGGGTACTTGGTGAAGAGATTCACTCTATCGCTCCCCAGTCAAGAATCTGAAGAGGATCATCACATCTGATTTTCTCCCTTGGATATGAGGATGGAATGGATTACTATGCATTGGGAGACTTGGAAAGACCAGCTTCATTTTGGTTAGTGGAATTTACTGGACCATGAACTCAAGCAAGAAATTCTACAACCTTGATGAGAAATTGAGTAATCCGGGTCTGAGAACAAGCTTTGCAAATCAAGGAGCTCAAATGTGGAAAATAATTGCTGCGAGGATAAGATGAAGAATTTAGGAGAGAGTCCACAAAAGCAAAAATTCAGAAGGTTTCCCTCTAACTAGCGACTTTCAATTTTTTTTCTGCAAGTTAGAATCACCAAGAAAGCTTTTGAAATGTCTGATTCTTAAAGGTCATACCTAAAATCTCTACATATTAGAAATCAATTTTTCTTTTTCTCTCTTCCATCTCTTTATCCATCTATTTGTTATCTATCCATATCTGATCTCTCTCTCTCTCTCATATATCTTTTATCTATCTTCAAAGGCCTCTAACTTACTCCATTTTGGGGCTATGTCTCAGAACCAACAAAGCTGACAGTTGTAAAGTTTCCTACCATGTGTGGTACCTATGTTTCAGGAAGGTTAGTAGACAGAATTCAAGCACGTTGGCTATTGGAGAAAAGTTGTGGTTAACCGAAGAAGCTTCCTGTGGGAAAGCATGAGGAACACCTGTGCCAGGCACCAGTGATAGTGTGACCAAATTTCTCATTAATGTTCTCTGCTTTCTCTTCTCAACATTTACACTCTTAATAAGAAACACTGAATGTGGTAACTGGCCTCTAGATGGCCCCAGTGACCCACATCTTCTAACATTCATGTCCTGCAGTTCTTTCCACATTGACTCACGCATGTCTTTACCTGTGTCTCCAATAGGATGTGATGTAAGTGATGCTATGAGACATTGATGACTAAGTCTTTAGTAACTTGAATCACTAGTTCTACCACAAGCCAAACACTCATGGTGCGAACACACGAAGAATCCCATAGTACAGGACCCACCTGCCAGTCACTTGAGTGAACTGCCTCAAATGCATATATACAATAAATATATGAACATACAAATCCCTGACAGCTTCTCCATCATGTCTTCCAATGACTGAGCTGTGGGGACCAAGCCTCAGTCTACTGAATCATCTGCTGAGGAGCATGTATTAGTCACTTCAACTCTAGGCTGTCTTTCTTTTTCTTTTTCTTATTCATATTCTTTTCTTGTCTTGTCTTGTCTTGTCTTCTCTTCTCTCCCAGTGGCACACAGAAGTGGCAGGAAGTGATGAAGGAAGTCATTTCATGTGGATTCTTTTCAAGGTCTGATTGCTGTCACACTTAGTAGAGCAATTAGGAAAAGTAGAAAAAAATACTATCTGGTAGTATTCAGCGAGGATCTATCTAGTTCTAGGCCTTTCTCTATTGGGAGATGTTTTATTACTGCTTCACTCATGTTGCTATTGATTGATCTGTGTAAGATACACACACACACACACACACACACACATCCTTATTTTTAATGTGTGTGTGTACTGGTCCTGGGCTTGAACTCATGGCCTGGGTGTTGTCCCTGTGCTGTTTTGGCTCAAGGCTAGTGCTCTACCACTTGACCCACAGTACCACTTCCAGCTTTTTCTGAGTAGTTTATTGGAGATAAGAGTCTCATGGACTTTTCTGCCCAGGCTGACTTTAAACTGCAATCCTTAGATGTCAGCCTCCTGAGTAGCTAGAATTATAGGCATGAGCCACCAGCACCTGGCATTAATTGTATTGTTATTATTAAGTAGTTGTATAATAGGATTACAATTCCATAAGTCAGACTATGAGAGCAATGCTTCTTTGTTCTTTCCCATTTCCCACTTTCCATTCCTACCCACAAATTATATAGTTCACTTTTTACATAGTGTACATTGAATACAAGGACTGCATTTGCTTACTTTTCCTCCCTCCATTCTTGTACCCCCTCCCTCACAGAAAAGCATATTTCCATTTCCTGGCATTTGTTTTGATAAACAGTACTTTGGTTGTTCAGAAGAGTTATGCCTTTGGATTCCTCCCTCAAGCATATCCTTCTTTAGTCAGTTTATATGTATGTAAATGCATTCAGCCCTATTCACATTATCATCCCTAGTTATATTTTAGATCTAGCTGCCACATATGAGAAAAATCATGGGTCATTTGCCTCTCCAAGCCTGGCTTACTTCATGTAATATGATTTGTTCTACGTTCATCCATTTCCCTGCAAATGATATAATATTATTCTTTCTAATGGATAAGTGAAATTCTATTGTGTATATGTACCATGATTTCTTGAGTCCAGATGGAATCACAGATGAATTCTTTAAGACTTTTAAAGATGAACTAACAGCATTAACTCCTCAAACTTTTCATGAAATTGAAATGAAAAGATAATGAAAAAGGACACTCTCTGAAGATAGCATTACATTTACCCAAAACCAAGTAGGGACTCAACATTTATACAAGTAAAAATTCTTTTATATCATGTCTAAATTTTGGAAGGTCATGTGTATCTATAAAATTGTCAATTTGTTCTAGATTCCAAAATATTTCATAATCATTCTCTGGGTTTCAACTTCTTTTTGGCAATAACTTCATAGTTTGGTGTTACAGAATGGCAAAACTGTTGATATTTAGTGACTCCCACATTTATCTGCTGTATGTTCATAAATAACTCAGCAGTTTTCTAGTAGAATTTGACTGGAGTTCACTCTGTGTTTTGTTGGCTCAGTATTTCTACTGATAATTTTGATAGAATTTTAGCAGTAAGGGTGCATAGAGAAGATGTATAGATCAAGCTAGAAGCAATAAACTGAATAATAACAGAGACAGACACACTAGGCCAAAACCAATGAAGTGAGATAGAACAGAAACAAATTACAAGCTCTGTTTCAGCTCAGAAAGTCAGATTCATGAGTGATCAATGAAATGGTGTCTCCATTTGATAACAACCATAAAATAAGCCAGTAGTGTGACATGGCTGTTTAAAAAAAACAACCAACAACAACAGACCAGCACAATCTTAGGTTGCATTAATGTAAATATTGCATGTAATTGGCAGCAGTAGAAGGTAATTTCAATAAAGTCTGTTCAGTGTGCAGTGTATGAACATACATCATAACATTTTAAGACTTCTCTAATTAGCATATATTCTGAGTAATGGATAGAGGATTCTGAAAATCATCTTTTGGTGGCAGATGGATAGTACAGGGAAGAACTTTTCTGTAGGAAAAAAAGTACAAAGAAGATACACATTTAAGGAACATGTCTATATTTAATAAACAATGAATATTCATCTGGAATATTGGTGTGAAGAAAAGAGTGAAATATTTACTCAATCATGAAGAACAAATCTATTACTGTACACATAGCTGACATGTTTTACTAGTCATTTAATCCAAAACATTCTTTCTGGAATGGAAATAAGGGTAGTAGACTAGAAGTCAAATGATTATGTAGCATGCCTAACAAATTTCCCTGAAGTTTATACGGTCAATACAACTATTGTGTTTTGTTCATCCTTTTATGGATCAGGAGACAAGATCTGCCATGTAATTCTTACTTGAGTTGTCTCAAGCTACTGAAGCTAGGAGCTGCTATCCTATGACAGCTTTCCTGATTGGAAATGAAGGTTTTACTGGCCATTGGTTGAGAGTTCAGACTGGACTGCCAACCAGGGGAAGTACATGTGGCCTTTTTATGTGTAGGCTTCTTTCCTGGACAGGGATATGAAACGTGACCAAGGACACAAGGCAGAACCTGGTATTATTCATGGTTTAGCTTCTAAAGTCATGCTTCTACACTTTTGTATTGTGAGTCAGAAGCCATCATAGATGATGGAGGTCATACACCTCTTTTTGTGTTTGTCCGCTGGTTCTGCAGCTGATAAGTTGTATATGTTTTTAGTTCCAGAAAATGAGCAGTAACAAAGAAATAAATAACAATAAAACACTCAATTCTGATTAAATACAGATAGGATATATACCTACAATTACTTCTAAAAGTTTTCACATGCATTCACTTTTCTAACCCCTGGATTTAGATAATTTAAGGTGTAAATAAAAAGCTGGGCATTGGTGGCTCAGGCCTGTAATCCTAGCTACTCAGGAGGCTGAGATCTGAGGATCACAGTTCAAAGCCAGCTTGGGCAGGAAAGTCCTTGAGATTCTTATCTCCAATAAACCACCAGAAAACCAGAAGTGGTATTGTGGTTCAAGGGTAGAGCGATTGCCTTGAGCTGAAGAGCTGAAGGACAGCGCCCAAGCCCAGAGTTCAAGGCCCATGACTGGCCAAAAAAAAAAAAGTATAAATAAAAGACATTTAAAATAAAACATATTAATCCATGGTCAATGGTTTCCATTCCAGATTCACAGACAGATCAATTTTCTTTTTTTAAAATTATTATTCTATTATTTTTATTTTTTTTATTGTGAAAATACCATATAGAGGGGTTACAATTACATGGGCAAGATAATGAGTACATTTCTTATCAAACATTGTTGCCTCCTCCTTTGTTTCCCCTCGCCAAACTTGTAAAGTTCGTTTTTCTACATAACGACTTGTACATCTCATTGGTGCAATAGGTCCACCTGTATCCCTAGTTAAACAATTTGTTTTTTCCCTTCCCCTCCACAAGTTATACCAACATCAAATACAGTGAAAGCAGGGGTTATACCATGGGGGAGGGACATACAAAGCAACAAAGAAATCATCTTATAAATAAGTTAGAAACAAATGCATGAAATAAAAAAAACATTTGAATACTTATCTTGGGGTTCATTTCACCTAACATCAATTTTCTATTAAGCATTTATACCTTTAGCCCTTTGATATGTGTTGTTTTCTCAGGATTTGTACTTCATATTTATTTCAAGGGCATTCAGTTTCCTAATGAAAATACTAATCTTTGGTTACAAAATGTATACCCAGACCTCCTTACTTTCTACCTGATATATACCCAAAACTCCAAGTAAAACACTTTTTCACACTGTTGGCATTCATTGTGCTATTGCTTTGTAGAGATAATGGACTGTTTTTCTTTTCTCTGGTACCTGTGATATTTTCCTTCTAAAATTCAGTTTTGTTAACTCCCTGTTCTGTCTCAGTGAAGTAAATTGAATTTCCAGATTTAGGCTATATAGTCTGTAACAGAGGTATGTGGGAAAGAATTATTAACAAATATCTCATATATACCGTGCATTGGTCAGAAAGCAGGTAATTTTTGAGAGGACCAATGCTGGTGTCTAGAATATTGGTTCAGTTGTCTTGGTGTAATGTCTGAGTTCACCTAACTTGTCACAATCACTGTATCCTTTGCTTCATGTTGATCCACGGTATATTACTATTCTATGTACCACACACATGTGCCACAGATGGTCATTTTTAATTTCAGAACTCAACTGTAATAAATTCAGCACAATACTATTTTGCTAAGATTAAGTGCTAGGAGGCTATCATGAAAAACCCATCAGTCAAGTTCTTCTTTAACCAGGAATTCGTGATCACACTGCTACAGAATAAAGCTTTGTTATACCTTCTTCCAAGCCTCATGTTTCTTCTTTCTTTGTGAGTAAGATGTAAATCTAGTCTACAAGCTCACATTTGCTTACAAGCTGTGCAAAAGAACCCATGGCTTTGGTATTTGGTTAAGATAGAACTTTCAGGGAGGCCTGCTAATACTTGTATAAGCTATGGGCTTATACAAACGCTGTAAAGGCTCGGGGTTTCTTTTGTGCCTTTTATTTGTTATCGACTTATTTATTGTATTTTTCATGGAGTCCATGGAATGTAGTTAGATCAGCAGCAACACATCTGCAGAAATAAGTGTGGAAGGAATGATGCCATACTTGGCAAATTTGATTTTTTTGGTGTGCTCTTGTCAAAAAGAAGATGAAGCCCTCAGATGAAAAAGTGACAGGAAAAGAGCAAATACAGTTGGATAAAATAGACATGAAAGAAACATAAGCGGATAGCATGATGGCTCTACATGTGCCAGTGAGAGGAACAGGACTTCAGGAGAAAGTGGGAGTGAGGTAGCAGGAAAAGATGAGTGCTCAGCTTTTCTGAGGAGAACTTTCCTGTGTCAGGAAAGACATTTTTTTTAATGACTTTCTCCTCTGGTGAATTTTATTTATTTATTTATCTATTTATTTATTTTTATTGTGAGAATACCGTACAGAGGAGTTACAATTACATGGGCAAGATAACGAGTACATTTCTTATCAAGTATTGTTGCCTCCTCTTTGTTTCCCCTTCCCATCCCTTCCCATACTCCTCCCCTCCCCCAACCCAATCCTCCCCCCCCCGCCCCCCACCAAAGTTGTTAAGTTCGTTTTTCGACATAACGACTTGTACATCTCATTGTTGCAATGGGTCCACCTGTATCCTTAGTGAAACGATTTGTTTTTTTCCCTTCCCCTCCATAAATTATAGCAACATCAAATACAGTGAAAGTAGGGGTTATACTGTGGGTGAGGGACATACAAAGCAACATAGAAATCATCTTATAAATATGATAGAAACAATTGCATGAAAGGAAAAAAAAACAAAAAAATTGAATACTTATCTTGGGGTTCATTCCCCCAACATCAATTTATCTGACCTTTTCTGCTTGACTCAGACATATAGACATTTTTATCATAGAATGTCCTATTTGCCTTAATTGTAACCTGTTTCCTCAGAGAGCACTCCCTTTTCTATAACTCTTAATAATACAGATCTACCTCTTCTTAGGTGATTACTGTAAGTCATTAGCAATGTCAAAGATAAGGATTTGTTGTAAGCATCCTCTGTTCATGTTTACTTTCCTTTAAATAAGCTCAAAAGTTATTGGGGTCCAAGACAGTTTGATTCCTTAGTTGACAATGGTTAGACCATTTCCTGGTGTTCTGGCTGCCTTGATCATTAGCCAAACAGGCAATTGAATTGCCTTCATGCCAGCACTGACTGCTTTGAGCATTCCCTGGACACTTGAGAGTTACAGGGCCACCAGAGTTGCTTGCTGATGAGTTACAGCTCCAGCTCCAGAAGGCACTGTCTCAGTCATGGCTATTATGTACAGCTCACACTGCAGTGTTTGCCCTCACAAGCCTCAGTGAACTCTAGATGATCCTGCAGCCATTTCTACTCAGGCCAGGAGAGGATTCCTCCTCTTGGTTGCCCAGCAAAAGGCTGTGACATTTGCATGGGCAACTGCTATGATTGATGCAAATGTGGCCCCCTCATTTGCATGAAGAATATATGTAATGGAAGTTCCAGAAAGAAATACACCAAGAACAGAAATTATGATCATCAAATTTTTGTGGGATTAAATAAATTTTTATTTCCTTTATCCTTTTCTTCATTTAAAAAATTCTTAGCAGATAATGTGTAGAGTTAATAGTTCAAAAGAAAAAGAACAACAAAATGCTTGAAGTGAGATACTGAAGGCTCATGCCTTTAATCCTAGCTATTCAGAAGGCTGAGACCTGAGGATCAAGGTTCAAAGGTAGCCAGGGTAGAAAAGTTTAAAAGACTTTATCTCTAAGTAATCAGAGCAGAATATCAGACTGGAGATATAGTGGTAGAGCACCAGCCATGAACATGACAGAAGAGAGAGAGAGAGAGAGAGTACTGGCCTGCCAGTAACAAACAACAACAAATGAAAGAAGGAAAGGAAGAAAGAAAGAGAAGGAAGAGAAAAAAGAAAGTGAAAATAATTGAAATATTTTTACAGTTGTGTTCTTCAAGTTACATGAGCAGGTTGAAAAGGTTTTTGAGTATTTCTCCATATTTCAATCTGAGATCCTGAAACAATATGAATTCCATACTGTGTGTGTCAGATAGCATACGCAGGGGTAATATTTAAACACGAAGGATAAATGAGAATCTTCCTAAACACAAGGGGTAAACCAGGAACAAAGTGGTGAGGATTGCTCTATTCACAGTGAGAGAAAACCTCTTCAGTTTTTGCTGAAAACTACCTTAGTGCTATTTATTATTGTTTTCAGTGGGGTTTTTCCACTGTAGCTCAAAGCATCTAAAATGGGATGTATGATCTCGTTCTGGTCAGCTGGAAGAAACAAGTGGAAATTTTCATAAGCCAAAGCTCTGTAGAGGAGAGGAAAGAGAATATAAGGAAAGTGGGGAGCAAGCAGAGTTGAAAGGTCAGTGACCCAAGTTCTCAAAAGTAAAGGCAAAATTGAAAGCTCTGCACTGCAGAAATCATTTTGGAAACATACCCTTATGATGCACTTTATTAATTGAACCTATCATCTGAGAGCATTTACGTATCTATCTTCAAGTCATATATTTTCTATAAACCTGAGACACAAATATCCAATTATTTATTTTGCATTTTTCATTTCAATGTCTTAAAGGTATGTCTAGCAAAACAGGACCAAAATAAAGTCATCTGCGTTTCTCCTTGAAGCCTGGTTCTCTTCAGTCTTTTTTCCAGCTCTGTAAACAGCACAACCATCGAGCCAGTTTCCAAAGCCAGAAGCCCGAGAGTCATTCTTGTTTTCCATCATCTTCCATATCCAATTCATCAGCAAGAACTGTCAAAGTTGTCTCCAAAGTATACCTCAAATGCATCTCATTTTTTTCTATCTTGAGAGCTCCCATTCTATAGGTCCTGTTATCATCTTTCATCCAGTCTGCTGCAATAGGCTCTAGATTGTTTCCCAAACTTGAGGGAGAATTTTTTTTAAATATGGTATCCAATTATGTCACTTCTCTGCTTAAACCTATGTTCTTAGAATGTTATAGTCTGCTACGTCCCCACAGACTATTGCATTAAAGATTTGGTCTTCTACCTGTGGTCCTCTGGGAAGTGGTTTGAAGTGTAAGAGGTGGGGGCTTGGTGGGAGGCCTTTTGGTTCACCCTTGAAGGAGATAGTGCAATACTAGCCCCTTTTCTCTTTATCTCTGTTTCCTATATGCCATGAGATAAGCAGCTTTATAATGTCCTCGTCATAGATCTAGAAGTAACAAGTCCAATAATCATAGAGTTGGATCACTAAAAAATGGAGCTAAAATCAACCCTTTCCTTTTCAAAGATAATTATTTTGGGTAGTTGTAGCAGCAGTAGAAAGCTGACTAGCACAGATAATAAAAGCTATGGTCTGATCCCTGGTGCAACATTAGCTGCATAGTATGGCTTGTGTTCTTTCTCATCTACAGCCACCCTTCTGCCTTTCATAATTCCTAGAAGGCCTCTCTTTTATATGCTAGGAGATATTTATAAGAGGAGCCTATTACAGTATGAGGTATAGTTGCACTTGTCAGGTTTAATGAGAAAGAGGATATTTACAAAAAAATAGAATCAGTATGTACTTGACCATTCATTCATTGCAATGGTTCTCTTTTGACTAAAGTATTTGTCTCTGTTTGTTTTTTTCATAGTACAAACACACCTGGCCCCTAAACTTCAAATATAGCTGTATGTCTCTTAAAAACAGGGATGTATTCTGAGGATTGTCTATTAAGCAATTTCATCAGTGTAAACAATCACAAAGTGGAACTGAAATAAACTTGGATGGCTATGAAGTCACAGGTGATGAAATCTTATATACCAAAATCCTCCGTTACCTGCACCATCATTTTATCGTGCATAACTACATGGCCATTCAGATAGCATACTTCAGGCTCCAATGTGTGTTCTGAGAACCCTGACCTACCTTGAGCTGACTTTGTGGGTTCTACATAAAGCATCACATTAATTTCTCTGCATACACTGATAAATTCCCTTTCCACTCAATGCCTGCCTTAGCTTATCCAGAATAACACATTAACAAACCTGAACTGTGAAATTTTCACCAATGACACAATCTGAGAGAATGCAAGAAACTTCCTAATTCTATATCTCTAATTTCAGGCCCAGAGGAAAGTTCCATTTCAGCTGACTGCCCCTGCACTCAAAATGTAGGGATAGTTTTCTCCGGAGAAATGGTTCCTGTGCTTGGATGTAAGTATTCCCTCCAATGCACAGTCAGAAAGTCTCCCTTTTCCTCTTACTCACCCTTTTTGCTCATTTTTCACAGTAAGCTGATGTCTGAATCTCAACCTAATGGATTGAATATTGGCCCTGTTAATATTTTCTGTTGTTAAGTTACATTCATCAGGGTCCATTGAATTCAAACGTCCTCCTAAATGAACTTGGGAAGCAAGCAGCTCCTGGAAATTAAACAAAATAATCATTTATAATCATTATATATTGACTAAGGTTGGTCATAATATTTATAAATAACCATAGAAACACATGACTAAGTGGGTTTATGCAGTTACTACAAAACCTACAAATTTTATGTCACATAACATTTCCAGTCTGAAGTGCCAGGTGATGGCAAATATTATTTACATCTTATAGAGAAAGTAAGTCTACTTTACTGTTTCCTTGATGGGTTGTTTTGCAAGTAGCCCACATACAAAAAACACAGAAATCCAAAGACTGATGATGGATGAAATCCTGGTCCAACTGTTTGAAAAATGAGATCCGATCTAGAAACAGAAATATTTTAAAGATAACTACTTTATCCTCTAAGATAGTAGAGACACCTTTTACAACTAGCATAGAAGCAATTTGTCCAAGATCAAAATAAATGTGGAATTCCCTTAGAAGGTAAATTAGACCAAGACAATAAATATTGCTAGAGAGCCATGAAGCCATTGTTGGGGTGACATGTGTATTTGGAGAGCATTGATTTTTCCTAAGTACCTTGATCTTTGAATTCACATTGAGAAATGCATTGTCTCCTGTCACTTATTCAAAGATGATGCCATGAAGTTTGAAGGAAAGCTTGCCTGGTATCAGAAGGCAATGAATCCAAGTTTTAAGCTGCATGCCCAGACAAGATCAGAGCTGTCCTATCCTACATTCTTCATTTCACACATCTTCATCATGTTTCCAGTACTCTGGCTTCTAAGTGTTGAGGATACAGCATTTGGCATGAAGGATATAGTCCTGGTTTGAATGTAAGGGTGATAGCTATACCTTAAATATTTAGGCTTGGGGCTGGGAAGGTGGCTCAGTGGTAGAGTGCTTACCTTGTATGCATGAGGCCCTGGATTCAATTCCTCAGCACCACATAAGCAGAAAATGCTGGAAGTGGTGCTGTGGCTCAAGTGGTAGAGTGCTAGCCTTGAGATGAAGGGCTAGGGAAGGACAATGCTCAGTCCCAGAGTTCAGGCCCCAAGGCCAGCAAAAAAAAAAAAATCAGGCTAAGCAACAATAACATTATATGCTTTAGTTCATAAAGTGCTAAGACTTGCTTGCATCTAAATGCTAGTTAAAAACTGAAACTGCTGGTTATGAAAGCATTGTCATTTTTTGTTATTTCTTATTTTGGTCTTTTCTAAGAAAGAAATTCCATTTGCTATTTATAGAATTATCTAATCTTGGGCAAATCCTATTACATATAATATCTATTATCTAATATATTAGATAACATGCAATACATTAGATAATATGTATCATATAGACATATGACAAAATTATATAACATATATAATTCTCACAGATAGAAGTTCTAGATTTTTGGGTACTTTAAATCATTTAAAATTTCTAAAAAAATAGTGAATTGACATATTGGTATTTAAAACATTAGCAGAGTGCTGATGGTTCCTACATGTAATTTTAGCTACTCAGAAGGCTGATACCTAGAGAGGGTTTCAGTCCAAAACCAGTCTAGGCAGAAAAAGCATGTGAGGTAGCATTTCCAATTAGCTAGAAAAAAAATCCAAATTGAAAGCCTGGCTCAAGTAGTAGAGTGTCATTCATGAATAAGAAAGCTGATTGAGAACAGAAGACCCTGAATTCAAGCCCTACTATGACATACATATTTAAAAATATATTTAGAAACTTAACTGAATCTTTCCCTTTAAAAAAAATTCCTCATATTTAAGGACTGTAACTTGAAGACAGTATTGCTCTTTGTTATAGCATTTTTCCAAGACAGAAGAGATAGATACAAGGATTGTGTGTGCAGGTCTCTCTCTCTCTCTCTCTCTCTCTCTCTCTCTCTCTCTCTCTCTCCTCTCTCTCTCTTTATATATATATCTATATATATGCATATATATATAGATATATATATATGTTATTTTCCTAAAACATTTGTAGGTAGTAGATGCGATTTTCTCTTCCTGGGATGAGGTACCCTTTTTGGCCAAGGGCAATTTGGGTATTTATAACATAATTCATGAGCTGTGCAAATTTATCAATGGTACTAAGATTCTCCTAATTCATCATATGAGAATGAGCTTTAAAATTAGAAGCCATGCTGGGCACTGGTGGATCACACCTAGCTACTCAGGAGGCTGAGATCTGAGGATCATGGTTCAAAGCCAGCGCGGGCAGGAAAGTGAGACTTTTATCTCCAATAAACCACTAGAAAAGCGGAAGTGGTGCTGTGGCTCAAGCATTAGCACACTCGCCTTGAGCTGAAGAGCTCAGGAACAGTGCTCAGGCCCAGAGTTCAAGCCCCATGACCAACAAAAAAATAAATAAATAAAAGCCATTAGGGTGCTCCAGTGATGCCATCGGTTAGGTTATATAAAATTAGAAGCCATAAACATCAGACACTATGGTCTACACAAAATGATATAATGCTTCCAAACTTTAGTTTTCTCCCCTATGAATCAAGAATATACACGTGAACTTCATACCATTGTTAGAAAATTATACAATAAGGTAAAAGACTTAGTCTATTGTCTTGCACATATGAGTTCCCCAACAAATGTTAGATGTTTTTTGACTGTCTCTTAGATGTTGGATATGGGAATCCTTTAGTAATTATGGTCTTTTATGCTGAGATTCATTAGAATCTTATTAAGAAAGTAGCAGAATCTTTGTGATTTGCAAAACGCGGTAGAAGAGACAGAATAGGCATCCATAATGACTGTTTCATGTGAGGCTTAGCATTCACTGAATCACTCAGCTCAGCAGACTAATCCTGTCCATGATAACTCATGGAAACCTAGCCTTCCAGTCATAAGCCAGCAACACAGTCAGTGTGGGATTCAATTTCCAGTCAGCATTGGCAAGCTCAGTTTGGAGGAAGGGAAAGTGGCAGGATTTGGGGACCTGACTATTACAGGAAATAGCTGAGTGAAACATAAGATACTCAGCTACACTTGTCTCATCAAGTGGAAATTTTATATTTTTTCCTGGTATTTTGGCTTAAATTCAGCTTATCGTGCCCTCTAAACTTGTTTGTTCAAGGCTGGTGCTCTACCACTTGAATCATGCCTCCAGTCTGGTATTTTGCTAGTTAATTAAAGCTGAAGTCTAGTAGCTCTTTTCAGACCTGGCTGACTTAGAACTGTGATGCTCTGATGTTACCTTTCTGAATAGCTAGGATTACAGGTATGAGGCTTGAGTGCCCAGCTGAATTTTTTTTCTCCCTGTCAGTCCTGGGGCTTGAACTCAGGGTCTGAACACTGTCCTTGAGCTTCTTTTACTCAAGGCTAGCACTCTACCACTTCAGCCACAGTGCTACTTCCAGCTTTTTCTGTTTATGGGGTACAGAAGAATCAAACCCAGGGCTGCATGCATGCTAGGTAAGCACTCTACCACTAAGCCACAGCCCTCAGGTGAACTTTAAAAAAAAATTATGGTATGAATTATCCCTTAAGCTAAGAAGAAGTAGCTTGTTTAAATGTTTTTTTGGTAATGGATTTAACTTCCTACTGAAGTTGTATTTTTCACAGCAAAATAGAGCACAAATTATAGGAATTTTCCATATACCTCCTACCACACATATGAAAAGCCAATCTCATCAAAATCTCACACATGGGGGGGGAATGGGGGGGTGGGGTGGGGAGGCTGGGAAGGGATGGGAAGGGGAAACAAAGGAGGAGGCTACAATGCTTGATAAGAAATGTACTCATTATCTTGCCCATGTAATTGTAACCCCTCTGTACAGTATTTTCACAATAAAAAAAATCTCACACACGTGTGGTACCTTTGTTATGATACATAGATTTTTTATCATATTATTATTACTGAAATCATTTTATGTTAACACTCACTGTTAATATATTATCTTCTATAGGTTTTGAAGATGCATGGTGGTTAGTATCCACTGCTTTAATGTTATACAGAATAATTTCATTGCTTTCACTATCCTTTGTGCTCTGTCTAAACATTTCTTCCTCTTTTCAACCCTTGACACCCTTTGCTGTTTCTCTGAATAAATGAATCTGTCTACAGCAGGCATTTGACTAACCATTCCTTTATGCCTGGCAGCCACAAGCCTGAAACTATCCAGAGAGAATTATTCCAGTTGTCAGAGACGCAGTAACCATGGCTGCTGAAGAGATGGCTCCTGGTTCAGGAAACCTTGTTTCCGTCATGGACTGCCACAGTGCCAGAAGCCTTCACTGCAGGAAAGATAAACCTTGAAAAATTAGTGATGACCTCACCTGCAGCCCCAATCCTAGCTGTCCTGGAAGAGGCTGACTTCAATCAGGTCATAAGGAGACAAGACATTCCTGTAGTGACTCAGGGAGAAACTTATCAGTGACAGATAGGAGTCCATTGTGTCTGTGGTAGGGTGTGTACAATTCATATTGATAAAAGTTGTGCTGTGATTGAGGTGAGTTACAAGCATCAGGTTTAACACACTACAACAATGACACATTCCATCCTAGCTGTACAGCCTGAATGTTCTACTCCCTTTGGGGCTTAGCCAGGAGATTCTCTGGGCAGCCTCCCTGAGGTTACAACTTTAGGTGTACAATCAAAGGCTAGCTCTGCACGGTCTTTTGCCTATTTGTAGTCTTTATGGTTAGAGTTGCTGTTAACAACCCAAGGTCTTGACAGCTAGGAAGGTGCAACACTGGCAATCACCTGTTGCTGCCATCACTAGCTGCTGCTACAATCTGTGGATTACTGGTCCCTGATTGGGAGACATTTGACAGTCAAGTCCCAGAGCAGATAATTTCTGGTCTGAGAACCTAGAGTTATGAGTCATGGGCCTTTAGTTTGGAGTCATAACCTTTTAATTCTCAGGATCAAGATTTGCAAGGCCCTGGGTTTGTTGGTTTAACCCACGGGTCCTTGGCACTCAAGGGTCCAGAACCACCAACACTGTCAAAGCCATTTTTACTATTCATATATTCCATCTGGATGCAACGAAATAATTCCAGCCCAGCCAATTGATTGCTAAGACTTTGGACAAATATAATCTTGAAAATAGCCTGGCATGTTTTATGAATAGATATCTCTGCCAAGAAGTTTTCATTGAAGAAAGATGTGGTAACTATTAGAAGTGGATAGAGCAAATTTTTCACTTCGATGAGTGAAAGGATAAAATTAGCAAGAGGAAACAAAAATTGGGATAGTTATAGCTATTGTGTAATAAAATTGACACATATGGGCGTTCAGAAATATCAGGTTATAATTTCTTCTCTTCCTTTTAAGGAAGTAAAATCAGACAACTCATAATAATTCAGTCCTACCTTTAGAAATTTTATGTAGCCAGTTGGACTCATTTTGAGTTACATTTTAAAATAATATCCTTCTTTTAATAGCAAATTAGACTGTCCTCACAAAGGAGGGTAAGACATTTCAGTCTAGAACACCAGTAATTTGTGACAATGTTACTCAGCCTGTGTAACATCCTTTGTCTGAAATACATGTCTCATAGCCCAGATGGTTGGGAAAAAAATCCATCCAAAAACTCTCTGGAAAGCTTCTGTGACACACATCTGGAGATGTGCTGATGTTTGATGTCCTGATCCAATTTATCAGCAACCCATGGAGTAACCACAGGTCTGCCCCACCATCTGCTTAGAAGTACAACTCCATGGTTCTTGAGCCAAAAATAGTTTGGCAGATTCAAGAGAAAAAGATAAGAAAAGAAGAAAATAATGATGGTGGCTCCAAAGTGACCCTAAAACCACCCTGTACCTTGTTCTGACATTGTTTAGCTATCCAGAAACTTGTTGCTAGTTTTCTAGAGACTGGAAACAATCTCCTAATGGCTCCATGAAAGTGATTTATGTGCAGCAAAGGACTATAACACTACCAGTTCTGTGGCCAAAGAGAGGTGAACTGTTAACTTTGGTGCATTGGTTTTTGGTTTGTCAATTATGTAAAGAAGCCCTCCACAGTGAGCTTGTCCCTCAAATCTTAAATCCCTGGCATTCTGCCACATCCTGTGGAACTGAGATCTTGCTTTTGATGTGAAAAGCAGCATCATGGTTGGGTTTCCACTTAAGTGACTTTCAACTCCTTTGGAATTGCCTAAAGTTCAATGAAAGTACATTTTACCAGGTGTTTCCCAAGCAAGGTGGCTCAGAAATCTGCCAGAAGAGTTGTGAACTGATTTCTTCATGTGTGTAATCACAGCTGGACTCTCCAGTTTCTAAAATCACACAATAAAACTAGAAAGCTAAGGCAAATCTATGTATGATAAAGCAGGCATGCATGTTTTCATGGAAACTGGTTACACTTGCATCTAAGCCTGGAATAAACAAGTCTTCAAATTAAGCTATATCACATAATAGAAGAGTAGAAAAATACTGATTTTGGACGAATCTTTCTGCTAAAAATTAAAATAAAGACAAGCTTTTTTTAAGCTTATACATGTGATATCTTGATGAAATTAAGATTAGAATGAAGCAGTCCACTAATTCATGATGCTCTTGTAGTAAACGTTTGAATATGGGAGTGAAAAGCCAAGACTAGTTCACTGCCATTGTAGAGTATTGGGATTAAGATTGGTTTAGAGTTGACCCAGTCAGGATGAGGGGATTTCGTCTTTATGTTCCCCTTCTGACCAACTGTAGAAAGGGGCTTGGACAAGGCAGTTCTTCAGCTAACGTAATCACCAAAGATTGGTGGGAGAGGCCATTTTTTAGAAGCAGTGGCAAATAGAATAATAAATCTCTCATTTCTAAATTATTTGGATATTTCCTACTTGAATCTTTTTTTTGTACGGATTATTTCTAGCAAGTCATAGCTTATAGAAATAAGTAATATCAAAAGTGACCATTCATATATGCTTTCTTTTGTTATTATAAAATAATGTTGAATCAAGCTACTTTATTTTAATTGAAAACATATGCAATTGATATATATATATATATATATATTTATTCTCTCTATATATATGTATTTATTGAAATCTGCCAGTAGTAAAGGTGTTGTAAGCATTTCATTGGATGAAAGAAAGTATCCTCATTTGTGATTAATACAATAAAGCATAGTAAAAGTAGAGCCAGGCTTAACTGTGTATATGAAGATCTTCACCCCAATTGAATTGACCTCATAGACTTTGTCTCTGCCTTTAAAGTAAACCTGTTGACCTGCGTTGAAAGGAGTTCTTCTTCACTTCATTCTATAAATCTTAAAAAAAAAAAAAAGCTCTTGTCTAACATACACCATTACTCAGGATAGAATTTAAAAACTGTAAAAGTTTCTGTGGAATTTTATATGGTTTTAAGAAAGATTTACCATAGAGTGTTAATGTTTTTCATGGCATTTTGTCATATATAATCATTAAAAATGGCTAGATATATTAGACCAATTTTCATATATATATATATATATATATATAAATGTAAAATGCCTGATTTATTTTGCTTAAAACTATAAGTCCAAAATATTGGTATAAACCATTTTCCTTCCTTTGTAGATACTAGTGCAGATTTTATTTGAATTATTTGTCATTGAAGAACACTAATTTGCCAGGTTAGACACTGGAGTGGTCACTTTCATTCATTTTACTAAACCAGATACTGTCCCTAAGTTGGATCTTATTTGATGAACCACACTACGTTCTAATGTACATTGAAGAATGACTTATGATCTGGAATTATGACAATAATTTTCTCACCAAGTTGTTAGGTTATGGTGTATATCGTGTGCAAATCATAAGCTCAATTAATATGGATATATATAAAAAATCAACCTTGCCACCCAGAATCAGACACAGACTATTTCATCCTCACAGATGGCTCTGTCTTACCTTGCTTTCAGTTAATATTCCTGTTAAATACATCCCTCTTCTGAATTTATGACTGTAAATCAACTGTACTTCTTGGACTTTGTTTAGAAGAAATAATGCAGAATGAATTCCTTTGTTTTCAGCTTCTTTGACTCAACATTGTACCCATCAAGTTCATCATATTACTACATTTTGTATTAATTATATTATGCCTGCAAAATACTTACTTTTAAATAAATATGACCTTTCTTTAACATCTTATTGCAAATCAATATTTGCTTTTTTCAGCTTTACTTATTTGCAAAAATTTGATAGGACACCTACCTGTAAGTTTTAATACAACAAAAAGGTCTTTTGTATATACTTAGTCATTTAGCAAAAATCCATACCCTAAAAGGGAGAAATGAGTTTCATGCAATAATATCAAGACATGGGTAGGAAGATTTTCAGATGTACAGACAGGTCCATTCTATGCTCATGGGTTGATAGTAAGGTCACAAAACACTAAGAGTTGACAAAAATGACAAACACCTCCAACTAAAACCTATCTGAATTAGGGAGGAAAATTGCTACTAAAACAGGTTAATTCCTCCTCTGACAAGCTTTCCTGTTATTAACAAAAAGAAAAAGGGCTGTGATGTTTGATGGGCAGACACCTACTGTAATTGACATGACATCTGTTCAGAACTCTCATCTGTTGAGACAATCCTGAGACATAATTATCATTCCCAGGAAACCATAGGCCATAAATCCTACTAATTATTTTTCAAGCAGAGCAGTCTTGTAATGCTATCACAATTTCAGTTTTCTATGACTATCAATGAGTAACTGATTTTCCTTTTTCCTCCTTAAGGACTCCACCCCTAATAATCAGTCATAAGCTAATTCTACTAAGGCTCTGTGGGCTGATCACACGTGTAGAACACAATTGCCACACTCTTTTTGCAAGTATTGTAAATCCTACAAAAATATCAAAACACTATTATGGATCTTGATCAAAATGACCCAATGGCAAATACCTTGAAGACCTGTGTCTTCTGAATGTGGTATTAGTTACACTAATGGTGTTCATCTAAGGCGTCATGACAGCTATCTTTATTAATGTTCCTTATTGAAAATCAATTCTCCCTATTGAAAATTCTACCTTATGTGGCCTGAGTTCCTCATGGGTATTCAAAGAATGCTTCTGTTTTACAAGCATAAAAATGGTGACACTAAGCTTGTGTAAGCAGATACTGACTGCCTGTGATTATGCTGGGTTTTAGGGATATAATGCCTTTTTCTTGGGTCGTTTAGTGGAGATAGTATAGTAATCCCAAAATTATACTAATGTACTTTATTTGCTTCAAATATAGGTGACTATGAGTCAGTAATATTTTACTGTACTCTTAATTTACTATAACTAAATTTATGTAGAACTCCAACTGGACTTCTTAAGGGGCTGGGCTTTCATTCCATTCTATGGGTAAGATATCCAATGATTCTCACACTGGGTTTTTACAAGGGTCTCTCACAGTAAAGGCATTCAGACTCAGGCTTGGTGTAGAAGTTGATATGGATCAAAACAGCAGATCTTCTCTTCATCAGCACTGGAACATGTTATCCCCATGAAACTTCTGATTGTAAGTATGAATTGGATTTCCTAGTAATGGATATATCTGGAAAGATATATAATCTAGGTGTTAAGGATGAACTGCTGAATCCAGGGCTTCTTTATGACAAATAAGGAAATGAAAAACAGTCCTCAATTTCTCTGGAAGTTTTAGAAGGAGATGGCTGGCCTAAGGTTTATTTTACTTTGGGTTGGGTCATATAAATAATAAATAGCGTAGCTGTTGAATCAAAGTATCTCAGAGAGATAAGCTGACTGCCTGCTCAACTTATTCTGATCTACCAATGATGTTAACATTTTTTGGTAGACTCTGAATACAATTTATTTTAAATGAAAAAAGTCCTAATATCTTAACATGCAGTTCACATTCTGTTCTATTGTTACCACTATAGAAACTCTGGGAATGTTATTCTTCTTCTTCTTCCTACCAGCCCAGACTATTTTTTTCAAGTAATATTAGAGGAATTGAATACTAATAAATATGTCTTGACAGGAAGATGGATGAAGTAGTGGTAGCTACTCTACTCCATTAGTGAAAATGGGTATTTGTAGCTTCAATTAAAGAAGCTTGTTTTGATAATCATGTGAAATAAAATTCCCTTCTTGTGTCATGAGTAGTTTCATTTATTATCATTATTTGTCTCAAATCAAGTCCTCTTGACACTCTCTCAGATTGTTTATGGAGGGAAGCACATACCCAGGGGATATTTGTCTCTTATTTGGTTACACAGAAGACCATGAGGGCTGGAGCTCGTTGGTCATGAGTTCTCATCTCCAGTCCCTGTAAGATTAACCTATGTCATATACCCTCCACTAGAACAAAGCAACCAGTAAACGTTAATCTCTCAGGCATATAAGAGAGGAAGACAAAACTCAAAAAAGTGATGACTTCTTGAAGAAAGTGTGCATGCAAATATAAGGTAATAATTTAAAAGCTTGAGCAAAAGTAATTTAGAACAGAACTTTTTTCTTTTTATATTATGTTTATGTAGCTGTACAAAAAGAATTGCATTTAACAAAGCAGTTTACAAATGCCATGCTTCTTGGCCAGTATCAATTCTTTAAAACATTCTCACCCATTCCTCCACTATCCACTCCTCTCACTCTTTCTTCATTGTGGAATCCTACAAAGTACATTGGATTCTTGACTGCATTTCCCCTTCTCCTCCTCTTATTCATCTACCCCTTAAATGATATTTTCTGCACTATAATCATCCTTGATTAACTAATCTAGCAAACACACAGCATGTCTCTGCAGTGGGCTCTGGAAGTTGGAAGAAGGTGGGGAGAGCATTGTGTCTCCCAGGGGGCTTGAGAGGTAGCAAAAGAAACCAGTCATGGTCTTTCCCTAGTAATAACGAACATCTCCTTTCAGGAAGTATTTAAAGTATGGTATTTATTATGGAAATATCATTGTTTGTGGACATGCTTACCTTTTTTTCCTGTGTCAATTTAGTAAGTCCAGCATCTCGTTAAATGTCTGACACATAATACATGCTCAAGATGGGCTTGACAATTAAAATAACTAACGTTAGATTCCATTTAAAAGTCCAGATTATTTGTTATTTCCATCCAGAAACATATTTACATGTGGAAACATGTGTGATACCCATGGTTACCATGGACACACTCATAACCTTAGCAGTACAAATAGAAGAGAGACTGTTTGGGAAAATACGTGCGTAGTTCTCAGATTCTCCTCCCTCTGCTTAGGCATGGCCAATGGCTTTGGAAGCTGCTTCCAAAATATTCTACATTAATGTCTCTCAAAAGCATATCTCAGATAACTATCAGCATCATGTTTGAAAACTTGATAGAAACTCAAATTCTTGAGCCACACTCAGGCCTAGTGACTGAATCTTTGGGACAAAGCTCTTGTGCTTTACGGTGCTTTATGAAATCTTATGGGTAGGTTCAGTGTATATTGAAGCCTAAAACAGTATTATTCCCCATAATTATAGGGTAAAGAGGAGATGGGGAGAATAGAGAACATCTAGGAGATAATAAAGCTTTGGTCCCTGCTGTGGGAAACTGCCACATTAGAAGAAAATTAGGGGTTGCTGTAAGCACATTCCCTTCTGAGCTGAGAGCTACAGAACCAGCTCTCTGCAAAACTAGATAAAAAAGAAGAGGCTCCCAGGCTACCCTCATTCACTCTTCAGCAAGGATGTCTTGAATCTAGACTTTGGCGAAATGGAAAAGGAAGCAGAGACGAGGGATGTAACTTGCCCAAAGTAATCACACGATGGTGTTGAAGCCTCAATTCAAATCATTTTATATTCCAACTTTTATGATCCTTATCAAATTTTCCATGCACTCTCAACTCTTGCTAGGAGCATTAAGAAACCTTAAGTTCTATCCCAGACCAATCACATTGGAATCTACCTGCATTGAAGCTGTGCCATCAGCATCTATCAAAATTCTCAGATAGTCTCTAGTGTTGCCACAGTGGGTCTCTGCGGACATAGAATCTATACTCTTAGATATAAATTAGCAATGAAGTTTGATAGGTTGTGTAGCTTTGTTAATGGTCCTTCACATTTAAAGAAAACAGGGTAGGGCTTCTAGCCTTACGCTTTGCATGTACTTTCAGGAAGGTCTTCCAAAGAGCTCTGAAATCACATTTATCTATGACTATCCACTCCCCAGATCCTGTTGTATTCTTTTCCCCTAGCCATCAATGGGTATTTAAGGACAAAGCAGGTGTCTTACTTATCTTGGCAGTTGTGAATCTCCACCTGCAACCCAGAGAACCTGGATTCTGCAATTAGAAATGTTGTAAAGTGTTTGTCTTGCCATTTTTTGGGATAGCATCATAAGAACAACTTGCTCTGTATTTGGAATTGATGGTTTACAAGAAACAATTTCCAAATCAAATACCTAAGTTGGCAGCTAATTCCTAATTACCCATCGATTCTCAAAATATCCCATGGACTCCACCAAGTAGGAACGGGAAATGAACTAAAACATGCCCTCTGCCTACCGGACAGATGCTATTTGAAGGATTGGTTTTAAATTTTCACTTTGGTTTTAAAGATTTGTTGTTTGGAAGAGACCGTGCTTGGCACTATTTTACTTTGATGGAAAAATAATTGCAGTGGATTAGTGTTTTTCAAAGTTTCTCTTCCCAAGTCTTCAGGATCATATCTTCATTCTCAAATCTAGACAAAACTTTCTGAATGGGACAAGTACTACTAATAGTTGAATGCTTCATTTGAAGTATCTTTGTTATTAAAGGGATCCATGGTCTTCAATCTTTATTGTATTTCAGAATTGGTATGGAGTATGTACAAATTATTTAATTTCAGGTCTCATGTCCAGAAATTCAGTCAAATTGTCTCTTGTGGAAATTAGTTATATACATTTAAAAGAAAAAATATTTCTAGGTGAATGTAAGGGATATGGGTAAAGATACTTTGGGTCAAAAAGGAAGCATTTGAACTCTCTCTTTAATTACCTTCATTTGCTATACAAATGCTAATGAAATAGTGAACATTGGAACAAAATGTGTGTATTTGATGTTGGTATAATTTGTGGAGGGGAAGGGCAAAAACAAATCATTTAACTAGGGATACAGGTGGACCCATTGCAACAATGAGATGTACAAGTCGTTATGCTAACTAAAACTTTTATAGTGGAAGAAAGTAAAATGCTCAAGGATTCCGATTTCTAGTGGAATTAAGAGATGAGCTTCAGCTGGGCGAAGGTGGCTCATGCCTGTAATCCTAGCTACTCAGGAGGCTGAGATCTGAGGATTACGATTCAAAGCCAGCCAGGGCAGGAAAGTCTGTGAAGCTCTTATCTCCAAAAAAACACCAGAAAACCGGAAGTGGCCCTGTGGCTCAAGTGGTAGAACACTTGCCTTGAGCTGAAGAGCTGAGGGACAGTGCCCAGGCCCAGAGTTCAGGCCCCATGAGAGAGAGAGAGAGAAAGAGAAAGAGAGAGAGGGAAAATATCATACACAAGATGTAGTGTCATACAATCCATGTATCCCTTTCACTCCTTTATACCTACAGAAGCCTGGAGAGCTCGTTTACAGATACTGATGTAAAAGGTAAAGCACAAGGACATGCATTTCATTCGCAAACATCGATAAGCGTGTAAGCTGCAAACTTTCAGGCTCTATATTATATACATTCCAATCTCCTGATTCCTCAAAAGGTAAAGAAGGTTAATATGAGAAAGAGAACAGTGAAAGCTCATAGGTGTCAGAAGAGAGAAATTTTATTTTCAGGGGACGGGGAAAACCCACAGGCAAATAAACAAATCTCATATTTGCCCTCTTCTACTTTTTGCGATTATTTATCTATGTTATTACTGGCAAATGCTTGTGAATTTGTCTAAAATCAGCTGCCAATTTATTTTATTTTATTGGCGGCTGGAGGGCTTGAACTCTGGGCTTGGGAGCTGTCCCTGCACTCTTCAGCTCAAGGCAAGCGCTCTATATCTTAAGCCACAGCGCCACTTCCGGTTTTGTAGTGGTTTATTGGAGATAAGGGTCTCACAGCCTTTCCTGCCCGGGCTGGCTTTAAACTGTGATTCTCAAATCTCGGCCTCCTGAGTAGCTGGGATTACAGGCGTGAGCCACCAGCACCCAGCTCCAATGTTTTATTTTCAAAAACATAAGAACACTGTGCTCATATACATATGGAGCATTTTAGACTAGATGTATTCACTGTGAAGGTGGAATATTAAATATCCTCCATATTCCATGTACATATAGGTTTAATACTAGTTCAGTTGTGGAACTCATTCAAGAAAACTTTATTTAAAGAGACTTTGAAGATGGAGTGTACATGGTCCATTGAGAAATACAAATGGAAGTAAGAACTTATTTTTGAGGTAAGAGCCAAAGCAGTTTAAAAACCTGCTAGGGAATAAAAGTTTTTGTGGCTGTCTACTGAATAGGCCATCTAAAACTACATATAGGATTTGTCTTTTAACCAAAGTAACTGATGAAGTCACAAAGACTGAATCTTACTCAAGTGCAAATTGAAAATCAAGCGCAAAGTTTATTTTCCCAGACTGGAACAAAGATCCACATAAGATAGACCAAAATTCAGTGGCCATTGTGTGTGTGTGTGTGTGTGTGTGTGTGTTTGTGTGTGTTAATAAATTCCTTCAGAACAAAACTATTGGTTTTTGTGCTACAATGACAGAGGTGAATATATGTAACAGAGTAAAATGTGTCCCTCAAACCTAAAATATATACACATGCCAATCCTTTAGATAAGTTTAGTGCATCTTGGCCTAGAAGACGTAGCAATTACTAGGTATGCTGGTGGACAATCATCTTTCCCTATTTGTATATTTTGGATAATTTCTCTCAGCAAGGAAAAGGAACAGGTCAGCCACAGAAAAATGAGTTAGCAAAGGTGCCACTGTGACTGTCAGAAGACTCGTATGGAAACAGAGGCTTATTGTTTTAAGATTTATGTGTAGTTTGGGTCCAGATGAATAAGTTTGCAGCTCTTCAAACACTTCCCTTCTCAGAGACAGCCTTGGAGATGAGCTGCATTTTCTGCTTACTGAACTCAGACTGGGTCCCTTTGCTTTGGACCAAGAAGCCTATCTGGTTTAGTAAGAGGAACTGAGACTGGAGAATCTTTGCTCTCCAAAATCTGCATGGCACTCCCAGTACATTGTATCTTAGAAGAAAACTGCTCTGTCACAAACCTTATATCCTCGTGAAATTGAACACATTAAATAGCCCGAAGAATACAAAATTTTTCCTCTCCTAAATTTGCTTAGCCCTTTAAGTATGAGTTTTTGTCATTAAGGGCACAATTGTTTTCAAAGATAGCAAATTATTCTAATTTTCTTCTTTAAAAAGTACTGATGCAAACAACTTGTTGTTCCTTTTAAATATCAAATGAGATTTTTCAAAATAGGTTACATTATTTTTGCATATTTCTGAATATTTGGTTTTAGGAGATGATTATTATTTTATATTGTTTACATTTTCAGTGAAATGGTATTAATTTATGTGTTGACATTACAAAAACCACTCATGGTACAAGTAGTATATATTCTCTGATTTTTTAAAAAGTAATTTAGGTTAAATTTTTATATACCTTGTGGGACTGATGTTTATTTCTGAAGTATGTTTTAAACAAACTTACCTTAATGATTATATGTCATTTTGTATTTTCTTTTGAAGTTTCATTTTACTATTTGTATTTGTGTACTTGTGTTTTAAATGTAATGGGTATAAAATAATTAATGAATACAGACCCTCTCACAGAAAAGGAAAAGAAAATGAATATATAGAGAGCACTGAATTATAACACAAATAATAAAGTGTAAATTTAAATCTGTCTATCAGAGAGGACATTAAATGTGAATTTCTAAATGTACCAGTTTAAATATAAAGATATTTGGAAAAGGAAACAGACAGATAGATAGAGATAGATACATATAGTTAGAGAAAGGATGAAAAAAATATCTAGAGTAAATGTGGCACATAATTAGTTCAAACAGAGTTCATTTTAACAGAAGCCAGGGCACATTCCTGTAATTCCAACATTTGTCAGGCTGATGCAGAAGGTTTGAGAGTTCCAAGATATGATCCTATGTCAAAAAAAAAAAGGAAAGAAAAAATATGGGTGGAGTCAGGAGAATGATGAATTTAGGGCCATCCCAGACAAAGTTAGTGAAGCCCTGCTTCAAAAATAAAATACAAATGAACAGTCTGGGGATACACAAGTGGTAGAGTGGTAGTTCAATCCCTAGTAGCTAGAAGAAAAGTGATTGGTAACATTACAAAGAAGATAGAGTAATTTTAAAAATTTAGATAGGGAAAAATAGTAACAAAATAGTGAATTCAAGAATTTCCAGAGTTAAAATCTAATATACAAGAGAGAGAATCCAAAACCATACTTGGAGATTTTACCACTTGTCTCTCAGGTTAATACAAGGAAAAGAAGAAAGTATGAATACAAAAACTCTTAAAAATCACAATGAAGCAAACCTAGCTGCTAAGTAAATTACAATATGTGTTTCACTCACACTGAATATTTTACCCTGAACACTGATCATGAAGTAACTCTCACCAAATTTTAAACAATGAAAGAGCATTGTCCAACCATGAACTAGCTAAGTTAGATATTAATTATAGAACAAATGCTAAGAAATATTTCTTAAATAATGCAGGTAAAACAAACCAGTCCCAATGGAAACTGGAATAGTTTTGCATTGAATAATGATAAAATATTATAGTCTTGGGGTATCATGCTAAAATCATAAAAGGGAATTTGTATCTATTTATTAAATAAGATGAACCATGTGAGGTAGATTCAAGCACCTAATTTAAGATGATAGAGAAGAATAATTAAACTCAATATTAGAATGACTGACAAAACATAATAAATAACCAGAAAAGGAGTGAAAAGTCAATAAAATAAAATCACAAGGTAACAATAAAGCAAAATATGGTTTTTAGTAAAGAGAAGTAAAATGATGTTCAACTTGCAAGACTGGTTAAGAGCAAGAATAGTGCAAAAGAGAAGTATGGCACTTAGGAACAATGGGCATCATTATAGATCTCTTGCGAAACACTGGAAAAAAAAGAAAAACGGTATTTTATTCTATTCTAAAACATTTTGAATGAAACTTTCTAAAATTGATAGAGAAGAGATTAAAAACTTTCATACCTACTTAAGAAATTGCATTCATGATTCAAACATACTTGAGTAATAACAGACAAGTCCATCCTGAGATGTTTCTAAGTAATGAATTGAAATATTTATCTTGAATTATTATCAATATCCCAGTGACTATGAAAATATGCTAGTCTTGTGTATCACTTATTCAGCATTCTCAAGTAATAAGATCTTACAAATGAAAGTTTATCAGTTAGTGAAATAATAGTAACAGAAACCTTAGGTAAACCTCTATATAATAGAAAAAAGGTCATACTATTCAGCTTCTCCACAAGGCCAGAATTTGCTCAATAAGGTCACTGCATACAAGAGGATTACTGTCCTAAAAACATTCCTAAATAGATTATTAAAAATTTCCTAAATGAATTATTAAAAGTAAATATTCAGTGATGGATAGCAATGAAAACAAACCAAGACTAAATTGGGATCATTCTAATAATAAAGGTGGTTTAATTTTTTTTTAAATCAGTGAATGCAATTTACCACATTCACAAACTAAAAGAAAAAAATCATATAATCTTATGGTGATGGAAAAAATATACAATTCGATTTAATTCTTTCTTATAATAAGCAATTCTTCCTGTCATGAGAAAAAGGTAGTTTTCTTAACCTTATGAAGTTTTATCTCTGAAAAAAACCAATAGAAAGCATGCTTTGATGAAATGTTGAAGGCTTTCTCTTAAAGGTCAGGAAAGGTGGAAAATCTTGCATTTCGTATTCTAATAGTGCTTCCTCAAGAAGAAATGACTATTTTATATAAAGCAGTTGGGTATTTTCCCTTTAGGGAAGATCTAAAAACCAATGGGTCATATTCAATAGAAGGCCAGCCAACAAGAGTTTCCTATGAAGAAATCCATTGTCTTTCAAAGGAAAAGGTTTGACCAAAATGTAATGACCTAATCCAACTATTTTAAATGGCTTAATTGTATGTTTTGTTCTATTTTGATTGGAAGGTAACTATGAAATTAAGGATGATGCATTTAGCTCATGTTGAAATCTGGCTGGGTCATGATTAATGAGATGGTTTATATTCTAGTCACATTGATTGCCCCAATCATTGTTCATCATTTTTTCATACATTAATCATGACACAAATTTGCCTACTTTTCATTAGAATGACATTTTCTACGCAAGAGACTAAACTTTTATTAGTTATTAAGAAAAATAACTGTGGGAACCTTCTAATACTTATTATCCATCTTTATGGGTTTGATAGCACTGACTAAAAATGATTAAGAAGGCTAATTTTCAAGGGTACTTGAAGGTAAATTTTTTCAAAAGTTTTCCTACAGAAAAATAGTAGGGAAATCTCCCACATTTTATATGACAAAGTCAGGTCTGTTTGTTTTATTTAATTTTATTTTAATATTATATTCATGCAAAAAATTCTAGGAATCAACAACACATTTTCTCCTCTGTGCTTTGTAGACAGAATGCTTGAAACACAATGTATTACTTTATGTGGTCTATTGTTTTATTGCAGGCAGAGTACCATGTTTATTTGTTGGTTATTCAAGCTTTCCTTTCTCCTGCTTAATACTGTCACATTTTCCTACTTGCCATCTTTAGAATTTCATTTTGCTTCTGCATGTCTTATTTTTTTTACTTATTTACTTATTTCATTTAGTTTAATAATATAAATAGCTTTTGTATTGCACCTAAGTCCTCAGCACTGTTTCCCTACTATCATTTCGGATGACCAGTAATAACTAGAGACTCTCGTAGGCTAAAAGCCTATGGTACACATACTAGCCAACCCTGTGGCCAAAGGATCTTGGAAATTCTTTTATGTTGGAAATCATCAATCCCAAGCTTTTGTATTACTCTCATAAAAATTTCACACAGAAAATGTTATAAACATTTCTGTCTTCAGAGACCAGTACAACTGAATGTCATTAACAACTTTCACCTCCAAGAAGGGAGGGACTATTGCCTGTTTCTTTCAGTAAATTTTACAATAAAATGCAGTAATATAAACCATATATACTATATAAAAATGACATATATAATTTTATGACATATAATATATGACATATTATAGTACATACATTATATATTAATATTTATGTGTTTGTTGTATGCATGAAACAAGAACTTGTTGCATTCAACTGGAATGGATTCATCAGGGTCTTCTAAAAAAACATATTCATACCAGCAGCCCAAGAGCATTTCTGATCCATCATAGGTATTTATCACTTATTTCCAGATTATTCATTTATTTATCTATTTATTTTGGTCGATTGTGGGGCTTGAACTCTGGGCCTGGGCACTGTCCCTCAGCTCTTCAGCTCAAGGCCAGCACTCTACCACTTGAGCCACAGCATCACTTCTGGTTTTCTGGTGGTTTATTGAGGATCTGGAAGTGGTGCTGTGGCTCAAGCGGTAGAGCACTCGCCTTGAACTGAAGAGCACAAGGACAGCACCCAAGCCCAGAGTTCAAGCCCCATGCCTGACCAAAAAAAAAAGAAAGAGTCTCACAGACTTTCCTGCCTGGGCTGGCTTTGAACCATGATCCTCAGATATCAGCTTTGTCAGTAACTAGGATTACAGGTGTGAGCCATCAGCACCCGGCTACTTTATTTATTTTTTAATGTCTTTTGGGTGATGTATTTATCCATTTATTTACCACCAACTCAGTTTCCAGGTTTACTAAAATTCTGCAATTTCTTTCATTGTTGACTTTATGCTTAATTGCAGGTAGACTTTACTAGGCTTCAGAACATATCTTGCCAATTACTTTCGGGGGTGGGGAGAGGAATCACCTCTTGGAAATATGACTCCAGCTTAGCAAAACACTTTTGAAAAATTCTAGGACACTGGGAGGAACCAATATTACTTCCTTTGGTCGCATTCTTGGGTGGTATGACAAAGATAAGAATGATTCAGACTAGCATTTAATGCAGCTGAATTAAAATCATAAAATAATCCACCCACCATTCTTAATAGTGAGGGGTACAATGATAAAATCACTTTGGGGAAATGTGACACAATTGTTTTTTGTGTAATAAAATTAACACATTCTATTGGCCTATTGTTTGTGTTCTCAAAGAATATCTTTTAAAATTATCTAGTAATAGCTGCAGTGTAATTTTATTTCTTTTACTTTCCATTTTGCGGACATACTTGGGATGCTGTGTACTTTGACGTATTGCCATTGTGTTTTCCAATTGTTGAAACAGGAGATGAAAAATATTTAAAAAGAGAAAATTCCTAGGCAAATATACCATCCTCTGTTTGACAAAGGTGTTGATCTTTCTCTGGGACTAGGAGTCTGGTTTTAATGCTGGGAGTGTGTTTAGATTGCCTAGAGGCTGCTGAAGGCAACATGTTCTCATAGCAAAACTCACCTAGTCCAGTGCAAATTTTGAAACAAAGGGAATGCTATTTCAAACTGAGATTTGTAAATGGGAATATTTAGATTGTCACTTCAATTCCTTAGAAACACTGAAATGTGAATTCTGTAATTATAATAAGCAGAGAGCTCAATGAAGTTCTTCAAAGCAGGAATAGAGCACAATGAAGGAATCTCCATTTACCCTGAAGAGATACCTCTATAATCCACATCCACTGTAGCAATATTCACAATAGACTTATAGCATCCATATGACTGTCCAACAAAAGATGAGTGCATTAAGAAAATATGGTATAGATACACCATACTGTTTTAGTCAAACATTGAGTAAAAATGTAATTATGTTGTTTGCTAGGAAATGGAAGGAACTGGAGATCATCATGGTAAAGAAATTAAGTCAGTCATATAAAAACATGTATTACAGCATCTTACATTTTGTCTCATTTGTAGAAGCTAGAGGGAAACAAAGCAAAACAAACCAACCAAGGTCAGGAAAGTAAAAGAAGAAGTACAAAGGAGGTGAAAGGGAGAGAGAAAAAGGGGAAGGGAGGAAGGGAGAATGCGTATTAAGGAAGAGAATGTGATCAATGGAAATGCCGTGACAAAACACTTGCTCTGTTGAATTTAATATGCACTAATTCAAAATGTTATCTTTCCCTAGGTTGCATAAGGCTGAGCAAGATCTTGTGGAAAATAGACCATGGGAGAAAGATAAAAGGAAACCGTGTCCCACTCTTTCATCAAATTCAAGTGGAAGAAGAAATGGGGTTTGCAGGTGAATGTTTACTGGAAGGAACATAAGTAAAGTTATTCAATCAAATCATTTTACATGGTGGAAGTGCCACTCTTCATTTGAGTGGGTGAATGTACCTTTAATGAGGGATTTTAACATTTCTTGCTAAGGCAGGTGCATTTGGAGGATAAGAGAGAGAAGATGAAGAAGAAAAATGATCGTATTTATTAGGTTTTTAGTATTTATTAGATTAGTCAGCCAAAACTAACAAGTTTAAAATTACAAATAAGAGTGTAGTATTTGATTTAACTTGCATTTCCTTCTAAGTGAAGAATGACTGGGGGTAAGCGTAGTGTTTGTATCTTAAGTATCTAAGAAGGGAGCTTACCTGGTGGGGCATTCATTTTCCAGTGTTCCTTCCTAATATAGACCTCCCAGAGCAGTTACTCTTTCCATCTCTGGATGAGCAGGAGGGCTGCCCTCTGTCAGCCCAATGCAGAGTGAAATCTGTTGGGCTGATACCCATTGATTTGATCTTTACATTTTCACCTCCTGTATTTTATGCTCTTCCTCATGTTATGCAATCCTCCTCGTTATGCTTAATTTCTCAAGCATCTCCGTTCTGAGAGTATGAAAATGCTTTTGTGAGCAAACACTATGGAGGATGAACATAACAATTTGTCCTTACAACAATAATGTCCATTTCCTAAGCACTCATGCTATATAGCAAGGGAGGGTGTGTACCCCATTTCCTCCTATTTTATTCCACTGAACAGGTAGTTCCTTATCCTGGGTATCCTTCCTCTCACTCCAGACTTTCTCATTTATACTTTAGTCTCTGTTGACTGGTAATCTCTCCTGCATAATTTACACTAAAATGTAGATTGGCATTGATTTTTATGATTAAAATAAACATAATGCAATATTATAATCAAAAACCTAAAATTCCATCAATATTCAGACACTATTTCATTTCTTCTCCTCTAAGTTATTTGTTCTTTAATTATTTGCAGTATGGGCTTTTATCTCCACATTATGTATAAAATATATATAATAAAATACATGTAATATATTATATAATATATAATTGTAAAATATAACATATGATTATAAAACTATATTCTATAATAGATAATATATTAATATTATTTATTTAAAGCAGGCTTACATGATATGTATAATATAATCTTTATATTTATTTATATACTAATAATTAAATTGTTCTTTCAGAAATTCTGAGATTTCAGAATTATTGTTTTTGTATTGGGAATCTTATTTCTCATTATCCTCATTTTTGCTCTTGCTTTAACTTCATGTCTCTTATTTTCCATCACATTCTTACACTATTATTAATTTTTTCTTAACTATATGAAGAAATTCATAAGGCTTATCCATCAAGTAAAATTGTATTCTTCTTTTGCAGAATTTGAATAGGATATTCTACATATACACAACATGCTCATTTAGTAACACATTTCTTCAGCATACTTTAATGGAAGCCTACATCACATAGGAATAAAGTAATTATCTACATATCCTGTATTCTCGGAAAGTCTTTAAATACATACACAATATAATAATTATTTTTTAAATTTTTCGTATTTTACTTAGCATATTCTAATTGTATTGTAGTAAGAATGCTTATTTGAGATAAACTTTAAGTGCACAATACAGTTTTGTATTTTGCACATTACTGAACAGCAATGCTCTGGATCTATTCATCTTACATGAATGAAACTATTTCCATTGGACAGCTACTTCTCATTTTCCCCTTTTTCCAGCCTCAGGCAACCACTGTTCTACATTTTCGATGACTGACTATTTCAGATAGACCATATGAGGGGAATAATATAGCATCTGTCCCTCTGGAAATGGCATTTCCTCTAAGCATAAAGACCTCCAGGCTCATCCACGCTGCTGCGGGAATGTAAAACACTGTAGAGCTCTTCAAAAAGCTAAAAATAAGATTGCTATTGGATCTGAGAATCTATCAAACAGAATTGAGCATCTGAAGGAAGTATCAGTATTCCTATATCTACTAGTTACCTATGTGTATGTGTAAGCAACTATTCAAAATGTTAATCATGCAGAGGGTAAAGACGTAGTCAAAAACACTGAAGATACAGTGAACTTTATTAGTGCTGTGATTTGATCATTGGATCATAATGGTTGAAAGTGTAGGAAAGGCTATCTGGAGGAAAATATCTAAGGTATGAATACAGGTTGTAGGAACGACAGCAAATGATCATCCCTGTTTCTTCTTAATAATAATATAGTGGGCTGGAAAGGTGGTTCAGTGGTAGAGCGCTTGCCTTGCATGCATGAGGCCTTGGGTTCGATTCCTCAGCACCACATAAGCAAAAAGAAAAAAAGCCGGAAGTGGCGCTGTGGCTCAAGTGGTAGAGCGCTAGCCTTGAGCTGAAGAGCTGAGGGACAGCGCCCAGGCCCAGAGTTCAGGCCCCATGACTGGCAAAAAAAAAAAATAATAATATAGTGAAGGGACACTTTTTGTGTGCCTCAGAACTGGGGCTAGAACTAAAGGCTTCTCCTTTAGTCAAAAAGTTTAATTGGCACTCTACCACTTGAGCCATACCTCCACTTCTGGCTTTTTAATGGTTAATTGGATAAGAGTCTTATAGACTTTCCTGCCCAGACTATGTTTGAACAAAGTGCCTCAGATCTCAGCTTCCTCAGTAGCTAGAGTTACAGGCTTAAGCCACCAGTGACCATCTTAAAGAACACATTTCTTGTCTTGATAATATCTTCAGTTAGTTATGATAGACTATTTTGAAATTCCAAATTGTGACTAAGATTTGACAAAAATAAATTTTATAGCCTATAATACTTCAGTTGTGTAAGATCGTCCATATGTGTGAAGTAAGTTTTAATAAATCTAGAGTGTAGGATAATTAATTAACTTTAGCAACAAAATCAATTACACATACGTGAAACACAGTTAGTTGGGTGAATATTTCAAGAGCTTAAATTTTAGACATTCACTAGGAAAGCAATCTCTCAGGCTTACCCCCCACTAATGACTTGCCTACCTTAGCCTCCTGAGACCTGAATTTGAAGATGAAAACCTGTGCCTAGTTCTGTTAATTTATTTTTAAGCAGTATGATTTTTTCCCTGTTCAAGAATTGCTTTTTTATATTTGTCAAGCTTTATGACAATACTTATAACACTTGGAGCCCAAATCTTCATCAAAGTTATGACTAACCACCTTTTCTTCTGAATCATGCCAATACTCAAACAGAGTGTGAGTTTCTGCGCTTTGATTCATTTATTGGTTGACAAAACACCTCTTTGAGTAATTTTTTCAAGACAGAAAAATGGATCACGTACTTTGCGAGTCACTTCTCTTCTGAGATGATCTTCCTCTTTTACTAATGAATGTTGACTTGGCTGAGGTTGGAATTCTTGGGTCACAAACTTTTCTCCTGAAATTCAGAGAATGTTTTCCTAATTAGTCAATTTATGCAGTGTGGTGGAAGAAAAGACTTGGCTTCTTGATAATGCTCATTTTCTTCTTTCTTATATAGAAACGTTGAGAATATCTTTATACTCTAAGTAGTAAAAAAAAAAAGAAAAGTAAATAATTATTGTCATTTTAATGGCCAGTTCAAGTTTTTAAAGTATTACCTACTATTTTCAGATACTGAACAAAATATAAAACTATCATCACAATAGTGTTTAAAATTAATTTAAGTATTGCATGTCTTTGCCTTCATAGTGCTGTTTTATATTTATTCAATCTTCTGATTCTATATGCCTTGCATACCCTATCTTGGATGGCTGTCTTTCTTCTCAGATCTCTTGATCTCTGAATTTTGCATGATTTTTTATTAGAATCTTCCTTCCAAATGACTCTTTCAGCTTTGCAAAATGTGATACACTGTTTATTTGAATAATTTAAAAAATTGGAAACAATCATTTCACCTGGAAATAAAAAATAGTTTCTAAAATCAGGCAATTTTTTCATACATGTTCTATTATTTTAGCTTAGATAAGAAATGAGGATTAAAAATTTCTTGTGGGAAAATCATTTCACTGATGACATGTGTTTGAATATCTTCAATAGCTTCTTTCTGTCGAATTCATGTATGTTTTGCAGATCACTGGATTTTTGGCACATAGGCAATTATACAAAATAGTCTCTGGTATATAAAGTCTGTGACTGGAAATGTAGCCAGTTGGGGATGATGAGATCTGATAACACAAAAAAAATCCCAAAGAGAAAAAGAGATAACTTCATACTTTCTGTAGAGTTTCTTTAAAAAAATATGTTAGGGTTTAATAGGTAACAGCAGAAAAGCTCTGGAAATCTAGTGTGCTGTGACAATGTTAGCATGTCACCGATTTCCACTCAGCTAAACTGGAAACCACTGGATGTATTTCTTGATGTTGTTTATGAACTTTTGATGCCTCACAGTGACTGAACTCCAGCTTTATTTAAATCTATTTTTTGTGCAAAAGCTTAACATTATCTCAACTCACCAGTATACAAAGACACAGACACCTCTATGTTTATTGCAGCACTGTTCACAATAGCCAAGATTTGGAAACAACCCAGATGCCCCACTACTGATGAATAGATCCAAAAATTGTGGTACCTATATACAATGAAATATTATGCAGCATTAGAAAGGACAAAATAATGGCATTTGCAGTGAAATGGATGGAACTAGAGCAGATTATTTTGAGCGAAGTAAGCCAAGAACAAAGAGACAAATGGCACATGGTCTCCCTGATATGTGGATGCTAAAGCCAAAATACAAGAAGATATGGCAAAGTAACAGGACTCAAGAAACAAAGGACAGCCACCCATTATGTCGTATCATTACTAAATGTTCTGGACCATATATATGGTAGATATATGCACGCAACAGAGGTAAGCCAGGAGGAGACACAGAATAAGTGGGAACAGTCTACACTAAGCAAAAGAGAAGGGATGTAAATATTACCTGATGTGGAAAAAATAACTTGTAATGTCAAAGCTCATAGAATTCACAAACTGCATAGACCATGATAATGACAATTTGCCTTGTGAAAATTAAAATGTGGTTGTGACTCTATCACTATTCCACAATACTGTGAAGAATTGAAATTTATATAATCACCTAATCTCAATTAAAGAAAAAAAGTGAGAGAAGGGATGGGTTAAGGGAGATGGGTTTCAGACACCTTGTACTCATACACTGTTTTGTGGAATGGGAACTTTTTGTACAACTACTTAAATAAAATAAAATAAAATAAAAATAAAATTATCTCAACTCTCGGTGTCATAAATTCCCAATAACAATAGTTTCAATGAATAGGTTTCTTTCTTCCTTTTGATGTTGAGTGAATGAATAGTCCATGAGGACATAATAATGTACTTTGACCAAGTTCAGGACCTTGGTACCCAGCCATAAGATCAAATGAAGAAAAGACAAACATCTCTATAATAAAATGTATGTTAAAAATAGCTTTAATGACTAATTTGACAAAGATCCTTCACTACTCACGTTACCACTCTCCCCTGGTTGAACATATTTCATTGTGATTATCCACATATGTGGAAGCCACATTGAAGATTATGATGATCAAGAATACATGTTGATAGGTTTGGGTAGATTTAGGTGTCAGTTTTGTCTTTGCTTCTCATTGGGTACAAGGCCTAGCTACTCAGAAGGCTGAGATCTGAGGATCACAGTTCAAAACCAGCCAGGGCAGAAAGGTCCCCATGAACTCTTATCTCTTAAGCTGTGGCTTAAGTGGTAGAGTGCTAGCTTTGAAGACAAAGAGGCTCAGGGACAGTGCCCAAGCCCTGAGTTCAAGCCCCACAACTGACAAAAAGAAAAAAAAATCAAAAGTGTAAGTGTGGTTCAAGTGATAGAACTCCAGGTCTTGAACAAAAGTGCCAAGTGAGAGTGTGAGTCCCTGAGTTCAAGCCCCAGTACTATCGTACACACACACACACACACACACACAAGAAATTAAATGACCTTCTGAAGGAGGCACCTGTATTTCTGCATTTTTTATAACACTATCTGCACAGTAGGTATGAATTTTTGTGTGTGTATGTTGATATCAAAGCAATTATTTTACAATTTGAAAAATCTTAATTGTGACTGAGACTTGACAAAAAGGAATAAATAAATATCATAGTCTTTATGCTTCATTTGTAATAAGATTTTTATATATTCATATGTCTGAGCTCATTTAATAAAAGATTCAAGTCTACAAACATAATTATTCTTCTATTGGCTACTTTGAGTTGAAATTAGGTAGATAGGACTGAGTTTTTTTATCTTTTAAAATCAAAATATTTTATATCCTATTTTTAAAGTCTTCTAGTGGATGAGAAACATTCATAGATATAAACATATTGAAAATTTTTATTTTTGAAAAATACCTCCTAGCTCATCTGACACTAAAAACAATTCAAAATGTTTGTCGAGTCTGACTTATGAGTGAGCAATATATGAGTCTTTTTTATAAGAGAAATAGCTCATCACCCAGAGCACCATACTTTATTGACGTCAGTGTTCTGAAACAATTTGTTTGCTAAGTGTCTCGCCAAATCAGTGACAGTAAAAGGCTCAAGAACTTTTTAAAAATGTGGTTTGTGGCCAAGAACAAAAACCACATAATAGCCACAAATGTCTAGAACTGTAATTGTGTTTTGTTAACGATCTATCCAGAAAATAGGTAAAAGGAAAACAATTGAAGACAGGCACCATTATTTATTTTCACAATGGAATCATCTAACATCATTGTCTTACCATAATGAATTTGTACATGCTGTATCACTTTTTTTTTGACACAGGCAAGGGTGTGGGTAAGAGAGGAGACATCAGCCACGGCCACCGAGGAGAGCCTGGATTGCAGGCAGTATCAAAAATTGAGTTTCTAACAGCTTTTAAGAACTTCTGCATTTTCATACGACAATAATCTGTTATCAAAAAAATCTCTGGAACTAACTTCTTTTTATTGTTGTTGACCATGGGACTTCTGGATTTTCATATGACAATAATCTGTTATCAAAAAATCTCTGGAAATAACTTCTTTTTATTGTTGTTGACAAGGGGATTTGAACTCAGGGTCTCGGTGCTGTCTAGGAGCTCTTTTTTGTTCAAGGCAAGTGCTCTAATACTGTGAGCCACAGGTCCATTTCTGGCTTTCTTGTGCTTAATTGAAGATAAGATTCTCATGGACTTTCCTGCCCAGGCTGGCTTCAAACTGCAGTCCTCAGATCTCAGCCTCTTGTATACCTAGGATTATAGGCCTGAGCAACCACTGCCCAGCTGGAGACAATTTCTTACATAAATTATTGTCATTACCCCAAGTATCACTTTTCATGATTTCATTTGGCTTCATAGAATTGATCTGTGTTTAATTAGAATCAATTGAAATTACCCTCAAACATTATGTCTACTAAAACTCTGAAGGAAATGATATATTGTTCACAATGAATTTTTAATGTTAGAATGAGACTAAACAGTCTCAAATGTGTCATAAGCATGATAGGAAAGGAACCTGTTGGAATGATCTATTTTGTGTTTGACAAGATAATCAGCTGTAGTTTAGTTGCATTAAGTAAGCATAAATTTGAAGATAGCAAACTTCTGTGCTTCTCTCAGATCTTATATGCACAGCTATAAAATTCTTACCCTGTCTAATGGCACACATTCTTGCTACAGAGATTTAGACTCTTGTATGAATAAGCATTTCATCATCTGCATATCTAGTATGGATATGCTTTCTCGAAGTCAGAATAAAACTAACCTGCCATGCGTTGTTCTTGAGGTAGTGAGACTGGCCTTTAAAAGTTGTTTTGCCCTCCACATTAAAATTAGCTTTAATGGCCCAATAGAGGAATTGAAAATGAATAGTATATCAAAATTTAGATAGAAAACAAAACATGTTAATAGGAGTTCTCCCAATTCCAAACACATCACTTATAAGAACCTACTTTTCATTATATTGAAATGTCTCCTTTGAAAGCAATATTTTGTTACCCTGAAGCCAAAAAAAAAAGTTTCCCACCCTTTGTGGGCAACAATAATCTAAATGGTGCATTGCGGGAAATGGAATCATGTCTGTTGGGAACTATCAGGTTAGCACCAATTCCCGGAGAAAATAGGCACTCGGAAAAATGTCCCTTTTTTCCTCACAAGTTTTCTCTTCTTCCTTCATTCCAATTATTTATATTGGACATTCTGAGACCAGGTTATTGTTTACATTCTCTTTCTGCATAGTATAGAGCTATGGTGGGAGTCTTTTATTCAGACAAGGTAGGATGATATTCAAGAGCCCAACACATAATCAACAGTAAAACCAGCATTCTGGCTAACAGAGCAGACTCACTTTGAAAAGTCGTATCATAAATCAGAGTATGGGAATCTTAAAGCATATGTCAATAAACACGACCTCTGTCCTGAAAGCTGACACTTGACCTGCAATATGTGCATATGAAAAACTACTTCCTGCTGCCCTAAATGTGTACTTTAGACATTGATCTGAAATCTCATCAGATGCAGTAGAATTTCAGAACACCATCCTCTTTTAGATCAGGTTAATTTCTTCTTAGCTGTAAAGGCTATGAATAAAAATTTGAAGTCTAAAAGAATATAAGTAATCCATCTTGCTCACCTCTATTAAATACTGATGTACTGAAAAAGAAAATTTCTATCATTATCCTATTGCTGATTTTATTACAATTCAGAATTAATTCTGTTCTATTTTAGAATTAGATGGAATAAATAATGGAAAGCTCTACTTCTAGAAGTCCTAAGGCCAATGTGCAGTTATGTTCCAGTCAAGTTTGTAGATACTCTTGTCACCCAATAATGTTCACCTGACATAGTGAATATATGAGTGGCTATGAAAACAGATGTCTTAGATTTGAATTGTAGGTGCTTGTTTATTAGACTTGTTCCCTTTGCAATTTTTCTACATGCATAATTTCAAATATTCTAGTGTGTAAAGTGTTACCAGCATCCACTCTATATTGTGGAGTAGTTGGAGGAACATTAGCTGAGCAGATATTGAGACTTTAGTAATCATACAAGAAAGGTACAGTGTGCATATAAAAATGTAAAAAGATAGAAGTATATAATAAAAATAGAGCTATGGAGTTTTTTTATTTTGAACTTTACAAATTCTATTGTGTAAGTAGGAAAGTGTACACAAGAATAGAAGAGTAGAATGTCAAAATCTTAAGTAAGATTATTCCATCCAAAACATAAATAATAAAGTATCATAAATTTAAAAAATTGTACAAGGTATATGAAAAATACTTAACATCATTCATCACCGGTGTGATGCAAATCAAAACTGCAATGAGATATCTTCCTATATCTAGTAGAAACTTTGATCAAAGACAAAACATAGCAAGTATTTGCAGGAATGTATTGAAAAAAAACAGTATTGCGTGCTGTTAAAGAGAAAGTAAGTTAGCATAGACATATGCGAACCAGTATAGAGGTTCCTCAAACAATGAAAAATAGAACTCTCACATGGCATAGAAATTTCACCTTTTTTGTGTGTGAAAATACCATACAAAGGGGTTACAATTACATGGGCAAGGTAATGAGTACATTTCTTATCAAGCATTGTTGCCTCCTCCTTTGTTTCCCCTTCCCATCCCTTCCTATTTCCCATCCCCCCCTCGCCGTCCCCCTCCCATGCTCCTACCCCCTCCACAGCACAGTTGTAAAGTTCATTTTTCGACATAACGTCTTATACATCTCATTGTTGCAACGGTTCCACCTGTATCCCTATTTAAACAATTTGTTATTCCCTTCCTCTCCACAAATTATACCAACATCAAATACAATGAAAACGGGGGGGTATACTGTCGGGGAGGGACATACAAAACAACAAATAAATATCTGATAAATATGTTAGAAACAATAGCAAGATTATGTCATATACACTCACACAATGGAATACTATCTAGCCATGGAATGAAGGAAATCTATCCTGTATGACAACATGTATGAACACACAGGATCTTATGCTAAGTGAAATGCTCCAAGTACCAAAAGACAAATCAAGACCTCATCTGTGTGGAATCTAAAAATGTTCTGCTTATAGAAATAGAAAGAAGAATGGTGTTTAGCAGAGGCTAGGTAAAGTGGTTAGGGAAGAGATAGGAAAAATGTTGATCAAAGTCTATAGTATTTCAGTTAGATAGGAGGAAAAAGTTATGGAATCTTAAAGAGATAGGTAAAAACAATATTTTCTTCTTGAAACATTTGGAGAATAGCTTCTGTATGTCCTCACTACAGAAATATCTGCTATGTTATGTGCACATTACTTAACTAAGCAATGAAGCTAATTAGTTAGCTTGATTTATATATATATATAAGATATAATAATATATTATACATAATATATAATATGTTATGTTATATTATATAGAATATATAATGTATAATAATATATTATATATATTATACATAATATATAATATGTTATGTTATATTATATAGAATATATAATGTATAATATATAATATATTACATATATTATATATTATAATATGTTATATATATATAATATAATGTAAATTTATATTATGTTATTATTATATACATATATAATATGTACATAAGATAATATATTTATAATATAATATAATATTTATTATATTTAATACATATAATATCATATATTGTATTATTATATATTAATTACATTATATATTATATTTATAGTATAATATATAATGTAATATATTATAATATATAGTATGATATATAACATATAATATAATTTACATATATAATATATATTTCCATATACATATAATGTATAAAGTATGCATGCATTATGCATACTTTAAAACATCAGATACTTTATAAATACATTCATTTATATGTGTCAAAGAAAAAATGGCACAATTTTTTCCTTTTTTCGACAAGATTCCTGTGAGGAACGGTTTAGGTGTATTTGGTATAAAGTGTGAATTAGAGCAGTTCACCCTTCACAAGCATGAGTAGAACAAGTTACGGTGAACTGTGCTACTGAGAGGCAGTGGCGGTCCCCTTAACTGAATCCGAACATGTCAAATGGATCTGGGAAAATAGTCTGCTAGGCTATTGGGGATAATTCAATCCACCTTCTCAGTCCTTGCCCTGGAAAGCTCCAGATACTTGAAACAAAAAAGAAAATGACAAAAGTGCTTCCTATTTTCCCATTTTGTGTGAAGAATGACCTCATTCTCGACTGCAGTTATCCGTGATCAGCTGCACCAATTAAGGGAATCAGGCTCCCACTTTGATAGTCAGAAAAGCTGGAGCAATGAAGAATGAGCCCTCTGGGAAAGACTTACATGCACAAATTAAGTTATAATATCAGTTCAGAGGATACCTGTTGGGTTTTTTTTCTTTTTTCCTACAGCAAAAGAAGCCTTAGGGAACTGAACACCTGGTAAAATAGTTTGCTCAAATTCATTTAGCATTTTTTTTATTCCTGTAGGGGAATTAGCAGAGTGCTAAAGGTTTTAAAGAATGCAGATGAAAAGCCATCTGTTCCCTGGGCTTTGTTCAATCTCAATTTAAGGATGGCTTTGGAGATTTCCTATTCCCTAATTAATTCCTGTAGATGAGCTTGTGGGGTTGGCTCAATTTATTTTTTGAAAGATGGAAAAAAATGCTCCCATCAATTAGTCCTTTGTTATGTTGCAACTGAGATGGAAATAGCTTTTTGCCAAATGGAGCGAGGAGCTGAGAGATGCCTATATTTGCTGTGGCCAGGTGTCCTTTGTCATTAGGCTGGGCTTTGATGTAAGTATTCTCCTGGCCTGTTGGAAAATTGGTGAGAAAGCACATGGCCTTGTAGAAGCCTGAGTAATATTAGACTCAGGCACAGAGACAGAAAAATTAAAGCATCAAAGAAGAGTCATATTTTAAAGAGTATAAGGCTAACCTTTATTTTTGCATTACCTTGAATAATGAAATACAAAGGTTTTTAGAACCTGGTTTTCTATGTGGAGAAGCATGAAGAAGCCAGTTAGAGTTAAGTGGAGGAGAAGAGGAAAGGGAAGGGAGAAGGGGTGGAGAGGAGCAGAGAAAAGGGGGAAGGACAGGGAGAAGGGAGAATCAAGAAAGGGAATGAGTTGCAGAGAGAAGAAAAGAGGGACATAAGAGAAGAGAGAAGAAAAGAGAAGAGAGGAGAGATGTAGAAGACAAGCCTTTCCAATAAATAGACAGACATGACTTTGGAAATGTATAAAATCTGTGTAAAGTTTTACACTATTAAAATTTGTCTTTTCTAAGAGTACAAGAACAAGATAATTCTTATCTGGAATGAAGATGAAGACAGGCATAAATATCTAGCCTGAGCATTTAAAACATGACTCTCAATCAAGCTGGGCAAAGGTGGCTCACGCCTGTAATCCTAGCTATTCAGGAAGCTGAGATCTGAGGATGGCGGTTCAAAGCCAGCCTAGGCAGGAAAGTCTGAGACTCTTATCTCCAATTAACCACCTGTTGCTCAAATGGTAGAGTGCTCGCGCTGAACTGAGGAGCTCTGGGACAGCGTTCAGACCGAATTCAATCCCCACGACCAACAGAAAAAATAAATACTCTCCTGTGTAATCCCCCAGCCTTTTACCCATTGCTACTTTTTAAAAAATCTTAACTGTTGTAAAATATACCACTCTGATTGGAAAGAGCACATTCTCTGATTATACTCCAGGCATTACCCTGTTCTTGGATGTATTAATGTAAGTAATATATATTTTACATAAAATCCTTTAAATGTCATCTACCTTTATTTCTTATTGTCCTTCTCACCAGTTTCTCACACTCAATGATTTATCAAACAAAACTGAAAGTAAAAACAGGACGTTGTTGAGAAAGGGGGAGAAGGAAAAAAGAGAAAGCAAGAAGCAAAGAAATGTGGGCTCTCTGGTAAATAGGAGGACTATATCTATTTGCTAACAAATAGGAAGACTGTATATTGCTATTAGAAGTTAGGGTTATAGGAGAAATTAGTGATAGAAGTGAAGAGGTATTTACAGTGACTGACAGGTGCCCAGTTTGCCTGGAATTGAGGAGTTTCTTAGGAAGTGAGACGTTTTGTGCCTAGCATGACAAATTGGTCACCTTGGGTGGAAAGGAAAGGCAAGTGAGCCAACTTCAATAAGAAGAAACTAAATTGGAAGGCAATGAGCTAGTTGTTTCAGAGCTTGCATTCAGAAATATAAACCACTAGCTATTAAAACATTTCTTAATTCTAAAAGGAAAAAATAATAGTGGTGATGTCTTTAAAAGTGGAAGCCAGAATCATTTTCCATGAAAGGAGAGACCTGAAGATGAAAAAGGGTGATCTCTTCAATTTGTGGTCAAGGAATTCTTCCTGGCTGCAAAGGGCAGGGTCCAAGTCACTGCTCCATCTGTGAGTCAGCCCCAGAGACCAATGACAAGTAAAGAAGCCATGTGGGATGTATCCCTTACATCTAGTCCCTCTTCTGGGAAGCACCAGTTCGTGTCTACCCTCCCTGCCGCCATTGCTTTAGATTTCTTAATTTTGCGTAGAACATGTTGCTACATCCGATTTTTAACATAAACATCAACTTCTTACTATAAAACCTGTCGGAACAGAATGGGAACTATCTCTGGAGAAGAATGTTGCTATTTTCATTCTTAAAGCACAAGGAAAAGCTTGATCTCTTATAAAGCTGAAATCAGGATTTTAAAAGCCTCAACTCCATTGGAGAAGGATATTATTTTAGTTCTTGTTTAGTTGCTTTCCATAAATGTTATGGTAAGTTTTCGATTTGTCAAAGTGATGTGATGATATCATGAAGTGGACAATCTGGAAAGCCTACCATTATAAACCCATAAGGACAAGCCATGAGTGATCATTAGTGCCAGAGGTGGGCCTGACATCTGCCTGGAATATTCTCACTTGCTACCAGTTCTGATACAAAGTTTTTTCTTCTTATTTTTCAATCTGAAGGAGGTGATGGAACTGGGGAGATCCAGATTCCTTTCTCTAAGTCCCTGGCCACATGACAAACTATATTAGACATGCCCTTGTGGTGAGGGATTAAAATGTTACTAGTTTTGTTTTGAAACTGTGACACAGAGTGTGTTTTTGGAATTTTTCTGAGGTGGTTTGGGCCATCGGGCTTGCCTGGTAACCACAGCCTGTGGATTAATCCAACTCACAGTTTGGGAATTTCCAAAGTGACTATTAATGGGGGGGGTGCATGTTTTATGTAACACTGTCTGCTCTGATTTGGAGCTTGCCTTCCAACAGGTGAGCAGCCTCTGTCTTTAGTCAGCAGGTGGAGGAACTCTACATATCACCCCTGGGCATCAGATTTGAAAGGGAGCCCTTATGCCAAAAATCTGCACCAACCTTAATGAACACACAGAACACAGAATCCTCTGGAAAGCTTGCAAAGTAGTTGTCTAGAAATGATGTGTTTTACACTGTGTGACACTGCTTCTCCTGGTCCACAAACCACACTCTGCATGGTAGGATTTTAGAAAGGAAAAAAGAAATACCATGTGCTTGTGCGGGAGATTACCATGAGTTTATGAGTGTTATGAGGCCTCATTTGTCCTTGGGGACCAGAGCAGCAATGTCAAATACAGTCAATGTCCCCCGCTGTGGTAAACATGCCTGAATTTATGTTTGATGAACAATCTGCTGTAGAAAATTTTCTTCATGACATTTATGGTTCTCTGTTAGAGGTGGGTTATACACCTCCTCTGTTGCTCAACTTGTTTGGGAGGTATTACACATTTGTTTTCTTTAGTGCCTTTTTCCCCCCTGCCCTTTCTTATTACTACAGAGAGGCACTGAAGATCTATTCTAAGACTCAAATATGTGAATTTTCGATTATTTCTTGAATGAGATGTAGATGCAAAGTACTATGCATCCTCACACTGAGTGAAACACAGTGAAACTTAATGAAACTGGTATTCAAAAGAAATTGAGCATTTCATCAAGTATTGTAGTTATCACTGAAGATAAATAAAAATAAAAATGTGAAGCCAGGAATGAGTGGCTCATATAATCCTACCAACTCAGAAGACTTGAGAGCTGGGAATCACAGTTTAGAGCCAGCCAGGGTACACAGTCTGTGAGATTTTTTTTTATCTCCAACTAATTACTGAAAAGCTAGAAGTAGATGTATAGCTCAAGCAGTAGAATACCAGCCTTGAACACAAAAGACAACTGGAGAACATAGGCCCTGAGTTCAGATAATGTATTCAAAGACAAAGATAAGGAATAAAAATTGAAGCATGGCTTCCCTTTCTTTTCACATAGCATCATGAAATACAGGGCCATGGCGAATCACCATCCTTGATTCTAGCCACAAATGTTGAAGAAATAGGAAGGCTACCTGGATAAAATATTTGTGGGCCAGAGACCATAAAGAATTTGCATTTAGACACATCATGTGTGGCGGATGTATTTTTGAGAGTTAGATGTAGATTAAACATTGTCCGACTTCTTTCAAAGATATGATCACTTGGAAATCTCTCTCTGTTTCCAAATGTACAGTTACTCCTAACACTGGAGACTTGTGAAATATTCATGAAATTAAAAGAATCTCTTAATGCCAGCCTTCACTTTCTCCTAATTCACTGTGGTGATCAGTAGCAGTCTTCCAGATAGATACACAGGTTTATTTTCTCCCCCCCCCCCACTCAATGTAGAATGGATGGAAAAGCTGCTTTGTTGCTAAGCCTATTGCCACATTTCTGTGGAGTTGTTAATCAGAGGACAAATAGGCACTCACCAGAGCCTTCTGTTTGCACATAAAATAAAAGCCTGGTGGTCATGAGTGCTTTTGTACTCACCAAAATAAGCAGCTCAATGGAAAAAGGAGCCCAGAGATTTTCATTATGTGTGGTTACATGATAAACCCATGTTAATGCCTGCTGATTTTCTCACTCATTTTAGATCATCTTCCTACAAAAGTGATGAATTTCAAAGTTTTGGTAATCCACTCATCAGCCTTTCCCCTTTTTTTCTATGACTACAACTTCTCGCCGAGCAACAGAAGAGTTGAATCATAAAAGAAGGGTCCAAAAAAACTTTTATTTGTTTGAAGGAAATTCTTTCCATGTGTCCCTGCTCCTTTCTTTGCTAATTTAGGTCATGTGCTTTGCTTTAGTCATCTGTCCCAGGCAGAGAATGGCTAGGGTCCTCCTCTCCTCACCACAGCAAGGTCTGGAGGTCTACAAGTGGTAACTGAAGACGGTTGGGCTAACCACATCCTACAAAAATGGTAATAACTGCTTTAGGCTGAGAGGTTCCACTGGAATTTGAGGCTAAGAATACAAAGTAAGCCAAAAACTAAAAGGTCTTCATGGCAGGGTGTGAGTTGATTGAAGGAGGGAAGAAAAGAAAGGAGGGGAGAGCAAGAAAGAATCAGAGCAAGAAAGATCCAGAGTAGAGAGATGGGCCTCGGGCAGCATGGGAGTCTGTTTGCGTAAGTTGATGCTCTTCTGCCTACCTGAGTGAAAAGGAATGGAATTTTGTGTTAAGGATGGAAGTTGTCAGTTCAGCTTGATGTTTCCTGAAGATAAAACTGCATGTGAACTAGATAAAAAGAACTGACTTCCAAGCCTTCAGGAATCATTGAAGTTTTTACCGAATTATATATGACCTTTGTCTTTAAAGTTTGTGGACAAACATGTAATTCTCTACCCCATTTTGAGAGAATCTGGAAGATGCTGTCTGGAAGCCATGATCAATTTTTCACAATGATTTTTCACCAAGGAACTTGGAAGCATTATTGTCTGTCACTGTTTGGGCAGTGAGTAGCCTAGGGTGCTTTGCTGTGTTGTTCTCTTGGTATTTCTCTTACTTCTGTCATTTTTTTTCTTAGCCATCGGGTTTGAACTCAGGGCCTGGGTGCCGTCCCTGAGGTTTTGTATTTCTTAAGACCAGCACCCTATCACTTTGTGCCACAGTGCCACTTCTGTTTTCTGGTGGTTAATTGGAGATAGAGTCTCATAGACTTACCTGTCCCAGCTGGCTTTGAACCACAGTCCTCAGATCTGAGTTTCCTGACTAGCTAGGATTACAGGCCTGAGCTGCCAATGCCCGGCAGCTCTTCTATTCTTATTTGAACTTTGTTCTACATTTTTGTTTGTTTGTTTTCTATGGGTCTGGCTGAGCTCATCTGAAAGCATGGTTTGTGTTATTTTCTTATTTGGATGTGGCCTATGAGCCTATTCCTTTTAAATCTGGATGAGCTTGTGACAGATTCAGTTGAAGGAGTACAACACATGGGATGCTGTTCTTCCCAAACCACAAGGCTGGAAAATTACTACTTGTTCTACCTATTTGCCATGAAAGGCCACATAGGCTCAGCCTTGATTTCTGGTTAGATTCACTCTTGGAAAGCTGAGAAGTTTGCCCAACTTAGAAGCCCCCCATGTAGGTGTTCCAATTGAAAAGTGTTAAGTTCATTCTTTAGTTATACCAGTGTAAGCACAGACATGTGCATGGAGGTCTTATTTTGGAATAATATCCTCCAGACCTAGCAATTAGAATTCTCCTACCTCTTGCTCCATGCACTGGAAGGTAGACAGAAGTCATGACTACCATACCATACTTCCTTGGGTACAATGCTGAATTTGACGGTTTAATAGCACAGTGTATTATCTGGATGTTGTTAAATACCCAATAGATAACTAAGCTGCTGAAGAGCAACTCTAAAGGCCACATTTTTCACCCATGGACTTAAATGTGATTTCAGCTAATAAGATTGGAGCTAATAAGATACTAGTGGTAGATTCCAGAGTAAGAATGAGGACAAACTAGGGATATCTCTCCCTCTCTCTCCACCCCCTCCTTCTCTCTCTTTCTCTCTCTTCCCCCTTTCCTCCCCTTCTTCCCCCCTCCCCCTCCCTCCAGTCTCTTTTCTTCCTGCCTCAGACAGTGTCACTCTGGCCAGGTAGTATTCCACCAAGAGGTTCTAGTTCCTGATCTCTGAAACCTTTGAACACTCTGACTCTCAGCGTGATTTTGATATCTTTTTTTTATTGTTAATCTCTGAGTTTCCCAACTCTCCCTTGATTTACCTCCCAACTAGTTCCTAATATTAGTTTTTTTTTTTAATTGTGAAAATACCATACAGAAGGGCTACAATTACATGGGCAAGGTAATGAGTACCTTTCTTATGTTGCCTCCTTTGTTTCTCCCTCCCATCCCTTCCCATCTGCCCCAACTCCGGCTCTCGCCCCTTCCTTCCCCGCCAAAGTTGTAAAGTTAATTTTTCGACATAATGACTTGTACATCTATCTCATTGTTGCAATGGGTCCACCTGTATCCTTATTTAAACCATTTGTTTTTTCCCTTCCCCTCCACAAAGCATACCAACATCAAATACAGTGAAAACAGGGGATATACTGTGGGGGAGGGACATACAAAACAACAAAGAAATATCTTATAAATATGTTAGAAACAATCACAAAAAAGAAAAAAACATTTGAATCCTTATCTTGGGGTTCTTTTCCCCTAACATCAACTTATCTGACCATTTCTGCTTGTCTCAGAAATATACTAGTTATTGCAAATAAGGGAAACCATGGGACCTATGTTTCTTTGGGCCTGGCTTACTTCACTTAATATAATTTTTTCCAAGTCTTTCCATTTCCTTACAAATGGGGCAATGTCATTCTCTCTGATGGAGGCATAACTCTAATAACAACAGATGCTGGAGGGGATGTGGACAGAAGGGAACCTTACTGCATTGTTGGTGGGAGTGTAAACTTGTTCAACCACTTTGGGAAGTAGTATGGAGGTTCCTCAAAAGACTCCACATAGAGCTCCCCTATGACCCAGCAGTCCAACTTTTGAGCATTTACCCAAATGATCACAAACAAGACCATACTAAAGCTACCAGCACAACTATGTTTATTGCAGCATTATTTACCATAGCTAAGATATGGAACCAACCCAGATGCCCCTCAGTAGATGAATGGATCAAGAAAATGTGGTATATATACACAATGGAATTCTATGCCTCCATCAGAAAGAATGATATTATGGGGTTTTTTTCCTGAAAAAAAAAGTATTTGTTTCACTACATCCTGGCCGATGGAAGCCTGCAACTCATTTTTCTTTATATGTTCAACTGGGCACAGGAAATATGCAATAGACATAAGTTGATTGATTATTAAATACAGAAAAGTCTAAAGAAAATTCATCTTAATCATATGGGTTTGGAGATTGCTTTATAGAATCAGATGAACTTTTTGTCAACCTTCCAAAATCTACCATCATTTAACATTAGTTAGAACTCAGACTGAGGTATGGTTTTGAGTGAACTTCTGCTAATTTGGTCAATTCTTTGGTCTGTAATAAGAGCCAGATTGCAAAGGTGTTTTTTTTAATATATTGCCAAGGTGATGTACAGAGGGGTTACAGTTGCATATGTAAGGTAGTGAGTACATTTCTTGTTGAACTTTTTACCCCTCCCTCATTTTTCTCCCACTTTTCCTTCCCCCAAGTTGTAAATTTTAATGAATCTCTCTCACTTAGAGATTCTATACTTTTCTAGGTATATTTATAATTAATTTATAAAGATATATGGTATTCATTTTCATTTTAAAATTTATATACATGCTATCATATCATTTTGTAACTGCTTTTCAACAATCATTATGCTGGAGGTATAGCTTTCAAGTTGATCCATATATGTCATATATCTGTGGAGAGAAATATAGGTCATTCTTCCCATGGATTCTATATCTATGAATTTAACTAAAGTTGGAGTGAAATTATTAGAAAAGTTTTATCTTTACTAGACACATAGACATATGCTAGTATCACATAAACAACATAGAATAATAACTATGTTTTGTGTAATTTGGTCATATTGTAAACCATAAGAAATCCATGAGTGATTTATAAGTATATAGGAGTAGGTGTATAGGTTATAAGAAAGTACAAGGATATTTTGTATAACGGACTTGAGTATTCCTGTGTTTAGTAAATTTGAGGACTCTTAGAATTAATCCCTGGAAGTCACTAAAGAAAGACAACTGCCCAATAAATAAGTGGGCTAAAGACTTAAAGACAAACTTCTCTGAAGAAGAAAGAAGG
>NW_012267229.1:7668578-7670531 GCF_000151885.1 Dipodomys ordii
TCTAGTATATGTATGAGTCAAGTGGAAAAGGTCAGATAATGTGATGTCAGGAAAATGAACCCTTAGATATGTATTTTAATGTTTTTTTCTTTCATGTATTTGTTTCTAACACATTTATAAGATTATCTCTTTGTTGCTTTGTATGTTTCTCCCCCACAGTATAACCCCTGCTTTCACTATATTTGATGTCAATATAACTTGTGGAAGAGATGGGGGAAAACCAGTTGTTTAAGGATACAGGTGGACCTGTTGCAACAATGAGAAGTACAAGTTTTCATGTCCAAAACAAGCTTTACAACGTGGGTGGGGGGGGAGGGGTAGGGAGGGGAAGGAGAAGGATTGGGATTGGGGGGGAGGGGGGAGGCTGGGAAGGGATGTGAAGGGTAAACCACAGGAGGAGGCTGCAATGCTTGGTAGGAAATGTACGCATTATCCTGCCCATGTAATTGTAACCCCTCTGTACAGTATGTTCACAAATAAAATAAAATAAAATTTTAAAAAAAGAAAGATTATTTAGCTATTTAATTTATTTTGAGTATTGTATAACACTATCTATGTAGGTATATATGTATATGTGTATATGTGTATTTAAGCATATATACATACATATACACATGTGTGTATATGTGTGTATATATGTATAAATGTGTGTATATGTGTATATGTGTATTTGTATATATACACATATGTATATGTGTGTATATTTATGCATGTATATATATATATGGATATGTATCTATATATATGCATGCATATATGTATGTGTGCATATTTATGTATCTTCATATAGGTACACACACACATGCACTCTTGGCCTGGATGACATCCTTGTTGCTCCTTTGTTGTTCCACTTCCAGCTTTTAGTGGTTACCTGGAGAAAAGTCTCATGGACTTTCATGCCCAGGCTAGTTTTGAACCACAATTTTCAGATCTCAGCCTCCTAAGTAGCTAGGATTACAGGGGTGAGCCACTGACACCTGGCCATGACATATATTTTACCATAATACTCTTAGTCATTATACCATTTTGATGGACATTTGTCTCCTGCTTTTTACTGTTACATAGAACAAATGAGGCTGGAAAAACCAGATATCTTCACATAAAGACTGAAAGTAGATCCCTCTCTCTTACCTTGTATAAAATCAACTCAAAGACCTTAATTTAAAATCAAAAGCTGCTATAAATGTTGAAATGCTAGAGGAAAATATATTAAACACTTTCTGTATAAGACTGCAAGAAGTCAGGAAATACCAGCAAAATGACAAGTAGGATTGTCTCAAATGGAAAAGCTTCTTGTTAGGAAATGAATAGTACCAAATTTAAGTGACAGCCCACAGAATAGGTGAACATCTTTCCAGTTATTCATCTAGCAGAGTTACTAATTAAAATATAAAAAGAACTCATCAAAAGATTAATCCAGTCAGTTAACGTGTAAATAAATTTAGCAAACCATTCTCAAAAACAAGTACATAGTCAATAAATACATCCTTAGCGACCAGGGAAATGCAAATTAAAACTATTCTCTCACTCCAGTCAGCAGGGCTATCATTAAGGAAACCAAACCAACAAATACTGGTGAGGATGTGGGGAAAAGTAACCCTTTCACATTATTGATGGGAATGTAAATGACTTCAGATATTATGAAAATAATAATGGAGGTGTTTCCAAAATCTATAAATGGAGATACATTATGATCCAGTTATTCTATCCCTGAACATATACCCAAAGGAATTAGTCAGTCTCAATAAAGACACCTGCATATGCGTTTTCATCCTGGCACTATTCACAATACCCAAGCTAGAAAGGAACCTTTTTTTTTAATTTAAATTTTAATTTTTTGTGAACGTACTGTAAAGAGGGGTTACAATTACATGGGCAAGATAATGAGTACATTTCTTATCAAGCATTGCAGCCTCCTCCTTTGTTTACCCTTCACATCCTTTCCCAGCCTCC
>NW_012267229.1:7672076-7691965 GCF_000151885.1 Dipodomys ordii
GTTTTTGCTATTCGGGGTCTTTTATTGTTCCATATGAATTTTTGGATTGCCTCTTCTATTTCCTTGAAGAATGAGGTTGGAATTTTGATAGGTATTGCATTGAATTTGTAGATAGCCTTGGGAAGTATTGCCATTTTCACGATGTTAATTTTTCCAATCCAGGAGCATGGGAGGTTTTGCCATTTTCTAAGTTCTGTTTTGATTTTAGAAAGGAACCTTTGAATGAATAAATAAACAACATATATTATACATAAACAACAGATTATTATTGAGCCATAAAGAAGCATGAGATTATGTTATTTTCAGGAAAATGGATGGAATTAGAGATTTTCATTTGAATAATATAAACCAGACTCAGAATATCACAGTTTCTTTTTAAGTGAAATATAGAATTAAAAATAAAATTAAGGAACTCTTTGTTAAAAGAAAGGGGACCCGGAAGAGTAGGAAAAGGAGCGAAGGTAATGGAGGAAGAATGAATATGATCGCAGTACCTTATACCCATTGATGAAGCTGTTATAATGAAACCAATAATATGCAAGTTACTAAACAAGAATCTCTCCCTAAAAGTTATATGTTTTGTGACTTTTGAAATCAGGTGAAATCCAATTTAGTTTTCTGAAGTATCTTGCCATGTTTTAGAAACAAAACACAATTAAATTCACAATAGGAAAATGAAGTTTGTGAATGAACCAACTGGGAGGAGAGTACAAGAAATTCATATTAAAAGGAAAAGAAATAGCAGTATTGTAACAAGCTTGTGGCCCAAGGTTGATGGCCCACATCACAAAGGAAAAGAATATAAGAAAAGGAAAAAAATTTAAAAGACTTGAGAGTTCCAAGATGATTTAGAAAATGAAGCTTAAATATTATATGTCTATGGGCAAGAAATGGACTACGGTGAAAGATTTTCTCATGTATGCATTTAATTATTTCACACCAACTCCGTGTAACAACCTCATTGTTTAAAAAACAACAACAACCTATTATCAAATGTCAGAAAAAGAAGAATAACTGCTCCCTAAACTGTGGATATTTAAGAAATGTATCTGAAAGTGATTCTTCTCTTGTTACAAAACCACCATTCGACATTCATTGACATAACCAGCAAGATAATGACTTCCAAAGGGAAATTTGACTTCTACAAATAAAAATATTTCTTCTGTTCTTTTCTTCCAATTAGCTTTGAACACTTGGCTTCATATTATTACATTGCAAGTTGGTTACCTAAGGAATACTGAAAATATCGATTACCTAGATATATCCTTTCATTAATGGATAGTGTATATAGTTTTCTAAAAAAAAATTACACAAGAAGACACAACTTCTTACACTAAAACCTCATATAACAGAATGATAGTTTAAGCATGTGAACAGATGGCTTTCATTCATGGCTACAGACTGGACAGGAAGTGTATAAATTGGTAGCTATATAATCTTGAAGTGCATAGCAACTAAACCTTTGGTTAAATATGCAATAACTGCTTTGTGGTTGTGTTGGCAGACAAACTCTTCAAATTTAGGATCAGGGGAGCATGAATTTTGACAGTGCTCAAAAATTATTTTGCTGTGATTCTTGTAAGAACAAACCAGTATTGGAGTTTTCTTATTCCAAGGTCCATTTTAAATTGCATTCTTTGCCCCAATACCAATGCAGCTAAGACAGAAAGGCTCGTTCTGAAAATACTTAATTTTTAAAGGGAGAATGAACTTAAATGATATTGTTGGGAATTTAACAAGAATGATTTAGGACTTGTTACATGCCCAAGTACTGTTTTAAGTACTTTACACATAAAACATTAATTTAGCCTTTAATATAGATCATCCTGGTGTAAGTCTTAAACAAATTGAGGCACGGAGGGAGAAAGTAAATTGCCAAGCTAGTAAATGGCAGAGTTGTGGCTTCAGCCCAGATAGCTTACACTCTCCCTCCCTGGATTTTGATGGTTAATAATGTACTTGACCAGCGGTGGGAAACACCATTCTCATAGAAGATGAGCAACCCAGATGTTACATTGATGAGGATGTACCAGATTTAGATAGTATGTTAAGTAACTTCTCTTAGGCAATTTCTGCAAAGACGTCGATATGGAATGTGAGGCATTAAAATTCCCTTAAGATGATTTGACTTAAGTCAAGATAATATTTCCTAAAAATGATGGTCATTATTATGGTTGTTAAAACATCTTTGGAATCAGTTTGGATGGCTCGCTCACTATTCCTGGAGGCAGGAGCTGGATCAAATGCTCAGTAATATTAGTTCTAACCTCAAGAGATTTGAAATCATGCTATTTGATGCATTCAAGTTTTTGGCCTGAGATCATACTTTATTTTCTTAATCTTTTGCATTTGTTTAGACTCTGGGACCACAATGATTGCTCTTGATATTGTTCATATATTTTTTTATTATGATGAAATTATATATATGCACACATGTACATATATGCACACATATGTAATAATATAAAGTTACATATGTCTATATAATACTTTTTATTAAAAGACCTGGAGTTATTTATAGTATTTTCTTCTAAACTTTGCAATCTAGAGGTAAATTCCCTTGAATTTCTTTAGGCTGGAGACATGCTCTGAATGAAAATTATTTTCTATTTCTTCTAAATATCTTTATTTTCATGAAATTACTTATCTACAAGTGTACAAGCACAGAAAGAGACACTCTAAGTGAGAGGAAAAGAGGACACACAAAAAGAAAGAGAGACACAGAGAGAGAACACATGTGAATAATTTGTTAAGGGGCTCCATTTCTCAATATGACACAGTTTCTGACAGAATAATATGTTTCTCAAGATCCAACTGCATTTGGAGCAATATCTGTACATTGTAAAATAATTGAAGTTCAATTTGTGGCTGTACTTTTGTATTTCTTTGCAATAATACATCTGGTTATAACACAAGTTGCTGACTGGTGACAGTGATTTTGCTATTTTAGAGAAAAAATTGCCATATTCATATGCCCACCAGTTGATGAAACGAAAATGATAAACTTATGCAGTTCTGAACTTTAAAATCTCACCAAATATTCCCATTCAAGGTTATAAACATTTATTTAATATATAAATGTAGACCATCCCTTAAAGCTAATTTATAAGGCTAATATTCTTTACCCCTAAGTCTAATTGAATATTAATTATACAGAACTTCTTTTAAATGACTGTTTACTTGATTAGATTTCTTTAAAAAGTGGCCTTTATCTAGGGAGAGAAAAATATGGTTTGTGTGACTGTATTTTCTTTCAATTTTTTGCAACTTTCTTCATAGCTCAAAATATGAACTGTCTTCATGAATGTCCTATCCATTAGGAAAGAATATTTATTTCTTTGTCATTGGCTAGAGATTTAAAAAATTAATTCAGCCACATTAGTTGTATTGTGTATATCAGTAACATTCATCTTGATTTTCTGTACATTGGTCTCTGATATTCACTAATATTTGTACATCATTTTTCCTGTCAATTTTTGCTTTATACATAGAAAACATTATAATTGTGTCCATAAATTTAGGAGTTGTTATGCTTTCTTGATGAATTGGTCATGTAATGACTATGAAAGTTGAATGATGTGCTTGGAAAATGAGTAAAGGGACCAGAAACCAAGGAAAGCAGGTGCTCTCTAGCAGGCGGAGAAGGCAAAGAAACAGACACTTCTCCAGAGGACAAGCAATACTACAGTCTTCCAACATCTTCATTGTAGCTTGTCAGATCCTTTCCTTCCTTCCAACCTCCAGAACTCCAATATAATATTCTCCAGCCCTTCAGTTTGTGATAATTTCTTACAATAGCAATAATAACATCTTTCTGTTAATGTTTTTCCTCAGGCTCTGTCCATGTATATATTTAAATTCTGTGCTTTATACTAGATGTTTTTGTGGCTATCTTTTGAAATTTCCTAATTTTTTTCGTTCACGATGTCTAATTTGTTATTTTCATCCTATGATTTATTTTATTTTATTTTTGCTGGTTGTGGGGCCTGAATTCTGGGCCTGGGTGCTTTCCCTCAGCTCTTTAGCTCATGGGTAGCACTCTACCATTTGATCCACAATGCCACTTCCAGCTTTTTCTGCTTATGTGGTGCTGAAGAATTGAACCCAAGGCCTCATGCATGCAAGGCAAGCACTCTACCACTGAGCTACCTTCCCAGCCCCCTCATCCTATGATTTTTTAAATTAATTCTTTGTTATTTTTATCTATAAAATTTTCATTTTTATGAATTCATTTTTATGAATCGTTTTTATGCTATTTCTGTTGGCAGATTTTTTTTGTTGTTATATGCTAATAGTTTCTTCTTTCTTTTCTTTTCTTTTTTTTGTCGGTCATGGGGCCTGAACTCTGGGCCTGGGTGCTGTCCCTCAGCTCTTCAGCTCAAGGCAAGTGCTCTACCACTTGAGCCTTAGCGTCACTGCCTATGTGGTGCTAAGGGATAGAACCCAGGGCCTCAGCCTCATGCATGCAAGGCAAGCATTCTACCACTGAGCCACCTTCCCAGCCCCCATTTCTTCTTTTTATATTTCAATAGTTTGGCCTAGATAATACATATAGTGACAAACTTTTTTTTAAAGTCTAGGATTTCATTATTAATTGTGTTAAAGGTTGAATTTTGTTTGAACAGACAGTTAAATCACTTGCAAATGAGTCTAATCCCTTCCATGATTGTTTTTAAGATCTGTAGGACACTATATTAAATATGACCATCGGGTTTCTTTAGCATTACTATAGGTCAGCCCTTCTCCAATCTCTCCTGAATGGTCTATGTACTTATGGAGACCACTGCACCTCTGCTACATAGAATATTCATGTACTCAAAATTGCCTCAATATTTGAAATTAAATCTTCCTAAGGCTAGGCACCTGTGGCTCACACCTGTAATCCTAGCTACCAGGAGGCTGAGATATGAGGATTATGGTTTGAAGCCAGCTCGGGTAGGAAAGGTCATGAAACTCTAATATCTCCATTAAACTACTCAGAAAAAAAAACACACACAGGAAGTCGCTTCAGTGATAGAGTGCTAGTCTTGAACACAAATAGGCTCAGGGACTTCTCAGGCCCTGATTTCAAAACCTAGAATTGGAGGGGAAAAAAAAAACCATCTTCCTAAGAATCCTTTGCTAATTATAATACACTCTTGGTGTGGGTCAGTGTTTAGAAATAAGAGCCAAGAGACCTCTAGGATGATATCTAGAACTCTTTCCCTGTATAGTTGCTTTCTTTGCTGTTTTGCCCCCACAAAATCAAGCTGTCTTCTTCTCCCTAAATTATCTCTTATTTTCTCAGTTCAATAGGTTCTTTCTCTTTTCTCTGGGTTCTGCTTCTAGTGTCACAGTATGTGACACAAATTCAAGGATACAAATGACAGATTAGAAGGTCCATTTCTTTCATTTTACCATCAAACATATATCAAAATCTTGCTTTGCTACTCATCCAATGCCTTTGAAAAACTTTCACCTATGTACAGATACAATCTTCAGCTTTGTCCACTGGAAGGGCACATTTAGATCCAGTGACTTTCATAGAAAAAAGTAGTAAAACAAATTGTTGTAATTGTTTAATGCAGGTAATCAAGTCTAATTTACTAATTGTGTCATAAGTAATCGTTTCTGCTTCCCAAAGTCAATGCGATCTTATAAGGATGCCTGTATCATTTCTTGTACCTTTGTGAAGAATTTGGGGTTTGGGCTAAAGAATTTTCACTAACTACAGTTATAAATTTGCAGCTCAAACACTTAAAGATGGAAAAATGAAAATATATTGTCTTCTAATCTCTTTCTCCACAATAGGCTGAACCTTGGCACAGGAGAATATCTTTACAAAAGGGGAAAATAAATCTTCTAGGCATTTTGTGCAAACATATGGTCACGTAACAGAATTTGAAATTGAGAAAAATGTGACTTTTTAAAGACAGGTTATCTGTCACTCATTTTCTTCTTCCCCTCTTGATCGAACAAAGAAATAGTTTAAACATGACATTCAATTACACTGTCCCATGTAAATAAGTTTCCTCTGAGGTCCACATTGGCTGGGTATGAGCCTCACATACTTATTTTTCTTGTCATTGAATGCTTTGTTGGTTGATTTTGGTCCCCATTTCCTCCATGACCTGTAAAACAGTCTTTTCCAGATCTTTGGCAGTAGCCTCTCTAGCCCCCATGATGTTTCATGTGGCCTAGCCCTTGCCTTGGCTGAGCCCAGATCATGTGTCCATCATCGGAAGTATACAAAATGTGGTTTAACCACCAAATACACTTCCAAGATGAAATTGTAAATAGAGATGCTTTCATTTGGAATGCCAGAATATCTGTACCATCTGTGAATAGAGAATTTGCCAAAGAAAAATAAGTGGGAAATGCATGGTTTTCCTTCTGAACATTCCTACTAAGATGTGTTCAAGGTTGAGGTTATTTAGCCACACAGTATATTTTTTGAAAAGTGTTAATTATAGTTACATTAGGTTTCCATATACAGTTACCTCTATGATTATAACATAAAATATGTTTGTGGTTTCATTGTCTATTAAGTAAGACAAAAGATTCTTAGAATATCTTCTGAAATAGTAGTTATTGGAGGCATGATCATTTAAGCTGCCATAACTTTTATATATTTTTATTTGACAATGTAGGCACTAATGACTTAATTGCAAGCATATCTTACGATGTTAAATGAAACTATCAAAAAGTACTGAGTGCTGCTGGCTAATGCTATTAATCTTAGCTACTCTGAGCCCTGAGAATTGCAATTTGCCTGCCAGTCCAGGCAGGAAAGACCATGATACTTTTTGCCAATGAATTAATTTTTTATAAAAAGCTCAAGGACAGTGCCCAGGCCCCTAGTTCAAGCCCCCCACACCTCCCCACATACATACATACACACACACACGCACACATCAACCTTTTCAAAATTATGGCTTATAGGAGAGTCCATTCATTACATTAAGTCAAGAAGTATTTGACATAATATAGGATACAAAAGAACACACTTGAAGAAACAATATTTCTGCCTCAAGTATTCCTGCTATTAATCTCTGGGAAAAATTCTACTCATTTAATTGTCATTTTAGAAGTTATTTAATTAAAATATATTTCAAATTATAATAACATGATGATAATGCTGTGAAGAATGCACAAAGTAATGAACTTTATGAGTATATGATAATCCATTTCCATCTTTTTAAATGCAGGAAAAGCATAAATAAACTCCGACTTAGAAAATACAATCTTTCCTCGTAGTTTTCACATCTAAATTAAGACAGTGTGGCCAGTGCACAGTATCTCAATCATGTTTTAATCATTTTACTAGCTAATTTCAAAATGATGTAACATGAAAATGAGTTTCCCTAATACTATTTATGCTATTGTTTTGTTACAATCACTTTTTTTCCTCACATCGTGGTCCAGTGTAGAACACGTAGGTTTGGAGTGGCTTTTTCCAAGTACCAGCTCCATGATCCAGCTTCATGATGCAGCTGTTCTCCTAAACCTCCTAAAAATCTTACATAGACACCTTGCATTTAGCCCAGACACTGAGCAAAAAGAAGATGGGGAAAGCAAGTTAGGTTCTTAATCTAAAACTTAAAACGAATGCATTCTGCATTATCATATGCCCTTAACCAGGACAAGTACACAAAATCCAACTCTACCTACAGAAGGATAGGGAAGTACTCTTCTCTGTGTGAAAGAAGCTTAAATAGGGTTACTGAGCATCTAAACAACCTCTGGGAGTGATTCCCTATTCACTTCTCAGTTCCTAAGGCCGATATAAATCTGGGTATTCAGATTTATCTTTTTTTTAAAAAAAGCAGTATATTAATATAGTTTATTCTATGCTTCCCCTCATGTTTTTATTGATAGTCATTTAGTATGTCCATCATTTATCTCTTTGTAATACAAAAATGAATAAAGACTAAACATACATATATACTCATTTCTTTTATTGTTTTTATAGTCCCATTCTGTTCCAATGTGGTAATATTCTATGCCATATTTAGCTGATAGACATTAACTGTAAGCTCATAATCTAAAAATATTATTTTATATGTAGTTGATACATGCCACATACTGGACGGTTCTCATTAATTATCATGTTTCATCTTTTCAGTCACTCTGTGATAAATTCAACTGATTATGATTCTTTTTCAGATGCAGTTAATCTAATAATAGTGGATGGATGATAGAACTAATTTGGAGACTTTAAATTTTTACCTTGAATTAGAAATCACAACTGCTCTACCACGTGGACTCTCAAGTTGTACAGAACATATAATTTTATAAATAATTAGGTACGGAATGAACCAATTTCCTTTTACATCCATGTTGTAAAAGCAAAAAAAGCTCCATTAGAACACTTATAAGAAGATAACTCTAAAACCCTATCATACACTACTCATATTTCCCCTCTACCCATCGGCCATTCTTGAGGCTTATTGCCCATTTGCATCTGATCACAGAGACTTCACAGCCAATCTACAGTTGGACCCTCCATGTTATCACATGTCTCAATGTCAGTTATGCAAAGTCAATACCTTGTGGCGAGAAGCTGTAAAAATATGTATTCTATTTCATTTCATGATCATCTAGCTGCAAGGTAATCTAAAAAATAAAGTATTAAAGATTTCCTTGTAGCTAAATGGCCAAGCAACAAAATTCTGACTAAAGAAATGTAAGAAGCAAGTTGCTAATCACAGTGTCTTTTTTCCGATATTGAATCCTGTGTCCCTCTTCAGAAAGGAAATGCTTGTTTTTAAAAGTCCTATTGTGAAACTAAGAGACTAAGAGGTTGGAAGGCACACATATGAAGATGTTTTAATGGATGATTTTTCTGCACTGTTCATTAATGAGTGGGATTCTTATGAACTCAGTTGGCACCCAATGCCTATGCCTGTAATCCTTGATACTCAGGAGGTTTTGATCTAAGGATGGCAGTTAGAACATAGCCCAAACAGGAAAGTCCATGGGACTCTTATCTCCAGTCAAACATCCAAAAGCCAGAATTGGAATTGTGGCTCAAAAGGAAAAGTAGCTTTGATCACAAAAGCCCAGAGATAGCATCAAGACCCTGAGTGCAAGTCACATACAGAGAGAGAGAGAGAGAGAGAGAGAGAGAGAGAGAGAGAGTCAGTCATGCAGTTATTATTTTTCCAGCACTAAATATTGCATTTTAATCAAATAATTAGTCTTTATTTGATTTTTATTAATGCATATTAATTGCACAAAGGGGAGGCTCACTGTGACATTCCTATACATGCATATAGTGTACTTTGATCAATTTCACCCTAACTTCATTTTTTTTTAAATTTGACTGTTAGCTGACTAGAAAGGCATTCATTTGGGGAAAAAAAGCTGTCATTACTTCAAGAACTGAATGATAAAAAATGAAGTGTTAGGGTCAAGAAGAACTGGAAGACATGCTGCATAGACATGAAGAAATTACTGCAGTGCTTTGTTTCTTGCTCTTTGCCTTCTATAGATAGATTGAGGACTGTTGACCATCAGCCTAGATTATTTCCTATGTAGCGAGAAATAATCTAGAGTGGAACAGTTTGACATACATATTTGTATACCTTCCTACTGGTTCTAAAGCTCAATACATCTGTGCCTTGTAAGCTCCTGTATGTTTATGTATCATCTGGGAATCTTGGACACATGCAAATTCTCACATTAGAGGTCTGAGGTAGATGGTAGGTGTCAATGTTTCCACTAGGCAGAGGAATGAGGATTTTAGAGGAAGGAGTCCAAGCTTGAACAAAGAAAAATTTTAATTTAAGGAGAGATGTGTTTTACTCTTGAAGAACGATCAACTTACCAATAAATAATGATTAAATGTTGGACTTTATTACAATGAAATGCCTATATTTGGTAATGATAGCATTGCAGGGTTACATGCTACCTGAACTTTGCATGTTCCTTAAATATCAAATATTACCTTCATTACTCACTAAAAAACCTATTTTTGCTTTCAGTACCAGTTTGCTGGAAAATTAAAAATTAATATAAAATGATGTTAACTTCAGAGCCTGGATATATTACATTTTTGGCTGTTTTCCTGCCTGGCATACTCATATTCCTGAGTATACACCATTCTATAAAAACTTTAGAGAAACAAAGAAGCTTGCGATTTGTTTATAAATTATTTGTAGAAAAGTGAAGAACTGTTCATTATATAAAATATCCACATACAAGGCACTGAAAGCAGAACTGACATGATTAATGATTACCAGTGAGAAGAGAATGCTAAACTGGATGGTTTCTTTATGCTATACAGTAACCAAGTGAAAAATACAAATTGACTGCACTATGGTTGAGTTCCGTCTTCTATTTATATTATTGCTCTGAATAGTTAAGTTTCTACTACTCTACCTGATCATATTTCCAGTTTACTTTTGATCTATTGATATGGCAATGATTTTTTGAAGTGAAGAACCTGCAATTTTCACATAGTGCTAATGGAAGACAATAGTTTCAATATTTGGAGATAGAGAAAACATTATTAATTTTTAAATATTTTTATTTGTAATTCATTAAGAAAATAATCACTGATCTGTACTAAGACTTATTTAGATTAATTATCAAAAGCCAGTTCAGAGATCCAAGTGTTTGTAATAATATAAATATTTATCAAACATTCAGAAATTGCTTTAAAAGCGTAGTGTACCTACATATAAAAGAATATCACAAAGTTAATTCACAGGAGGATGAGAAGAATATCCAATACCATAATATATATGGCAATTATTTGCTTGAAGAAAATATTAACCATAGAAACTATTTTCTGCCTTGTCATAAAATTTACATGTAAATGTCATAGAAAAATGCCACAAGTATATTCACTTTATTTAAATATTTACAAAGTTAAAATTTAAGAATATAATAATTGATGGTTTTATTGTATTCTTTGTTTTTATGTATACTTTCATTTTTTAATGCTTAGACTTTTTATTTTAGCACTTTCATGGATTATTTTGAAACAGTTCCTAAACAGTTTTAATATGATATGTTCTTACTGATTTTCTATTTCCTTCTTTTCTTTAGTAATTTTTTTCTCTGAAAAGACAATCTTGTGTTTGTAAATTCATCTTATCTTGTTAGCACAAACATCTCCTAAGATACTGGTAACTTACAAATCCTTACACTTTTGCCCTGAATTTAGTTGATATCTTAATATTTTCCATTTTAATTTTTTTCTGGTATTTATTACTCATTATGGTGTCATGTGTTGTTCACAGTTCTAGAACTATCACCACTCTTACATTTTATTTTCTATATTTGCCAAGTGAGTCTTCTTGTCTTACCTATTTCTTTAGCCATCTAATATTCTTTCCCAAACTGTATACTAGGTGGAGTTACAAGCTGTAGGGACATGGAAGTTGGCCAAGACATGGGAAACTTTATTGTTGTACCAGTAAGTGAAACAATAATTTCAGTAAGTGAAACAATAATTAAACAGAGGAATTGATAGAGACATAAGTGGCTAGGATCAGGAAATAAAAGAGAAATCTTTCTGAGAAGGAGTGATTTGGGCAAAGACTCACAAGGGCAGAGAGAACAAAGATTTTGGGGACTCAAGAGAAGACTTACAACTTTGGAGTTAATTTAAGGTGATTTCTCTCAACTCCCCCAAATTCTAGATATGCCAAATAACTAAACTTCAATTCTATTTTGCTTTTAAATATTGGTTGAACTTAGAAAGATTGTTTGGAGAAAGCAACAAAGACACTACTTCTGAAGAAAACATACTCCATTCTAAAGGAATCCAGAGGTCTACATTAATAAGAAGCACGTGTCCAAAATACATGTCCCTTCCTCAAGGACTACAACCTTGAAAGCACTCTAAACTCAGATACGTGATGATGCAAAAGGACATTAAGTTAAACACTAATGAAAATGAGTTGAAAAAGTTGGTAAGAAAGCGGCTCTTCTAAACTCTTCCTGAAATTTATGGCCATGTGATGGGAGCTCATCTTTATGGTATTTCTTCTTAACAGATTACAAAAGAGAAATTGCCTTCCCTTGGCTGAGAGTCCAGATGGGCTTCTGTTAAATCCCCTACTGTGCCTTCTTTTCTGCCGATGGTTTCCCTGTCAGAAAACTGTGTAAATTAGCAGCTTGATGTTCTAAGCCTGGGTTAAGTGGTGTGCTTCAGACAGGGAAGAATTTATGGTACGAAAATAATACAAACGCTTAAGTAATCATAGAAGTATTCCATTTTTTGAAGCCAATTTTACATTAACACTTGGCCTCTCCCATAGCTCGTCATGTCTTCCCTTGTAATCAGGAGGACATGTGTTCTTTATCACAGAAAAGCATGGTCAGGTTGTAATCTTTTTCATGAAAAGAGTCCTGTAATAGGACGGGGAAGGAGGTTAAGAAAACAATAGATGTGTAAATGTCTTTGGAGGGTATACATCTGTAAACCATTCCCTTCTGAAATGTTGGAAAGATTGCAATATAAATACAACTCCATCACATGTTTTCCTTTTGTCTAGCTCTTCTGTTGTCTGCAGTCTCGTGAGATGAAATACACACCTCGAAACAGCATCCCTTATGAACCACAGTGGGAGGATATTACACTCTTTTTGTAGCCCTGCTTGCTCTATTTTAGCCCCTGGTATTTTTCTTCTACAGGTGCCAGATCTGGTTCAGGGATGAAGCTCAAAGTTAAAACACCAAACCAATTGCATACACAGGTGGTTAGACTAGGATGTGAATCTGAAAACCAGAAAATTGCTTTGTGTGAGAATGCTTCCAAAAGTAGTCGGAACAATCTTCAGGACAGGGCAATGGCCAGTATAAACAGCTGTGACGGCTTCAAGTGAAATTGTGGCCCTTTTGCAGTTTGTTCCTTTTCTACTTCAGTGATACCATTTTGGTGCAATGCAGAGAAGGCGGCTTGATCTGAGTACAAAGAAGGTTAGTTACACTGTGCAGGCATCAAAACTGAAAATGACAATGCTTAACTCTGTGCTTAAATTCAAATGATTGCACGTGTGCACATGTTCACACACATGTCTATGCACACACGTGTACACACAAACACACGCACACAATTATCCCTTGATATCTGTGGGGAATTGGTTCCAGGATTCCATGTGGGTTTCAGATCCTTGGTGCTGAGTCTCTTCTATGAAATAGCAGTGTACATGTATAACTTAATCACATTCTCCCATATACTTTAAATCATCTCCAAGAAACTTGTAACACCTAATACAATGTGAATGCTATATAAATAGTTTTATACTGTTTGGTTTAAAGACCAAGAATGTCTTTACCATGTTTGGTACTAGTGCAGTTTTGTTTTTGGGTATTTTATTTTACTTTTCAGACAAAGTCTTTCTAGGTCAGATGGGCCTTGAAGTCATTGGGTAGACTAACTTGGGATCCTCCTGGACCCACCTCTCAAATTCAGAGATGGCAGATGTAAGCCACCATGCCTAGAGGATTCATTTTGTTCTTAGCTTTGGGGGTTTCCACAGTTGCTTGAATCAATGGATATGGTCCCTGTGGATACAGAGGAGTAACCGTCTAAGAGTGACACAAACCCATGTTCAAGTGCTTCTCTGTATTACATTACACAAACCTCTGACTCTAAGACAATTTAGAGTGATAAAGCTATGCAGCATACCAAAATATGTCAGCTGTAGGTTGGGAGATCTTTAGACTATGAGCGTACTGTTGCCAAGTCTTTTAATGAAAAAAACTAAAAATCTGGTTTCTGTGCATACAGAATTTTTACGTCATTTTTACTGCATAATCTAAGACTTGCAGAGCCAAATTAAGATGTATTAAAAATCTCTTGTGGAATTTATATGTCACTCATAAGTTCCTGATTGATTCCGATAATAATTACAGCAAATTCAACACAGAGAAAGCTCACTTTGTTTCCTAACAAAACTTCTTTAGTCTCCTTTCCATAGAGAAATTACATTATTTATAATTACAACATTTTAAATTAACTATATACTTCCAAGTTCCAGTTTTGTTCAAAAGCACTTTTTCCTGCAGAACCCTGATATCCTAGAACCTCAGAAATTTTCTACTGAATGTATACTAAAATTCTAATTTATCCTAAAGTGAAAAATAATATTGCCACTTGGTAACCAGAAAACTTGAAATTATTTGTACTGATCTTGAAAATGACAGTAAATATCCCAAAAGGATGTAGTCACACAAGTCATCAGTCACTTGCCTGGCAAAGCTTTATAGACCCCAAAAGCTTGTTAATTCAAAAGAGAACATTACTAAGCTCATGAACAAACTCAAGTACCAGAGGGACATAGCAATAGAGCTTCTCTATTACAGGCTAACCCACTATCAAGGCTATGTTTATAAGGCTGAGAATATTAACAAAACCAAATGGAAAGGGGTAGAGCAGTAGATTCTGATGATCTGCATTCCATTTCTAACTGCTACTAGTTTATTTGTTTCTGCTTTTCCTTGTGGGTAATCACAACAAGGTCTCACTAGGCAGCCAAGACTGCCATGGAACCTTGCTGTGCAGCTTGGGTTGGTCTCAAACCATGGGTCTTCCTGAGTCAGACTCTCAAGTGCTGAGATTACAGGTGTGTGCCCTTACACTGTGTTTTAATGCCTCATTCTAAATGATTGAAAGTCTGCACCACGTTGTTTTTAGATCTTGAGAGCCCTGCCATATTAACTTAGATCATTGTAGATTTTAAAGGGCTGCTATTTTGATTGAAGAACAGTCCTAAGGATGATTTACATAGGGAGCTGGCCCAGGTTTCTTTAAGAGTATAGTTAATTACAAATATCTACTATCCATCCAAAAACTTTATTCTGACTTAACCTAGACATTAATAATTAACCTGGGAAGAATTTTTAATATATATTTTTATTGCAAAGATACTGTACAGAGGGGTTACAGTTACATGAGTAAGGTAATGAGTACATTTCCTATTGAGCATTGTTACCCCCTCGTTTGTTTTCCCCCTACTATCCCTTCCCTCCCACCTCCCCAACTTCTCCCTCCCACCCGCTGAAGTTGTAAAGTTCATTTTCAACATAGTGTCTTGTACATCTCATTGTTACAATGGGTCAACCTATATCCTTATTCAGCATTCTCTTCCCCTCCCCACATTAGAAAAAAATATAGACAAGATGAAGGGCACCAGAATCAAATACAGTGAAAACAGGGGTTATACCATGGGGGAAGAACATACAAAAGAAACAAAAAAAATCACATAGTATTTGGAAAGTAGTATGAAGTTCCTCAAAAGACTACACATAGAGCTCCCCTATGACCCAGCAATCCCAGTTTGGGGCATTTACCCAAATGATCACAAACAAGGCCATACTAAAGCTACCAGACAATTATGTTTGGAAATAATTTTTAACGTCTATGTGCAGCCTATCATGAATAAAGATGAAGGCCGCTCCTATGCTATTGGTTTTTTTGTTGTCGTTGTTTTAAAAACGACTTCTTATTCCTACACCACCTTGGCAATTTTTATTTTTCCTGAGACATCCATTCAAAGGTCACCAGAAACATGTATTTGAATGGAAGAAATAATTGGTACATGTAGGGAATGGAAAAGATAACTGGCATAAATTCAAGACTATTTTCTCTTTAGGAAGAACAACTTCTGCCATCAAACAGATTTGTTCACATAATTCTAGTTGGTTCTTGCTGACTTGTCTTAGTTTATGTGTAAGGAAATACAGGAAGAGTTAGTAAATTAACTAGAAGACCATCTAAGATTTCTATTATCTATAAATATTTATCAAGAAAGTACCATATTTTATTTTATTTTATTTTTTTGGTCAGTCATGGATCTTGAACTCTGGGCCTGGGCACTGTCCCTCAGCTTTTCAGTTCAAGGCTAGCTCTTTACCACTTGAGCCACAGCATCATTTTCAGTTTTCTGGTGGTTTATTGGAGATGAGAGTCTCAGAAACTTTGCAGCCTGGGTTGGCTTTGAACCATGATCCTCAGATCTCAGCCTCCTGAGTTGCTAGGACTACAGGTGTGAGCCACCAGCACCTGGCAGTACCATATTTTAAGAATCAGCAGAGAATGTAGCTCTGATATGAGATACTGGTATAGCTCTTCAAAAGTTCTCCAGTTACAGGGGTTTGAGAAGCAGCATGGACCAAGTTCACCAGGAGAAGATAAATAGCTGCAAAACATTATTGAGCAGTTGTAAATTGGAGATTTCACAGGATGCTAAAGGGAGTTGATGGTGGGGGTAAAGACCTAGGGAGTTCACTGGAGAAGAGAATGGGATGAACCAAATAGGGAAGGGGGGACATAATATCTCTTATATTGATTGGTGATTCATCCTGTTGGAAGGCTGCATGACCTGTATGCCCTCTGTTCCAGATGCAGATTTTTTCCCTACCTTTTCCAAGATCACTTCTACATGCTATGGGAATTATTGAAATTCTTTGTTACTATAAGAGCAAATGATTTTTATTAAGCTATCTTTACACAATTTTTCTGAGAACATCAAAGGAATCCCTCAACTGGAATAAAAAGGAACAGCATATGAAGCATGGATTGTGAGATGTGTATATGTGTGTGTGTGTGTGTGTGTGTGTGTGTGTGTGTGTGTGTATGTATGAATGTATGTATGCAAAAGAGAGACAGATAGACAGGCTGAGAGACAGAATGAGAAATAGAGAGACAAGTAGATATATGGAGAGACAATGAGAGACAAACACAGAGTCTCTAGCTTTGAAGCCAAAACTTGCCACTTGCTGCCATATTTTTCTCACTTGGAACTCCTTTTCTATTCTAATTAAAGAGCTATAAACTTCACCTTGTTTCAAAGGACACTACCTATTGCAAATAAGACTTCATGAGTTCAATATATATATATATATATATATATATATATATATATCTGTGCATAACTATGTATGTGAATTTTGCATACTTAAACTCTGTAGTACATACATCCAAGAATAACTCAAGAAATCTTATTTGTCTATTTTCAAATATACAACTAACGTTAAAACAGTTAAAACATGATTATCAGTGAATAATGGATGAAGGTTAAGATTGGAAAGAGAAAATGTTTATATAATCTAGCATCCATATATACTTTTGTTGTTTAGAATTTTTTGTATTTAAAATTTCTGCCTTGCAGCTAACAAAGAGACCACTTGGTCCTGGGTAGTATCTCTGAGCAGTCTGGTCAGGATTATCTGTGATCATTTTCAAAAAGCTATACCATACTCTGCAATTCCTGCCCATTAATTGATCCCCTCCCTCTCTTAAATTTGATCTGGATATAAAATTTGAAATGGATTCTTAAAAGACACCACTACTTGCAGGGAGTAGTTATGTCTTTCCTTCCTTGGGTATCATTGAAGGTTTAATTTACTTTGCTACTTAACACAGTGGATTCTACTCCTTGACTTTATTTTTTATAGATCCTAGGGCTTGAACTCAAGGCATGGTACAGTCCTTGAACTGCTGTTTTGCTCAAGACTAGAGCTCTACCACTTGAGCCACGGCTACACTTCCAGCTTTTTGATAGTATATTAGAGATAAGAGTCTCACAGCCCTTCCTGACTGGGCTGGCTTCAAGTCATTATCTTCAGATCTCAACCTCCTGAGTAGCTAGGAGCTACAAAGTAGCTTATGAGCTGGGCTTGACTCACATTAAGAAAAGCCAAATGGCTTCTGTTTGGTCTTCAGTGTTACTTGTCTGATGGTTTGGGGATAAACCTACTGAAATACCTTTTCCAACTTTTTATTTTAATCATAGAATGAGTAGCACTGATTCCCAAAGCACACGAAATGAAGACAGAAATACCTGTAAGATTGCACAGTTAACATGCATCCATTAAGTTAAAATGTTTCTTAGAGCATCAGATCTACCTAGATACCTGTTTGGGGAAACTAGTTACTAAGTGATTGCCCTTAACATCAGGGTAGAATTTTTTATTGTCTTTGATTTCAGACTCAAAGTTTTAACAAGGTATATTGGCAAATGGGTGACAGTTAAACATTTCTTGATATATGAACTAGAGATTAATATCTGAAATTAAGGGAGAAAAATTTGATGGTGAAAACAATTGGTTGATAGAGAAAGAACCTGAGCCAAGAAGATTTGGCTTTACTTAGGCTCATCTTCTTATGAGAAGTAGAAATATTATTGACATTGCAGATTATAATATTTTATTTGTGAATGTATTTGTTGACCTTTAATATAATTTAGAAGTTTATTATGTTAATCTATTTATCTAACAAACTATAGAAAGAAGTATTTGTTAACTTATATTCTTACTAATAATCCTATTCAAATTGAAGAAATGTCCATGTATTTTTAAAACCAATATCCATCTACATTGGAGATAGTCTATTGAGTGATGAAAGGCACGATAACTAATGGAATCATGCCAAAAATATTATATAGCATACTTAAAGGCACTGAGAAGATTGCCAGAATTCTAAATTAGTACTATTTATCGTTATTATGTGTTATTATTAAAATCACACTATTGTTATATTAATGAGGGAATTTGTAGAAGAATTAGATCAGAATGATTTTGCTCATATCCTTTATCTCTAGTCTGAGTCGTTACCCTGTGAATATTATAGAGATGAAATTAACAAGCAGACTTTATAACATCCTGTTGTCAGTCTTTGTAAAAATAAGCCAATTCCTGTTTTATTCTTCCTGAGTTATTCTTACCCATGTTGGTTTTTTTTTTATTCAGATTGTTCTGTGTGACTACGTTTTATCTCTCTCACTAGAGTTGAGGAAATCCCTGCTTACAATTGATAAAACATGGTAAAACAGAGATATAAGTTCTCGATCATTTTCCAAGCAACAAAACCCAATTATCCCACCTGCTATTCTATTTTCTTAAACAGCAGGAACCCTTTTTTAAACTTATACATGGATAGATTTTCTTTTTTATCTCATGACAGACAATGAAATTGTAGAGTACAGAATTTGTTTCCCTTTTGTTCTGGAGGAATCTTATCGAAACTTGTCCAACTTTGATTAACTTAGGGCAATTTCAAAGTCTTATTTAAAGACATTGTTACTCCCTTGGGCTTAATATCAGCACTTGCTCTTGGATAAATTGTATTTGGGGATGTTTTAATTTGGGCAGAGCTAGATATCTAAGCAGAGTGTCTCTTTCAAGTTCAAGAATTTCCATATTATGCTTTGACCTTTTGGGATGGAGAATAATGAAGAACTGCACACACGAGACTACACCCAATTCTGCAAATTACTTTAGAGACAAGAAGAATGGCCTTGGGGCATGACCTTGGGGGCTGGATGTGAGTGATAAGAAGGCCTCAGCCTGGAATCCACCCAACATGTTCAGAAGCCTATAAGGATGCTGCTTGGTGGAACTGAATGCTATGTAGAGTAGGGAGTGATGTATAATTTTAGAAATATTCTTTTCCTTTTTTTCAGTTTTTGAATTGTCAATCCTAAAACTTTATTCATTTTTCAGAGCATTTCATTTCCTCTTTAAATAGCTTCCATAAGTGAACACTGAGTTTTTCTCCAAATTAATTCATATTCTTTTATTCTTTTGAACTTCAGGGTTTTAAAGAGCATTGATCAATGGATATTTGGTTAGGAACATTGCACATTGGAGAATGGATTCCCATTATATATGAGAGAATATTATGGAGAAAGAAAAATATGAGATAATTTAGGGCTTTAAATAAATCTTATTCTTTCCAATTAGATAAATAAAAGTAAGGCATAGTACTTCAAAATTGTTCTTTTTTAATAAATTGTTCTTTTGAGAAATCAATCCTGCTATGCCACATTTATGAAATAAAAAGGAAAATATTGGTCTCATATCTAAAATATACTTGGAACTCAAAAAATTAAACCCCCCAACAACAAATCCTCAAAGAAACAACTGCCCAATAAATAAGTGGGCGAAAGACT
>NW_012267229.1:7692730-7822612 GCF_000151885.1 Dipodomys ordii
AGATGGGGAAAAACCAGTTGTTTAAGGATACAGGTGGACCTGTTGCAACAATGAGAAGTACAAGTTGTCATGCCCAAAACAAGCTTTACAATGTCGGTGGGGGGGGGGAGAAGGATTGGGATTGGAGGGGATGGGGGAGGCTGGGAAGGGATGTGAAGGGTAAATAAAGGAGGAGGCTGCAATTCTTGGTAAGAAATGTACGCATTATCCCGCCCATGTAATTGTAACCCCTCTGTACAGTATGTTCACAAATAAAATAAAACAAATTAAAAAAAGGAAAATATTACAAAGCAAATACAAAGATCAAAGCCTGAAAGGCATGTTTCCTTCCTCGATTGTAGGAAGCTGAACTGAGATGCACATTTGTTTACTAATTGCTCAGGCAACCCAAGACAACTTGATAGAAGAGCAAGATTTATTCTGAAAGGAAATAGCCACATCAAGGTGAAACTTAACCAGTTTAAGAAAGCAAAGAAGGCTAAAAGGGAAATAGTTTAAGAAAAGGACCCTAACATGATTGGGGAGGGGAGCAGAAAGTAGAGTTTGAGGGTACAATTCACTGTTCATATTTCCACTAATTCAGTGGTTACTAAAAGCTCATTTTTATACCTGTATATGTAGGAAAGTTTACAATAGGCCATGGAGAAGCTAGGAGAAAAAATGATTATGTGTCTTTAATATTAATACTATTTCAAATAAAGAATATTCCTCTTCTATTTTATGATTTAAGTTACTTTGTTTTAGAAAACAGATATGATAGTTGTGGTTAGTGAAAAGTTTGTTAATATGTACATCCAAGATTTTATGTAAAGATGAGTATACACACACACATATATGCAAATATTTATTTTAAAACAGTGATTCATAAAATCCTAAATTAATTTTAATCAAATTTAGGATTTTGTGAATTCCTGATTTAAAGCGTGCTGAAATCATTACAGACAATAGTTTTGTTTAATTTTATGTTCAGAATAGAAAACTGGAACTTTGGAAATGAATTAACATATAATATAATATATAATATATCAACATAATATAATAATTCCTGCCCTAACATGTCTTTGACACTAGTTGAATGAGGAAGACTACAAGTAGGCCCAGATTTTGTGATTATGGATTTATTTATTTATTTATTTTTGTCTGTTGTGGGACTTGAAGTCTGGGCTTGGGTGCTGTCCTTAGCCTCTTTTGCTCAAGGCGAATGCTCTACCATCTGAGCCACAGCGCCACTTCCGGTTTTCTACTGGTTAATTGGAGATAAGAGTGTCATGGACTTTCCTGCCTGGGCTGTCTTTGAACTGTGATTCTCAGATCTCACCCTCCTGAGTAGCTAGGATTACAAGTATGAGCCACCACCAGCACCCAGCTGATTATGGAATTTTTAAACTCCACAATTTAAAGAAATTTTAATGATTTTGAAGTTTTTATAATAGAACAAATGGGTAACATAATAATGACAGAAAATGCTGCCAGTCTCCCTATTTGCCACAAAAAAAATATTAACTGCAACAATGATTAAGGACTCCTTATTTAGGAAGGCAGAAGGAGCTTCACATCATCCCCAGATTCACCACGCATCCTTGAGGGAAGGGAAGAAAAAGATACTACACACACTCACAAAGGGGCAAATTAAGCTTGGATCACTGAAAAAGACTTTCCCCAGCTCAAAGAGTAGAATTTGAGTGATTGTCTTTTTATTTCTGACAAGGTATTGTCATTCATTTCATCACAGAAATTAAGAGAAAATTGCAATCAAGCAGATAAGAGATGTTTGCTGTTCTTTAGTACTTTCATTTTAAACTTGTCCTCATGAGAGGACTGCACTTCACGAGATACTGCACTTCAAAACAAGAGGCTTTCAAATGGCATAGCTTTGGATTGTGATCCTGAATTTGCAAATCATTATACGTGAGCTTGGACAGATTATCTAGCTTCTGTGACTCTCAGTCATCTTGTTTATAAGACTGAAAGTAATTATATGGGACTGGGATGTAGTTCAGTGGCAAAACACTTGCCTAGCAAGTGCAACGTCCTAGATTTGATTCCTAGAGCAAAAAAAAGAAGAAAATGCAGTTAAAAATAATTATATGGGAAAAAATGTGTTTCAGAATAACCTGTTCACAAGGTAAGTGGTAGTAAAGGAGCCCCCTGAATCATGATATGAAAAGTATCAAATAGGGTAACCTCAGGAAAACAGAATTGATAAAAGGTGAAGAGAGATAAGTGAGTCCAATGGTTTTCTTATGCTAATTATGGAGAAGTTCTAGTAAAGTAAACAAGCTTCCACCTTCAAGAAACTGAACATAGGTGTTAGATCAGGAAATGTGAGAAATCCAACTCCTAGAGTAAATCTTATTAACTTGAACTTCAGGCCATATCAGTCTATGGCAGAAAGTTTCTTAGACTGAAATTCTGGGGAAATGGACATACTATGGAAATGTCTTTTTCTCCATCTCCATTCCTTATATTCGCTGTAAAAAGGGTCCCACCATGACATTTTCATATTTGTCTAATTTCTAAAAGTTATAACCTCCTATTTCCTCTACGTCCTTTCTTTCCCTTTCTTAAAATATTTTCAGCAGGCATTATTGTTTTGTTTGCATTCATGGATATAAAGTGCTTCAAACATGTTGGCTTCCTATTCCCACTCCACTTTTTTTGCTCTCCTAGTCCTACCTATTCCCAAAAAGCATCTGCTTTATATTCCTGTTGTTCAGTTATAAAGGTTAGATTCCCTGTAAGAGAGAGAAATGTGATATTTGTCATTCTCACTCTGGTTTATTTCACTTAACACGATAATCCCTATTTCCATCAATTTTCCTGCAAACATAATTGCATTCTTTTTATAGCTAAATACTTCTCCAGTGTGAACACAGACCACATTTCTTTATCCACTTATTATTTGATAGGCAGCTGGACTGATTCCGTATTTTGGTTGCTGCAAATAGCACTGCTATAAAGGAAACAAGAATTAAAACATACCAAGATTTCAACTCACCCAGTGAGAATAGCTACCAGCACAAACACAAACAACAAATACTGGAGAGTATGTGATATACTGTTGGCAGAATGTAAATTAATGCACACACTATGAAAATTATATATGTTGGTTCCTAAATAAAAACAAACATGATCTTACTATTTTACTCTGTCTTCTTTTCATTTTCAATTTCTCTCCTATCTCTCACTTCCTAATATTTCTGGACCTAGATATCTTTCTTATTTTAACACTTGAATGTTTAAACCACGGTTTTTCTCTGTAAAAACTACTCTTGGCCAGGGTATCAGTAGCTCACAATTGCAAGCTTAGCTCCTCAGGAGGCTGAGATCTGAGGATCATGACTGGAAGCCAGCCCAGGCAAGAAAAGTCCTCATTTCCAAATAACTACCAAAACAGCCAGAAGTGGAGCTATGGCTCAAGGGATAGAACACTAGCTTAACTAGCCTAGAGTAAAACAGCTCAGGGACAGTGCCTAAGGCCTGAGTGCAATCCCCAATACTGTCACACACACACATACACACACACACACACATACACACACACACACACACACACACCCCAAAACATACTACTCTCATTCTTTGTATTCTAAGAAAAAAAGGGGCAATAATTTTGTCAACCATCAGTTGAGTTGGGCACTGATGTCATAAAAAAAAAAGTGAAAACTTTTCCAGTATTAAATTTCATTGAAAATAACTTCTGAAAAACTGAAATCTACACAGAGGTCACAGAAATGGCAAAATGCATTTTCTTTCTTGTACCAATATTCACCCATTTTTATATTTTTTAACAAATTTCATTCTCTGTGAGTCTATTTCTGTGTTAAAAATGTTTATCTTGGGGTTCATTTCACCTAACATCAACTTATCTGACTATTTCTGCTTGTCTCAGACATATACTAGTTATTGCAAATAAGGAAAACCATGGGACCTATGATTCATTGGGCCTGGCTTACTTCACTTAATATAATTTTGTCCAAGTCTTTCTATTTCCTAACAAATGGAGTAATGTCATTCTTTCTGATGGAGGCATAGAATTCCATTGTGTATATATACCACATTTTCTTGATCCATTCATCTACTGAGGGGCATCTGGGTTGGTTCCATATCTTAGCTATGGTCAATAATGCTGCAATAAACATAATGGGTGGGGGGGAGATGGGAAGAGATGGGAAGGACAATCAAAGGAGGAGGCAACAATGCTTCATAAGAAATGTATTCATGGAGCTGGGAAGGTGGCTCAGTGGTAGAGCGCTTGCCTTGCATGCTCAAGGCCCTGGGCTCGATTCCTCAGCACCACAGTGGTTCCGTGGCTCAAGTGGTAGAGTGCTAGCCTTGAGCTGAAGAGCTGAGGGACAGCGCCCAGGCCCAGAGTTCAGGCCCCACAACCGGACCCCCCCCAAAAAAAGAAGAAATGTATTCATGACTTTGCCCATGTAATTGTAACCCCTCTGTATGGTATTTTCACAAAAATGTAAAAAAAAAAAGTAAAAAAAATGTTTAGTGCATTCTAATCCTAAGAAAAGATTATTCTAATTTTTATTTATCCACGTTGATGGTGAGAAGTCTCTCTGCAACAGTGCTGAGGGTGAAGTACATACTCTACCTCATCTACATTCTTCAAAGCCCATCTCCTACAAGTTCTATGCAGTCCAGAGAGAAATAATTGTGAGCCTCCTTGAAATACTTCACTCTAAAATATCAATGAAGCTTAGCTACCTGAGGGAGAATTTGCCGCTCATAGGATAAGGTTGTTGGTGTACTTCTGTAATTAGTGTCATGATATAGGTATGTTAGAGGATGTCCTTAAGTCCAAAGTCAAATTCTTTGGGTCTTGCCTGAATGGAATATCTGTTCTAACTACACACTAATTTTCTCCACATTCCTAAACTTAACCTTGAAAGAGAATCTGTGATCTAGATATGACAAAAAAAAAAATTGGAGCATGGACCTGAAAATAAAATGTCCATTTTTGTATGATTCTTACAACACAATTATTATTATTATTATTTTAGGATCAGTTTTGGTTCGGATAGATTGGCAAATATTTGAAAGCACAGATCTCTAAGGGAGGTATGTGGAAGGCATTGTATATTCCATGGAGTAAGTGCACACGGGTTCCTATTTCCCAGAAGCATATTTGCTAAATAATCCTTCAAGTGAACGAACAGTCAGATTTCCTCTCAGACATGCTGACCTGCGCCTCCCAGCCCAGCTAAAGGCTTCTAAGGAGGTTGCACTGCAGAGTGATCCTACATATCTGATGAACCACAGGATGTCAACAAGACACACCCATTGTCCTACATTTGGCAGGCTCTAAAAAAAGAGTGCAGCAAGGCACTTGCAGCAAGCCAAACCAACTCTGACCAGAGCAATCTTCTTCCAAATGGGTGCGGTAAAAGGATCACATTTAAAAAAAAAAAAGGCCTTAAGATAAATCTTTACTAAAGAAAAAGAAAACAGGACCCAAATGTTACAAAGAATGAAAAAGGAATTATGCATCTTGTTATGTTTGCCAGAGTTGGAGAGAGTGTTGACTTAAGATTTTTTTTCCCCTGAATTGAGAATTTCCAGTAAGAGTAGGTGGTGTGGACTTAATGGTGGCCATTCCACAGCAAAAGGACAGGATGGAGTGTCTTCTTCAGTTGCAGCTTAGTGATGAAAAGTCAAATACTTTGCAATGTAAATTAAAAATAGGGTATAGTGCATTTCCCATAAGTGATATTCATTTGGCTAGACAAAAGAATTAAGGAAAATAGTCTGTTCTTCATTGGAGAATTTATGGTCAGCTCTCTCTCTCTCTCTCTCTCTCACACACTCACACACACACCCACACTGATGCTCATACAATTATCATCGAATATGTAGATTGATGTGATGCTGAGAGGTTGGTATGAGACTGTATAGCAATCAGATGCAAGTGAGCATACACAGGCAAATGCAATGCCTTTCCATATCTCACAAGCAGAATCGAGAAAGAAGAAATTTACACTATGCAGTCATTGAAAAACAGACGTTGTTCCAAAAGAATGATATAATCATGTAACTGTGGACTAGATGCAGGAAATGTGTATGTGTGTGTATGTGTATGTGTGTGTGTGTGTGTGTGTGTGTGTGTGTGTGTGTTTAGCCATACATCTGGAAAGTTTCCTGAACCATCAAACACTACATGGATTCATTTTCTTATAGCTTGAACTATAGGTCTAACTTATTATGTCCTGAAAGTTTAAAATTGATTAATCCAGACTAATACATAGGATAAATCTAAGTAAGATCCTCTATAACTAGCAATATTACCATAGTTCTTTCAGATGCCCAACTGATATCAAAGGCAATCACAAAATCTTTGCTACATCATCTTTACTATTCAGTTAGTTAATGAGGGGTTTGGGGTTGTGGAATAATAGAATTTTTTTCTACTTTATAACTTCGGTGTTTGACAAATTTTTTCCAGGGAACATACCTTAATCTTAGAAATAAAGAACAGCCAAGTGCCAGTGGCTCATGCCTGTAACCCTAGCTACTCAGGAGACTGAGCTCTGAGGATCACGGTTCAAAGCCATCTTGGGCAGGAAAGTCCATGAGACTCTCATCTCCAATAAACCACCAGAAAACTGGAAGTGGTTCTGTGGCTCAAGTAGTAGAGGGCTAGTCTTGAGCTGAAGAGCTGAAGAACAAAGCCCAGGCCCAGAGTTCAAGCCCCATGACCGACATTAAAAAAAAAGAAAAGAAAAGAAATAAAGAACAAAGGTCAAATAGGAAGATAAGGATAATAGTGTGTAGTCAATTTGGCAATCCCTTCCACAGTGACCTAAAGAGTATTCCACCCAGCTATACTCCGCAGTTAGAAACATTAGACATTTCAAATAATGTTTTAAAACTCTTCTTCCCTTTGTATATTTCTTCCCCAGTCAATAAGAAAACAAATACTAGTATCTAGCCAATAAACAAGAACCAAAAGCACCTTCTACCATTACATTAATTCCTGTTTCACCTCTTTTAAATGTAGGAGTAAGAGTAAGAGGAGAAGGCTGGTGCTAGCCAGATAGTGAAGCACATGGGCCCATGACATACATTTGTTTAGTTTAGTTTATTTGTTGGGTGAAATGTGTGCTTCATTCTGGCCTCCTGGACAAACCAAGAGGTTTCCAGTGTTGGCTGCACATTAGAATCCCACAGGGGAAACTTTTAAAAAATATTAATGCTTAGGCTCCACCTCCATTTTTCTTGGGTAAAGCTTGGACAACACTTTTTTTAGTGTTTTTTTTTTCTTTTTTAATTTTGAGAGACACTGTAATTGATGTATTTGTAAGATCAGGTATGATGTTTCAATGCATAACTTGAAATGATCAGATCAAACATTATTTCAGATTAATATTTATTAACATTTCTGTAGTAGGAAGACCCCTACTCAGGCAGGCAAGCCCACCTAGTCGTCCGGAGTGACAGAGCCCACGCAACAAAGTTGATATTAAAGAAGCAACTTTATTGAGAAGGTTCCTACACTGACCGGCCAGGGCCGCAGCACAGGCTCGGGAGCTGATACTGCGACCCCCAGCGGCCCACATGCTTAGGGTTTTAAAGGCAAAAATCACAAGGTGAAGCCTGGTCATGTAGGCGACCAATGAGATTGTCACACACCCAAAAGATTGCACAGTCATACCAGACCACACGCAGGTGGCCAGTGAGGTTACACTTTGTCACATAATGTCTGTTTAAACCAGCCTATCATTTTGGGTTTAAATGACTGGTAAAGCAGGCTTAAGGTAAACATACACAAAGGAGTTTAACATATACATGTGAAAAGGCGGAGTTTATAGTAAACTCAGGATGTTGCCAGCAGGCAAGCATGAGCTGGATTACTGGCTACCTGTTTAGTTGGTCAGTCCTTAACAGAACAATGAAGGTGGGTCAAGTCGTTGAGGAGAGGGGGACCTAGAGACATTCTTTTCATTCCAAGAACTGGGCTGGTTGGAGCCAAGGTTTTTGTTTTTTTTTCTATAATCCCTAAAACAAAAACAAAACCTGTGAGGAAGTAGTCCCAGCTCCAGTCTCTTCTCAGGGCCTAGTTCAATTTCAGATCAAACATTTATTTTTATCAGATTAACATTTGTTATTATTTGGATTAAGGAATATCCAATATCATCTACAAGACCTATTTTTAAATATTAAATTAATTATTGTCAGCCATAGTTATCCCATTTGCTATGGAATATTAGAACTGATTCCTTTGATGCCAATGTACCTTGTACACATTGCCCAACGTCTCTGGTTCTCTTCTTTCAGTGAGGGAATTTTGATATGATTTTCTTTCAAATGTTCCTGTAGTCATTTTTTCATTCCATTTAATTCCCCATTAACCAATTCAAACTAATCTCAACCTTAATAGGAGCATGTTCATATGTATTCCTTGCTCACATTCATGGCAGGGATGTAGCTCAGTGGCAAAGTACTTGCCTAGTAAGTACAATGTCCTGGGTTTGATGCCAGGTACCAAAAAAGAAAAGACAAAAAAAGAAATATAGTTTAAACAAACAAAAACAAGTGGCACTGTGGCTCAGAGTGGTAGAGTGCAAGCTTTGAGTGTAAAAAAAAACACAACACAACAACTCAGGAACAGCATCCAAGCCCTGAGTTCAATCCCCACGACCAACAAAATATGCTATCCTTGCTCAGATTCCTATAATTCAAATCCACTCATTTCCACTGTTGATTTAATATGTTAACTCTCCATTAAGAAATAATCTGTCACTGTACATTTTGTCAACTAGCTCAACATCATTAGCCTGGATTTTAAAACACCTTATTGTTTACCTCCACATAATAAAGCTAATTTTCCTCCTCACCATCATATCCATGCTGTTGTTATAATCTCTGGGGGGGGGGGTTTCCCCAACAACTCATGGGCACAAAATAGCCATTTCTCACTAACAGCCCATGTTCTACTTTGCTTGCTGAACAAAAATCTTATCTCCTATTGCCTTTCTAAATCATTGCTAGTTTTAAGAACAGAGAAAAACTTGGTGTTCTGTAAACTGCTAGGATTTAGCATCCATGGGCTTGTCTGTTAAACTTTCTGACAATGATTATCTCAAGCCACACCCACACCCACATATATATATATATATATATATGTATATATATATGTACATATTATCTATACATGTGTTCTATAGAATCAGGGAGATTTTTCAGAGAAGGAATTTCTTTTAGGAAATAGACAGTGCAATACAATATAAGGATTTTTCTGCATAAAACTTCCTAATATTATTGGCATAATACCATATACAGCACACAATGTTGAGCTAATGCTCATTTTGGAGTAAATTAAGATTGGCTATGAATAAGAACATTTGTTAAAATATCACATTGGTGGCTCAATTGGTATGGAAACTGACTACCAGGCTCAAGGGTCCTCAGTTGAATTCTCAATACTGCTAAAACACATCACATTAACTAAACTATGTAAGATATAGCACTTTTTCTGTGCAAATAGCTTTTGTATACGTAGACAATAATATTGAAATACATTATAAATGTAGTGGGGTTTTAGAGGATTTTCTTCCTTTCTTTCTTTTTTGGTCTGAGACTTGACTTGAACTCCATATCTCATACTTTCACTCGTTTTGCACTTTAACCAACTGAGTCACACCTAAAACCCCATAAATTCAGTATTTTCCAATTCAATTTGGAGTTAACTAAAAGGTTCCTGATACATACATGTCCACACTAATGCACTATCATGTTTACATAAGAGGAAACTATTGGGAGAACTCTGTTGCATCAACTTCACTCTCAAACTCTAACCTAACCTTTAATTACAAAGTTTAATTTTAGTTTAAATCTTACCCTCACCTAACCCTTTATCAAGTCTGAGGTCTAACCTAGTTTGTAGCCTTAACTCTAAAATTAGTTTTAAAACTAGGCCTACCTTTAGCCCCACTATAACTTTAACTCTCTTCTTAACACTCACCTTAAGCCTAATAATGACCCTAATCCTAGTTCTAAACATAGACTTAATTCCAGATTATAGTCCTAACATCAGCCATAAACATAACACTTTTAAACTTAATCCTTCACAAACTCATATAACTAATGTATAATTCAAAGCAAGATAGCCAGTTGGGCCTATTGTATAGGCTTGTAACCCTAGCACTTGGGAGGTTGAGACAAGAGGAATATAACATCAAAGTAAGCATAAGGTATATGTAGAGACTCTATCTCAAAATAAACAAAGTAAAACAAAACCAAAACGTTTGCAAATGCAGAATACAGGAAAAGAGGTAAAATAAAAATATACATTGATCCTAGCTCCTGATTTATTTTATTTTATTTTTTGGTGCCAATCCTGAATTCAAAGCCTGGGCACTGTCTCTGAGCTTTTATGCTTAAGGTTCTATTACTTGCCCCACAACTCCACTTCCAGCCCTTTTTGGAAGTTGATTGGAGATAAAAAGTGTCTCATAGACTTTCCTGTCCAGGCTTTCTTTGAACAGTGATCCTCAGATCTTAGCCTCCTGAGCTAGGATTCTAGGCATGAGTCACTGACACCTGGTATAACTTGATCTCTCCTATATTTTTTTTGTATTTTATCATCCTTCATATAATTTCCATATTTTTAATTTGAATAGAAAATAGCAGTGTTAGAGTATCTACATTCAAGATTTTTAAACTTGTTTTAGTCACATACCTTTATAAACTGAAATCTTTCATAAAAAGAAATATAAAACAGCTAGGACCTGGTGGCCTATAATCCTAGCTATTCAGGAGGCTGAGACCTGAGAATCACAGTTCAAAACCAGCCAGGGCAGGAAAGTCCATGAGACTCATCTCCAATTTACCACCAGAAAACTAGAAGTGGTGCTGTGGCTCAAGTGGTGGAGGGCTAGTCTTGAGCTGAAGAGCTCAGGAACAGCACCCAAGCCCAGAGTTCATGACCAAAAACAAACAAACAAAAAACCAGAAAGAAATATAAAACAAATAGAAACAAGAGACAAGAGACAATCGAGACAATCTGTGGTATTAGGTGGTCTCCAGTCTATTTGGTAATATTCTGTTGACTCCTAAAAAAAAACAAAATCATTCATACCATTTGGGTTAAGAGTCTAGTAGTTTATGAAAGAAGGAGTTGATAAAAGAATAATGCTTTAAATCAATTGACATTTTAAATACATATGACAGAACAAATATATTTGTAGCATGCTGTGCCCTCAGAAACCTTCTGAAAATAAGGAGATGCTGAAGAAAATTGAAGATCATGACCTCTCCAAGCTATCAAAATGTAAACATTCATACTACAGAACAAAGAAATGCATAAATCATAAATTATAAAACTAAAAACACATGAAGCATTAAAACAGAAATGAGAACATAAAATATGTTGGTAGAAATAAAAATGTACATTGATCTTAGCAGTAAATATACAAAATAAATTCCCTTGTAAAAAGAAAGGATATTCTCAGAACAGATTTTTTTAAATCCTACACCCTAATAAAGCTCTTTAAATGAAATATATTTGAACAGTGACAGAGAGATCAACGATAAAATACTAGTGAATAAGAAAGTAAACTAAAACAAAAAAATTTAAAGCAAAGCAGGTTCAAGAGTAAATTCAAGATTGAGCCTGAAAAGAGGCATAATCACAATGCAAGTGTATTATGAATATTTTTAGTCTTGTGCCAGCCACAAAAATGTGATCTGAGATCCAAATGTAACAGAAAACAATTGAAGAACAGCATTTAACTACTTTACAGAAAACATGTCAGATATGCAGAAATTATCATCCTGCCATAAATAAGTATAGATAATGTTTGATGAAATGTTTCAAGTTACAGAAACTCTAACAACTTCTTTGCATGATTTAAAAATTATACCATATATTATAAAAACAGCACATGTTCTGTCTATAAGAAAGCTAGCTCTAAAATACAAACATGCATTGTAACATTACAGGACTCTTTGTATATATGCACAAATAAACTAAAGGATGGTAGTTTTAGGGGAGGAGCCCAAACGTGTAACTCCTCTGAACAACTATGCTGTTTATCAAAATGAATATCAGGAAGTGGAAACATGTTTGGGGTGTAGGGCTATAGGTGTGTGTAGTGTGTGTAGTGTGTGTGTGTGTGTGTGTGTGTGTGTGTGTGTATGACTAGAGGTAGGGAGCAGGGTGAGTAAATACAGTCATTATATTCTATACATTATGTAAAAGTGAACAATGTAACTTGTGGATAGGGATGGGGAGAAGGATGGAAGGAGTGACATTGATCAAGATGCATTGCATCCATAACCTGATTTAGGGAATTGTAATCTCTCTGTATGACTACTTATTTAAAAAAGTCTTAGTGAGGGGCTGGGAAGGTGGCTCAGTGGTAGAGCACTTGCCTTGCATGCCTGAGGCCCTAGGTTCAATTCCCCAGCACCACATATGCACAAAGAAAAAAAGCCAGAAGTGGCGCTGTGGCTCAAGTGGTAGAGTGCTAGCCTTGAGCTGAAGAGCTTAGGGACAGCGCCCAGGCCCAGAGTTTAGGCTCCACGACTGGACCCAAAAAAAAAACAACAAAAAAAAAATTTAGTGATACTCTTGACTCACATCTCACATACATATAGCAACTCTATGACAGAAATCTTAAAAGAAATTTTTTATTAGTCCCTGTATCGAGTTTAGTATTAGAAATTAAAGTGGAATACATTTAAAAAATAAGGATAGTGAAAAATTTCAAACAAAAGGAGTATGATTTCAACCATCTTTAATTACTCAGGATTACTTAAGAATTACTTATCATTAAACTTGAAAAGTGAAAATTAACAACTTAGCATCCAAGAGTTTTGGGGTTTTGTTTGTTTTTTTTGTTTTGTATGGATACTGGAACTTGAACTCTGGGCCTGGGCATTGTCCCTGAATATTTTGCTCAAGGCTAGAGCTCTACAACTTGATCCACAGATCCACTTTTACGATTTTTTTTCAGGGGTTACTTAATTGGAGATCAGTGTCTCACAGACTTTCCTGCCTGAGCTGACTTTGAACTTTGATCCTCAGATCTCATCTTACTGACTTATGTGTTTCTAGCACCTGGCTTCCAAGAGGTTTTTTGTTTTGTTTTGTTTTTTTTCCTTATCAGTCATGGGGCTTGAACTCTGGGTCTGGGCGCTTTCCCTCAGCAATTCAGCTCAAGGCTAGCACTCTACCACTTGAGCCACAGCGCCATTCACAGTTTTCTGGTGGTTTATTGGAAATAAGAATCTCATGGACTTTCCTGCCAGGGCTGGCTTTGAACCATGATCCTCACATCTCAGCCTCCCGAATAGCTAGGATTACAGACATGAGCCACTGGCATCCGGCCCAAGAGGTTTCTTTTTAAGAGACAAACTTATCAAAATAGACAAATCTAAGAACTGATTCTCCGTGAAATCTAATGAACTATTAACTGAAAGTATCATGGAAAAAGTATAAATACACAAAATTAGGAAAATATGAGAAGGTAGCTATAGAAAAAGAGGAGTGGCTAAAATTACTTCATGCAGTCTTTTGCAGATACATTTGAAAAACTGAATAAAATTCATGTGCCTGGTTTCTCTTATTTAATTTCCTTTTTATAAAAAAAATCAATCATATGGTTTAAACTCTGGGCTTTGCAATTGCCCAGCTTGCTTGCTTGAGTGATGATCTACCACTTGAGTCCCTTCTCTAGCTCTGCTTTTTGCTGCTTATTTTGTTTGGAAAGGGAGTCTGATGGGCTTTTCTGCTGGCTTCAAACAAAGATCTTCTAAATGATTCTCTTGTGTATTGAGAATTACAGATGTGAGCCACAAGTACCTGGTTAAGGCGTAAATTTCTAGGAAAACAAAGAAATGAAACACAACAGATGAGATGGGGTAATTTGTAGGGAAGAAACTAAACTGAGGTGACAAAAATATATTTTTCCTTTCTTTTATCCCCTGAAAAAGTATCTAAAGACTCATTTGATTTTAGGTCAAATCCTTCCGGAAGTCTCCTACATCATGATTAGTGGTTTTTTTGTTTGTATGTTTGTTTGTTTTTGCCACTGAAGATATATTGATACATAGATGGCGTCTTGGTAGCGGTGGAGAAAAGTCAGAAAAAAAAAAAAAGGGAGATCAGGGACTTATCAAACTTTTCTGTTTCATTTTGTGTTTAAATTAGCTGTTAAGCAGGACTAACCTTTTCCAACTGCCAAGTGGGGAAATCTCTTTGTCCTATTGAATTTAAAATATTCTGAGGACCAGGGCTTTACAACTTAGCTTTTATTTTTAACAATGCTAGCTTCTGTATTACTTTGACACAAGTATTTTATGACCTTAAGAGTTCACATCTTATAATATTTTGTAACACTGAGTTCTTATACCTTGGGGAGTTTGGTAATCAAATATTTCCCAATTTTCTAAGGAGAATATTTAAAAGGGTATGAAAACACTCAGATAATGACATGGAATAAATGTTCAGTTAAATTTTTTAATAAACAAATGAAGAGCATAAGAAAATAAATTGGAAGTTACAAGTAGCAATCAGAGGGCCTTGTCTCAGACAAGAATGACCCATAAGAGAGAAAATGAGATCTTTCTGAGTTTGAATTCCTATCATCACAGATTTGCTAGTAACCTATAATGTGATACCCAGCAAGTATCAGAACCACTTCAAAAAATAACTATGAATTAATTGATATTTTTTAAAAAATTGACTGGGAAGAATTAACTGGGTATTATAAAGGTTTAGGATGGGAAGTCTGTCTCTACCAAAAAAACAGAGCAGTTATAAACAAATCCTTGAATGTTTTATTTCTCCCTCCTTGGAACAGCTCTACCTACTATTGCTTATATAATCTTTATTGTTTGCTATATTTTGCCCTGTATTTGTTTTCATGGTCTGCGTTTCAACTGGAGGAAAGAAGTGGGGGAAGGGAGGAAATGAAATCTTTTTCTTTAACAAGAAAAAAACAAAAACACAAAAAAACCCCTCCTTACTAAACACAGGAACTGCTCCATATTGCCAAGGAAGCCAGACTCCCCATGAATTCAGGCTCTATTTTTGAAAAGTCAAAAGGATTCCAAGCAAGCAGGCTTGGTGAAGATAAGCATCCGGATTTGAGGATGGTTATCTGAAGCCCTCCCTGTCATTGCATTTCACCACAGTGAAAGAACATCGACTCTTTGGTGCTAAATCAATGAAGAGTCAATGAACGTCTCGGATTGTTTTCTTGCCCAAGTCACTGTAATATTTCCCAGATTCGCACTTTGCCTATCCAAGTATGTAGCTATCGGTGCATGATCAGTACTTCCCATCCTGTTTGTAGATATATTGCTTCCTACTCTTAGGAAGGCCTCTTAACTGATGCTTTAAAATAGAGGTCAGAATGAATGAAAAAGTGTCTTTGCTGTTTCTCATGAAGGACATTTTAACAGCCAGAGAGTTCCAGAGGCTTGAGATGCTAACATAATAAAGGGGATTATTTGGAAAAGGAGAGAAACTTTTTGTCATGAGGTATCAGACTGGCATATGACTTAAACTGAGGGCTATGAGGAAAAACATTCAGCAATAATATGATAATGTTAGAATTTTAATATATTCAGTTATCAAAATTAGTTACCAAATGAAATCCGTTCCAGTTTAGCTGTTCTCCAGTGAACAAATAAACATCAGACATAACATAGATAGTGAAATATGGATTGTAGGTACATGAAGGTAAAACTTCTGAGAGCCAAATAAAGTTCAAATCGTCCATCTAGGGAAGGTTCTGCAGATAGGCTCAGAAAGCTCATCAAGTTTATGGATGCATGGGTGTTAATAAGTTGGATGCTCCTTGTTAATGCCTATACTCCTAGCCATTCTGGAGGCTGAGAACTGAGTATCACAGCTGATAGCCAGCCTGGGCAAGAAAGATCTTAAGGTTCTTATTTCCAATTAACCACTAAAAATCTGGAAATGGAGCTGTGGCTTAAGTGGTAGAGTTCCATCCTTGAGTGAAAAATCCAAGAAACAACACTCTGACAGAGGGAAGCCACAACACTGACATAAAAATTAAATAAAATAAATACATGAATTAATAACCCACTTCCTTTTGATTTAGGTCAACTAGAGTCATCATCCAGCTTCCCTAAACCATGGCCCACTCCATATCAGACTCAACTCCTACTCCTCAGTCTAAAATTGAATTTGGGAGTGTCTTCTGGGTAGTGTCTATTCATAGAATTCTATAAAGATTTTAGGGAAGGAGATGATCTCCAGAAGAATTATGAGTCATGGGCTATTGTTGGACTTCATTGTTGTTCTGTGTTGAAGAGCCAGAGGATGATGAAAAGAGACATCTCCAAACATAGCAAATATGAAAGCAATTATGCATTGTACTTGCTGGCAATGGCTGCTTGCAGCTATGTGAAGAACTGATACTATCTTGTGCTAGAAGGGTGGGAATATCGCATTCTGTATAGACAGGATGTGTACCACTGCAGGAAAATACATTGCAGATGATAAGATCTCAAAATCCTTTCTTTCATTGCTGATCAAGTCCTTTAGCCCATCCCAAGTGTCCCTTGAGATACCTAGTATTTTGGACTGTGCATTGTCCATTATGACTAATTTCTTCCAACTGTCCTCTCCCTAATGTTTTCATGACACAGATCTACATCTTGTTCCCTCACTGCTTTTCTTACTTCTTCTAGGCTCCCATTGCCATTCCAAGTCCTAGGGTGAGGCCAGAGCAAGGCCAGGTGATCCAGAGCAGAAAATACCAATTCAAATAGATTTTGTGCTTCATTATGGGAATCAAGGGAGCCAAGAACCTCTGAAATCCTATATAAATATTACATAGGACACATTTTTGTTCATTTTCTTCAAAGTTGATGTTTATTTTATTTTATATGTCAATCATAAGGCTTGAATTTAGGGCCTGGGGGCTGTCCCTGAGCTCTTTTGCTCAAGGGTAGAGCTCTACCACTTTGAGCCACAGTGCCACATCTGGTTTCTGAGGAGTTAATTTGAAGATAAGAGTCTCACAGGGATGTTTCTGGCTTCGAACCATAAACCTCAGATCTCAGTCTCCTCAGTAGCTATGGCATGACCAGTGCCTGCTCACATAGATATTTAACATGTATCCCAACTTTGAAGATGTACATAATCCCAAAGTTTAGGATCTACAATCATTGACTCTCATTGGAAGGGTCTGGACAATTTATTATACTGCCTTTATATTTTCTTTAAAAAAAATAAAGCCAATGAATTCTTGCTATGTACAGAATTTTTGTGGCCCCAAGCAGGAATGACTGTCTTTCTCATTGATCCAGATCTCTTTGGAGAGTAACAATCTGTTCCTCTCATGAACATCTGGGTTATATCTAATTACAAGTTGAGTAATATATTAGTATAGTCTGCAATATTACTAGTCTTAGCATGAATTGGAATGCAATATTACTAATATTAGTATGTAGCAAAATAAGTAAAATAAGAAATTGCAATAGCACTCAAAGCTGGTGAGGATGAAAACACTGGATCATTTCTATATTGCTAGGAATAATATAAACTCATATACAGCTACTCTTAGAAACAATATGGCAGTTGCTTATACATTTATAAGCATATTTATTGACTAAAAATTAATTGGATCTTATTATATTGAAATCAGCATTCTTATCATAGATCCTACAGAAAAGTTTAAAGAGACAGAAAGTTTTTGTAATCCTGTGTTCAACATAAAGATGGCTGATCTCAAAAGGTTTTGCACATGTATATACATATATATATATATATATATGAGTTTATATGTGTGTTTATGATTCCATTTATAGAATCTTCTTGAAGTATCAAAGTTGTGGAAATAGAGGGCACAATCACTAGGGGTTAGAGGTAATGGGTATGATAAAAGAGAGGAGAAGATGATTTTCAATGGAAAAAAAGAAAGGATTGCTGTAGAGATGGGATTTCTTTCCTTGTGCTGGAAAAATGTCTATTTCTTGGATGTGGTACCATGTCAGGAATTTTTCTTCAAGATAAAGGAAATTAAGTAAAAGTGACCTCTGTATAATTTCATGCCAATTTGTGCTAAAGTAAAATTACCTCAAAATAAAAATAAATTAAATATGAAGTCTTTGGGAAAATATACAATGAGTTTGTCAAATTTGTTAAGGGACTCAATTAATGAAGAGACCAGAAAGGGCCTTCCACTTTTGCTTAGCCTTTTAGTATAAGGCTGGCATTATATCACATGAATCATGATGGTTTCTATTATAAATAAAACATAAAAAAAACCCAACAGTGTAAATTGTCCAGGAGGAGCCTGCAATGCATCAAATAAAAGTGACAACAGAAAAAAAATGACTGAGAATTTACATTTTTGGGTGCATTTCTACATCATCACTTTTGACAATGCTCATGGCAGCTGAATTAGGTGGTGTGGATGATTCCTACTGGAAAGCAGGGGCTTGGAGGCATAAAGACTAAGTACTATTGTAAAGTCTTCTAGCTAGAAAGTGCTAGAGTTGAAATTTGAATTTAAGAAATTTAGACCTGGAATACATATTCAGAAATGCTATGCTTTAGTTCAAGCCTTTAAAAAATTGTGCCTCATTCAACTTTCCTGTTCCCATTAAAAAAAATAACAAAGGAAGGGGTAACAATGCTGGACAAGAAATTTACTCATTGCCTTACTCATGTAACTGTAACCCCTCTGCATAGCATCTTTACAATAAAATAAAATTTTAAAAAATTTAAATAGAAAATTCCAAGTTTGATTCCTGGTAATATTCTTAACAACTATTTTTACTTATAATATTTGACACTCAGTGTAATAAGCTCGTATTTCAGCATCTCAATATGAAATGACAATCCAGAAGAGTTAATGTTGGACAGGTTAAATGAAATGAAAAAAAAACAAAGTTTTTTACTTTATATTTCATCTGTACTTAAGAACATTGCAGATTCTTCAGTAGTGTGCAAACTGTGAATCTAGAATGGACATTTTTCTCCTTGGCTGCACAATGTGGAGTGAATAAAATGCAACCCCGAAAGCATTACCTGAAAATTAAAGGCAAATGCTTTTGGCACTTCATGAGTGTTAATTAGCAATGGTAGTAATTTCCGTGCATTATTTCATGTCACAAAACTTGTGCATGGAATATTGGCTTATTGCCTTCATTGTCTTTGGAATGTGGAAACTATTAGAAATTATTGCTTGTGCAAGGAAAACCCACCATGATGTTTTAGGAATTTCAGGAGACTATGAATAATATGGACAAGTAAGGAAATGAGCAACAGTATGGTCCTTCTTTATTGCCTGTTTTTGTTTTTTTGGTTTTTTTTTTTTTTCATGAAGTTGTAAGGTTGGGATTTTATCATCCTCACAGTTTTTGCTTTTCTTTTTTTCATTCTTGTAGAATTAACAACAGTTATTTTTCTTTTTCTTTTAGTGCTCAAAAGCAGTAGACTACTTGTTGATATTTCTTGCTAAAAAGAACTATAGGAATGTTATAACTTAGCAATAGCTTAGGGACAATCTAGTTTTCAAAAGACATTATTTGATGAATTCATTTATTTTTATTTTTTAATTTTCTTTTATTGTAAAGATGTTGTACAAAGGGGTTACAGTTACATGAGTAAGGTAATGAGTACATTTCTTGTTGAACACCCCCTCCTTTGTTTTTCTCCTACTATCCCTTTCCTCCCCCACCTCCCTTACTCTTCCCTCATAAATTCATCTTTGAAGTCTATCTTACAAGAGTTAGAAAACAGGAATTATCAACCAAAATGCTTTTTTTATAGTTCACCTAGCTAGTAGTTTCTCAGATCTCAAGTCATGCAACTGATGATATCTAATTGAAATTAATTCATAGATGCTGTGGCTTTAATGTGTGTCCAACACTTGTATGTTGGACACTTAATCCCTAAACAACATAGTTCAGAGGTGAGACCTTTAAAAGGTGATTGGTCCACTAATCTAATCTAAGCAACTAGGTCAATACTGATATTATAGAATTGAACTTCTTATTATGGGACTAGGTTTGTTATAAAAGAAAATTTGGCTCTGTCTTGCTTTCTTGACCTTTTCACCTTCTACCATGGGATTAGGCAGCAAGAAGACCCTTATTAGATGTGGGGTTTTTGACCTTGGACTTACCACCCACTGGAATTATAGGAAACAAATCAGTTTTTTTTTAATAAATCTTCCAGTTTCAGGTACCTTACTACACAGCAGCACAAATGGACTAAGACAAGAGCCAACTCTGGCTGTGGGCCTCTGTGCACTAGATATATTCTTCATTATTGAAAGTAAGATTTTTTGTTTTGTGTAAAAATAGTCCAACAAATATGATTCAAACTTCTTTTTTATGATTTAGAGCTCCTTTAGAGATACTAAGTTGAGGCTGGATTGGAAGGGTAGCCTAGCTTCTTCAACTACTAAGAGGCCAGGTCATAGCTGCTTCTACTCTTACTACATAAGGCCTTTCTACATCTGTAGCCATAGTTTTCATTTCTTCCAGTAAACATCAAATATGCTAAAGGCCAGGAAATGAGATGCAGAGGTGATTGCATTTATTGGTAAGTATTAGCAATTGTGGACAACCAAGTTGAAACAAACCCCAAAGAAAGGAATCAAGCGCTTGACTCCATTGTATCTGGATTCTCCCGGCCCTATTGTATCCTAAAGGTGAACTCATATGGTAGTAAAAGCTATTCATCAAGATTCCACTCACCTTCCAGCACACCCAGCTCCTAGCTTCTTTCAGTTTGCTGCATATGGTTTACCACTGTTGTAAGGTAACTTGATCACAAGTAACAGAGAAGCCACATTTTCAGAGGTCAGATTGGGAGTCTTTATTGGAAAGCTGGTGAATGCAGGCAGACTCCTGTCATAAAGACCTGCAGCCCCTTGACTACACTTCACACAGTCAGAAAACTGAGCCATGAGAGCCAGAGAAGAAAGAAAGAGCTATGAAATCCTACATTCAAGACTGCCTTTGAGTAGACTTATAGCCAACACATTTATAACCTATTGTTTGCTCTCTGTTGTTGAATTACAGAAGTTAATTTATAAGTTCTGTATAATAGTTTCTAAACACACATATATACATATATGATTTATAAATATTTTCTCCTACTGTTTCTGTGTTTCCTACAGTGTCATCATATAGACTACACATTGGTTTTGTTGTACTACCTTCTTCTCCATTGTACTCATATTTTGTCAGTTCTTTGTGGAAGCTGTTGTTCTCCCTCATTTATGTGAATAAATAAACAAAGCAGAAGTAGAAAAAAAAGAATAGAAAAACAATGCCAACAAACCAGATCAGCTTCAATGGGGAACTGTAGTGGGACATCATTGGACTGGAGGATAGCCAGGAAGCAGGAACAGACAGGAGACACATGGCACAGCTTACCCCCACCTGAGCTAGTCCAGGACTAAATACCTTCAAGTCAGGGGGCAGGGTCACAAGGAACTTGAGAGCTCAGGGCTGGCAGGTCCAATAATTTATTGTCCCTGCCTCTGCCTTTAGGAATTCAGGTACGCTCATCAACTAGGAGGTAGGACTTTCCTGCCTCCACCATGAAGACAAGATGGCACCAGTTACACCCCATACTCTATCACCTACCACATGGCCAAGATGGAGCCAGTTAGAATCAGCATCTCTACTTCAAAACATTCCTTGGGCCAGTGGGAGCCATCTAACCAGTGATAGAAAGACCCATGAAGAGGATGGCTGACAGTGACTGAATAAGAGCGTACAAAATCACTAATCCTTAGAATACCCAAGATTGTGGTTCCAATCACATTCCAAAGCTCTCCATGGAATAAGACTGAAGATAGACCAGCAGAAAGATCTATTTGCAAAGCTCTTCTCTTTTCCTCATTACCTGTGAAAAAGCATTTCCATAGCAAATCATTTTCATACACACATGTACACAAGCTCACACATACATATACAACACAGTCAGACACACACAGAATGTATTTAAGCTCTAATACATTCTTCTAGGGAACGTAACCAAAATAAGCACTAATTGAGAGCCATCAGGGAGTCGCAGTACAAGTGGGCTAAAACTCCACAGAGATAGTTAAGAAAAAGGGAAAGAAGTTGAGTTGAATTTACTGAGGGATAAAGAAAGTTACTTTTCATACAGTGTACTGAAGCCAGAATACTCTGGATATTTAAACTAATTTATTTAATTTCCTGCAATAGGAAATTAAATGCTTATGGTCATATATTGTTGCTGGAAATAGTAACATTATTTTAAGTTTTAGGAACTACAGAATTACAAAATGAAAACTCTTTTAAAGTAAATAGCATGGATATGCATGTCAGGGAAAAAGGCCAGCAATTCTTTGCAGGTAGACCTGGAGACACACTTAAGATCAGTTCTTTCTGTTTTTACAGAAGCTGACAGTAGAATAACTATTACTTATTCAGTAGTTCATTTCAATAATGATTCTCAGTCTGAAAATTCTTCATTTTAGCTCGATAAAATTACATGCCATTCTATATAAATTTCCCTTGCTGAATTACAATGCCCCAATTACTCTTACAAAAGTTGTTTTTCTCTTCTTTAATATAAAGCCATGGCTCTCTTGTATCTCTTTGCCTACAAACACAGAGGTATTTTATAGAGAAAATGTTAATAATTGAGCTTGAATAGTAGAAAAGAAATTAATGCTCTAGAAATGAGGAAATAGAAGGTAGTTTGGTTAAACATAATACCAACTTACTGGGCCATGATAGCTCATACCTATAATCCTAACTACTCAGGAGGCTGAGATCTGAGAATCATGGTTCAAGGCTAGCCTGAGGAAGAAAAATCCACGAGTCTCTTATTTTCAATTAATCACCAAAAAGCTGGAAGTGAAACTTTAGCTCAAGTAGAAGAGTGCTTGCCTTGAGCTTTTAAAAAAAGCTCAGGGACAGCACCCAGACCCTGAATTCAATCCCTGTGTCACTGAATGTCTCTATGGAACCTGCAATCATCATCATCATCATCATCATCATCATACAAGCTGATAACAAGGTAGCTGTGCAGTTGTTGGTCTAGCATTAAAAGGTAGAGGTGAAAAGTCCGGAGCACAGCTGAGCTGGGAGAGCCAGCTGCAAAGTGCTAGGTATCAGAGTAGACAGTTAAAACAGTATGCCAACAGGAAAAGAGTTAAGTCTTCAGTCACTTCTTGAATGATATAACCACCTTCTACTCCACTGCCTCCCATCCACCACATGGAATAGGATACTAATAGAGAGTCAAAGGTCAAGTGGAGCAGCACATGCCTGGAATTCTTTCATTATAGGAGATCATAACAACTAAGGGTCTAACTGAGGCTGAGCAGAGTCAGAAAGAGAAAGGCTGGAAAGGATGTCCTGGGCACTGAGTGTCCAGAGTGGAGAAAGTGTTCAGGATTTCCCTCTTTCCACATAGAGGAGGCCCCAGCAGAGGCTTTGGAAGAGAACTGGATATGTGCAGGCCTCAGATAAAGGTAGGAACAAAGGAATAGATTTGGGAATGCAAATATGTGAAGAGAATGATGGTCAGGGGCTTAGTCTTTGATCAAGGTGACAGTCCAAGGGTTCTAGGTATTGTAAGGTGTAGAGAAGCCACATTTTGAGAGGTCAAATCTTGGGAGTCTTTATTAAAAGGCTGGTGCCTGCATGATGAACTCCTGTCTAAAACACCAGCAGCCAGCAAATGCACTTAACCCTGTCAGGAAACTGAGGCATGAGAGCCAGATAAAAACAACAAACTAATTCCTCTCCAATGGAGAGCTGAAGTGGGATGCTACAGTGCCTGGAGAAGAGCCAGGAGACAGGAGACAGGACGCATCGCAGAGCCATGCCTCATGGGTAATGGTGCCTGAGCTGGTCCAGGCCTAAATAGGGTCAGATCAGGGGGCAGGGTCACAGGAAACTCAAGTCCCAGGCACTGTACTGACAGGTTTAGTAACCTATCATCCAAGTCCCAACCTCTGCCTCCAGGAATTCAGGCACACCCATCACCTGGGAGGAAGGGGCTTGTCCTTCCCCCACCATGAAGACAAGATGCCAGACCCAGCATCCACCATGTGGCCAAGATGGCGCCGGACAGACGCGAACTCCCTATTTATTTGGGAAAAGAAATCCTTTGCAAGAGCCTGAAAGTGGTCTTAGAAAACCTCACACAGACACTTAACCAAAACTCTTTAAAAGCCCCCAAAACAGAATTTTGCGTGCAAGTAAAAGGCATACCTTTGCATTACTATGTCTCTAAGAGAGCTTTCTGTGTCTTAAAAAGAGAAGAATAGGAGCTGGGAAGGTGGCTCAGTGGTAGAGCGCTTGCCTTGCATGCCTGAGGCCCTGGGTTCGATTCCCCAGCACCACATAAGCAAAAAGAAAAACTTTGCCTACTAGTCCAGAGAAAAGAAAAGTTTCTCTTTGGCTGAATCTGAATCTGGAAAAGACTCTAATATAAGAAGTGCAGAACCCGGGACTGTGTACTGTTATGACAAAGATATGATGGGAAGGAAAGTAGAAGTAAAAAAAGACTAGTAGGTTCCTTGCAGTTAACTTTCCAGAGCAAAAAGGACACAGATTTCCAGGACAGGACACTCTTATCTTTAATTAATCACCAAAAAGCTGTAAGTGGAGCTGTGACTCAAGAAGTAGAGTACTATCTTTGAGCAAAAAAGCTCAGGGGCAGCACCCAAAGCCCTGAGTTCAATCCCCAGGACTGGCACTAGTAGTAGAAGTAGTAGTAGTAATAATTCTAGATGAAAATGAGTTGACAGTAAAAGTAATTACAAGTGACACAAGAAAATGGTTCACATTAAGGAACAGTCATTGAATAAATAGCCACATAAACAGAAACTTAGCAATGGATCTGTAAAGCAGAGAAATAAAGAAAAATTCTTACAATATTTCAGGAGGAATATGGACATTTTCTAGGAAGGAACTGTCATTGGACAGTGAGTTTTTCATCATGCATAATGGACAGCAAGAGACAATGAAACAATTATGATACTGGATATTTTAAAATAGCCACCAATAGAGAAGGAAACAAACTATTTTTAAAAAGTACCAAAATTGTCAAAAAAAACCCAGAAATATTAATCAATTTTGTTTTAGAATGAAAAATCAATGTGCAAAATCAATATCACTTTTATATACCACCAAAAGCCTTTAGGAAATATAATGCATACTGTAAAGGTTTTATTCATCAGCTGTATAAAAGTTGACAGGACTCCAAAAAAAAAAAAAAGAAAGAAAGAAATCTCAGGCTGGGAAGGTGGCTCAGTGGTAGAGTGCTTGCCTTGCATGCCTGAGGCCCTGGGTTCGATTCCTCAGCACCACATAAGCAAAAAGAAAAAAGCCAGAAGTGGCGCTGTGGCTCAAGTGGTAGAGCGCTAGCCTTGAGCTGAAAAGCTGAGGGACAGTGCCCAGGCCCAGAGTTCAGGCCCCACAACTGGACCCCCCCCCCCCCGTAAAAAAAGAAAGAAAGCTCTTGCTCGGAAAGAAAACGACTGAATTTTATTTTAAGTCACCAAAGAAAATGTTGATACATTGGAGATACCATGCTTATGAATGAAGTGACTTACTGTTAATTTCTATAAAACTATCTGTACATAAAAATTTTAACAAAATCATCAAAAGGGTTGTTTTTTTTTTCAAAATCCTGTTTTAGCTCTTGTTGAAAGTCTCCTACAAATCTTATGGAATAAAATATATTTCAAGATTTTTACACAAATTTGAGTAAAATAAATTAAAATCATTTGTCTCCTTAGACAAATGGTATTATTCTCAGAATACTATCTCATAAATGACATACTGGTGGAGACAATGGATAATTGTCATACAGATGCATGTTAAAACTAATGCTAGAATAGCAAGCTTAGGAACAAATATTTTCTTTGTAATAGAGGTGGTATTGCAAGTCAGTAAAAGCATAATTAATAAAAAAGTTCCATTTTTATTACATATGATACACAAACTAAATTTTACAATAAAATCCTAGAAGCAAACAAACAGCACAGACCTCAAGATTATTGGGAAATTCTACAAGAAAATCCTTTGATGTCACAGAACAAAGTGGAATTTCATGAACAAGACAAAACGTAAAATCCATAAGAGACATGAATGACAAATTGATCACACTAAATCGTAAAGAATTTGTGGGGGAAAATACACTCTGAACCTAGTTAAAATCTACCTCATAGAATAGCAGAGGATGGTAACAACTAACATTGCCACAGAAAGTGGAGCAACCAAAATCCTCCAAAACAATCAGGAATGAATAAATAATCTGGTGAGAAATGTGCAAGAGTTGAATGGACAAGACTAAAGGGAAAACTCAAATGCCAGTGAACACAGAAAAGTCTTTCTAGTACTGAGAATTCTAACCTGGCATAACATAAAGATTTGCATAGCCATCTACCTCATAAAATTGAAGTAGAACCAAAGTACAAGTTTGATCATGTCGAAAGGAGAGGAACTTGGAAGAAAATGTGTATTAGCCAAGATAGCAAGGAATAATAGGAATTAGAAACTGACCATTGTAGTGGCCTAATACAAGAAAAGCTTTTTATTTATGCATGCCTCTGTCCTAGTAATTCTGCTTCTGTTGAGGCCATTCAGAAAGCCAGATCCTTTTGTCTAGAGGCTCAGCTCCTTTCAGAGATCTCAGAGAATTCTCCATTCAGATAGTAGATAGGGAAAATAGTAGTAGAGGGGGAGAATATACTCCCAGTGACTAAATCTCTCTTTTACTTGTAGGTCACTAAGTTACTAGTAATAGATAACTGAAGTGAAGACTAGATACTTTGTACTCAGGAGGCAAACTCATTGAAATTTCATAAATATCTCATCATCTCTTGCCACCCAAGGAAATGCATGTACGTAACTGGTGACCTTACATGACCTTATACAGAAATATGTACCTCTGTAGAGAAGTTGTACTTAAAACAAAAATTTAAGATTATGTCATCTGTGTAGCTATGCATAATCTTCTATCTTACAAAAATACAAATCTGATAACTTCAAAAGGATCTCGTGTCAGAAGAATATGTACATTAAATTAACAAGGAAGAATATGAATCGAAACAGAGACTCATAATTACAGGGGCTTAATACAAGAAAGATATTGTCACTGTTTTTGTTTTAGACCAAGATGACTTAAGAGTTTAATTACATCCAGGTTTTTGATGATTGTGAATAGAGCTGATATGAATATTTACGTACATGCTTTTGTATAGATACACCTTTACAAATTAGTTAAATGAATATTTAGTCTTGTGGTTGCTGAATTTTGGTAACACTATAATGAGCTTTGTAAGAAATTGCCTGTTGCCAGGCACTGTTGGCTCACATCTGCAATCCTAGCTACTCAAGAGGCTGAGAACTGAGGATCTCAGTTCGAAACCAGCCTGGGCAGGAAAGTCCATGAGATTCTCATCTCCAGTTAGCCTCCAGAAAACTGGAAGTGGTAGATCACTAGCCTTGAGCAATAAAGTTCAGGGACAGTGTCCAGGTCCTGAACATAAAAGAGAAAAGAAAAATTGCCTATCTTCCAAAGATTTTCCTAGTAAATATGATGTTGTATAGTTTCATAGGCTATTTGCCATCTGCATACCTTCTTTGGTGATGTATGTGTATAGATTTTTGGCTCATTTTCCAAAGGAGTTGTTTATTTTCTCATTAGTAAGTGTTAAATGTTCCTGGTATTTTCTTAGATAATGTGTCTTTTATTAGGTAAGGACTTTGCAAATACTTTCTCGTAACTGTGGCTTGTCTTTTCAATTTCTTAGTAGTGTCCTTAGCTTTTTAACTTTAAGTCTGATATAGTTTTTGTTAATAGTGTTCTGTTATTGTACATAAAATTTCATCAGCAGACTAAGTCATTCAGATTTCCTCCTAATTTCTCTTCTGGGCATTTTATTATTTTGTTTTTTGGATTTATGTTTTGTGGCTTCTCTTTCCCACTAGAGTCAGAGAGTGAAATTATTATTTCCTTCAATGGATAATTACCCCCTAGGTCTTTATTTCTTAATTTTTGCTTTCTTGTTTATTGATCCTGGGGCTTGAACTCAGGACCTGACCTCCTTTTGCTCAAAGCTAGGACTTTACCTTGTAAACCATAGCACCACTTCTAGATATTTGGTAGTTTATTGAAGATAGGAGTCTCATAGACATTCCTGCTCTGATTGGCTTTGAAGCAAGATCCTCAGACATCAGCTTCCTGAGTAGCTAAGATTATAGGCATGAGCCCCCTGCATCTGGTTACTTTTTAATTTTAATATTATTTGTTTAATTATCTTTAAGTAGCTGTACAGTGTTTTCGGTTCAACATGTTAATTTGTGAGCACAAGGCATCTTAATTAGTGTAACCTGTTCCATTATTCAACCCCCACCTATTCCACTGTGACTGTAAATTTGCTATTTGAGGTTGTATCTTCATAAATTAGCCTGGGGTTACACACACTGTGGCCTTCCAGTCTTCAGCACCATGGCCAGAGCATAAAGATTTAAAAGAAATCAGAGAAACTATACTCAGGAGCCATATGCAAAGGTTTGCTCTCTTCTACTTAATGACAGCTTTCCAAAATACAAAATGTGATCTAGGTTATGTAAATGTAATTCACAATCTGTGTGATAGATAATTACACAAAAGATGGTCTACCTTTGGTCTATTTTGATACATGTATTTTCCTTCATGCTTCCTATTTCTTGCTTTAAAAAAGAAAAGAAAGAGAATCTTGGCTGTGTGTGTGTGTGTGTGTGTGTGTGTGTGTGTGTGTGTGTGTGTGTCTTAGTACATCCTTTGTAGGTTTTCATGATTTTCCTTCTCTTTATTCTTATGGATATGTAAAGCATATATTTCATAATGCAGAATATCTAACTCATTAGGGAAATTCATTTGTTTAATTTGTATAAAGTCAGTGATTAAAAAATATAAATGTTTGACTATTTCAAGTATTAAGTATGTTCTCAATGGGCTCTCCATTTTTTTACAGTATAACTTTTCATCTCATGAAGATACTATATGTAATATTAAATCTTGGCACCTGAAGAATTCAGATGAGATGAATCGGATCCTAGCTTGTGGAAATACTGATTGTCACTGACAACTTCTACTCTAGAACCAGGACCAATTTCTCCTTTCAGGGTAATCACTTTCTGTTTGCAGGTAGTAACCTGGTTCTGTCAACCAATCATAGTCCTAGATGTAAGTTCCAAGCTGAAAGAACAACAGCAACTCCATGATTTTTGTGTGTGTCCATACTGCTATTGAGCTGGAACTCAGGACTTTGGGCTTTCATTGCTCACAATTAACACTCTAGAATGCTGTTTCCAGTCTGAAATGTTTACAATTAATTGAACATGGTGTCTTTTCTGCCGGTTTGTCTTCAAATCATAATCCTCCAGGTCTCAGCATCCTCAGTAGCTAGGATTACAGATATGAGTCACCCCCTACCAGTTTCATGACTTTTGATACAAATTCTGAGAAAAGAAATGTTGTTGTTGTTATTTAAGATCATAAGTGCCAACAACACTACTACACTGACATATCTAGGACCCATTTTTTCTTTTATGTGGAGAAGAACTCACTTATGGATGAAAATAAGGACAACAAATAAGAAAGAGATTAGGTTTGGTAACTGAATTCTTATCTTTCTACAAACAAGTTACTCCTAGTTATTTAAGACAATGGCTTTCCCATTGGAATTGTGTATGAGCAAATTAAGACTTCCTGTCTTGCAAGAAAGAGATTCTCAGCCAATAGAAATCTTTTCTACCATGTTTATATTTGCTAAGTCTCACAGATATTCTAAGGAGTGTATTTTACATACTCATGTCTCTGCAAGTATCTTCTGGATCTTTTTTCTGATTTAGCCATTTCACTATTTCTGCCCTTCATGTCTGTACTTGTGTAAGTATTTAGTTCTTCACTTGATTATATGAACATAATTAATTTGCATGTATTAATTTTTCAAAGTGAATTATTTCCTGATGGCATTATCATATTACATATTATCCTTGGATCATGCTCATGCCCCTGTATTACTCTTTTGAACTCATTGCATTTCCACATCCATATTAGTTCCCATTTTACTTCCATGTCCTTTTACGCTTCACATCCCAGTTCAATAATCAAGGGAAAACACAAGATGTTTGTCTTTGTGGGACTGGCTTATTACACTTAATATCACGACCTTCACTTCCATGCATTTTTCCTACAAACAGTACGATCTCATTCATCTTTATAGGTGCATAGGATTCCATTGTGTTGTGGATCTACACTTTTTTTCTTTCTTTCCTTTTTCTTTTTTTCTTTTGCTAGTCCTGGAGCTTGAACTCAGGGCCTGGGCACTGTTCTTGAGCCTCTCTGTGCTCAAGGCTAGTGCTGTAACACTAGAGCCACAGCACCACATCCAGATTTTTCTGTTTATGTGGTACTGAGGAATCGAACCCAGTGCTTCATGCATGCTAGGCAAGCACTTTACCACTATGCCACATTCCCAGCCCAATATACACATTTGTTTTAACCCACTCATCCATTCATTAGTTCCTAGACTGATTCTATAATAAAAGTCTTGGAAATAGCATATCTCTAATGTATGTTTATCGATTCATTTAGGCATACAACCAGATGTGGTATGGCATGATCATATAAAAATTCAATTCATAATTTATTGAGGAACATCCATATTGATTTCTGTAGTGGCTAAGATAAATTGCATTCACACAGTGTTCGTGGGTCACTTTTCCTTACATCCTTTCCACTACTTGTTGTTTTTTTCTTGATGATAGTTATTCTGACTGGGTGAGATTAATCTTAATATAGTCTTGATTTGTATTTGCCTGATGCCTAAGGATACTGAACATTCTTACATATATACTTTGATTATTAGTATTTCTTTTGATCAGTCAATTCACTTTGCCTTTTTATTGATTAGACTGTGTTTTATTCTTTTGATGTTTATTTAATTCAGCTTATGTTCTGGTTATTAATCTAGTGTCAGATGGTTAATGAGCAGATTTTTTCTCTTTTCTGAAAGCTGCTGTGGAAAAACTTCATAAATTTGATATTGTCCTTATTTATCTATTTCAGTGAAGAATAGCATTGGAATTTTAATGGGGGTTACATTGAATCTGTAGATGTATTAAACATGGCCATTTGTTGAGCCAAGAATACAGAAGATCTTTCTATCTCCTACTCTCTTTTACAGTTGCTTTCTTCAATGTCTAGTGTGCATTGTAGAAATCTTAATACCTTTGGTTAATTTTATACTTAGCTAATTTTTAAGGCTATTATGAATGGGATTTTTTTCCTTACTTCTTTCTCAATGAGTTTATTGTTGACATGTAGAAGAGCTACTAATTCTCATATGTTCATTTGTACCTTGTTACTTTGCTGAAGGTGCTTATTATATCTCAGTCTTCTTGTGAATTATTTGAGGCCTTTTAACTATAGGATCAAATGACTTACATACACTTATAATTTGTTTTCTGTCTTTTCTATTTGTATTATTTTATTTCTTTCTCTTGCCTTGATGCTCTGGCTAAGATTGCAAACATTCCATTAAAAACAAAAACAAAAACAAAAAATTGATGAGCTGGGCACCAGTGGCTCATGCATGTAATCCTAGCTACTCAGGAGGCTGAGATCTGAGGATCACAGTTCAAAGCCAGCCTGGGCAGGAAAGTCTGTGAGACTCTTACCTCCAGTAAACCTCTAGGAAACAGGAAGTGGCACTGTGGCTCAAGTGGTAGAATGCTCGCCTTGAGCTGAAGAGCACAGGGACAGTGCCCAAGCCCAGAGTTCAAGCCCCACGACTGACCCAAAACAAAACTGATGGACAATATTACCTCATTCCTGGTTTTAGAGAAAATGCTTTCAGTTTTTCCTCATTCGATATAATGTTGGGTACATTTCTGCAGCACAAAATCTCTATGTTGAGGTATGATACTTGTATTCCTCAGTTTTTGCATAGCTTTTATCATGAGGGAATGTTAACAGTTGTCAAAAATGTACCTGCACCTTTTACAATAATTACGTAATTCTGATATTTGATTCTGTTTCTATGCCATGTTCATTAATTTATTGATTGAACAGTCCTTTCATTCCTGGGATGAGTAAAATTGGATCATAATGTCTGATTATTTAAATGTATTATTTAAATGTATTATTGAACTTGGTTTGTAAATATTATATTAAGGATTTTTGTATCTGTGTGTATCAAGGAAATTTCTCTACATTTAATCTTTTTATTATATATGATTAGTACTGACTTAGTAGTACAAGATTGGAAATGTTTTATTTCTCCTTTCTATTTTATGGAATGCTTTGAAGAGTATTGGTGATTTTTTTTTAAGATGTGTTAAATGCAACAGTGAATCTATGGAGCCATGGATTTTTGTTGTTGTTGTTGGCAGAGTTTTTATTACTGTTTCAATCTCATGGTTCATTATTAACTTGCTTCATTTTAAACATATATTGTTGGTTTAGCTATGGTAATGTTCAAAAGTTTCTTCTAGATTCTCCAGATGTATGAGTATGAGTATATGTATGAGTATACATTTTCCAAATATTTCTTAAAGATTCTCTTTACCTCAGTGGTCTCTATTATGATACAAATCTTTTGCAAAGGGGCTGGGAAGTTGGCTCAGTGGTAGAGTGCTTGCTTTGCATGCCTGAGGCCCTGGGTTAGATTCCTCAGCACCACATAAGAAAAAAGAAAAAAAAAACAAATCTTTTACAAATATTTGTATGTGACCTAGTAATGCAGAGATAGTGCATCCCTCCAGGAAAACAAAACAAATACAAAAACAAGAACTCATACTTACCACCCTTAGAAAGGATTTAGAAATTTTAAGAAATAAACTTTCTTAGAAAGGATTTAAGATTTTTTGCAATGGAATACATTTTATGAGCAGATATCTATTGTATCATATTCAGGTCATCCCTCAGGAATTTGGGAAGAGGAAAATGGATTAGGTATGGATTCCAGAAATAAAAATAGGGGAGAAACTCAAATATTCTAAATAAACTAATAATCTTAGCCTAGTAGATGTCTTTATTTCTCCCTCTTTCTCATTTACTTGTTTTTCTCATGAAAGGCACAAGGTAAACATCTTGGATTTGATATTAATAACTCATCCCATCTTATTTATTTGGAGTATTGTAATCAGATTTTATTTTTATAGTAAAAGGTAATAAGCAGGAAAAAGAATTAGGGAACTAAAGAAATAGAATGTTATTGGCTGAGGCTGGCTGTCAATCTTATGTCATTTGTCCAGTCACTTCAGCAGACATGGATACATACTCTGACAGATTGGTGAACTCTGTAAACTTAGTAGGGTTATGCTTCAGTTCATAGTCCAGATGGAATCAAATGGTTTCATAATCATCTACTGGTTGTCCTGAACTTTTCTCCTCTGGGGTCCAAGTCAACAAAAGTTCTCTTGCTAGCAATTCTACAAACGGATTATTACTTTATTTCATTTTTTACCTTTTTCTAATAATTCAGTCAGGTTTTACTAGACCAGACAAGCAGGAGATGTCTTTTCCATAACAGTTTATCCTTGCCAGGAAATCTCTGGGCTTGGTTACATTTCTGTTTTTTGGTGCTAATTCTGTAGCTTATGTGTTTTTCTTTTTATTCCAACTGGATGGATTCCCTCAGTGTCAGGTCTATGACCTCAGTGAGTTCATGGACCACATCCAAACCTGTCCAGGACACAGGACTGTAACTGACTCCATGCATTGTTTCCAAAATGCCCGTGTCTAACCTCCCATGTTCTTCATGTACTTGCCAACTAGAAGAAACCTATCTTCCAGATTCTCAGACTATGTGTAAGTCCATTTTGTCCAAATGTTCTTAACATTCAGTAGACCTGCTAGGAATTACAATATTGGAGGCTAAAATAACAAGCATTACAATCAGGAACTCCTAAGTTTGAACTGTGAATCTAACCTACTATAGAGATAATGCTAAATCTTTAACATTTCCCAACACAATGATTTTAAAACAATTGTTCAAATGCATCTGAAATATGAACTCATCAAACAATCTTTAATAAGATTTGATTTAATCTCTATATTATAAACTCCATCGAGATATATCACTATGCCATCTAAAAGATCATTTCTACTCCTTTATGTACATCTAAGTAGTCTTATCCTATATCCTAATACAAACTGTACTTCATCTATAAAATAATCTGTGATGACTAGATCTCATATTTATGTTCTTTTCCTAAAAATTTGCAGTGCTTCTAGTCAGTCTTTATCTGTCACATGATTTCCAAAACATTATTCTATTCATTTTAATGTATTTACCCAGAAAAGTAAACTATTAATGTTTAATTAACACTGGATTAAATATAGTTAAAATGTTGGTTAACTGTTCAATGCTTTTCAACATGTTGCTAATATATAATTTATGTTGAGCATTATACAGAAAAGTATATAATTCTCTCCAAAATTATTATTAAATAGTGCACTTTAAAAAGTTAAGTATCTCTACTGGTCCATGGGATGCTTCTTGGCGCATAACTAAATTAGTTCCTGCGTTATAGTCTCTCAGCTTCTTATACATAAGTGCCTTAATTGTCTAAGACAGTTGTAAAATGCCTTTAAAATGAATGCTCATTATGAAATCAATTTTAAGGTATTTTTTCTCTTCCAATTTCTTTTTAATCAGATGCGGGACTTAATTTGTACTGCTGCATTTAGTCATCAGCCTCAATACATTAAATATGTATCAGTATAAAAGAACACTTATGAGTAAGGTGGAATAAACTATTAAGAATTAGATCTCTAATTCAGCAGAGGAAACTCTGATCCACAAAAGGCCCCACACTGCAAATGCAATCCTGTTGGTGGGGGACAAAGAAAAAAACAAAAACAAAACCAGAATAGTGCTGGAGGTATAACAGTTCCAGACCTCAAACTCTAATATAGAGCTAACAAAACATAAACAGCTTGGTGGATGAAGAAACCACATTCACTGTTGCAAATGATGTTGCAAAAACTGGATGTCAGGCTGGGAACATGGCTTAGTGGTAAAGTGCTTGCCTAGCATGCATGATGCCCTGGGTTTGATTCCTGGGTACCACATAAACAGAAAAAGCCAGAAGTGTTGCTGTGGCTCAAGTGGTAGAGTGCTGGCCTTCAGGAACAGTGCCCAGACCCTGAATCCAAGCCCCATGACTGGCAAAATAAAACAAAACAAATAAATACAAAACAAATAGGAAAAACTGGATGTGTACATGTGGAAAATTGAAACTGGATCTCTATCTGTCACCCTGTACAAATACCAATTCAAAATAGATCAAAGACCTCAATGGAAGTCTTGAAACCATCAACCACTACAGGAAGGAGTAAGAGCAACATTAGAACTTCTCAGCACAGGCAGAAACATTCTGAGTAAAGTTTCAGTAGCTGAGCACAGAATCTATGAACCAGCATCTATGGAGTGCGAGTTGGGAGCACACATCTTCTTGTAATGTCTCTAACTGTCAGTGAAGATGCTGGCTCTTCTTGCAACTGCTATGCTGTGAATAGGGGAAATACCTCCCAAAGGTCTAAAGGGGAAGGCCAGGTTCCCAGAGTGGCAATATGGTGAAGTGCTGTGGAATTTCAAAAGTTGGGGAGGCCAAACTGGAATCATTGTCCTTGAAGCTGAGGTCTCTAACTTCTCTGTCAGATTTGAGGTATGTTTTACCCCAAGAGATGTCCCCTCTCATTGCCACCTATACTTACCTGCCTTATGATATTCCGATTTTGAGTCAGGAAAACCATCAACTAAATAAACCCTTTTTATTTAGTAAATTAACTACCTTAGGTAAAAGGACTCTAGGGGTCTGATAGGAGATCAGATTGGAGCTAGAGGAGCTGCTACTGATTCTTATCAACAAGGTAAGACAACAGATGGCTGAAAGCTGCAGCAGCTTCCACTGCCCTACACAGAATTTTCAAATCAAGCAAACGTTTTCCTTAAGGAAACGCTAGCATTGTAGCCATCTAGGACAGTTCATAGTAGAAAATGAAGGCCTTGCTCATGTATATTGATTCAGTAAAACAATCATCACACCATGGAATCCTAACACTTGAAAAATATGGTAGGTCTCATCCCATTAAGCTTCTTTACATATAGAGGAAGAAATTGAAACTCAGGAAATCCTAGATTGCCAGAGTGGAAAGATGAAATGGTAGTTCTGAGTCTCAGTGCATTTATCTCTCCTTCTGTTCTCTTCTAAAAGGGACAAACACTTAGAATGGACTTCACAGCTGATTAGAGTTCCTATGCCCTCTGATACACACCTACTGGGAAAACAATTTTATACGTCCAATGTCCAAAGGCATCAAATCCTTTATTCTGGCCATCACCTTTGTTATCATCAGCAGCAAACTCACACATAAATAATCTGGGGGGTCTCAGTCTTCTTTTTTAAGTGAGACTTTGTTAAATTCTAGTCCAGGGCTTCCCAATCTGGTACTGTTGACATCTGCGGTTCAGTAAAGCTTAGCCATACCGTGTGTGTGTGTGTGTGTGTGTGTGTGTGTGTGTGTGTGTGTGTGTGTGTGTTTGTGTGTGTGTGTGAGAGAGAGAGAGAGAGAGAGAGAGAAAGAGAGAGAGAGAAAGAGAAAGAGAGAGAGAGAGACTGCTCTCTGGTGTGTTGTGGGATGCTTAGCCATACCCTTGGTCTCCACCCACTAGAACACAGTAGTAGCCTCTAGCTGTGATAATCAAAATTGTCTGTAGGCTCGTAACAAATACTTCCCTAGGACAGGATGTGAGGGCAGGAACAATTTGTTCCTGTTTAGGAATCCATGGTGTTTCTGTTATTTTGTTTAGATAAACCTCAAGCAATCTTTTCCCCAAGCACATGGTATACAGTAGGAACACTATTTTTTTTTTTTTTAGTGATTTGTTTCAACCAAAAATGAGGACATGAACTCAATTAATCCTTACCCTCCAGATATACAAGAATTAAGGGGGAAAAAAAGATGTAAGATTTCTTTGTAGTTTCTTAGAACCATTCCATTGGTATTTTAGTCATTGAATATGATCCTTTTATGTTTAATGAATTCCAGTGGCTTCCCAAAAGCCCTTCATAGATGGCTGGCATGGGAAATTCCGTGACATGATCTAGGAGACACTAATTGATTTGAACTACCTATCTTTTGACCTATCTTCGAAGAGTTTCCCTGTTGAGAAGTGTATTTCTGGCCAAATGGACATTTCTGTTCCTTAGACTTGTCAACCAGAGAAACTCTTTATCTGTTACTCATTCTGTCTTGGTTAAGGTAAAGTTTGGCTTATGTTCAGGCTTGCTGAAACTTAGAATTTCCATCTTCCTATTGAGAAATTGTGGTTCGTTGATATAATATAAAACACAAAGTTTCCATTTTTGTGAGAACCGTAAGTTGTGCTGAATTACTCAGTTCATCCAGTTCACATATACTCATTAAAGAGCTCTAGTTTCTAATTCACAAAAGATACTATTGCAGATCTTATGAACAATAGGTGATTTTTTCCCCACATTTGTGAAACAAAACCCAGCAAATGCATTGTCCTTAGGATCCATATGCAAACCTGATGAAATAGTAAACGACTACAAAATTCTACCTAATGAGAATTTCATACGGTGCTCCAGAGAGTGATTGCTGACCTTTTGTGTGGACCAGTCTCTCATCTTTTCTGCCCAAAGGAAGTAGTCATTCTCTAAAGTTTCACCAAAACTGTATTAGATTCATCTTTTTTTAATGTAGGCATTTTTACCATACCAAATATTGACCTATTCAATCTTTGTTGGTTCAGTTTCTGTTCTTCACACTTGGTACTCTGATTAAATATCTGTTTTCAATGATGCTTGTTCTGGTGCTCCCAGGACAATGTAAGACTGCCCCCCCGCCCCGTACTTCATCAGATCTCTGTGCAAATTTCACCATGGCAGGAGGCCTTCAATATGAGCCTTAAAGGACCCCATTTCTTTATCTTAATTCCTGCATCAACTATTTCCTCAAAGCTTGGAACTCTACTTGACATTATATGGTATTTAACTCATCTGTTTAGTCTTCTTCTACCACCATGATAATGTCACCTTCATGAAAGGAGAGATTTGATTGATTGGTGTTATTTTTTCAGAATATCTTCTACTCCCTAGCAGGGGCTCAATATGCAATAGGAATATATAAGTGCTTTTAGAAAAAATCATTGCTTGTTTTGATCTTTTGTTGCTGTTCTTCTATCCTTTGTTCTCAGAAGCATTTCATTTTATTAATTGATTGGATTTTACAGTAATGTAGACTGAAGATATATATGTATATACTGTAGATTGAACCTGCAGCCATGCATGTGCTAGGCAAATCCTCCATCACTTGAGCCACACCTCCAGTTTTATCAGAAGAATTTTGGATTTTACCAGCATTGTCTGAATGTAATATAATTCTTGGTATATAAAAGTTATAGAACCATTGCTTTTTGAAACATTAACTACTATTTTACAAATATTTCAGATTACAACCAGAAAATTACTTCATGTGATGTCTCTTTGGTAATGTTTTTTTTTCCTTCAATAATTTACAGCTGTTTGAGATAAAACAAAAGACCTTTTGATAAATGTCTATTTCTTTCTGACCAGTAAGATGGTATAGGGTTGAAGATAAAAGATTTATGTTTTTTGTTTCATGTTTTTAAAAACAAAATAAAGGCCTGGTTAGGGAAAATAGAACGGTTAAAATGAGGCTCTCAGACAATAATCTCACTTTTTGTGGGTGTCTGTGTTCTGGGGGAGTCTAACTTTATATCTTCAAATAGACAGAGATATAGAAAGCAAGACAAGAATTATAAGATCATCTGTCAGGAAAAAAAATTAGTCTGTGACATCAATGTTTTATGTGTCCTTAGAACTGAGTTTTTAAAGCTGCTTTGTATCACACATGTTTAAGAAAGGAAAAAGGTCCTCTGTCACTACTGTATTTAAGGTTACCATGTTAGGTCTTTTTGTACTGGAGGTATCACAGTGACACTGACTCATCTGACTCCAAACCCAGAAGAACTACAATGAATTCTGGGATTTTTCCTGGCATTTTGGGGGGCATTTTTTTTGTTATTGTTGTTTGTTTGTTTTAGCATAGGCAGTATGGATGGTAAAATAGGTGTTTCAACCTTTGGAAAAAATCAGAAATTTTGTAATTCATGCAACTGGGGATGGGGAGAGAATTGCAAAGGATCATTTAAAACCTGTCTCCTCCCATCATCATTCTCTCTCTGTAAAGAATGTCATCATGAACAAGCCACTTCCAGTCCCCATCCCTCCCCAATGGAAAAATCTAGCCTCTATCTCTGAATGCCAGAAGGAGGCCTTGATGCTCTCTGGGTAGATGAGACACTTTTTGAATGGCATCATGGTGTCATGTCTCATATCAGTGTTGATGTCACTTACAGTCTCTCTCTTACAGTCTCTCTCCAGTTCAGACCTCAGAAGCAACATTAGCAAAAGTATATTTCAAAGCCTTATTCCACTTACAAGACTATGTTTTCTTACTAAACTGATGCCAGTCTCAGTTTCTTAGCTTTGTATTTACAATATATATTAATGTTTTTTCCCCCTGGCACTTGATTGCTGTTATTTTACTGGTTTTTAAGTTGATGTTGTTCTAAGTATTAAAAGAAATTTAAGTGAATAAGTTTAGTACATAGTTGGCTTCGTTAAAAAAAATGTTTTCTTTTCTCTTATTGTTAAATCTTCATATCACTTGTTTGCTTAAATGTTTAGACATTTATATGATTATTTATTGAAAGAAGGGTCAAAAATTATGATTGTAAATTATATAACTCCAAATCTACTTCATTTCCTATATGGTTACATAGCACATAAGCACACATTTGCCATTTGTGTATATTTTTGGAAATTTTCAAGAAAGTCTTCTTATCAGTACTCGTTTTTCCATACTTTACTACTTAATCCACTGCATATCGAAAGGTAGGTTTAATCTGGTGGAGTAGAGATAAATTCAGGTGTACCTTTCTAGTTCTCAAACTCTAAATTTCTCAATTGGTGAATTGAATTTGTCAAAGTTATAAAAAGAAACTTGAGATTTTATTGTTGCACATTTTGGTACATGAGAAATGATATTTTACTGCTCCTGTCATTGAAATCATGGAAGGTTTTGGAGCCTGTCTGGGATGGAAACTATTCTTACTCTGGAGAGGAAGTACAGAGTATACTTTATATAAAGGCTATTGCATTAATTCTCATCTGCTTTCTGCCAGAACCATGAAATACCTTGTTTCTTAAAGACTTGGGGACTTTGCACATAGGACAGATAAACTGGATTTGCTAAATAAAAACGAGACAATTTTTAAGTTTCTGAGAGAAGCTGAAATCAAAGGTAGTGATATTGACCTAACTAACATCAAAGTTCAAGGGTGTTTGGACTCAATTCTAAGAGGGTTTCCTTCCTTCCTTCCTTTCTTCCTTCCTTCCTTCCTTCCTTCCTTCCTTCCTTCCTTCCTTCCTTCCTTCTTCCCTTCCTCTTCTTCTTCCTCCTCCTCCTCCTTCTTTGGTGTTTCAATTTGCTAGTGGCATAATTAGTGACTTTGCCACACATATAGCAAGAAGTGTAATATATACTATTATTTGAATTGTATGGCCTCCTAGAATAAAGACTGGTTTAATGAGAGAATTTGTGGCAAGGCTAATGAAGGATTTTTTTTGTTTTTTTTTCTGAGAAAGCTTGGTAAATTACCAAAGCAAACAAATGAAGAATTCTCAAGGTTACCTGCTAATCCATTTAACTTCCATACAAAAAAAGAATTCTTGAATAATCATTAAGTAATAGCAGAAAAATGACTGTAAGACCTTCCTGGGTATAGGATCCTCACGATGACACCATAAATAATCTTCTGCACATAATTCCATGATCTCTTGCCTACTGGATACCTGACTTTAGAAAATAAAAAGGGGATCCTACTTACAAACAACTCAATGAAGTAAGAGTTAGAAATGCAAAATAATATTCAAGTTGGTTTAAGATGTTGAGAAAATTAGCATTGAGTGTGTTGATCACTCCGTGTAGGGGAAAAATAAATTTAGGGCAAATTGTAAGTGATGATCTTGTGCATGAACTTTACTCTTGCTGAGTTGAGTTTCTTCCTGGAGGTGTGGCTGACCTCACCTCACTACACACTGACCTTGGCTGGTCAATCCTCTAGCACTCTGGTTGTAGAAGATTCTTCCCTCTGATGGAAGCAGAGTGCTGTGGATCAATGAAAGTGCCTTTTCAAGTATACTGTGGCCCTCAGTCCTCTGTTATGTTAAGGATCAATGGAATCTGACACACTGTTCCTCAATCTCAGGAGAGTCATATTGCCCAAGAGTTGAAAGGTGTAAGGAATTGCTCTGCAGAAGAAAAGAATGGAGTGGCTGTTTAGTCAAACAGCAACTCTTAGGTGACTGTTCCTGTTGGGCTCCTAAAAGCTGTTTCCCTCTATTCTTGTTATTGAATGTGAATGTGGGTCACGGAAGCAATGCCATCCTCCATTCATGCAGCTCAAAGTCAAAGTCCAGGTCCTTGTTTGTCTTCCACATAAGCAGGACAAATTGCTCTCTCTGCATGGTGTAATTTCATTGAAACTTTATATTCTGCTAAGTAAAAGACTCCTACTTTCCTTCCTATTTATTCAGCAAGCCCTTCACATCCATTTCAGGCACCATCTGGTAACAGATAGTAGAAGGGGAAATGAGCTGGGTAATAAAAGTGGCTTATATTGGTTCTTTATATGTATTAACTCATTTAATTTCCATAAGAAGGAGGTCTATTATTATGCCTATTTTATGGATGAGAAAAGTCTGGCAGAGACAAGTAAGCCAGTAGTGGTAGAGCTGAATGTCAAATAATGACTCTGACTTACATCATTGTTAGCCAATGGTTCACTGTTGGGTTTCATTATAGGAATTGAGAGTCCACAACCTTAAAGCATTAGGAATATGCCAGCTAAAATAATCTAAGCATTTCTCAGAAGGATCTAGCTGTAGAACTATGTGCAGCTTATAAAGATTTAACCATCTGCACACAAGCTATGTGTACTTGGAAGTATGGAGTCAGTGCAAAATTTAAAGTTAGATTTATAGTGGGCATGTTAAATTGTAATCACCTGGTACAATCATTTGAAGTTCATATATATACATATAACACATATATTTTATATGAATAATTGCAGTTATATATGATATATAATGTATTACATATTACTTTATATATAATACTTAATATATTTATAAAATATATAATCTAATTATAATAGACATTATAGAATGGTGCAATTATTGATGTTAATATGATTGCAATATTGCATGTAATTATATAATATGTATAATGATAAATTGTATCATTATAACATATATACATTATATATGTTAATAATGGTCCAATTTCATTATTTTTATTTTATTAACTTTATTTATTCTTTCACTTAGAACTATCTAGGTTTCTTATTCTCACTTGTTGAAATGACTGTCCTTTCTATATTTTGTGTTCTTGACTCCATTGTAAAAGGTTAACTATACAGGTATGAGTTCTTTAATAGTTTCTTTACTCTGTTCCATTGGTTTCTGTCTGTGCTTTTTTTTTTAATTTAATTTTATTTTATTTGTGAACATACTGTACAGAGGGGTTACAATTGCATGGGCAGGATAATGCGTACATTTCTTACCAAGCATTGCAGCCTCCTCCTTTGGTTTACCCTTCACATCCCTTCCCAGCCTCCCCCTCCCTCCTTCTCCTTCCCCCCCTTCCCCCCCCCTCGCACCGACGTTGTAAAGCTCATTTTGGACATGACAACTTGTACTTCTCATTGTTGCAACAGGTCCACCTGTATCCTTAAACAACTGGTTTTTCCTGTCTGTGCTTTTTTAAATCAGTTCTGTGTTGGTCACATTATTATAGCTTTGTAGTACATTCTAAAATTTAGTTGCATGATATCTCTAGGTTTATACTTCTTTATCAAAAAATATTTGACTATTGTGACTTTGGGGAACTCTGAGCATTAGGACATTCATCTATTTTGGTGGAAAAAAAATGATATTGACACTTCCTATAGGGGTTTCTGTGAACCTATAGTCACACTTAACAAAATGTTCCTTTTATTAATATGAATTCTTCCAATACAGGAACATTGGTTATTCTTCCATTTATTTGTGTCTTAAAAATAAAATTATAGTCTTCAATGTAAAACTCACCTACATCAAACCTCCAAGATATCTTTCCATCATATGATTGGTGGTTGATGCTGGTGATTGAGTTGGACCTACATATGGCTTTTCCAACATGGTAAATCTCAGGAGAGCCAGATAATTTTCATGGACCCTGGCATTTTTCAGAATTATCTGAATGTGGCAAAAGCCACAGGTCTTTTTCTGGCTTAGCCACAGATGCCATATAATATCAATGCAACTCTAGTATACTGGCCACAAGTGCTTCATTTAATTTGGAGCAAATTCAAGAAGAGGGAACAATAATCCTTTGTTTTTAAAGAAAAAATATCAAAGACTATGTAGGCATATTGTTAAAATGTGATGACAAAATATGACAGGATTTTCTTATATAATCCAGCAGTCAGGTATCTCAGAATAGTCTAAGAGACTAAAATAAGGCCTTTGATGTCTAATCATGAAGTGAACCTTCTTCCCTCACTTAGTGCCTGTATGTAACCATATCATAAACAAATGCAGTATGTTTCTTAGTGATAGTCTGTGAAAAGTGGTGTGCTGATATCTCTTTGCAGCCAAAGAAAGTATATGTGCAACATTCATATTATAGTTTCTAGTTCTTAATTGATGTTGGTATGTAGTTACCTATTTTTCTACTTGCCAATTTCTACTAGCTGAGTATAATTCAAAAACTCTTAGGAACTGATTAAGAGTTTGCTTTTTTTTGGGGGGGTTGGTCATGGGGTTTGAACTCATGGCCTAGGCTCTGTCCCAAGCTTCTTTTGCTCAAGGCTAATGCTCTACCACTTGAGCCACAGCACCACTTCTTGCTTTTTCATAGTAGTTTATTGGAAATAAGTCTCATAGCCTTTCCTGACCAAGCTGGCTTTGAACCATGACCCTCAAATCTCAGCCTCCTGAGTAGTTAGAATTACAAGTGTGCACTACCAGGCAAGTTGATTTTTCCTTATCATAGGGGAAGTTCTTTAAACTTTATGTGTTATGCCAAAAAATAACCCTCTCCTCGACCAGTCACTGCTATGGCAGAGTTATTATATATATTAATTTTGACTTTTTATCTTGTCACTACTACATAGTTAAAAAATACTTATATTTAACAACTGCAGCCACAGGATTTTCATGATCCCATCAGCATTTCTGAGTGTTCTAGTCAGATAAAATTTTCTTTTTCTTTTCAGATTTGGATCTGTTTAACCCAAAATTTCATTTTGTTGGAATCAAGTAGAATCTGCTATTTGGAATACACATACACACACAGACACAGACAGACAGACACACACACACACACACACACAGAGTTTAACAAAATGAGCAAATCTAATTTAGAGAATAACAGCATGGAAAAAGACAAAAGCCAGGGATTCACATGGCATCACATGAAATCCCCCCATGTGGAAGTCATTTAAAGTTGGGTTTTTCACATGGTAGGGATGAAAACACTCCTCGGCTGTGGAGATTTCTAAAGCACGTCAGGCATCTTCTTCCACCAGCCTTTATACATCTGTCAACTAGAAAAGTTAACCTTTCTGTTGTTTTGATGAGACAGAGATTTTAAAAAAAATTGAAGTCCTGGTGATTTTATAGGAGTGCTGGCTGCTTGTGCCTTTGGCTATCTCTTCCATCCTCTTGGTGTGAAGCCTCCCTTGATGCAAAGCAGATGCTGTCCTGTTGGCCTGGACCACTAAATACACATTCCTTGTCGAGTTCTGTGGTTCATAAGGTGCATCATTATTCAGTACCAAGGAGTGGTTTTCCCACCTACCTGTCTTCAAATATAGACAGACATTTAATGCTGTGGGCGTTTTATTTTGTTCCAGGGGATTTTCTTGGTCATGGGGATTGAACTCAGGGTCTGGGCACGGTCTCTGAGCTCTTTCAGCTCAAGGCTAGCAATCTACCATTTTGAGCCACAATGTCCCTTCCAGTTTTCTGGTGGTTAATTTGAGATAAGAGTCTCATGTACTTTTCTGCCCAGGCTGGCTTTGAACCATGATTCTCTTATCTCAATCTCCTGGGTAACTAGGATTACAAGCGTAAGCCACCAATGCCTGGCCACACATTGAATCTTTAAGATACTTTCACATCCAGAAGTCAGAGTGGGCAACAATAATCACAATTATCCTCCCAGACACAGTGTCCCCTACAAATTCATTGAATTTTTATGTGCATGTCACCTGTACTGTCGCATTAAGTCATTTATTCCATCTTTCTATTGAAAGATTAAGAGAGATGATTACCTCTGTAAAATCAAACTTTCCAGATTTCAATAATTACACTTCACTTGAATAACTTTTTTTTTTTTTTGTCGGTCGTGGGGCTTGAACCCTGGGCCAGAGCACTGTCTCTCAGCTCTTCAGCTTGAGGCTAGCTTTCTACCACTTGAGCCATAGTACCACTTTCAGTTTTCTGGTGTTTTTTTTTTTTTTTTTTTGGAGATAAGAGTCTCATGGACTTTCCTGTCCTGGCTGGCTTTGAACGATGATTCTCAGATCTCAGCCTCCTGAGTAGCTAGGATTACAGACGTGAGCCACTGGCACCTGGCTTGAATAACTTTTTTTTAAAATTACATTATTTTTATTGATTTTTGTCTATAAGGAGCTGTACAAAGGAGTTGCCATTCAACTAAGAAGCACGTGAATACAATGCATCTTAACCAAAGTCCTTCCTTTCATCATTCTCCCCCATCTTTCCCAACCCCACCATTTCCTCAATTTTCTTCATTTTGTAGAATATATATTGAATTTTATAACCACATCTCTCCTTTCTTCAATCATCTATTCCCCTCTCCTTGAGTACTCATTCCTGGTGTTTATTTTTTTGGACTGAAACCTTTTTCTGAATGTGCTTTGGCTTTTTTTTTTGTTTTCAGATAGAGTATTGCCTGAGAACTTGGGAGAGTTTCCATGTGGGAAGGGAAAGGGAGGGAAATGCGGGTGGGGGGGGTAGTTGTCAAGGAAACAGTTAAGCAAGCAAGATTTGAGAAGAATTCAGGACTTATTCAGTCTCCATTAAGGATATCTAATTATAAATAATTACCCTAAACTAATTTAATTCCATCCTCTTGAGCTTTATTATAGCAACAAACTCAACCACATGCGTTTTGTTAAATAGACCATTGCACTGTGAAGCGGGTACAAAACACTTAACCAGATTGATATGACTTCCCTGGGAAAGGAGAGAATTAACAATCATTGAGCATTTTCTGCAGTATCCTTTCCCATTCCATTAGTGGTGAAATACAAGTAGGTGTTTAAAAATATGAGTTCACAGGAAAGAATTTAAAGAGATTAGCTCAGTTTTAATAAATGGTCCCTGACCTCTTTAAGAGTTAATGCCAGGAATAGGCAAACAATTTGTTTTAGCATTAGACTAAATTTTTAAATATGTAACAAATTAGATTACTAAGGCCAAATGCTGACATTCACTGAAATAATAGCTATAGATATTAATTTTCTTTCTCACAATCCAAGAAGTATTGAAAATATAGACTGTTTCTTCTTTCTGATGGTGAAAAATTAACTATGTGATTTTTAGAGCGATTATTCTTGAAACCATATTCAGTGGATTTGAAACAACAGACATGCGTGGTTTTGGTTAGAGGGTTTTTTTTGTTGTTTGGTTTTTGGTCTTGTTTATTTTGTTTGACTACAGAATGATATATTTGCAATGCAAAGACCCATGTGGCACCAAATAAAGGAAGAAAATACTGACCTTAGAGACATTTTAATTATTAACATATTCATATATATATATATATATATATATCCCTCTATCTTTTTTTCCCCCACCCCCATCTCCCTCTTTGTGTCCATCTTTTTTTTTTTAATTGTTGGGGTTTGAGGTCAGGATCTTGGATGTGGCTAAGCAGGCAAATCTAAGTTCTATCAATTGAACTATACCCACAATATTGCCCAATATATTTCAATGAATGATTATTTTATGTAATTTTATTCAAACTCATATATTGAAAGCAAACAAATAATAAGAATTCTAGAGACAGCTCTAGAATTCATAAACACAGCTGTAAAACCTTCATTATTGTCACTTTACCAAGTTAACTCTTTTGACTTTTACTACTAATTAGTTCTTGTTTTTTGTTTAATTTACATAAACAAAAGCACACACTATGAGCTTTTTTTTGTAGTCTTATGCTACACAATTCGGAATGTAGGATTACAACAATGTGAATATTCTTATTGGTGGCTATAATTACATTACATAAATGTACCATGTGCCATATTTTATTTCACCTTAATAAATTTTGCTATTCGGTTGCTTCAAATTTGGGGCAACTAGAAATACTGTTATTGTGCAATTCTAGTGATACTTATGGTGGAACTGTTTAATATATGCCTAGGAGTAAAATTTGTGATAGATATACATATCTATAGATATATATCTATAGATATACATATTTTAAGTTTTAAATACCCACTATCAAAAAGTTTTAAGAAATGAAATAATGATTTTTTTATACTCACCATGCATATATGAGATTTTCTGTTGCTCCTTCTCCTTTGCTCACAGTTAGTATTAAAGCATTGTGTTTAAATAAAAATACATAATATATTTACTTCTGCATTTCTCTTCTCATCATATAACATGAAGTCTTTTGATATCAATAAATAGACCATCATCATTTAATCTTTCAGACTGCATGTCAGAGAATGTGTAACCAATTTTGCTAACCAATATTTCATATATTTAAATTTTTTGCTTTATGAATGAAAGCTATGTAATTGTACACATAAACTATAATTTCATACAATTCTTGTCAATAAGTTAATGCATTCTAGTGAAGAGACTCAATGCTACTTAACCAACTATCATCTTATCTCAGGTCTTTCTTGGTTTTTGTCTGAAGTTTGTTAAAAGAACTTTTTAAAAACTCATGTGACAGAAAAATCAGCTTTAATAAATACTTCTGAGTAACTAGTTTATGTAGATTCCCAAGCTTTTCTGTTTGGACATACTGTGCCACTCTATCCGTTGCTTATTTGAAATCTTTACGTTTCTGGAACTATCTGTACACTTGATGAATAATTCTCACACTTGGTAACAGAGAATGTGGTACCCACCAGAAGATAATTCTCCCAAAGACATTTCCATTGCCAAGCAGAAACTACACACAGACACAGACAGACAGACAGACAAACAGACACACACACACACACACACACACACACACACTTTGGGCTTTACTTTGAGTAAGATGAAAAGCTTATGGGGAATTCTGAGCACAGGTGAGCTCAGGGTAGGACTTTGCGGACTAGTTCTGACACCACATGCATGCACACAATACCTTGCCTTTGTCTTTATTGGAATGTTCTTCCCTCCTCCCTACTTCATAAGATGTAGCTCATTCTCCAATATTATTCCCCCATTGCTTCTGAAGGTAGAACTGATTACTTTCTTTTCTATGTTTCCATTAGCCTTAACACTTAACTTAGAACTTAGTTTTGCTATATGACATCCTTGCTTAATATGTCTGACTCCTATAAACTAGGTGTGGCGTTTTTGTTTTTGTTTTTTTGCATAGGAATAGTATCTGATTCTGTGCATTGAATTTTGCTTTCTCAGACTGTTGAAACAGCTTCCTTTGGTCCACAATTAGTTATGCCTTTCTTCCCCAGAATGATTTATATGTTTTTAATTTAACAACAATAAAAAAAACAACCAAAAACCAGCACTAGCACTGAATTCTGACAATAACATTAGAAACCAAGTTATAATTAGATGAAGAATATATATAATCTGTATTGGATATAGTTCAGCTTGCACCTCAAATTGGAATGGAAAACGGAAAAATCAAGTAAATAAAGGAATTGGCCTAAACTTGTGGAATATTAAGCTTCAAAGTTTTTTTTTAATTGTAATTTAGGTCATTCTTGGTGAGATTTCCTCTACTTATCTTTGTGTCTCTAATTTAGTTGATTCTTGCCACATAATGAGCGTTAGAAGTCAATCAAGATAATGTAACCAAATACCTTATTCTGAGATCTAAAAATATGCAGCAGGAACATGCAATTAATGAATTCACTCCTCTCAGTCCTCTTTGCTCAGACATGAATTTTCCTTTCTTAATCTCTAGCAGGGTACAGGGGGAGGTGGTGAGAAATCTTTCTTCCTTGGTGCTGTTGGTCTTAGAAACTTCAAGAAAAAAAGAGTCATTTGACCACATGTAGCCAATTAGAGTAGATGTGGAGAGTACATTTATATAAAAGGGTAAAACTTGATTATGGTGAGCAATGAAGATGTTTTGAGTTGTTCTTTGCTATACAAGAAAACATCCCAAATTCTGAAACTTAGCTTAAAATAAAAATTTGTTACTATCTTTTAAAGTTCTGTAGATAATTGAATTCTACTGGGCAGTTAGTTCACAGGCCTTATACGTAGTCAGATACCAATAAGCACTAATAGAACCACACATTCCAAATGTTGAATTCAAAAGGCTGGCAGTTTTGTTAATGTCAGTCAGGGATTTCAGCAAAGGCTATGAAGTATAGCACCAATGAAGCTATTCCATTTGGCCTTGACAGTACGGTTTGATTCTGAGAAGTAGTTTCTCAGGAGTAATTCTATCCGACCCAGGATAAAGCGACGAGGATTCACATGACTCAAACTTGGACTCCCAACAGTGACTACTTTTTTGTTTGCTTGTTTTTGTCCCAGTCTTGGGGTTTTAACTCAGTACCTGGGTGCTGACTCAGCTTTTTTGCTTTACCACTTGAGTTACAGCTCCACTTACAGCTTTTTGGTCATTACTTAAAGAGACTCACTGCTTTGAACCTAGATCCTCAGATCTCAGTCTCCCAAGGTGTTAGGATTATAGGCATGATGAGCCACCAATGTCACCTGGCTTAAAAGAAGTCACTGCTTTTTATATCCTGTTTGCTAAGGATGCATACCTCAACTCAGAGGGCCTTGTCAGATGTCTTATTTTTTATAATCCTTACTACTCAGGGAGGTCTGAAAGATCTCAAATTTCACTCAACATGGGGTTCAGAGTGTGGAGGATAAAATAATCTACATATAATAGTTCACACCTGTAATTCACCTTGCAGGAGCCTATAGATGAAAGTACTCGAAAAATTAATATGGTTTAGTGCCTGACTCTATTGAGTTAAAATCTTAATACTATTTTAATAAAATGGAGGGAGGGGATGAAAAAAAAGAAGAAAGAGAAGGAACGCAATTACACACGTACACCCACACACACACAGAAAATTTAAAGAGACACTGTTATAGAGCTCTTTTATCTTATGGACCCTGATTTCATTTCCCTTGGTTTGGGCTCTTGTCTTTGATAATACTTTAAAGCTTCTTGCATGATTTTAAAGTTAAGAATGGCTTTTGAAATTATCTACCTAAGCCAAGCCAAAAATAGATCCACTAGTGTGGATATCTGTAGTGTGTTAATACTTGTTTTAAATTTGAATTATTACTTGTCTTTTTAGAATTCAAGACATTTTTTGAATGCTGTCTTCTCTCTAGACACCTAAGGACTCTGAAGCTTATATAATAATGACTAATGATATTACTATTATTGGAGTAAGTGGCTGGAGATGAAGGAGGACTCTAACTATGCATGGTAGCTCAGGCTTCACTTTTCCCGTACATCTTTAATCTTCTTATACAGGACCTACATATTTGTGTTACAATCTCCATGTTCCTTATTAGTAATTGAGAGTTTGATCTGGACTCCATTAGTTTTTTTCATGAACAGTTCTCCATGTATCTGTTTATGGTGACTGAAAACATAGAAACTAAGTACAACATTCCAAATGTGTGCAATATTTATTATAATGATAAATGTTATCTTAAATCTAGGAGCTAATGAATGTCATAATGATAATAGCACTATGGAATAAGTAAGGTAAAAATCTTATGCAAATTATTCAGGCTAAAATCATAGGATTACAAAGTTCCTTTGGCATGACAAACAGGAAAGAAAGTAAAACAAGTAATCTGGAGCTTCTTAATCTGTCCACTTCTTAGATAAATGTATATGAGATAAATTATTTGTTTTTATATCTGATTTCTTTTTTTTCTGGTATTACCGGGAACTGAACTCAGAACCTCATGGTTTAAAATACACCTACTACTTGAACCGTACTTCCAGACACTTTGGTTATTTTCAAGGGTGTCACTTAATGCTCAGGCAGCTTTGGCTGTGATCCTCCTACTTAAGCTTCTTTGTGACACAAGGCATGCCTTGTACACACCAGTATGGTCAGCCATTGTGCTTCTCCCATACCTGGGATGCCAGGCATACATCCCTGTATCCAACCCTTGGCTGAGATGGCTTTGAGAACTGTTAGGTGACTAGCCTGGAACCCCCTAAGATCCCTTCCTTTCTCCCTCCCAAGTAGTTTAGGATTACAGGCTTGAACCACTACACCCAACCTCATGTATTTTCTCAAGCAGTAATACCACATTCATAGTAAGGATTGAAATTTGAACTTTTGCCATGCCATGCCAACACCATTTTCAGATAAAACATTGTACATACCTACAAAATTTCTATTTAAAATCCAATTGTTATTGCAAAAAATGAAAATGTAATATAATCTTCCTGAAAAGTGATTCCCGTAAAGAATTATAGTATAGGATTATATTATGTTTTTCTCATCTGGATATTATAAAAAAAACTTTATGTCAGGTTCATTGATTACATTGGACTAAAATGTCTCCCATCTTTTCAGCTATTTAAGAAAAGAAACAGCTTTGAAATCCTGCAGAGAAGGTTCCATGAAATTCATGCCTCTGCCTTTGGCCTGTTGTTGAGACATGGACATGAGAAGTATTCCTCCGTGTAATATTAAGCTTTCAAGACATTGAATAAGATTCAAAACATGAACAGATTATCAGTAACTTTCAGAAATATGTTTCAAATTATAATAGAAATTTGAAAGACCCAGGTTGTAATGAAAAACTAACAGACTTCATTTTGAATTCAGAAAGAAGTTCTGCTTTAGTTTTTGTTAATGTAAGCAAGGTACATGAAACAACTGGACTATATCCTTTTACCTAATGGAGTCACTTCTTTGGATTACTGAAAACAGTGCCCCAGGCATCTGATTCAAAATGGCAGCCATTCTGAAACAAAGCCCAAGGAAGACAATTCCCTGAGACCTTTGCAGGTCAGCTGCTGTTTTTTGAAGAGTGACCTCAGAGATCTCAGTGTGGTCAGCACTGTCATGCATAGATTTATTTCAAATGACAAGACAACTTACTGATGTATGTAAAGTGAGAATTTTTTCTCTCATTTACTTTGGTTTTGTTTTTATTTCATCTATCAGAATTTTTCTTTCTTATCTTTATGTAGTTTTATTTAAATGTCTCAGGCTATGAGTACAATGCATTTTTTTCTTGTTTACTTTTAATTTTTTTAAATTTTTTATTGTAAAGATACTATACAGAGGGTTACAGTTACATGAGTAAGGTAATGAGTACACTTCCCATTGAGCATTGTTACTCCCTCCATTGTTTTCCCTCTACCATCCCTTCCCTCCCTACCTTCCCGAGGTTCTTTTTTTTTTTTATTGTGATTAAGTGATTACATAATTTCCCGAATTTCAGTACTGTGGAATAATGATGCTCATTTAAAGTCACAAGTTCATTCTAACTTTCCTGGAGCAAATTGTCTATCACAGTCTATAACATATAACGGTGTTCACATGTTATATACCATACATGTGATCAACAGCACGGGGATATTTAGTAGTGGTTCGACCAGATGAGTGGGAGTTCTTTGTTTCTTAAGTCCTGTTAGTTTTGTCGTATCACCTAACATTTTGGATTTAGCATCCACTTATCAGGGAGACCATGTACCGTTTGTCTCTTTGCTCTTGGCTTACCTCGCTCAACATGATTCCTTCTCCCTGCAAATGCCATTATTTTGTCATTTCTAATGGCTGCATAATATTCCATTGTGTATAGATACCACAATTTTTGGATCCATTCATCTGTGGTGGGACATCTGGGTTGTTTCCATATCCTAGCTATTGTGAACAGTGCTGCAATAAACATGGAGGTGCACGTGTCCTTGTATATTGGTTCCTGTTGTTCAGGGTAGATGCCTAGAAGTGGTATGACTGGGTCGTAAGGGAGGTCAATCTTTAGCTTTCTAAGGACCCTCCAGACTGCTTTCCAAAGTGGTTGTATAAGTGTACATTCCCACCAGCAGTAGTACAATGCATTTTGATCAAAGTCGGGGCTTTCATTATTCTTCTCTGTCTCTCTGTTGACCCTGCTCATTCTATTTTCCTAGTTACATTTTCATCTACATACCTTGAATATTATGACTGCATTCTCACACCCTTTCTGTCTTGGTTTTTCTCCCATCCTCCATTTCCCAAACCCATTTTGTGAATAATTTTACATATTATGGAATATCAAATAGTATTTTCACATTCTGGAATACCAATTAGTATTTGTGTATGTGTGTGCCAGTCCTGGGCCTTGAACTCAGGACCAGAGTTCTCAGACACTGTACCTGAGCTTTCTTTTCTGTTCAAGGCTAGTGCTCTACCCATTTAAGACACAGTTCCACTTCTGGTGTTCTGGTGGTTAATTGGAGATAAGAGTCTCACAGACATTCTTGCCTGGGCTGGCTTTGAACCACGATCCTCAGCTCTCGCCCTCCTTAGCTAGGATTAGAGGCATAAGCTGTCACCATCCAGCTCTAAATAGTATTTTTAATGATATTGGTAGTTAAACTAGGGATTCAGCTGGATATTTATTTTAACTATTATGAAGAACTTGCTATATTGGTTATTTTATTGTTTCTTAAATTTCATTTGTCTATGACTAAATGATCAGTGAGCAAGGGGGAAATGATTACAAATGTTAATCTGAAATGGGATGGAAAACAGAAACCATAATAAAATAGTCTGGTGTACATAGGCATGAATTCTAGAAATCAACCTTGCTCCCCACCATAGGAAAATGAATATTAACTTCTGTATTTCTGTGAAATTACAAATATATTACATTTAGGATCCAATGATCCAAATCACTCAGAATAATGGTTTTGATGCAGAATTTACATATTCTCTATCATAGAAATTAAAGTACTAAAATTAATCTGGGCATTAGTGATTCATGCCTGTAATCCTAGCTACTCAGGTGGCTGAGATCTGATGATCTGATTTGAAGATAGTCCAGGCAGGAAAGTCCAGGAGATTCTTGTCTCCAGTTAACCACACACGCGTGCGTGCACACGCACATGCACACACACACACACACACACACACACACTACAAAGCTGGAAGTAGAGTACTAGCCTTCAACTAAAGGGACAATGCCTAAGCCATGAATTCAACCCCCAGGAATGGCACTAAACAACAAAAAAAGTACTAAGCTAATCCAAACAGCTTCTCTCTCTCTAGATCCCATTGAAATAGTGACTTAGAATAGTTCAAATGGAAAAAATCCATAGTATCACAAGCATAGCCATCTCACCAAAAAGAGGATGAGTTGTGCACTGAAGATAATATTGTGTTTGAATCAAATATAGTAGATAGGACCACAGTGATGGATATGTTAAAAGCAAAGATAATTTTAAGGTTTTGCTTTTGTTTTGTTTTGTTTGTAAAGTGGCTATTCTTTCTAACAGAACCAAGAAATGAGATGCATAAACTTGGAAGTTCAGAAAATGGAGACATTTTGAGGACAGAGTTTTTCAGGCTCTGATTTTAAGTTAACTTTTTATGATGTTACTTAGATTTAGGATTTGCTGTTCTGTAGAGAATGCATTTTCTATATTTTTGAGTGATTGAGACATCTAATAAATTACTGACTCTGGCCTAATTGTAAATACTGTATGTTTGAATACTACCAGGTACTAGCTGTGTGCAGGTTAAACAACTACTGTATTTCTGTCTCATGTGTATAATGAAGATAATAATACTACCAATGAAATAGGGTTCTGAGATCTGAAGATCAGAGAATAAACAAGTTTAGGTCTAAAAAGGCACATAGACTAGTGCTTGGCCAGGAAAAAGTACTAAATTATACCCTATTTTATTAAGGTTGTTAGGAGATTTATCTGAGCTCCAAATTCCCAAACACAGTTAACCTTTGGACATCTCTACTTTTATGCTTAAAAGGCATTTCAAACTGAACACAGCCCTAAGGAAATTAACGACTGGCCCCTCAAAGGTAGGTCACAATTCAGTGTTTTCTCTTTCAGTGAATTAAGTCCCCAAACTCCTGTCAGAAATCTGGGTTTTATCTTTGGCACCGTCATCAGACTCGTCCTCACAATGCAATATATCAGCACATCCTGCCAAACTTACCTCCCAGATAGACCTCAAATTCTCTCCACTATCACCATGCTGTTTTAACCCATACATGTGTGAGCCCTAAACTATTGCATTAGGCTTGAAACAAGGCTTATTTTATTTGCTCTCAGTCTATTCTCATTCAGGGTAATAGAGGAATTTATCTTTTCTAAATTATATGCATTTGTTTTCTATTTCTCTGAAGAGTCATTCCAAACTGCTTAAACTTTACACAATGTGGCCCCTAATTTCATCCACAGCACCCCAGTCCTTCACTGAGTGATGGAAAGTGCTAGTTTGTTGGCCTGTTTTGAGTTTTCTAGCTTCACCTTTTGCTTCAATACTTTGAACCATCAAAGTATAAAACTGATTATCTTAAACTTTTCCTTGCTTAAACACTTATCCCAATATTGGAACTATTTCTGAGTTCCTTCATCCCTTAAAAACTTCTATATTGTAGTTCTGTGTAGAGGAGCACAAAGGGGTGACATTAATCAAGATGCATTGTATGTTTTTCATATACTGCTTTATAAAATGGCAACACCTATGTATAATTATGTAAAATAATACATATTTATTTATTTATTGATAAAAGTAAATGGCCTATGTTTGAATTTCCCATGCATCTTTTATTTCAGAAAAAAATTGATAAACTTACTGGATTCCAATTTTCTCATTAAATAAAATCTGAATAACAAGAGGTTCATGCAAAAGTTAGATGCATCTGTGTAAAACCAGTATTTTACAAAAACAAAATGCATGCATTGACTCCCTCTCTGTTTGTCTCTAAAGTTTCAAAATGTGGCGTCATTATATTGTTATCATTAATAGTGGGTTTTGACTTAATATTTGTTTCTGCTATTGTAAAAATCTTACAATTCTTGAGCATTAGGCTCTTTAACTGTAAGGATGTGCCTGAGGGTAAGTCCTTGTTTGTGCCTCAAGAGTAGTCCCTCATCCACACTTATATATGTTAAAAATAAGCAAGTTTCTCATCTATGTGTATTGTTTTACTTGAAATGAGTTCCCTTTTAAGCAAGCTAGCTTTGGGTAATATTTATTTCAATTTACAATTTCAGTTGGGTCTTGTAGTTCATGGCTTTAGAACATGCACATTTATTATAATGATTACTATGCTAGAGCTCTGATTTACTGCTTCCTTTGTATGAGTTCTCTGCAATTTTTTTGTTTCTTTGTTTCCTTTATCCTTTCATCCTTATGGGCTCCCTAAACCTTCCAAACAATTATTTTTGACTTAATTATGATAAATGTATTAAAATGTATTTTTATTATATCATTTTGGTTAGTTCTCATAGTGTACTGGTGACTGATTTTATCAGTTTGAGTGTTATGTAGAAACCATACCTATATTTATGTGTCTTGGTTCTCACCCATTTATGATAGTTAGCTTAGACATTTTGCATAAATTTGAAACATTAGACAGTATTATTACCTTACTATCAACTTATCCACATAATTCAGAAAATTCTAAAATAATAAAGCCACATTTTAATTCCTTTTCATTTTTGTTTTCTTCTTATTATTTCCAGGTATCTCCTTTTATCACTTTCTAATTAGAGAGTTTTGTTAAATACTGCCTAGGGAGTTCTTCTAGCAACAAACTTCCTTCGTTTTCTCTAAGATCTTATAGAGTACTTTCACTAGAAACCAGATTAAAGATTGACACATTTTTTTAAATATTTAAACAAAACTATGTTGCTTTATTCTAGATTCTATGCTTTAGTTGATAAATCTACTCTCATGTGAAAGATTTTAACCTAAACTCCTGGGACATTTGCTCTTCCCTGGAGTGCACTTATTGTTTTTGGTTTTTAGAAATTTGACTGTGATTTTTTTTTCCCATGAACTTTTCTATGCTTATCCTGAAGGTGTGCACAAGTTCTTCATCTGTAGGTTTATGTCTTTGGCCAAATTTGAGTAATTTCCAGATGTATATTTTTTAATGGTTTTCCCTCTGCTATTCTGACATAATACCTATTTCAACCAGGTTTCTGACAGTTATTTTCTTTTTTTATTAAGTGTATATATTTTTATTGTAAAGATCCTGTACAGAGGCATTACAGTTATATGAGTAAGATAATGAGTACATTTCCTATCAAGCATTGTTACACCCTTCTTTGTTTTTCACCGACCATCCCTTCCCTCCCCACTTGCACCCCTCACCCGAAGTTGTGCCCAACTCCTCCCTCGCCCGTCCCCACCCAAAGTTGTAAAGTTTGTTTTCAACAGTGTCTTGTACATCTCATTGCTACAATGGGTCAACCTGTATCTTGTATTTTAGCATTTTGTTATTTCCCTTCCCCTCCCCAAATTAGAAAAATGTATATGCAAGATGCAAAGCTCCATGTTTTGTCTCCATGTTTTAGATTTCTTAATTCTGTTGTCATTCCAGTTCATTTCCTCTTTCTATTTCTCCTCTATTCTGGTACTGAAAATCATTTATCTTGCTTTGATTTTTGAATTGTTCTGTTTCTTGATGAAACTTTCTATTTTTTCAAATTTGTTTTAAGTGTGTTTGTATTCAAAGTATTCTTATGATGGCAATTTTAAAATCTTTGTCAGCTAATTGTAACATATCTGCCATATCATTGCTGATCTCCTTGATTCTTAGTATAAGTACTTTTCTACTAAAAATTTGAACTTACATCATGGCTCAAATATTATACAACATCTTTACTTCCACAGCCTATGTTCTTTGATCTTAGGAAGATATAACTTCATTCATGCCAAGTAGAGATAGAAGTCCAGGATTATAAATTTTACTAATATGTGAGGCAGAAGTTCCTCATTATTGATGGTGAGGATAAGAATGTGGGCTCTTCTTGATAATTCCAATGATATCTTCATGTTTGGGAGTGGTATGCATTACATGAATTGTTAGCAATGGTTGGTAGTGAAATCTTTCTGCTCCACTGAGCCTCCTTCCTCACCTTTTGACTACCAGTTAAGAATGAAAATCCTAGTTCCCATTTGGTCTTCATTTAAACTGTGACAAAGAAGTGTAGTAAGTATTCAGAGCTGAATGTTGTCTGGACTCTAGCTTTTCATAGCCACCAGAAGGAATTTTAGGGTACATTCTTATAACTGTGAGAACTGGTATTTCACTTCATCCAGCTTTGCTGGAATGGGTAGAGGTAGGGACATAGTTTTGTCCCCCAGTGGTGTTTAGCAAGAGTAGATGCTATTGTGTAAAAGGTTTTGTCATCTTCTTGGTCTCTCTAGGCTTCCTTTTCTTTTGATTAGAGTGAGTGAGGTTTGGGTCTGGTTTTTGTTTTCTGTTTGTGAAGCTCTGGGTTGCAAGTTTTATCAGCCCCAAATTTGGGCAAATATCAAACTTGACAAGTCATAAGACTTTTTTGAGTCCTAAATTTATTAGTTTACCTTCTCTTCTCCAACTTTCATGGTCTTTTTATATACAGACATCCATCTGTCTATCCTGTCTAGACTTTAACACTATACTTAGCAATAGGGAAACATATGTGTATTATGTTTCTCCATATCTGAAGTCTGAATTGTATTTTTAAAAAGAAATTGCAGAACTTAAAATCCAAGTATGCTGTTTATTCTGTATTTTCTTTTCCAGAAAAACATGATTTATAATGATATTTGTCACAGAAAGCTAGGACAATCTCTGAGAAAATTCTACAAATTGCCACACCTGTGCTTCCGGGTCCTCTGCCTTCTCCACAGAATGAAAGGATTAGAAGTTCCTAGGAGAAAGACGGCCAGGTCCTTATTTTCCATGTGCCCTCTCGGTGAGGCCTCTGGTCACATGGCTATAGCATCTCTAGGTTGTGGTAGTTTCACTTGTGCTCATTATTCCTGCTTACAAGAGCAACACGATTTTGGCTTGTTAGTTTTTTCTATTTTGTCAGTTGTGAGGCTTGAACTCAGGGCCTGAGCACTGTCCCTGAGCTTTTTTGCTCAAGGAGAGTACTCTACCACTTTGAGCCACAGTGCCACTTCCAGTTTTCTGGTGGCTAACTGGAGAGTCTGATGGACTTTCGTGCCTGGGCTGGCTTTGAACTGTGCTCCTCAGATCTCAGTCTCCCGAGTAGCTAGGATTATAGGAATGATCCACTGGTACCTGATCTCACAAATATTTCTAATGTGTTAATAATCCTTTGCTGGTTTCTATAACCATATCTAAACCTCTGGATTTAATTTAATTCCATCATGAAAATATCCAAATATATTTATTTCATTCTGAATGACTTACAAAGATTTTCTGTTCCTTCGTCTCCCTTTAAGAATAGTCCAAATTGTTATTTTTCATATATAAATAGGAAGTAAGGAAAAAGTAGAGTAATTAATATCCCCTAATACATCTGTCAGTGTACAACATGTTTGTCTTTTTCGTCAAGGTTCAACTAGTTCCCATGTAACCAACAATTAATTTAATCAGGAAAAGATCATCTGGATCATGGGATAAATATGAATAACTAATTCCCAGTTATATCTTAGGGAGGCCTTAATCAAATTAGCTTTGCTAAAGCAGTTTTAATTCTTGTAACTAGTTAAACAAATATCCAATGATCACAACAAATATACATAATGAAGATGTGGGTATTTACTACTCATTGAGGAACAGAATTACTTTTCCCTTTGCTTAAATTTTCCAGGTCTGTTAATAAGTTCCCCTGTCTCTTCTATTTTCTCAATGAAGAAAGGAAGTTCATTTGCTCCTTCCCTAAATAAGACTCATTTGAAAAAAAGAAACACGTTATAAACATGTCACCTTACTAGTCATCTCTTCCACAGAATGCATTTGGTCACTAATGTTTCCGATTTTTCTGAATATCTATTTTTTAACCAAGAGATAAAAACAATTTTCTGAATAAGGTGATAGGTAACTTGTAAAGGAGTTTTAATGTGCATATTGGTGCTACCTCATCTAAGTGGTCTGCTGAAACTATGGACGATGAGTACAGCTGATTTTCCAATTAGGTAATGATGGGATTTTCATGTTAAATTACTACGGAAACTAAACCACACTGTTATGTCAAATGGAAGATTGATACTAAAAGCTTTAGCCAAACCAACAAAAATGGCGAAATCTCCATCCAGTAGAAATATATCTGTTTGTTCAGCCTCAGTCCAAGAATGGGGTACTTGTGAAGGCTAAATCAGGATGACACATAACAAGTGTGTTGAATGCTTGCCATATTATTCACAGGATTTCAAAAAAGGTACTATCATTCTAGTTCTATGAAGAATGGTTTTATAAAAGTAACTTTATCAGGTCGGAGAAAATGTCTTAGAAAACTCCAATCTTAGGGGCTGGGAAGGTGGCTCAGTGGTAGAGCGCTTGCCTTGCATGCATGAGGCCCTCGGTTCGATTCCACTGCACCACATAAGCAAAAAGAAAAAAGCCGGAAGTGGCGCTGCTAGCCTTGAGGTGAAGAACTGAGGGACAGTGCCCAGGCCCAGAGTTCAGGCCCCACAGCCAGACCAAAAACAAAAACAAAAACAAAAACAAACAAACAAAAGAAAGAAAACTCCAATCATGCATTCCTGCTTCCTCTCATCAAATTTGGCCTAAACTCAGTCTCTTAACATTTCCAATTTAAATCTATCCTGCACTCTTTATCAAAGGAGCTGATATCCATGACAATGTTTCAAAATACAGCTAGTGTATAATCATCTTACTTAAGTTTGGGCATTTCATTTAAATGAATTCTGAAATTTCTCTTGTACACATGATGTTATCTATTTGTATCATTTGACAAGCTAAATATTTTGTATATTTTAAATAGGGTGATTCATAGACATGGAGAGAAAAGAGAAAATATTGTTTATGAAAGTGATGTTTATCATAAACTTTTAATATGGAAAAAATAGAAACCCATAACAAGTGAGTATACCTAATATTAATTCTTTCTGAGCCTGGAATTGCTCAAGAATTCTTAGGAAACATGGTTGTGTTTTTACATGGGAAGATATTTGACTAGAAGAAGATGGAGGATAGTCCAGGGTTTTTGCAATAACTGAAGAATTGCAAGGAAGATGATTTAGAAGAGCTAACACTGGCCATGAAGCTAAAAAGAAAGACAGGCATGTTGTGGTGCTCTGAAGCCACAACCTGCTGTGATCTAGTTCCTTGACAGTGGAAGGTGGGAAAGAGTTCTGAGTTTAGATCCTTCATTAAATAAGTATCTGACTTATACTTTTTACTTGTACTTTCTGTAAGTTCCTCTTGTCAATAGAAGGGGGCTAGGATTCAGATTATATTTCATAAGCCTGACATATATTATGCATTGTCATCATCCAGTGTCCCGCTGAGAGGCAATTAAGAGGTTCAAATCGGGAAATAATGAAATGAAAATTGCTTTGCAAGTAACAAAATCCTACCCTATTCTACTGGCTGTACAAGTCATCAGCCTGATGCAGAGGAGTAATGATTCAGAGCTCAGCCATTCTCCTGATTGTATTTATTGCTTTAGCCATTGGTGAGGACAAAATAAAAATATTTCCTCTGAAGTCATTTCCCATCACATTTTGAAACAGAGGACAGCATGCCTCTTTCACATGTTTTTTTTTTTTTCCTTTGTGATTTACTTTTAGATGAGACATTCAATTGCTTAGAGGACTGAAGCCCAATTAACACAGGGAGATTATTTCAGATAATTTGTTCTAGTGGATATTTGATGAAACAACTACAAATTCCATCAGCTTACCTCCCAAGTGAGACTCTGTCTGCACGGCAAAGATCTGGGGGAAAATCTGAAGCTGATACGGCAATTTCAAAAAGAGGCCTAATCCATGTAAATAGCAGAAATGGAACATAAAAGTCTGATCCAAAGATATGAGTATAGTCACTTTGTCCTGAGTCTTTTTTTTTTCCTTCTCGGAAACCTTTGTTAACTCTTCTTGGTATTTCTAACAGTTTTTTTTTAATTGTTTCTCAGAAGAGTTAGTTCAGACCCACAGTGAGTTAGGAAAAAGAAAATACCCTAGATGTTTAGAGTTATTTTCTTTGAGAATTATGTCTTGGAATTTCTTGATTCCTTGTTGCTTTAAACTATTCTTTGGCAGCAAGGATGGCATAAGGAGATGATGATGTAGAATGACCACAATGCCAGAGAGAAGAACTTTAAACTGTTCTTTTTATGCATAGTGTCCTGAAATAAATTACCATGAAATTGTCTGGTAGTTCAGTTCTTGGTCATGTTTTTAGTGTTTGTCCTATGATTTTGAAATCTCTAACTGGTGGAAAGTAAAATTTATAAATGTAATGTCAGACTGATTTCGTAAATAAAAGCTTTTATCCGTTCCATAGATAGACAGCTAAGGATTTTCTATAGCCACTGGCGACATGGCCTTCTTTCCTGTTTGCTTCTGATATAACAGCCCAGCAAAGCTTCCATGCTTACCACTCTATGTGTTCTTGCTCAAGTGTCTCTGATTCTAAGACAACTGGAAGGAAAGCCTTGTTTTCACCACCAGGTATGGTTGTTTTGATTTTTCAGGTTTGATAGTTTCATTCCTAGATTTCTGGGACTACTTCATTTATTTATATTTTTGCAATAGATGCATTGGATCCTGCCGTCGTCTCTTGATTTCATTCTTTTATTCAACACTGAGCATGTAGACGTGATATGAATGATTTCCCTGGGATTCACTTTTATTTTCATCTCTCTCTCAGGTAGGCGGAGACTTCATTCAAGACTATAATTCCTAATGATTACAAATGAGGGAAACCATGTAGTCTATGTTTCTTTGGGTCTAGCTTACTTCACTTGATAGTCCTAGAACAGGATCACAATAGCTCAACAGCTATGTATATATGACCATATAAGATGATGCTAAGTGAAATGTACTCCAAGATATGGAAACAAGAGGCTTTTCTTCGTTGTTGTTTTAATGTATTATGTGAAGTTATTTCTTTGTTCCTCCCTCATGGTTTATCCCCTGTTGTCACTGTATTTTACTTGGTACCCTGTGTATTTTATATACGTTTATTTGAATTAGGGAAGAGAAAAGGAACAACAAAATGGTGAGATGAAGCACAAAGGGTGAAACCAATGCAGCAACGATATGCACAAGACAATATGTTGGAAATGAACTTTAGAATTTGGGGAGGTTGTGGGAGAGGGAAAGTGTGAGAAAAACAAGGGAGAGGAAAGCAATGCTTGACACAAAACATACTTACTACCTTACATTCCCAACTATAACTCCCCTGTACATCACCTTGATAATAAAATTAAAACTTTAATAAAAGATTATAATTCCTCTCCTGAACTGGCTAATTATCAGGAGCTGAGAGTCTTTTCTGCTTATATCAGCATCCTTCGCTATTAACTAGATAGATGAACATTTTACCAGTTCAGGAAGAGGCCAATTTTACACACTTTTCTTGTAAACTAAGACAAATGATAAAACTTGTACCTATTGGAAGCCCACAACAACAGAATGTTTGTATATGTTTGTATAATCACCAATTCTGGGTGATTCGGGGAGATAGAAGATGGCTCAGTGTCCCCATATGGATAGCCACACGTCCATATTGCCACATATACATATATATATACATCTATATGTATGTCTATATGTAGCCACATGTCTCTATATATCAATAATAGATTATTCTCTCCTTTCCTTATAAATGTTTTCCTCACTTTCTAACTCCTCAAACTAGCAAGAAATTATAATTATACATTTTGTTATGGTGAGTCTATAAATTCAACTCTCACCAATATTCCTAAAGGGAAAAATTACATAAAATTTTTGTTTGACTAAAACAATTATTGAATTAAGTGGATCTTGTATTAAATATACATCTACTAATATATTATAGTTGATGGATAAATATTCATAAGCCATATCAACATTTATTCTTCAGTCCAAACTGTAGTGAAGACTCTACTTTGGAAAACTTAGTTAAAGTATATTCACATCAACAAATTCGGCTAAAAAATACTAGTTATTAACTTGGAAAGGAATGAATTTGTTTTTTATCTCAGTCTTATACAAAATACATCTCAAAATGGATCGCCAACCTATACATACACACACACACACACACACACACACACACACACACACACACACACGAGCTAAAAATTTCAAAGCTCTTAGGAAAAAACATCTTCACATATTTGAATTTGGTAATAGATTCTTATATGTAATAAGAATAGAATGATTAATAAAAGCGAGAGAACAGGTAATTGGATTTCATCAAAATTAAAATTCATTGTGCCTGAAAATATGTTATCAAAAAAAGTAAAGAGAGCCTAGGGGAGAAATATTTATTTGCAAATCAAATATCTGAAAAAGCTCTAGTGGTTGTGGGGTGTGTGTGTGTGTGTGTGTGTGTGTGTTTGTGTATATACACCAGTGTGTATATGTGGGCAAGATTGTCTCTTTGTGGTTATAGCTGAGATCTGAATGAGTGAGTTAAGCAGGAAGAGGAAAGAGGTCATCTTTCATGAATTCTTACAGAAAACAAGCAAAGATGTTCAGTTTTCAGTGGGACTCTGAGGAATAGCAGGAAAGGGGATGCTAAACAGAAGGTAGCAACAGGACCACCTTATGTTATTCCACAGCTCCCAATGCCTGAATCCAGCTGGTATCTTGAGTTTTAGAATAGCTATGTTTTTCACTCCTTTCAGGACCCTTTTGATTCTCATCAAATTTATGTACTGCTTGCTTCAGTATTTTAGGGGTTTTCAGCCTCTGAAATTCTGTCAGCTCAAATATTGAAGCAAACAGTACATAAATTTGATTAGCAGCAAGAAGGCCTGAAGAGGAAGAAGTGAAAAAAATGAAGCTGTTCTGTTGAAGTGTTAGCAGTGACACATGACAGAAATTTCATTTTCTTCACATTTTATGTGTAAATGTGCCTCCATCTTGGCACATTTCTGAATGGGGAGGCTGGAATTCAACAAATATGCAGAATTCATTCATTGTTATCAGCTTTAATATGGTAGATTCCTTATGACCCTAAGGTCTTTGGCAAGTAGAAGGATACTCTCAGTGCTCAGTGTTCAGATTAGTTGCCAGACAATATACCTTGCATTTGCACACTCAATATCGCTCTTTCAGATCCCAACATTTCCGGAGGGGAAATAGAGCAATTGTGCAGCTAAAAGGAGCCTGAGCACATAGAAATTAGATATGTTTAGAGGAGGATAATGCAGTCAAGCATTTAATATACATCCTACAAAATTAAGAAGAAAGGAGTGGATTGGGAGGGATGGGTGAGAATGTTAAAAAGGGTGATTGATCAAGATATATTGCATTCACAAGCTGTTTTGTTAAACAGCGAATCCTTTGTACAACTAAAGATAATAAAAAGATATATACCAAAAAAACAAAAAAAATTGGTTGTGTTGGACTTTCATTTCCTAATGTCCTGTGTTTATGCAGAGTTCTCACCTCACCCAAGAAGTTTCCCTTGGCTCATACAACTTCCAAAGGTAAAAAGTTTCCCCTTTCAGAACTGGGTTTGAAGAAGGAGTTACCTCCTGAGGGATCACTGCTTCTGATTTTCAGGAACCCAGCTTGTATTAAGCAGAATGCCACAGAGTCATGACAAAGATGCTAAACAAATACCAAGAAGACATGTTCACGTCATCTTCATTACCTTTACTGTAGTTAAATGTAATTTCCCCAAATGTTTCACTTATTTTATTTCAGAGATTGTGACTGTTAAGATTTTGAAGCACAAACCTGCATCTGTAATCCATTTATGAACTCTTCCCAGTGTAAACTGGGGAAGAAAAAGAGGGAAGGAAGGAAAGAGGAAAGGAGGTTGAGAGAGAGAGAGAGACAGAGAGAGAGAGAGAGACAGAGAGAGAGAGAGACGAAGAGAGGAAGAGAGAGAGAACCCACCATTTGGAGTTTTTTCTTTTTAAGTAAGCATTGAAAATCAAGCCCAGGGAGAGGGAGTAAGAGCACATCTGTTTTCATAAGAAATCATGGAACCTGGCCCTTTTTCAGTGGGGTATTTTACTACCACATGGCTTTAATCCTACATCTGGGCCTGTTGTTTTATGAAATATTTCCCACAGATGATGTCAATTATAATTTTTGTCCCGGTCGTCAATTTACGGACTCTTGGAATAAGAAAAATGAAACGAGCAGAAAAAGAACAACTTATGTGGTCTACTCTCTGACAAAATTATAGCTGTGTGATACACATCTAAAATCAATAACTCTGCTAATGATTAGCAGAACACATTGCTTGGTTTATGAGCAGAGATGGGGCCCACACCATGCACATGTTTGGCTCCAGCTTGCATTTTTTGTTTGCTGTGTATTTACCAGCAGATGTCCAGCCGTTTATTTAATGCTGCCTCTATGAGCCAGTAGTAGACCTGAGTCAGTGTCTGTACGACATTTATAAGTCATCTGCCAGCAATACAGGTGGAATGCTTTCATGAAGCCTTTTTTCCCCCTTCCTTCGGTGATGATGACCTAGCGGAGAAATCAGGGATAATTCTTTATGGAGTTATATGGCTATTAAGATGTGGAACTCTGATCTTGTGTGTAAAGTTTAAGAAATTTAGATTCCAGCATATGGCTTTTTCAGAATCACTTTGAAAGAAACATTTTGTGGTGTTCAACTTTAGCAGCTGGTGTGAGGGCAAAAGGTTTTCCAAAGAAACAAAGAAAACTCCATTAAACCAAAGTAGACCCAAAGTTCTGACAGGAAACACAGTTTTGCTATGTATAAGGATTCTTTGTGTAGGGAGACAAACTGATTCTTTAAAAATTATTCTAAAATTTTTCTAAATAAGAAGAAGCCAGGGAATTAAAGATTTAAAAAAATTATGGGGCAAAAATTGCATATATTCAACTTCTTTCAGTCTGCCAGAGCAGGGGCCAGACTTATGAAAACAGAGAGCACTCTGGCCTTCAAAAGTTTTAAGAATAAGAAAGAGAAATGAAAGGAAAGAAGTTCTAGAATATTCTAAATCCTCATGGTTCTTCTGGGTATGTTTGTCATATTGTTTAAATTTAATTTTGGAAGTTCAATGTCTAAATTTAAAAAAACAAAGATTAATATATGGTTAGTACTGTCTAATAGTGATTGAAGACAGTTTATAAACATAAATGTTTTCATTTGTTAACATCATGCCGCTACTTGCTTGTGAATGTCATTTTGGTGTTCCTTGTCTGGATGATAGTTGCTCTTCTGGAATCACGAGATTCCTCATTTGATCTACAACTGCTAAGAGTTCTAGAAGACCAAAGCCTGGAATGAGACTCCAGGTACAAGTGAGGAATTTTAAAAAAAAATTCTCCCCCTCTGTACAGTATTCTCACAAAAAAAATCAAGCTATCAAATAAGTTTTTGACAATAACAAAAGAACTGTTTAATATACAGCTGAGAGGATGAAATCATAAGCATATCTTTAGTCACCTTAAAATTTTAAGGTGAGAAACGCTGAGCATTGTGGTATATGACTGAAATAATGCACTCTAGAAGTTGAGGCAGTAAGATACAATGTCTAAAGTCAGCCTGGGCCTTGGACCAACAACAGTGTTACTAACATTACAATTATTTTCATAATTTATAATATGTGTAGTATGCCATTTTGTTTTAGATCATTGAGAATATTATAGCATAACTGTATTTATTATATATGTGTATATCTTTTGACCCTAAAACAAAACTTTCTGCCGTAATCTTTTAAAATAATATAAAATTATAATGTATATGGAAAAAAAATTCTCTGGAACAGACTGAGGGAAGCAGGCTGGGCCAGGGCAGGGAGCTAAGCAAAGATCTGTTCTCATGTGTGGTTTTGCTTTAATTCGGTCACATAGAATCTCTGCATAGCTCATTGCTCTAGGTCTTGTTACAACTTGAAACAAGAGCTAGTCCAAACATGCAAAACATAGCAAGAAGATCCTGGTCTGCCTAGGACAACTCTCAATAGGATTGCTATAAGTCCATGGAAGTCAATGCAGATAGCAGGTCTTTACCTGCTGGAAGGGTACAAGGCTTCTAAAGAAGAACTGGGCAAAGACCAGCAGTGCAGAAATATTTGAAAGATGACTTCCCTCATGATTGAGCCCACAGCCATTTGATAGATAGGTTTCCATCTGCTCAGTAATTTGTGCTGTCAGTCTCAGGAGACATAGATGAATTGACCATGAGACTCAAGAAGATAAGTTTGGCCAGGGATGGTAATGCACACCTGTAATGCTTGCTACTAAGAAGGTGGATATGAGGATCATGGTCCAAAGCCAGCCTCGTCAAGGGTACCAAACCTTATCTAAAATCAAATTAAAGCAAAGAGCTGGAGATGTGACTGAAATGGCAAAGCCTTTGCCTAGCAAAACACAAGGCACTATTCAAACCCCAGTATCACACACACACACACATACACACAAACAATTTAAAAAGTATGAGTTTGAAAAGAAATGTACTGATTATTAACTAGTCAGATGACTCACTTATTTGATATTATTATTATAATTATCTGTTGCTTGTAGAGCTTGAACTCAGGGCCTGGGTACTGTCTCTGAACCCTTTTGTGCTGAAGGCTAGAGCTCTACCACTTGAGCCACTGCACCACTCCTGATTTTTTAGTAGTTAATTGGAAATAAGAGTCTCACAAGGACTTTCCTGCCTTGGTTGGCTTCAAATTTTGATTCTTAGATCTCATCCTCCTGAGTAGCTAGGACTACAGGCATGAGCCTTGATATTATTTCTGCTTTCTTTTTCACAAACACTCAAAAAATAAAAACTTTAAAGATATTTCATTAGTTTAAGAATGAGTCTGATACTTACATATCAACTCTGTACACAGTTATTAACATTACATAGTTAAGTGTGTTTTCTTAAATGTGCAGTGCTCATTTATTTAAGGCCAGAATAAGATCTGTGATGTACTGTGAGAAGCCTGTATTTCATATGGACAGACCAGAGTGGAGCCCAAGACTGTTACCTTGAAAGTATTTCAAAGGAAACAAAATATAGACCCCTGTATGCAAATTTCTTGATTACTGTGGTAGAATTTTCTGTACTCCACATTTCTTCCCTTGAGCAAAACTGTTGTTTTCAAAAAACTATGTAAAAAATGAAATTTGAAAAATTGAAAAATGATCAATGCACACCTGAGGGTAAGTGTAGAATAAAATTAATATGGTAGGATTCTAGAGAGAATTGAGGGAAATTTCCAAATTATTTTCCATCAACTCAGTTTGTTTTATCTGTCACCTCCATCCTCTTTTTCTGGGTTGGGAGATGAAACCCAGGATGCTACATGATAGACAATCACTCTGCCACTAAGCTACACCCCAAACTAACAGTCATAAATCATGATTGTGAGAACAGTATGTTTCTTCTTTATCTTGCATTCATTCATTCATTCATTTAACTAGCCAAAGTTTTAAAGAATCATCTCTTCTCCTGCGCTCCACTCGCTGATCATACTACAGCTCTCATTTTCAGCATTTAGTATCTATCCTTTATTATTTTTTCATCAGACAAGTACTTCATTAAGCGATGTGTTGATCAGGCTTGAGAAATAGCTTTACAATGATGATCACAACTGACTACAATCAAGTACAAACACCTGATAGAATTCTAGAAAATAATTCCTAATGACATAGAACGTATTTGAGAATTACCTAGAAAATGAATAGGGCTTTCTCAGAGAAGGAAGAAGATGGTAAGAACAGCATTTACAAAGAAAATTGAGACATAAGAACTAAACAGCCAGATACAGCATGGAGGAGTAAAATCAACTTAGCAGCATCTCATAAAGGGACTTTGCAAAGAGCAATGCTGGCCATCCAGCTTTCTTCCCAAAAATCAGGAACAGCAAAGGCATGTAAGTGGCTTTGTTTCCTGACGTTCTTTCAGCAAACTTTTAACAGTTTTACTGGAACACAACCACACCCATTCATCTTCAGATTGCTTTGCCTGCTCTCCTAACCACAAGCAAAATAGAGTTGAATACTTGGGTCCTGCAATGCTTCAACCCTGGATTTTCATGTCAAAATGCTTGTGGGACCCTTCTTTAGAGCTAAGAGAGCTTCACTTTCTGGGGTAGCCACCAGGACTCTTCTGTAATTGCTGTAGATATGGGGAGGGAATGACTGACACAGAACTCTAGTACTAGAATCAAGAGGGATCCTAGACTGGGAAGACACCATAATGGTGGAATTTTAAATCTCTGTTGGCTGATTGGATAGGGCAGGGAAGGAAGGAGAGGGCTATGTGTGATTTCTAGATTTTTTTTTTAACTTAGACAGTAAGGTTGAAAATAAGGAAATTTAAGTTGGAGAATGAACATAAACATGAGGACAGCATTTGTATTTCACTTCACAGGTGACTTATGTTGTGGGTGTGGGTGTGCACGTGAGTGTGCACACACGCACATGTGTGTGGGGGGTGGGGGGTGTTTCCAGAGTGGAAAATGAGAATCAGAAAAGCTGCTGTTTGTCCAAGGGATGTGTGTTAGTGAGCATAAAAGCTCAGTCCTGTGGTCCTGGACTCTATGTCCTTCTCATTTATTCAATAAGAAGATCACTTTAGAAAGAAGGATTTCAAATCTAGAAACAGATACAAAGGATCTTGTTTTAGTTACCAGGAGTTGGAAATAAAATATCAACAGCTGATCATCTGTCCTTCCTATGCAGTTAGGAAATACCATTTAAAATTACATGTATTTTGAGCAAAGAGAATAAGTTGGGAGAGAATGCAGTCATAATAATCAATGTATATCCTATGGATAAACTAGAAAAATTGAAGGGATGAGTAGGTTTGTGAAGGATGAGGAGAATGATGAAAGGGGTAATACTGGTCAAGATACACTGTACTCATAAGCTGACATGTTGAATAGTAACCCCTTCATACAACTACTTAAAGATAACAAAGTATAATAAAAAATAAAAACGAAAAAGGGAAATCCTTATGTAGGGTCATACAACTTCTAGAAGACCACTGTTTAATACAAATAGGACTTTCCATAGACTAATAGTGTTGACCTCTTCATGTATGGTTATACTTCTACTCTTTCACCCCTTACAATGTTTATAATAATTGGTCCAATTTCATTTCGTCAGGGCCCCACTTCTTACACTAGATGACTTGTGAAAACATCTTGAGCCCTGCAAGTCAGCAGAATGCTTTATGTTTGTTTTTTTTTTTTTTCAGACTCTTCTACAATCCAGGCCTAGAGGAATCTCTGCATATAGAAGTTAGCTATGAGAGTCAGCTCTCATGACTCGGCTCATCTTTTCATGGGCCTCCTGAAGTGGCTAGGAAAGTGACTCAGGTTTTAAACTGCTCAGATACTCTAGTCAACACATATGGATTTAGATAGGAGTAGACAATGGGGATTTTCAATCAGTTATGACTGTCCCATGAGCTCAAATAGTATGCAATACATGTCCCTGAAGTTAGTAAAACTTCAACCAAGGACATTTAATTATACCTAAGAACTATATATTTGTCAGAGGAGGCAACTAAATGCTATTCCTTAAAAGTAATATAAATCTTATTATATAAGTTGTATTTACCTAAATTTATTGTCAGCAATGAAGTTATTACGTCAGAAGGTCCAGAGCATGAGTTTAGGCTCCTTGTATCTATTACAAGTGTAACTAAGACAGAATGGAACTTATAAAAGAATAGGGACACATCCTTTTATTAAGGAAGGGCCAAATTGGCTGTAATTGGTATGTGTCATTTGTCTTGAACTACTTACCCAATGCCTTGGAGTTGGCAAATACAAACCTAGTTTGGTTAAATGTTTTTCTCTTAATTTGTAAGCCCAAATGATTCCTAGGGAAATGTAATCCATATGTTTCAGAATCATTTATACTTAGCTCATCAAAATGTTTTGTAAGAACCATTTGATGTCCAAGATGTCTTTTAAAGCCACTTCTCTTTGAAACAGGAAATTGTTCTTTATTTTGTTATTTTTTGTTTGTGTTTTTTTCCTAAGAGTAAACAACCTAGGAACTCCAGAATGAATGGCATTAACTTTGAGTTTTTTAACCAGGGGTTAACCAGGTCCTGTGCACACAGAATAGTGTCTTCTTATAATTTTAGCATACCTTATTAATATAGAGTGCTGGTACCCTGGATCCTTAATACCTGGATCCTTAAAGTGTTCTATGAACAGTTGTTCACAGACATAGGAAAATAGATATAGTAATAACCATGTTAGTAACGGAACTATAATCAATCATGATTTCCTAATAAATGTACCAGAGCCTATGCATTTTTGTAGATGATCTGCATATTATTGGTAATATGGTTTACAAAATAGGACTGGAGATGTATGGTGGCTCTGGGTTCAAAGCACAGCACAGTAATAAATAAACTAATCAATCAGAGAAGCGAAATGAGCTGGGCTCCAGTACTTATGCCTCACTAATTGTGATCAAGTTATGTCTTGGCCAAGCCATAGATGGTCTTCACTTACAGCTGAAATCAGTTCAACATCAATGACAATCACCATGGCTAGAACCAGGCTTCAGGAGATTTATGAGTCACCTGTTAAGCTTAGATTTTCTCATCTGTAGCCGGAGAGGTGATCCTCAGCACACAGCAATAGCAAAGATCAGATGGAGAAAGATGCAACCTTTAGACATGGCCTAGTCAGTGGGAAGCTGGCAAAAGCTGTTCCCACCATCCGCGAACAGTACTTTTGCTCTGAGGTGGTTGCATCTCATTCTCCATCACATCATCCACATCCTGCTCAATGTCACCTCCTCACAGAGCCACTCTGACCCCCCTCTCCAAAATAACTACATAAATTATGTAGACTCTCTCTTCCTTGGCCCAGTTTCTGTAACTTCAGAGCAATTATCATTATTAGAAGCCCTATTGTGTGTTTATTTGTTTGTCATCTGTTTTCCACTTCCTCCAAAATAAACCCTTAAAGACAGGACATGTGGTTTTCTATTCCCATCATCTAGAACAGTCCATGGTCCTTACTACATGTGTAATAAATCATTCCTCAGTGAATAAGCAAATGCAACTCCAAAATTCTGATAAGTTAAAAGGAAAATGGTACATTTAAAAGATCTGATATGCCAATGTGCCTATGCCATATTTAAATGTAAAAGAATGAGTTTAAGAAAAATATAAACAGAATCTTATTTATGCATGAAATCTCTTACAAGAAAATAATAAAATATAAATTTTAGAAGCCTTGGTAAAAGTCTAGGAGGGAATATAAAATTGCTAACAGTGGTTGTTTTTGAGTAGGAGGTAGAAATGTATTGATACATAAATTACATGCATACATACAATTAACTACATAATTGTAACAGTGTGGTATCACTGGCTATACAAACAATTATGGAATAAAAAAAAGTCATACTTATGGGAAAGAATTAGCTTCTAACCCTTCAGTGTATGCCCAAACTTTAGATAGTTCTGGATCATAGGTATACTATATTTTGTTCCTATTATATACATGCCCATAATAATATTTAACTCATAAATTAGGATGGTAATATTAACAATACAAAAATTGATGATTGTAACAATATACTTATAAACAAAAGTATGTTCTTTCTCTCTCTCATTGTATTACTGCAATGTTTCTTGGTATGATGTGAGATCATTCAGTGCCTATGTTGTGAGATAAATGGCAGGCACTAAGACAGACCACCAGATTACTATGGAAGGGTCACTTCAATATAATACTGTGACAGCAGGTAGATAACTGGATGGCTCCTCAGTGGTAAGTGAGCGGGTCCCATATACAGCATGGATACCTTGGATAAAAGAATAATTTCTATCTTAAGCTGAAAGGAATGGAAGATTTTTATCACGCATATCAAAGTGGCATGCAATTAAAAACTTATGAATTTGGAAAATTCTAGAAGCTTCCATTTAATAATTTCAGACAACAGTTGACCACTGGTGACTACAACTATGGATGTGAAATGAAACAATGAAAAAGGAACTCCAAATGTTGTTTGCTTGATATTAGGACTGGAAAGAGAAAAAGAAGGGAAACCACTGAATCTTTAAAAACCTACATTAAAAACCAAGGTTGAACTTTGCCTCTACTGTGTAGTCCTAACAGAGCAGGTTCACACAATTGAGGAATTAGTTCATGGAGATGAGACTCATGCATCTCCCATCATGGAGATCATGAATGAAGCCTCTTTCTTGCTTAGTGCCACCTGCCATTCCTCCTTATCATACAGGAGGAATGTGGGAAGACAGCAAATGCTGCATTTAATCCTGAGTTGTTTGGACTGCCCATATCCAGTCCCTTTATTTTTTCTGTTGTCTTTTATTTAAATGACATAGTGTACTATCAGACACCTGATTCCTGCAGTTCAGAGAGGAGAAGTTGTTCTATCCAAGAACCTGCAATGATAGAGACCTATATGAATACAGACTCTTGCACTGTTGTTCCTTATTTCTAACTAGAGTTCAGTAGTAAGAATATACCTAAAAAACTGTAAGTCAATACACTGGGTGGTATGCGTGTGGCTGTAAATGAATCAACTGAAGTATCACAGAATCTATGAAGAGCTTAGAAAAACTAAGTCAGAACCCAATAAAATAAGTACCAGGAAATGAGTACTTGAAAGAGAGGGGGGCAGGAAGTGTAGTTGTGGAAATGGGAGGGAAGGGATGGTAGAGGAAAAACAAAGGAGGAGGCAACAATGCTTGATAAGAAATGTACTCATTGGGCTGGGAAGGTAGCTCAGTGGTAGAGTACTTGCCTTGCATGCCTGAGGCCCTGGGTTTGATTCTTCAGCACCACATAAGCAAAAAGAAAAAAGTCGGAAGTGGCGCTGTGGCTCAAGTGGTAGAGAGCTAGCCTTGAGCTAAAGAGCTGAGGGACAGTGCCCAGGCCCAGAGTTCAGACCCAGCGACCGGACCCAAAAAAAAAAAAAGGAAATGTACTCATTACCTTGCTCATGTAACTGTAACTCCTATGTACAATATTTTCACAATAAAAAACTTATTAAAAGAAAAAGAGGAGGAAGTGGCCAAGGGGAGAGAGGTAGAAGAATTAAGGGGGAAGGTGGGAGAATACAGGCAAGAATACATTGTATTTTCTACAGAATTAAGAAAATAAGAAAAAGGGGAGGGTCAAAGGGAGGTGAAGATGTTGAGAGGATATATACAGTATATATATTATATGTTATATATATATATATTATATATATATATATATAAACTGCTTCATTAAATGGCAAAAAAAGAATCAATACATACATATCCTAAAAGTTAAGGAAAATAAGAGACTGAGTAGGTTGGGAGGGGAGGGTTTGAATGTTGAGAGGGGTGACACTGATCAAGTCATACTCTATGCATGAATTACTTTGTTGAATACCAATCCTTTGTGCAACGACTTAAATGATAATATGAATATTCAAAAATACTGAAAGGTAATCACCTCTAAAGAAAACAGACATTTTTTTTTTTTCTCAGGACCTGGGCACTGTCCCTGGGCTTCTTTTGCTGAAGCTAGCACTCTACCACTTGATCCACAGTGCCATTTCCAGCCTTTTTTTTTTTTTTTCCTACTTATGTGATTTTGAAGAATTGAACTCAGGGCTTCATGCATGCTAGGCAAGCACCCTACCACTAAGGCACATTCCCAGCCCAAGAAAACAGACTTATAACTGGAGAACAAACAAACAACAAACAAACAAACAAAAACTGTCAGAAGATCCTCTTCTGCCTTTCTCATCCTGAGGAACTGAAGTGTCTTATGCTGGTTTCTTTTCAAGACCCATTGCAACAATGAGATGTACAAATCCTTATGTCGAAAAATGAACTTTACAACTTTGGGGAGGTGGGGGGAGGCGGGGAGATGGGAAGGGATGGGAAGAGGAAACAAAGGAGGAGGCAGCAATGATTGATAAGAAATGTACTCATTATTTTGCCCATGTAATTGTAACCCTTCTGTATGGTATTTTCACATAATAATAATAATAATAAAGACAGACGACATACCCTAGAGTGTTCAAGAAATAGCAGAAAAATAGGGTATATTTTGTACTATTAAGCTGATTTCAAGATCACCTTATGTAAATACATTTGACCCTATTCAATCTAGCCAATCATGAGCAGATTATGAACCTGAGCTCAGCCAATCTGAGCAGAGGGGTGGGGCCTGCTGTTAGGAATAAATACCAGAGCAGACTGCTTGCTCTATGTGTTTGCTTTTCAGAAAGCATTTTGGCTGGTGGGGCGTCCTTCAGGGCAGAAGTAAATTTTGCTTTGCTGAGACAATTCTTTATTTTCATGTCTATTGTTGTGAGTCCAGTGGTTCTTGGAAAGCATATTTATTACAACAGCTGTGCTCACTCTCTGGTAATAAGCATACATTGCTTGTTATTGTTATTTTGTTCTACACGAGAAGGTAATAGCAACCTGGTTGAATTATAGCAAAGTACTAAATGACTTACAATGGAGGGGAAAAAAGGTTCATTTTTTTTCACGTATGGACGTAGTTAATAAAACACAGATTTTTCTCTGAAAAGTTGCTAATCAGATTCTCTAAGGATAACGTACAAAACCATATTGACAACCTGAAATTTCAGAAACACTGATATTTGAGAACCAGAGAGCTGGCTTAGTTATACTCCTCCCTGGCAGCCATCTTAGGTCCCTTCCCACAGTCATGGAAAGCATGACCTATGAGATAACTCTCCTCATCTGGTTTGTGTTTCTCTTCCTGTACTTCAGAACTGCTTCCTGGGTCTCAGCTGTTTCAGATACAATCACTTCTCTTCTACTAGACCCTTCCCCCGGCGAAGGATGATGCCCACAAACCATCAGTTAAATGTTTATTTGTAAAGAAATCACTTCCCTTCATGAAGAGCATGATAAATGAAATGAAAATTCATTCCACTAGCTTTAATGAGACAGCTGAACAAAAAAGAAAAAAAAATAGATAAAGTAGAAAACAGTATTCAGGGCTCTGATATCTTCTTGTTCATGTTTAAAGGAAGTGCGAGGAGAGGCCTTGTGCTTTCTTCTGCCGCGTTCCAAGCATTGCATCACCATCTCCTGAAGTACCTCCCTTATCTGTGCCAGAGGATAATTTGAGCATAGGCACAAATCAATACCAGGAATGGGTGTGCTGGGCTCATGCACTGTAAGTACTGTGAGTATAAATAGAGCTGGAAGAATAACCTTTTTGTGAACTACTGTGTGGTAATCTTTGGGAAGCCAGGAAACTGGTATGGCTTCAATGGCCCTTTTATAACATTGAAGACTCCCCCCCCCCCCCCGCCCCCCTCCCAACCCACCTCCCTCAGCTGCACTTCTCCACACACTGGGATTGCTTGCTTAAGTTACCATTTTTAATGCAAATCATCATAATGGCTTGATAATTATTTCAATTGGCATTTATGAAGCCATTCAGTAAAAAGAACAGCCAGGGTAAAACCTTCCCTAATCTTCCCATCTTTCATATCCTCTGGTTTGAGGTGGAATAACACAAGAAAGCCCCAAAGCTAGAAGGTTTTTGAAGTTTATTCTTAATGGTCCAAACTCTCCCTCCCTGCTACGCTATAAAGTGAATTCTGCCCAAGTTAAACAAAATAGCAAGAGCATAATATTTGTGGTGGCTTGAAAGGAGAGGAGGCAGTAACAAGTACCCTTCCCCCTGGCTTAGCTTTCAGATTGGTTGGAAGGCATTTAACAAGTTGTTGTTATTGTTGAGAAAAAGATAATAAACAATTATTGAGTGCTGTGATATGGTGAGTACTGGTTCTGAAAAATGTTTTGTCTGAGAGGGTCTTATTCAGAAATATATATTTTGACTTGTTTTTCCTTAGAGGGTGAATTTTTTTTTAACTTTTTCATGGGTTCTCCAAAGTGCATCATTTATTTGTAGGTAGCATAGGCAAATGACCAAATGCGGTTCTACCTGATGGCTCCCTGCATGAGACTATAATGACTAGAGGTATACAGATACTCAGAAATGAGAAAGACAAGACGTGGATGTTTCTAGAGGGCAAGAAAAACTGGAGAGAATGACTAATTGCAATTCCTATTTAGACAAAGAGTACACACACACACACACACACACACACACACACACACACACTCCTGCTGAAATACATGTCTGTGAAGTGAAGTGCAAACTGACTGAAGGGTCTTCATTCTCAAACCCAGGCAAACTATTAGGACCCTGTTCTAGTTAATCATAGTCTACACTTAATCCTTACATTCTCAATGAGCTCAGTTTGGAAAATAAGCTTCTGACTATCTACTTTATCTCTCTATTTATTTATCTATTTTGATTTTTTGAGACAGGATGTCATTGTTTATTCTAGGCTTGCCTCAAGCTAATAATATTCCTGGGTGTAAGATTCACAGACATTCTCCACTGTACCCTACTCTGTCCACATTAGACCAAGATGCTAGCCAGCTCACTGAAAGGTCAGTCCATTAATTGGGAAATCCTAAATTTAAATAAGCTTAAATTGCCCTTATCTAAATAGATGTTGGGATTTATAGCATTATTTTCTGAAAACTCTGTGTGTATCTGTATATGTGGATATATATACATATATATGCATATATATATGTGTGTGTGTGTGTGTGTGTATATATATATATATATATATATATATATGTATATACTGTTGCTCAATAGATTGAATTATTTTCTGAATTTATCCAACACTAAATTTCTCTTACTATAACATGTGTATACAGCAGAGGTAGTTATACTAGTAATCTAGACTTGATCTTTCCTCTCCCTTCCCCACTTCTCTCCATCCCTCGCCATTCCTCTCCTCTCCTCTTCTTTTTCCTTTTCATAAGTTGTTTTTGAACTTACTGTATCATACTTAGCAGGCAAGCATTCTACCACTTTAGCCATATCTTCATTTAGACCTGAATATTCTATTTTTGTTGTTGTTGGTCGTGGGGCTTAAACTCTGGGCCTGGGCGCTGCCCCTCAGCTCTTCAACTCAAGGCTAATGCTGTACCACTTGAGCCACAGCGCCAGTTCCGTATTTCTGAGTAGTTTATTGGAGATAAGTGTCTCATGGACTTTGCTGCCTGGGCTGGCTTTGAACGACAATCAGCCACCTAAGTAGCTAGGAGTACAGGTATCAGCCACCCCCGCCTGCCTTAAACCTGACTATTCTTAACTTAGAATCCAAAGATCTCCAAAGGGTCTGTGATGGAATTCAAGGCTCTGTGAACCTGAACAGGGAAAACAAAACAAAACAAACAACAACAACAAACCCTTCTTTCTCTCTTCCTTGCCAGATTCTAACTGAAATTGAGCATTTCGACAGTTTCAATTTAGACAACACATCATATAGCCACAGGACCCCTCGACCTGCCATGTAACACAGAGTAGTTATTGCAAATATCTCAAATTATCATGAAACATATACAAACTTCAAAATTATGATTGTGGTTATTATAATAAACATCTTTAAAATGTTTCTATTCAGTGTATTTATAAATATGCATATGTATGGCATTTTAATATGTCACATTTTAGGGGTATTGTGTGTGTGTGTGTGTGTGTGTGTGTGTGTGGTAGTTGGAATCAATCTAGGGCCATATTCATGCTGCCCAGGCAGTCTATCTTTGGGCTATATTCTCAATCCATATTTTAATATTTTGATAAATATATTTTAGTTTATTCCTTCATTTTAAGATTCTTATCCTTCAGATTTGAATTTAAAAGAATTATTCTGAGATTTGTCCATAGGTTTTGCCTAATAACATGTCATAACACTCACAATTGGAGAGCTTTGCCTGGCCTCAAGTGATTACCAATGCTGAGAATGAATTTATATTATAGTACAGCCATATAACTCTGACCCATAGCAATGTCAAAGCACAAAATGACCCAGGGACATGGAAAATCCTAACACATGAGAACAATAGGTCAGGAGGAATCTGGACTGACCAAGTTACTGTTGTTCTTTTTTGCTTCCTCAATTTGCGTTGTGCAACTTCAGTTGGATGTCAGGGTGACAGGAACACCCAGACACAATGAATCAACATGGAACCAGACAATTTTTGCAAAACAAATGACAGCCAAATCAAAGTGATGAATTATCACTTTGATGCTTAATTGAGCAGTAATTATTCAGGAACAAAACACAGTATTTAGTAACACTGCTTACACAGTAAAAGCTGGCACACTTCTTGTACAAAATGCATCTAGCTTTGGATCATCCAGTGTTTTCAAATTAAAGTCCATATTCTCATGACTTCAATGCTATATTGAGTTAAATATGTATTAGTAGAACATTCAAATAACAACAAAAAAAAACTGAACAATTTAGGATACTATACCTATTTGATTTGTTGTTCTCTCTGCTCCAAATGATCACTTAGCTTATTGGGTAACATCACAGTAGTTTTACGTAGGTATTCATAGTTTTTTTTAATATATTATTTACTTTATTGTTACTATCAAGGTAAAGTACAGAGGGATTTCAATTACACAATTCAGGATAATAAGTACATTTCCTTTTGTGCAGCACCTTCCCTTCTTAATAGAATCTTAAAGAATTCTGTACAGGAACCCAATGTGTGGACTTTCTAGAATATAAATGTGTCCCAAAGAAAACTTATAATTTTGATGCATCACAAGAGACATAGGTATTGTTTGACAAAATCAGATATTGAAGTAGACCCTGAGATGGGGCCCAAGCTGGTAGAATTCCATTTTGAGCTTTGCCTTTGTTGTAGTGATTTTAGACTTGATAGGCCTAGTTCCAAGAATGAAAAAAAAAATGAATCTTGTCTCCCTCCCTCTTAACAACCTAACCCACCCTTGATTGCTCAGTTAAAGACTGATAAAACAAATAGGTTGTGATCTGGCTCAAACTGGTGACACGACATGCTTACAGTAAACCCCACCTTTTGTACATGCTTATGTTAAACTCCGCCTTTTACCCACCAAAAGGTAGACCCTGCCTTACCCACTAAATTTGTGTGCCATTTTAAACCAAGGTGATAGGCTGGTTTAAACAGCCATTACAAACAAACTGTAACCTCATTGGCCACCTGTGTGTGCTCTGGTATGACTGTACAATCCTTTGTGTGTATTACAATCCCATTGGTCACCTGCTCATAACTGGGCTCGACCTCACAGATTTTGCCTGTAAAAACCAAACTATGTGGGCCACTCAGGGTCACAGTATCAGCTCCCGAGCCTGTGCGACAGCACTGACCAGTCAATGTAGGAACCTTCTCAATAAAGTTGCTTCTTTGTTAATAAATTTTTTGCAGTGGGCTCTGTCACTCCAGACTAGGTGGGGTTGCCTGCCTGAGTAGGGGGTCTTCCTTCTACAATATCAGTGGAGACCTAGCAGAAAATGGAACTAAAGTTGCACAGAGTTAAGACTTCACCCTAAAAAGGAAGCACAACCCAAATCCTCCCATATTGCTTTACCAGGAATGCAGACCCACTGTGGCCAAGTCTGCTAACAGGTTAAGAAAAGTTGGACATATATGTCTAGTAGAAAGTCAAGCAATATTTAGAGTAATCGGTTAAGCTGAATTTATTTTAAGCAATTGTCTAAAGTTGGACCTTGTCCCCTGGCTTTTGAACTCTGACTTTGGAGGCTACAGGATCATACAACATCTTACATCAACTCAAATAGGAGTGGTTTCCAGCACTTCCAAATTTTCTAGGCAAGCCTTTCTTGAGTGCATGTGATCCAAAATGAGAATATCATACTCTTCTCAGATACTTGAAGAGTTTGATATTAAAGAGAGGTTTTTGGTTACGCCAAATTCTGGAAAGTAGAAGAAGAAAGCCAGGTGCTAGTGTCTCATACCTGTAATCCTAGCTACTTAGGAGGCTCAGATCTGAGGGTTGTCATTCAAAGCCAGCCAGAGTAGGAAAGTCTGTGAAGACTCTGATCTCCAAATAACCACAAGAAAACCAGATGTGGAGCTGTGGGTTAACATGGTAGAGTGCTAGCCATCAGCCAAAAAAAAAAAGTCAGGGACAGTGCCCAGGCCTTGAGTTCAAGTCCCACAACCAACAACAACAATATGTAGAAGTAATAAGAGGAGAAAAAGGAACTCGAAGGACCATTTACTGAAAGAATACATGGCAAAGTTTCCAAGAAGTTACAGCATGTCCATTAACTTGAAAAATATGACATGAATGAGGGAATTCAGATATATTAGAATGGTTTGAATACGTAGGTAAAAATATGGACAATTATTGAACTAAACCAGACCGGCAAGTATATATAATGAATATGCTTTGGGATGTGAAGAAGTGGTTAGCTTTTTAAAGGGAAGTTCTGTTATCCCCAAATTAAACCTGTGCTAGCTCAAGTATTGAATTTAATTCAATTCCATGCCATTATAAAGGTACTTAGATGCCTGAGCAAGTATTTGTTGTCACCTTTTTCAGCTTGTAGTCTGACAAGCAACTAAACCAAGGTCTCTAATCATCTTCATAATCCCTGGAATTTTAAGTTTCTCCCTGTCTCTCTCTTTTGAATGGGATCTATTGGTCTCATATATCCTCATGGAAATTCACTTGGTGTCTATTCAAAAGAAACAGAACAAGAGGAATATATGTAACACAGAGTTTTGCATAACTTACATTTGTCCAGTGAATCCACTCAGAACTCAATATTCTTAAATAGCTTGTGTATCTCAAAGTAGTTAATAAATACAGCCTTATTTTTCCCCACAAAGCACTAAATAACAGCAAGATAAAAACTATCTGTGCACCTGTTGTCTACAAGATCTGATCTGCAAGTGTTATTCCATCATTACCATGACAGTATCCTGTTCTGGAATCCAACTGCTACAATCTGTTGCCTCTCCTGAAGTACCACTGTTTTTCTTTCAACTGACTTCTTTGACTATTTATTCTCACCAGACTAACATACTTGCTGACATTCAGAAGACTCTACCCTTTCATGGTCAGCTCTGTTCTCTCTCTAACACATGAAAATCCCTTACCTAGGGAATGGTGTATCTTTCACTCAATCCTGTTTTTAATTCTTTCACAATGATAATGTTTATTTCAATATGAACATTTTAAGTACTATCTCTGACATCATTGACACATTGCTGGGTAATGGCTCTCTTTGCCCTTGTAGATTTCTCCTCCCCTTCTTGGAGAGGAAGCTGTCCTGAATGCATGTATTAAGCCAGATAACTTGATTACAGTGTAAACAGCCTTATGCATTCTAAAATACTAGATTCTTAAAATACCAGATTTTCTAATTTTCAAGTTATAGAATCCTTAAAAAGCCTTTTAAAACAATGTGAAAATTCTTTAAAAAGTTTTGGGATTATCCAAACCTCATAACCTTTTGAATTTTAAACTTAAACTTGCCCAATTGTTGCAACATGCTGACAATTTTTATCTTGAACATGTTCACACACATACAAAACACACACAGATCTTAAAGTGCACAAAAATGAAAATCAGTTATACATACATTTTCTAAAATTTTTAGATAACAAAGATTTTAGACAAGATCTTTCTTCCTTCCTTCCTTCCTTCCTTTCTTTCTTTCTTTCTTTCTTTCTTTCTTTCTTTCTTTCTTTCTTTCTCCCTCTCTCTCACTCTCTCTCTCTCTCTTTCTTCCTTTTTAACAAAGTGCCTTTGTTGAGCTTCATTTTCCCAGGGCTTGCTTATTTAGCAAGGCATTTCTCCAATTGGTCTTTTGAATACCTTCAGTTGGAGGAAGGCTAGGGGGGTGGAGGGGTGTCACCTGAAACCAAACAGGACCAGCTGAAAGTCTCTGAGATGGGCCACAGCAGTCTACACCCTCCCCTCAGGCAGCCTCCACAGGAAGAAAATTCAGCCTGAGGCTTGAAGAGGACCAAACTAGTCAAGCAACCTTCCATGCCCCACAGGGAGGGGGACATAGCTGCCAGAGGCTGGAACTTTTATTCCCCCAGAGATGTTCAAATAAAAACCAAAAGCACAAATAAACACCAAAACCAAGGATCCACATTTAAAACTGGACCAATTCTAAAACAGAACAAGACAAGACAACAACCGAAGGCTGAGTTGGGATTAATGGGCCCCAGCTCATCCCTACTAGAACTCTGTGCCCCTGTCACTCAGCAAGCTGAATAAAACTGGTCCAGAGTCTGCTGAGTGAGCCTGCCACTCTCATCCAGAACTTCCTTACCTCAGAAAACATAGAACAGAAAACATACCAAAGTAAACAAGACAGACAAGGGGCCACAAAGACAAAATCAGGTCTCAGTGAATGGGGTGACATCTCACCATCATTTACAAGTGGGACTCAAATCCATTTTATCAAGGAACTCCAACCGTCTCTGCTCACCTCCAGAGGATTTTTTTTTTTTTCAGATTCCTGCAAACATTGACCCAGGGGCCTTCCAGGGCAGAGAATTCCCAGTCATCTTGTGGCAAGGGAGGTAAGTCCCTAGTGGCCTTCCCCTCAGACTGACAGGTTCTCCCCCACGCTCAGACCCCCTGGGCCAAGGCCGGAGTTAAGGCCTCACTGGGGCCACTGCAATTAGTTTTCCCTTTCTGATTTCAACACTCAAATTGTTAGCTCTTTCTTTAACATCTTTAAAATTGTCAGTCAGGAGAGAAAGTTTGAGTCAGGAGGTGTGGTTTGAGTCTGTCCCGTATCACCCGTCACACAGAAATAAACAGCAACCAACAAACACAAAAGCAAAACTGACACACAAAAAGACAAACAACAAATCCCTCCTGTCGACTGGAGGCAAACTGAAGGAGGAGGATGTCAGCTTCATGTCGAACTGCGGGAGCAACCTGCTTCGTCCCCACAGAAAATTCAGATTGGGGGAACTCTAACACCACCGTCCCTGCCCCCCAAAAATTCAGATTCGGGAGCATCCTATCCCTCGCAGGTGGGCCTGGAATGTCTTCCAAGAATCACGGTTGATGACCCAACAGTGCATCTGCCTAAGTCTTATGTCAACCTTTACAAAATGTACAGATTTCGGGCCCCAGAAACAAATCAAATAGGTGACTAAACAAAACAGATAAAATACACAATAAGACTCACTGATTGGGATCCCACTCTCCAGTTTGGGGATCCTGGGGTCTGGGGGATCCTGGAAGAGCCCCCAGAGATGTTGTGGCCAGATAAGGATCCCCAAAGGTCACCAAGGAGCCGATTCCTATGTAAGCACACAAGAGTCGTTTATTGAGAGGTTGAGCCTGAACTCACAGCTGTCACCATGCAGTGGGTCAGAGTTTAGAGCCCTGACTTCCAGTTTAACAGGGTTACAGCACTGGTAGGGGGTTTCCAACGTAGCGGTTACATGATTGGTTAATATTTAGTGAATGAATCTTGTAACAATCTTATTGGCTAGTGTGTATGGGCTAAGTGTTTGAGCAGCAAACTATGTTAACTATGCTATCTTAAGAAACATCTGGAGCTTTAGGTACCTTCCCGTTATCCGTTGATGGCTATTGCTAGGGGAGTTAGGGGCAGAACGTTATTGGGACATTGTGCAGTTTTTCCCTGAACCTGAGTTCTTACTCTCGGTAAAAGTCTTTACTTTCAGTAAAGGGCTTCACAATGGAGTCTAAGTCCAGAATGGCTGTACTTTGGCTAAGGCCTCTTACATGCATATGCCAGGCTCCTTTGCCCTTTGTCTTTCGTTGTGTTTGGACAATGGAAGAAATAAATGAGAAATCCTCCACTGAGAGAACTCAGGTGTAGGGATTAATCCTTTATCAAGACCCCAAGTGTGTCAACTGTACTCTTTTTAACTACCAACTTTTGCTTGTCTTGTAACTACCTCCCCTGACTTGTCACTTCAGATTTAATAGTTCTCAAATTTTCTCTATTTTAAACTCTTGGGAATCTTATCACACCTCAACTATATTTGTGTACCTTCAATAGTCAATGTGTGATTGTCATTTATGTGCTAGTCGAGCATGCCACAATCCCAGTGAGGAGGACTACTTTGTTGTCACATGGTAGATATATGGAATAAGTAAGTGAACAAGATTTAGGTTTAAGTCCTGGTTCCATCTTTTTCTCTGGCTATGCAAGCTTTGTTTTAGTCATTATTATAAGATACAAATAAAGATTCTCACCTCAAAGAATATGAGAATTAAAGAGATAAAAGAAGATAGTAGTAGAGAGTGCTTTGCTCACTTTATAAAATGGTACATATGTTAATTTTATTCATTCAGAATCTTGGTACTACGCAATTCTCAAATATTATTTGCTCTAGAAAACGGAGGCAAATAGACAAAAACACTTCATTTCCTCAAGTGCGTAACAATACATGTTAAATTAAAAAAATGAAATCCTTAACTAAAATTTCTATATGGATTCTTTGGGATTCTCAGAGTGATTTATATAACATAAGTAGTAAAATATTGAAAATATACAAATGGATTTATGCCTTTCTTCTTACTAAATAAATGTAGAATTCTACTTAGATGTGTTGTATGGACCCATTTTTATAATTTTTAAGTAGATCGTGTGAGCCTCATAATTTTGAAAAAAAATCTTTATGGTATGAGTAATATGTAGACAATGATTTGCATGAAACCTGAACCCTTCCTTTAGCCAAAGCAGTGATTCTCTTTGCTATCTGGAGGATAGAGGACATTGTAGAAATGTTTTTATTTCAAGCATTATTAGAATTATTACCTAGCATCGCTAGGTGGTACTTAGCCCTTTAAATTCTACTTATCATTCATGGCAAGAAAGTTGTTGTTTGGGGAATGTGGTTATGCAGTCTGATTATGTTTACTGTGATGCTTTCTGAGCACATGGTTCCCAGGTGACCAACAGCTTTGTATAAGAGATATGAAGAAATGACATTCTATCTTAAATTCTGATGAAAGTGGGTTATATCATTTCTGCTTAGAGGTAGGTTTCTTTGCTTGTTTTTAGCAAGAACAAATCTCATGATCTGGTGGAACAACAAAAAGGTGCAAAATATGAAGAATCTCATGAATATTTGAAGAATAAGGAGTAGTAAACATATGGTACTATGTGCTCAACCACATTCTTTGTGTTAAAATCAAAAGTTGTCCGAAAAGAAATGTATTCTTTACCAGACATGTAACTATAACTCCTCTTACATCAACTGTATAACAATGTTTTATTAATCAAAAGTCATTCAACACCTGTGTGCCAATGACTCACATCTATAATCCAAGCTACTCAAAAGGCTGAGATGTGAGGACCACAGTTCAAAACCAGCCCAGTCAAGAAAGTTTGTATAACTTTGAGCTCTAATTTACTTAAAAAAAAAACAAAACTGGAAGTGTTGCTGTGTGACTCAAGTTACAGAGTGCTACCCTTGAACAAGAAAGCTCAAGGATTGTACTGAGGTTCTGAATTCGAGCTTCAGGATTGTGCATGTGCACATGCACAAACAAACACACACAGTAATAATAATAATAATATTATAATAATGAAAGGATCCATCACATCCTTCTCAGAAGACCACTCGGTGGTAGGCAGGCACAGGAGAAAGATTATTACAAGGTTTATTAGGGGAGCCATATTTCCCCCAGAGAGGGAGCACATGGCACCCTCCACTATCTAGATAGCAGCAGGGTCTTGGAGTAGCAAATGAGATGGATGGGAGCTCAGGTGGGTCTGGGCAAAGAGAGGGAGGAGCCAGCTATAGGGTATGAACTCCAGGGCTGGGAGGAGCTCAAGTCTGGGTGGAGCTGAGGACCAAAGGTGGGCCTAATGCTTACATTCCCTGCTCTATTGTTTAATAAAATAGGGGTACCAGGCTAGAGGGTATGGGCAGAAGTCATTTCTTCTGGAGCTAACTTCCTGCTCTAAAGGGGAGAAGTATTCAGTGTCCCTGCTTGGTTGTTCTGCGGGGTACCATCCAACAAGCATCTGCTTGACAGTGCCTGGTAAAGGTCCTCGTTTCCCCATGACAATAGTTATCTAAAATGCAAGACCCAATTAATAAAATACAAAAATTGTTGCTAAAGCAAAAATTACTGTTAGCAGCCCAAGAGAGGAATAAGCCCTGGAGGGACTGATTCCCAGAAGGGGCTATCAAAGACCTGAAATTGCCTTTTCTGTCTCGAATTGGAGACATTGCATGGTACCTGACTCCTGGAGTAAGACTTTTCCTGCTTTAGGATCACAGTAACCTGAGGAGAAGGTGGCTGACATATTTAAAGGTGCCAGGGCCAACGGGTGTCATGGGCCCTTTTAGCTACTTCCTGCTGGCCTGGGGGCATCAAGGAATCCCTGGAGCTGGAGTCTTTAGGATCTGGGTCTGTGCTGAGCAAGGCAGGACAGTGTAAGTGATGTCTCCCGTTGCCTGTAGGAACAAGATGGCCTTGACTTGTTCCTAGGTGGTATCCTGGGCAGAAGATGTTATCTAGTTGAAAGAGACTTTTGGAAAGATCAGGCAAAAAGCTGACAAGGTATCAAGGTCAATTAACATGAATGACTTAAGAGAACACACATTGGCCTGGGCCAGAAAAGTTCCATTTGGATGAGTTGCAGCTCATCACAAGAGAGGAGGAATAACTGGACTCAGGGCAGAATGGCAGAAAGGAGGTGTCTATGGTCTTTTGGGTAACTGGGTAGGGAGAGCATAATGGACTGGTAGGGGATACCAGTCAGAGGCTACTATAAATACAAATAGCAGGTAACAAAGGCAAGACTGTAACTTTCTGTCCAGTTGGAAGGTAGACAGGTATGGACATTAGGTGGGAAAGCAACTATTTCTCTTGATCTCCCAACTCTGATTAATTTTGAAAGAGCAAGTGTAAAGTGACTCCATTTAGGATGTCATCTCCTCTTACTCCTCTCCATGGTTTACACTGCAGGGATAGCTTGTCCCAGTTGGCATTTACCAGGTTTGGACTCAAGGCCTGGGCACTGTCCCTGAGCACTTCTGCTTAAAGCTAGTGCTCTACCACTTAGAGTCACAATGCCACTTTCAGCCTTTGGCTGGATACTTAGAAGTGAGAGTCTTGAGAGCCTGGTTTCTTGCTGATTAGCTGGGAGATGGAGTTTAAGAGGAATTCTTTGTGCTTTGAACTGTGGCAAAAGGAGTCTTTGTCTGCAAAGCCCTTTTTATTTCCAATTAAAGCAACAAGGAGATCAATGAGATAGAGGTTACCTATAACTTACTAACAATTACTTGCAAAAGTTTTTTTAACAAATGTACAGAACTTTTCTTGGGCTACAGAGTGTAGCTTTAATCACAGTGATTTCTATAAGTAAGGTTACTAAGTGGCTGTGTTTTTCTTACTATGGGATAATGTATAGAATAGTATAATTCACTGACAGTTAAGTGCGTTGAGAAAAGTTGCCTACTCTTTTAAATGAAGATAAAGTACATTTAAAGACTATCGTACAGAAAATGATGTTTCAATCAAGATTTGCAGAGGGAAAATTACATACTCCTTCTCAGTAATTCACCCTGAAATTGAACAAATTGAAGATATTTCTCAGATAAATTTATAATGTTTTCCTTTGGTTTAATCTCAGAGTCAATGAACCACGGTTGCTCTCCATTCTTGCCTAGAACATTTTTTTTCATCTTAATTTCATTTAATCTTAAGTATCAAGTTACTCAGTTGCTCTTAGTGTTTTCCTCTCCTGATGAATATTCCAGGTTCTTTCAACATTTTCTTCCAGACTTAAATCTTCTTGCTTTAGTTGTCTCTGTGACTATTTGCTATAATGAAGGTTTTTTGAAATGCAGTTAGAGTCAGTTGGGTGCTATATTGCATCTCAAGTTTATTATAGTAGTCACATCGACATAATTTACAGACAAACAGGGCTATGTAAAGACCTGGACTGTTCATTTGGGAACTTCAGTTTGCACTAGATCTCAATACCTTCTCTAAAACTAGATCAAATTTATTACTATGTACATGTTTTGGGGTTTTTTGCTTTTGTTTTCCCATCTTTGGGACTGTCAGTTGTATGACCTTGAGAAAGTGATTGAAAAGTGTCTGTCTAAGAGCAGAAACAGAAACCTCATGGGAAAGTAAATCTTCACATGAGTGTCAGCTGAAGTTTGGATTGTGAGGAAATTCAGATCATTTGGATAAGCTCTTGATGAACAGATAATGTTTTGGAGAATCATTTGAACTAAGACTGAACTCCCAAATATGCATGGTTCAGCTATCACTGGGTATCCAGGAGGCTAATGCATCTAACTGTCCTAATTTCAAAGAATATCTTGTTGCAACAGATTCAAATCATTGTAGTTTTGACTGTGAACTTCAAGCTACACACTGGGAAGTTGTTCAGTAGATTGTATCCTATTTCAAAGCCATCTTTGCAGTTGGGGTATTGCCCATCTTAGAGTTTGCTATCTCTCTATTCCTTCCCTGAGAGTTGAACTCATTATTGTGGGAAACATCCTAGCTATTAATTGATTTTAAAGCCAGAACAACTGAGGGAAAATAGAAACCTGACAGCATCTGGTTCTCAAAGCATTTAGAGTAGATTTTTCAAGTTTTCCAGATGTACAACTCAATGGAATTTCAAATATTTTACAACTGGTTGACATCTAAAAGTGTCAGAGGTGCTCATATGAACATCTGAGGAAACAAAAAATGCACCAGGCACTGGATTTATAAGCTATATAAGTGCATATTCTATATTCTTAAGAATAGTTCAGGTGATTTTAAGCAAGATCATATAATTCTTTCCTGTGTTCTATTATTTTAATGTGTTATTAGGATAACTGTATTATTTATATCGCACAATAATGAGAGACAAAGATTATGTTATTAATTTTCTTTTTTTGTTTTTTCTTCAATTATATATTCATTACCTCTAAGTAGTTATATAAAGGAGTCACCATTCCACAAATTAGTTTGTAAGTACAATATATCCTGATTGATATCATTAGTTTTCTTGTAATGAATTTAATCTGAATTCCATCTATGTCACATATATCATATATAAGACATATTATACATATTTTATATAAATATATTTTATAAACATGCATATATGTAGTGCCAGACCTGGGCTTGAACTCACAGTCAAGACACTATCTCTGAGTGTTTTCGAGTGATTTTGTTTAAGGCTACCCCTGTACCACTTGAGTTACAGTTCCACTTCCAGCTTTTTCAGTAGTTAATTGGAGATAAGAATATCAAACTACAATCCTCAAATCTCATCCTCCTGAGTAGCTAGGATTACAGGCATGAGCCACTTGTACTTGGCTTTAACAATACGTTTCATTAGAAAACAATTTAAAAATTGTATACATATCCAGCAATATAAAAATTGAACAAATATATGATTTTAACAAATTTCTGAAGCATAGTTATCAATGTAAAAATACATATTTGTAAGAAATTATTACATAAAAATATTAAGGGGCTGGGAAGGTGCTCAGCAGTAGAGTGCTTGCCTCACATGCATGAGTTCCTGGGTTCGATTCCTCAGCACCACATAAACAGAAAAGGCCAGAAGTGGTGCTGTGGCTCAAGTGATAGAGCACTAGCCTTGAGCTGAAGAGCTCAGGGACAGCACCAGGCCAAGAGTTCAAGCCTTATGAACAACAACAAAAAAAAAAAAAAAGAAAGAAAGAAAGAAAAGAAAACTCATGTTTTTTTAAAAAAAAAAACAAATTAGCACTCTTTTAGCAGAAAAAGCTGGAAGTAGTGCTGTGGCTCAAGTGGTAGAGCCCTAACCCTGAGCTGAAGAGCTGAGGGTAAGGGCCCAGGACAAGAGTTCAGGCCCTACAACCAACCAAAAAAAAAAAAAAAAAAGGTATTCTGTGACAAAAGCAATGTAATAGGAAAATAATTGTTTATTACTTGTCACTAAAAATTTTTGTCATTGCCACTGTTGTTTAATATTTATATTCATAATTAGAATAAATATTATGCCTTGAGTTTAGTAATAATACAATTTGTTTTATAGTCCACATTCCCAGAGCACTTTTTCAGGACGCTGAGCTAAGAGAAGCAAGTCATGTGACTTTTGGAGACCATAAAGTCATTTTTATTTATTTATTTTTAATTCCTTTTTTTATTGTGAAAATAGTGTCCAGAGGGGTTACAGTTACATGAGCAGGATAATGAGTACATTTCTTATCAGTATTGTTGCCTCCTCCTTTGTTTTTCCCCTTCCCGCCCATTTCCACAACTACACTCTTCCCTAAATTGTAAAGTTCATTTTTCTACATAGCATCTTATACATCTCATTGTTGCAATGGCTCAACTTGTATTCCTATTTAAACAATTTGTTTTTTCCCTTCCCCTCCCCAAATTATACCAGCATCAAATACAGTGAAAACAGGGGTTACACTGTAGGGGAGGGACATACAAAGCAACAGATGAAATGGTAACCCACAGTATTTCTTCAAGGTCAACATCAAGTAGAGACAGAAGCCTTCAGTCAGCCCATTTCTCCTATATCTCATCACCAAATTTCATAGATAAGTTTCTTACTTTCTGCCCATTTAAGACTTTTCTCATTACTTCATCCTTTAGTTTTCTCTCCTTCCTGCAATTTGGGCATCTGAAGAACTCAATTTACATTATTTTTGTAATCATATAATAATTCAATAGACAAATTGCTCCTAATATAATCTAAACATTGTACTCAACATGTCTACCAAATGATTTAGAGCAGTGACTCTCAAACTTTACCAGGCACCAAAGTTACCTGGACAGTTTGTCAAAAGGCAAAATGTTCAGTCTTCACAGTTTTCATTGCTTTAAGAAATTATTGCCAATTATTACTCAGTGCTAAAATAATCCCAAAATGTTACCATATATCATCACCAAGGTAAGGCTTTGGGGCTGTATTCCTTCCGGAGGACCCAGGGGAGAATTAATTTTCTTCATTTTCATTTTCTAGCTTATGTCCTTCACATCATTCTAAGCTGTGTTTCTATCATACCCCCTCTCCTTCTGTTCATCTGTATCCTTCTTAATTAGGATCTTTTCAATTACATTGGATCAGTGCAAATAACCTAGGGAAATCTTCCCATTTTAAGATCCTTAATTGAATCACTTCTGCAAAAATCCCTTCATCATGTAAGGTTAACAAACTTAGAAGTTTAGGTGATTAGAATTTGGACATCCTTGTAGAGCCATTGTCTGATGCATCCAGATGTTTCATAATCTTGATCTTGATTTTATACCAATGAAATCGCTATTTTAACAATTTGATATAACGTTATTAAATCATATAGGAAAAAGTCCCTTTTTAAATTTTATTTTTATTAGTATAAATGAAGTCTTGTTGTGATATTTACGTATATGCATATTGTTTACCTTGATCAAATTCATCCCTGTTTTTTCTTTCTGAACACCCTCTCATCTCCTTTCAAAGAATTTTGGTATCTATTCATGCATATCTACCTATCTATCATCTATCAATCATTTTTTTCTATAATATTCACCTCTTTTGCCCTCTTTCCTCTTTCCCCCCACCTACTTGTTCCCTCCTTGTAGTAGTCTCCCTTTTAGAATTTCATGATATTATTGTTTATATTCAGCTCTAAGTTCCGGATATGAGTAAACAAATGTGACGTTTGTCTTTCTGTGCTTGGCTTACCTCAAGAAAAGCATGTTTGTTTGTTTTTTGTTGATACATACTTTCCTAGAAAATGAACTATTATTGCAAATGGATAAGGAAGTAAATATTAGAATGTCATCTCATGCTGTCATGCGCCACAACTCTGTCATAATAAATTTTGGTGAAGGATTTTGCGCACTGATAACATAGTACAATATAACCTAATTTTAGATACTATAAAAATAGTTTGCTTTAATGATCTATCCTTATGTGGTCTCATCTATTTACCATTATTCCACGAGCCCTCATGTCATTGTTCTCAGATTTCTGTTAGTAATTATTCTATTCTCACATAGCTGTCCATTATCTGATGGGAACAGGCATCATAACTCCTCATTGGAACATGAAGAGAACATTTGCATGCCAGCCAATATAAAAAGCTCAAGGTGTTTTATATTCTTTGAAAGGATATAGTCCAGGCACCGTAAAATTATTAGCAGAAGTTGGGAATCTGCTTTGATAGATGTATTTCTGGTATTTCTATGGGAACAAGATTATCAGTGAAAAGCATCCAGGCTTGACTATACTTAATAAGTTATATATTCTGCATCAGTATTGGAAAGGCTGGACCTGCGTGAGTGTGCTTCATAGTTAAAGTGACATTGTCAGAGCGAAAGGCCCAGGTCAATGAAATAACAGATAAATTCCATTTTTTCTTCTAAAACTCTCTCCTTTTCTTCTGTAATTGGGAGTGACTTCTGCTTATAATCTTCATCAGACTTTCTGTCCTTCTCTTCCTCTTTCATTGTGAGTCTGGAAGGTCCAGGTGGCCTGTTTCAGATTGTCTCAGCAAACACTCTACTGAGTGTAGTCTGTTATGTTTTACAATAACTGAAATCTCTTACACACAGTTTGTATGAGTAAACAACTCTTTTATGTGCCTAATATTGACTTCTCTGGTTTCATAGTGTCCCTACAATATAAGAAACATCATTTGCATTCTATTTTGAGGAATCTGAAATGAAGTGTCCCAGGTTGACATGTTAGTAAGCATTTATTCTTCAATCAATATTGTGTATTTTTCTACATTTAAAATGTGAATGATTAAGTATTTTAACCAGACTTTGGAATACTGGATTATGACAAATGTCTTCAAAGACAAAATAAATCCACATTTCTAGCCAATACAAAGAAAAGTGAGTAAAATGCTAAAATAAACATGTAAGATAATATCCAGAAGAACCATCTCAGATGAGAAAATTCACAAAAGATAATTTTAGCAACAACTGGGTGAGAGGAATGCAGTGTGTGCATGTGTATATGTGTGTATGTGGGTTTAGGTGTGGGGGGGCAGATTAAGGGAGCAGAGTTTATATGCAAGAGACAAGTCAGAAATCAAAAATACCTTTTGTCTTCTATATAAATTTATCTGATTTGGGGAGAGACAGAGGAAGCACAGAAATAATGGGACTAAGTATCAACCAATTCAACAGTGATACTCACTAGACACTATGTTAGAAATGAGCTATACAATTTGGAGTGAGAGAAGTCAAGAGGGGGAAAACTGGGAGAAAATAAAGAAAGGGGATGACATTGTTCAAAAAGAAATGTACTCATTTCCTGACTTATATAACTGTAACCCCTCTGTACATCACCTTTACTATGAAATTTAAATTAAGATGGTGAGGGGGTCAGGTTAGTTGCAAAAGCAATGGTAAGGACAGAAAATCCTAAAACACTAAGGAGTGCTATTCAAATTTCCTACTTCTACTCAGTAGTCCATTGACAGTAAACCTTGTGCTGCCTTTCCAGTGTCTTTCTTCCCATTACTTCATAAGATTGCTCCAAATATTTTGCATTTACCAATGACATTAAATGAAACACATATATTCATGCAAGTGAGGGCTCACATGCACATATGCTTCTGAGTTATATAATGCTATTCTAAAATCTTATAGAAGTTTCTGTCAATTTTAAATGTATCATAAACTAAAAACAGCATCTAGAAGACAGGGTGCCATCTTAGTTTTGTAGTGGTTGATGGAATTTCCCCCATGGTGAGTTATTTGCCCTCTGTGAAGCCTGTGGATGCAAAAATAAGAAGGATTCATGTAAAATAAATATGGTCAGCTGTGGACAAAATCAGCATACTCATCTAATATGTTAACATGATTTTGTTCTCCATTGGTTCTAGTGTTTGTTTCTCATTCTGAAATAATAAGTAAAATATTTCTTTGCACAGGTTTGTGAATTCTTTATCAAAATTATACCAGATATCCTCTGAAAGAATTGTGTACTTATGGAAAATGCAGTTTGGATTTATTTTTTATTTTTATTTTTTTGTCAGTTATGGGCTTGAACTCTGGGCCTGGATGCTGTCCCTGTGCTCTTCAGCTCAAGGCAAGCACTCTACTGCTTGAGCCACAGCACCACTTCCAGTTTTCTAGTGGTTTATTGGAGATAAGAGTCTCATGGACTTTTCTGCCTGGGCTGGTTTTGAACAGTGATCCTCAAATCTCAGCCTTCTGAGTAGCTAGTGTTACAGGCATGAGCCATAAGCACCTGGCTTTGTTTTTGCTTTGTTATCTGTAGTAGGTTAGTATTGATGATTTGTGTGGTTTTCAAAAGGCATTGCATTGGCCATTTAGCATTGTTATGGCATCACCTAAGAAGGTTGCTAGAAAGACTCACTATTTTCCATCATTTCAGACTTTGCCAAGAAGAACTTGTCTTTGAAAGAGATGTATAAATTAGAAATAGCAATATAAAGAAATTAAATTAAAGAAACATTCTTCCAGTTTCTCTTGGAGGAAACACATACACATACACACACACACACACACACACACACACACACACACACGGGAAATTATTACACTTGTGATCACAGTAGCAAGAGAAAGGTATGGGAGATGGGTACCCATGGCCCTCACTTGTAATCCTAGCTACTTAGGAAACTGAGATGTATAAAATTACAGTTCAAAGCCAGCTCCAGCAGAAAATGCCTTGAGATTCTTATCTCCAATTAACCAGCAAAATGCCAGACGTGTATGGCTCAAGAAGTAGAGTGCATGCTGGGTGCCGGTGGCTCACGCCTGTAATTCTAGCTACTCAGGAGGCTGAGATCTGAGGATCACGGTTCAAAGCCAGTCCAGGCAGAAAAGTCCATGAAGCTCATCTCCAATAAACCACCAGAAAACCAGAAATGGCGCTGTGGCTGAAGTGTTAGAGCACTAGCCTTGAGTTGAAGAGCTGAAGGACAGTGCCCAGGCCCAGAGTTCAAGCCCCAGGACAGACAAAATAACAACAACAACAAAAAAAGTAGAGCACCAGCTCTCAGGAAAAAAAAAATTAAGCAAGAGCTTAAGGCCCTGCATCCAAGCCCCAGTACCAGCACACACACACACACACACACAAAAAGATTTAGCATGTTATACATTGAAAGCAAGAGAACATCTCTTAATAAATGAGAAGCCAATATATAATATACATTTATAAATATATTTATATATAAATGCTATATATAAAACCTAATATAAACATATCATAGAATGTAATATATAAAATGCCTGGCACATTAGTTCTCCTTTTTGATGAACAATCCACTGAAAGTTCCTCTTTCCTCAAAAGCCTTGCTGGAAAATTGCAATATTGGCAAAAGTTTCCAAAGGAATATTCTTGAGGCAGTTTACTTAGACTACCGTCCAAAAACAACAGAGAGATAGGTTTGTGCTGGGCCTGAATGCAGGTAGCTACCTCAATTAACCCATTGTCTCACCTCCAGGTCTTCTGTAAGAGGACCTCAGGAGAGGGCTGCAACTCAGAACTCACTCTTGCACATTCATTTTAATAGAGTTCACAGAAAGGTAAAGAGCCTCGAAATCATTAGCAGAGCTTGGGAGGTGACAAAGCTGGGCAAATGAGCGCAATGCCTGTACCTAGGAACCCCAGGCCCATGTCTTCAGTACTATGGGGTTTTCAGGAGTGTTTCCCATTCAAGAAACATGGGGGGGAAAATCCCTCCACTTTTTATAGAATGTTCAGGCTTATCAAATAACAGTATAGACTAGACAAGTGGACCTGGTTCCAGTTTCATAGTTGGTCTGAGCATAAAATAATTTTTGTAACTGTTAATAGCAGTTAGGGAAAGTTATTTTCAACCTGATCTCATCTTGTTAAGAATGTTCTTCTAGCAAGCCAAAGGTAAAGTGGATAGGCCAAAGATTCAGAGAAATCATGGAAGGTTTCCATTCTCAATCTACAGAAGTGAAGTGACTTCTCATTTTTCTACTCAGAATAAACTTTGTTTTTCTAATGAAGATATATCTTAATATCCATGTGTGCCTATGGCACCTTCCTTCTTTCCTTCCTTTCTTACTTCCTCTTTCTCTCTCACTCTTTCTCTACTGCCTTTCTTTCTTTTTTCTTTCTTTCTTCCCTTCTCTCTCTCTCTCTGTTTCTCTCTCTCTCTTTCTTGCTAGGACTGAGAGTTGAACTCAAGGCTTTGCACTCTTGCTTAACTTTCTTGCTCATGACTGGCATGCTACAACTTGAACCATGGCTCCAGTCCAGCATTTTGCTGTTTAACTGGAGATGGAGTCTTGCAGACTTTCCATCCATCCTGGCTTTGATCTGTGATCCTTTAGATCTTAGCCTTCTGAGTAACTAGAATGAACCACTAGCACTCAGTTTTTATGAGAACTTGGCTGTGCAAATTCAACTTCAGAAATAAGGATCTAAAAGAAACATGTTATACAATTGTAGTCCTACCTTTTTGAGATAAGAGAAATTAGCTGTCCCAATGACAGAAGTCAAGTCTAAGTTAGAAAAGTAAGTTGGTACTTTGACCAGAAATAGTTTTCCAAAGATAATTGCATCTCATATTCCTACAGAGTGAATTGGATATTCCTCTTATTGAAAGGTTGGATTCTGTTTTCTCTGCTGAATACACATAACTTGTGACATTTACCAAAATGAAATCATGTGACTTCATGCTACTTTACAGAGGGTGAGACAGCTTCTGGTTTTTGTTTTGCTTTTGCCAGTCCTGAGGCTTAAACTAAGGGTCTGGGGTACTGTCCCTGAGCTCTTTTTGCTCAAGGCTAGCACTCTATCATTTGAGCCACAGCACCACTTCCAGATTTTTCTGTTCATGTGGTACTGAGGAATTGAGCTCAGGGCTTCATGCATGCTAGGCAAGCACCGTACCACTAAGCCACATTCCCACTCTAACTGATTCTTTCTCTGCACCTGTTTTTCAAACACAGCCCACAGATGAGAGAACCCAAGAAGACCTATGAAGAATACTTGTACAAGTGTTCCAGCAATCACCCTACTTGAGAGCTAAACACCATCATTAGCCACCAGAATGATGAGTAAATAAGTCAACAGGTTGGCACCAATGAATTACGCCTGTAATTCTAGCTACTTAGGAGGCTGAGGACAGGAATATTCTGCTTTAAGGCCAATCAGAACAGAAAAGAATACAAGACTCCTTCCCATTTCATAGCTCAACACAGTAACAAGACCCCTTGTCTCAAGCTAGATGGAATGCTGAGATTTGGAAAAATCACAGCTTCAGGCAAGCCAAGATAGAAAAGTCTGGGAAACCCTATCTCCATGTAAAGAAGCTGGACATGGTGCCATGCACCTGTGATCCCAGAAAAGATAGGAACCCTAAAGTAGGTGAATCATGACTCAGATACATGGCTCAGGTAAGAAGTAAGACCCTATCTAAAAACTAACCAGTACAAAACAAAGCTAGAGGGATGACTTAAATGAGAGTATATGCCTAAGAAGCAGAAGATTTGAGGTTCAAATCCCAGTACTACTTCAAAAAGTCTACAGATGAAGCCTGGCACCGATGGCTCATGCCAGTAATCCAAGCTACTCAGGAGCTGAGATCTGAGGATCTCAATTCAAAGCCAGCTGAGGCAGGAACAGCCCCAGAGACTCTTACCTCCAATGAACCACCAGAAAACCAGAAATGGTGCTGTGGCTCAAGTAGTAGAGTGCTAGGCTTGAGCTGAAGAGCTGAGGGACAGCACACAGGCCAGAGCTCAAGACCCTTGACCACCAACAACAAAAAAGTCTATAGATGATGTAAGCTTTCTGCCATTAAGATCTCATGAAATAGAAACACAATATTTTTGTTGTGCTTTTAAAATTCCTGAATCACAGAATCTTGTGATGTATCATGCTATAAACTTAACTAGATAAGACCTAAAATATCTATTTATATACACACACGCGCGCGCGCACACACACACACACACACACACACACCCCACACACCCCCACACACATATTCAATTACCTTGTATAAAATTTTCATTTACCTTATGGCATATTACAGTTTGCAGAAAAGAGAGTTTTATCAAGGATTGTACATTGCCCTATTCCTCTCATTTATTTTTTCATTGTATGGTGTGATCAGATAATATGGTCAGGACAATGTCATTGCCCACAAATCTTAGGGTATATTTCATCCTCAGCATGTGTTAGCTCTCATTAGATTGATAATGTACCCCCAAGTAGAAGTCACAGATGTATTTATAAATCAAGATGAGCTCGATCACTTTATCACAGATTCTTCACAGGGCCGGGCTTACTCTCTGAATGCAAGCTGCATGGCACAGACCCAGATTAAGGGGTGGGCTGAGCACTGACAGAGCACAGCTTGCTTATGACAATGACTGCCAGACAGACCATCGGGATTTCTTCACTGCCTGATGGCCACATGTTAAACACAGGTCCAAGTTTTCAAATGATTGGAAGGAGATGTTATAAAACATAACATGTTGTGGGGTGGGGGTTATTTTTACTTATATTTTGTACCATATGGACAAGCATAGACATTTTTCTGGTGTAACTTGCTCTTTGACATGTGGAGGAACAGCAGCAAGCTCACTGTATCCTCTCTGGAGATCGACGAGTGAACATGTGTGGGCAAAATCAAAAGACCATATTGGGCATCAAGGAGTTGAGAAACACCTCTCAGCATCTTTTCTCTGTGTTAATGCAAAGTTTCAAGAAGCAGATGTAGGAGAAGGATGCAGAAAGGGTTAGTATGTCTTGATGGAAACAATGGTGTTAGTTATTGGATTAATTGCTACTAAATTCTCTCCACCTCAAATGATGTTTGGATTGTTCTGGCTCATGTTAGAGAGGGGCAGGTTTCATACATGCACCAGGAAGGATTGTAAGGGGAAAACATGAGCAAGAGACTTAGTGAAAAAAAACACCATATTTATAAATAAGATATAAAAAATCATGTCACATCTAAAACATGAAAAGAATCTCATAAGTTAAAGGGAGAGAATTTGCTCCAGCTTAACTATTCCCAAGGGTGGTGCTGATACTTTCTTGACCACCTTAGTATCCATCCTGGTGTTCATCAAGACTCACTCTTCGATTTCAGGTACCTACAATTAATTTAGCTCTCTAAAATCATTGCATTCCAAAGAGAATGCTTGTGCGTTATTTAGCAAACTTTCAGAGCAGAGCCAAATGCTTTCACTGAAATATTCTTATGTCCCCTAAAGGATATCTTCGCTGGACAGGTTACATATAACTTCTTATTTTATTATCTGTGAGGAAATCTATTTGACTTGAGGTTGCATTTCCACATAGACAGAAAGTCTTCAAGAGGAAGTATGTGATTGCCTATAGATAATGACTATCCCCCCGCCATCTTCTAAATAATCATCTGAGAATGTAGTCTGAAGCACTGTCAGCATTAGCTAGAACTAACTAGGTAGGCATGGAGCCCGTCCCCTGTCCTATTTCAATAATTCTGGAGAGTAGAATGAGCCGCCTTATCAAGTTATCCAGGAAATTCTAGTTCATGCTAAAGTTTGGGCTCCCTTATACTCAGGCCATGACTCTTTATAACCCTCATAAACTGGGTTAATGGAGAGGGCTAGTACATGCATCAGTGAAATTTAATTTGTTTTGATTCATACTTAGTATGTATGTGATGTTTATAATCAAGAAGATATGAGCTATTTATTTATTTATTTATGTCTTTCTGTCATGGGGCCTGAACGCTGGGCCTGGGCGCTGTTCCTCAGCATTTCAGCTCAAGGCTAACACTCTTGAGCCACAGCACCGCTTCCAGCTTTATCTGCTTATGTGGTGCTGAGGAATCAAACCCAGGGCTTCATGCATGTGAGGCAAGCATTCTACCACTGAGCCACCTTCCGAGCCCCAGAGATTTTTTTAAATGTTTATTAAAAGTTATATCTATCTATCTATCTATCTATCTATCTATCTATCTATCTATCTATCTATCTATCTATCTATCTATCCATATCCAGACACTGGTGGCTCATGCCTGTAATCCTAGCTACTCAGGAGGCAGAGATTTGAAAATCATGGTTCAAAGCCAGCCTGGGCAGGAAAGTTCATGAGACTCTTATCTCCAACTATCAGATTATCCAATTACCAGAAAACCAGAAGTAGATCTATGGCTCAAAGTTGATAGAGTGCTAGACTTGAGCAAAAGAGCTCAGGGAAAGTGCCCAAGCCCTGAATGCCCAGGCCCACAACTGCAAAAAAAAAAATAAATAAATAAAAGATTTATATTCTTCCTGGGTGTAGTGTTCTTGAGTCCAGGATTTTGATGCCAGTCTAGTCAATATAGCAAGAATTCAAACACTTGCCTTGCATGCATGAGGCCCTGGGTTCGATTCCTCAGCACCACATAAGCAAAAAAGAAAAAAACTGGAAGTGGCATTGTGGCTCAAGAGGTAGAGCGCTAGCCTCGAGCTGAAGAGCTGAGGGACAGTGCCCAGGCCCAGAGTTCAGGCCCCTGACCGGACCCCCCCTCAAACAAATAATTCATTTTTCCTAAGCCTTCTTATGACTCTAAAATATGTAAGAAATGACTCTTGAGCCATTAGCTTGAAATAATGAAACAGTTCAAATCACCAATTCTACTATCTATAATTCAGTCTCTTAGATATCACAAAAGTAAAATAAGCTGAACTTCCCACTATAGTCTGTTTTAAATTGCAATTATAAAACTAATCTGCCAAATATTCTAATAGACTAGAAGTTGCCATCTCCTGTTAGAGATAGATACATGCAGATATAATAACTCTATTTAAAAATGCATAATTTATATTCTTATTAGGGAGTGTATTCATTTTCTCTGTCACTTCTCTCTTCTACTTCTTTACACATGTTTATGATCTAGCCTATTAAAATAAAATAGTATGGGCACCTTCTTCTAGAATCCTGTTTGAAGATTTCTGTTGCTATATATTCTATCTCTGATATTTTAAATCTTAGAAACAATTTATTAAGAATTATTTGGGTTCTAGATATCATTGCCTTACCTAAGGCTTCAAATATTAAATTCATATTATTCTTTAAATAGTAAACTCAATTGCAAAGCTCATTCAATCATTCAAATTTTTCATTCATAAACCTTCAATTAACCAAGCTTATTATAGTGAATATCCTCAATAATTTGATTTACTATCCTTAAACATTTTTCAATATTAAGCATTTCTAAAATATATTTAATTGTATTAAGAACATCTAATATGTATCAGGACAGACTTGCCAACATAAAATTCTTTGATGTTCTGATGTGGCTCTTTGGAAACTACCCACTCAAACTTATAAATATGATAAGTTAGATACCCTTAAGCATTCAGTTATTACCTACAAACAATTCAAATGAACTTCTGAATTTAAAAAAATCACAGTTCTGAGATCAATTATTTGTTGCAGATTATAACCATCAAGTTACTCTGCCAAATTTACTCTACAGTTTTTCTTAAAATTACAAATTCCTGTATTAAAAAAACATACCAAAATATAACAAGAAATCTTAATGTTAAGGGTACCATTTATTTCACTTTATTGTTATTTTACTCTGAATCCTCTTAGTAATTGTAAAGCAAGGCACTCAAATGAATAAGGAGTACTATTTTACTATCTCTGTACCTGTTGCATCAAACATTGGTACAATGAGATATTGGTTAATTGATGAGAGATTCCAGACGAAGAAATAGATCTCAGAACCACACATTTTCAGCATGAATCAACAAGAGCCATGAGTGAACACACTGTTCTCTTTCTTCTGGTAAATTTTCTATTGTTGATGGTCTTTTGGGGGTATCAAATCAAGCTTTGTTGTATGGAGTGCTTTGAACCAATGTCTCTCTGAACATCACCTCCCTTCCTGTCTCTTACCTTTTATTCCACCAAATGCAGAGAAGAGCTTGCTCAGAGGTTTCCTAAGTTTTCTAAAGACATATCCTTCCCAAAAGGATATAAACCCCTCATGGCAATGTTGTCTACTAGAGAAGCGATACTATGCAGGCAAGCACCTATTCTTTTGATGGGCTTCTCAGAGACAAACTTTATTACCTGGGAAACCTTGTCTGAACAAGGCAACATCTATTTTGTCTCCTCATTTTCCCATAACTTGTCACTAGTTCTGTTCCAAGTGCCTATTCTTTCAGTAGCTCAGTATACTGGATATTACCTACTTGTTTGATTCTCATGCTTCTTGGAACTTCAGTGTGTAAGCAGGTGATAAAATGGTTTTAATCCTATTAATATCAGCTATTGGATTGTTTCACAGACTTAGTAATTGAATTTCAGAGGTAAAATAGGAAGTTTTCTCTCCCTTATATTTGTGGCTATCTATCCAGGAAATCAAATCATTCACTGGAACATAATGGAATTTGACTAACCAAAATGTGAGCTTTTTTATGGGGAATTATCTCATTTTCCTACCATGTACAAGCAATGTATACAGAGAGAGAGAGAGAGAGAGAGAGAGAGAGAGAGAGAACAAGAGAAGGAGAAGGGAAAGGAAGGGACAGGAGGGGAAAAAAGGGAAAGGGAAAGAGGAAAAAAGAACAGCTTTCTACCATTAGTCTTCTGGAGCTCTACCTACAGAGTCTAGTCAACTAAGGTAAGATTCTTTATTCCCCCACTAAATTTGAATTAACAAGAAACATTTGTATGGGCAAGTTTTTGAGTATATCAAGTCTGGTATTTTTATATTAGGCTCTCTTGTTTTCTGATCTCTTTCATAGAAAGGATTGGAATTTTTCTTTGTTTTGTCTATGATGTGTCCTAAAGAGGAAAAAAAATCATCAAAGAGAGCACAATCTCATATGCTAGACCTGGTAAGCCTGTTTCTTGGGGTGAGATTTTTCATGGTTCTCTTTAGAATGATATCTGTTTAGACTAATTTTGCTGTTGGTCCACAAGTTAAAAAGAAAAAGAGAGAGAGAGAAAGATGTTTTATGTCCTGAGTGCTTGGTTTCATAGTCAATGGGATCTCTCTTTTTCTGTCTTCTGGAAAGGAACAAATGTTTTCTTGTGTGTGGCAACCAATCAAAGACTCTGGGAACCTGCAACACCAATTGGTAAGCACCATTCTCCCTGACTGATCCCACCTCTCAAGGGAGTTTGTGTTAATAAGAGTTCCCAAGCCATAAGGGGCCTAGTTAGTACTAGTAAATTCCCACTCCACTATTTCCCACCACCTGTCATAGATAAGAGGATCTATGGCTTACATACCCCAAAATTTTTCTGGGGGACTGAAACTACAGTAGGTAGACATATATACTACTAGCCTTAACAGTCTTTGGCAACCAAAGACCTCTGCTTTCTTTGTACTGGGAAGTCATTTGGGGAAATTTTGGATGTTGCATTATGCTTACCCATTTCAGGGACACTTTTTGTGCATGGTTATGATTTATTTTGAGCCTAGGAAGTTACCTCCTGGTATTTCTGTAAAAAGGCTTATTGGTTTAAGCTACTGTTAAAATAAATATGCCCTTAACCTTCTTAGTTATCCCTTAACAGGTAATGAATTCTTTAAATCAGAATGATTTTACTCTTTGAAGAAACAGAGACAGAAGTAGAGAGCAGGAAAGAGAGATCTGGAGAGACAAAGAGAGATGGTATGGCTGTGAGAGATACAACTGTCTTGCCAGTACCTATGCGAAGAGTCAGTTGATATGAGAATAGGAGGATTATAATGATATGCCTTAGGAATACCTTTAGCAAGATTAAGAAGCAGAAATCAGGTTAGAGCAAAGGTAAAAATCTTTTAAGTGCATCATAAATTGCTCCTAAAAGAAAAAAAAAACTTCTCCAAGTCTAGCTCCAGATTCCTTAAGGTCAGGGAGGAAATTTTCATAAAAATTATTTTGAGCTGGGTGCTGGTGGCTCACACCTGTCATCGAAACTATTCAGGAGACTGAGATCTGAGGATCACAGTTCAAAGCCAGCCAGGGCAGGAAAGTCTGTGAGACTCTTAACCACCAGAAAACTGGAAGTAGCACTATGGCTCAGATGGTGGAGCACTAGCCTTGAGCTGAAGAGCACAGGGCCAGCGCCCAGGCCCAGAGTTCAAGACTCACAATGGACCAAAATAATTATTTTTTGAATAATGACTCGGTTTAGGATATACATTTGTTAATGATTTGTTTCTCTGTATAGGTTTTCTCTCTCCTTCTCTCTTTCTTTCTCTCTTTCTCTTCCTTTCTCTCTCTCATATGTACTTTCCATCTGTTAGGAGTATGTGAGTTATCAGAACAGAGTGTTAAGATGCCAAGGGAATCCTTAAAAAAAATCTGTCCAGATAGAATTATATCCCATCTGTGGTAGCATACAGATTGTTGTCACCTCTCAAGGTATTGCCTAAATCTCTGCTTTGGGAGAGGCTCTGGGGTTTGGAAATCTGTATCATCTTGCTCCCTCCTTAGAGTACTTGTAATCTCTAGCCATACCTTTGGTTTGGAATTTTGATTTGATATTTAAAGAGTGTTGAGAAATTTTTTGCTTTACCTTCTCACCTAAGGTAAAATGAATGAAGGAAAGAAGGAAAGAAGAAAGAAGGAAGACAGTATTGCATCAAACTAAAGGGTTTCTGCATGGCAGAGGACATAGCTATCAAGGTAATTAGAAAGTCCACAGAATGGGAGAAGATCTTTACTAGCTATGTATCAGACAAGGGCCTCATATCTAAAATATACTTAGAACTCAAAACCTTAAACCCCCCAAAAACAAGTCCTCAAAGAAATAACAAACCAGCTAACAAATGGACTAAAGACTTAGAGAGACTTCTCAGAAGAAGTAAGAATGTCCAATAGACACATGAAGAAATTTTCAACATCTCTGGCCATAAAAGAAATGCAAATCAAAACAACATTGAGACTCCGCCAGTTAGAAAGGCTACTCTCAAGAAAACTAACAATAACAGATGTAGTGGGGATGTGGCCAAAAGGGAATACTACAACACTGTCGGTGGGGATGTAAACTTGTTCAACAACTCTGGAAAGTAGTATGGTGGTTACTCAAAAGACTAAACATGGGCTGGGAAGGTGGCTCAGTGGTAGAGTGCTTACCTTGCATTCATGAGGCCCTGGGTTTGATTCCTCAGCACCACATAAGCAGAAAAAGCTGAAAGTGGTGCTGTGGCTCAAGTGGTAGAGTGCTAGCCTTGAGCTGAAGAGCTGAGGGGCAGCACCCAGGCCAGAGTTCATGCCCATGACCAAAAAAGAAAAAAAAAAGACTAAACATAGAGCTTCCCTGTGACCCAGCAATCCCACACTTGATCAATTACCCAAATGACCACAAACAAGGTCATACCAAAGCTACCAGCACAACCATGTTCATTGTAGCATTATTTACCATAGCTAAGATATGGAACCAACCCAGATGCCCCTCAGTAGATGAATAGACCAAGAAGATGGGGTACATATACACAATGGAGTTCTATGCTTCTATCAGAAAGAATGACATTGCCCCATTCATAAGGAAATGGAAAGACCTGGAAAAAATTATATTAAGCAAAGTAAACCAGACCCAAAGAAACATAGGTTGCATGGTTTCTCTCATTTGTAGTAACTAGAATGTGCCTATAAATCTACAAGTAAACATAATGGATGGTAAAAGACAAAAAGCTACACTTGGACATGATAAATTATACAGGACTCTAACCGTTCACATAGTAAGACCAAAGAAGGATATTCTTAGGGAAGGACCATAAAGATTCAATAGCTATGTGCATATGATCATATAAAATGATATTTATTGAAATGAACTCTGGGAAATGGAAACAAGAGGTTTCTATTTTACTTTTTGTTTGTATGTGTATATGTGTTTATCCTTTTCCTCTTTTTCATTGTTTTTTTTTAATTTCTGTACTCTTGACCTTGTATGTAAGTTTATCTGCTTGAAAGAGGGTAAGGGGAAGCACAGAAACGATAAGACAAAGGGTGAACTAATTCAGCAATATTCATTAAACACTATGTTGAAAATGAACTATACAATTTGTGGGGGAAGGAGTCAAGAGGGAAAACAAACTGGGAGAAAATGAGGGAAAGGTGACACTGTTCAAAAAGAAATGACCTATGTAATGATAACCCCTCTGTATATCACCTTTACTATAAAAATAAATTTAAAAAATTCAATACAGACAAAGCTATTATTTTTTGTTCTGCATGATGTTGATCATAAGATATTTTTCACAATTCATTTAAAAAGAGCTCTATAAACAGATATCAGCTTGATTTTAAAATGATTCCTAGGTACATATTTTAAGGTCTTTTTCTTATGTCTGTTGTATCTTTTACCACGGTAACTTTTCTTTTAACTATAACTCCCCTTCACAACCTCTGTCTCTTTGTACTTCTATTGTTTTTAGGGGTTTTTTTCTCCCCTGAAGATAATGTACTGGTCTTTCAGTTCAGGGAGCTGATTCTCAGAAATGCAAAATCAAAAGAGATGGAGAGAGAAATGGTATAATTGGAAGTTTAGTAAATAAAACATGAAAGGAGTTTCCCAGTAAGGATATTTCTTTTTTTTTTTTTTTGTCGGTCATGGGGCTTGTACTCTGAGCTTGGGTACTGTCCCTGCGCTCTTCAGCTCAAGGCGAGCACTCTACTTGAGCTACAGTGCCACTTCTAATTTTCTGGTGGTTTATTGGAGCTAAGAGTCTCACAGACTTTCCTGCCCAGGCTAGCTTTGAAATGTGATCCTCAGATCTCAGCCTCCTGAGTAGCTAGGATTACAGGAGTGAGCCACCGGCACCCAGCTAGGATATTTCTTTAATTGCCACATTAGCAAATATTCTTGTCCAATTTGTAAAACTTCTATTTGAACCTGTTATGTCTTTCTAGTGAACTAATGAATTTCATTATATTGTTTATGTGTAATAATTACAATTTTTAAATAAACTCTACAAGATGTTGTATTTCTCTGCACATTTTTACATGCATATTTGTATATTCATGTGTATGCTATAAAATCTTTTAAAGGAATTATATTCACCCAGGCTTAGTAGCAAATGAGTGTTTACAAGTTAAACAGTCCTGTAACATCTAGAAATAAAAGAATTGACCCAAATACTTTTCTCATTCATATGTCTCAAGTAAAGCTTTAGTAAATTACATTGGTTTAATAAGAACTGTTCCTGGTTTAATGAGAACAGTTATGCTTTCTGAAGTATCAGAAAAAAATAGCAATGACAAAAAGCTACTTATTTGACACTGATATTAGGGATCTTACATCCAGATGACTGCCCGCTAGTACATTACTCTATTGTTCATTATTTCATCAGAAAAGTCTTATTACAAGACAATTTATATGTGAACATTTAGAACTAAGATAGTTGCTTTTACTTAGTAGTTGCCTTTACTTATTAGAAATCAATAACTTATTTAAAGTCAGAATGTATATTTTTGTGTGCTTTTGTTTTATTTTACTTTGCTTTGTGCCATTTGTGGGGCTTGAACTCAGGGCCTGGGAAAAGTCCCTGAGATATTTTGCTAAAGGCTAGTGCTCTACCACTTGAGCCACAACTCTACTTCTGGGTTTTTGGTGGTTAAATAATCTTCAAGCAAGTAATTTAAGAACTGAATCATCTTCGTGAGAAAAATTAAAAGTGATTATGTCAAACATTGGTTTTCCAAGGTGAAGTCACCCTAGTTAACCTAGACGAGTCTCAAGTTCACAATTCTCCTGTTGCCAGATGATAGGGTTAAAAGTACATATTACTGTTCTGAGTTTATAGCAAGCTTTTCAATGAGCATGAGCAATATAATATTTATGTATTATTTTACACAAGTATTTATCAAACCCAAGTAGATTTAAAAGAATAATTAATTTGTTACACAAATTTTCAGGCTATGTTATCTTATATGTGGTTAAGAGTAAATATATTGGGCTGGGATGTAGGTCAGTGGCAAAGCAGTTACAAGTGCAACATCCTGGGTTCGATCCCCAGTACCAAAAATGGAAGATGAAAAAACAAAGAAACAAACAAAAAAGTTAAAAATAAAGGGTAAATATAATAGTTGGATATATACTTGGATGGTAAATCAAATGACTCATTGAAAAGATGTATTAGAATTTCAAGTCGGTATGTTGAAAACGAACTTTACAACTTTGGTGGGGGGGAGGTGGGTGGGGGGAGGATGGGATGGGAAGGGGAAACAAAGGAGGAGGCTACAATGCTTGATAAGAAATGTACTCATTATCTTGCCCATGTAATTGTAACCCCTCTGTACAGTATTTTCACAATAAAAAATAAATTAAAAAATGAATTTCAAAATGTCTAAATCAATGACATTTGGTTTAACTCATTGTTGTGATAACAGTCACTATTGCTTGCTAGTTCTTTTGATTTATTGAAAATTATAGAAGACAAAATGAAAAGAAGTGACTAAATAAAAATCCATTACTACATTAGCTCTAGGGAGAATTTATAATATGACTAAACCATAAAATAGTAATAGCTATAGTAGTCCCTGGACTGAACTATCTACTATCCTGTATAGGACTTGAAAACAGCCTGGCTTCAGAAATATTAAAATAATCACATTAATAAACCAAACTGATATGTTTCAAAAGATGGTGACTTTTTTGGCAAGTATTTCTGACTTCTCTTAGAAGTTAGAAACACTTTGATAGGACCCTCATCAGTGATTTTGTCTAAATAGTTATTCCCAGAAAATTTGTTTCAGAAATGCTAACCAAGAACGAGTAATCACATAGAAATCTCACAGGAATATTGGGTAGGACTCCTGACATCAGCAGAGATGAATGGATCTAAGAAGGTAGTCCACAGAGAGAGATAAATATCATAAGGTATGAATATTCTGAATAGTGTCCAAACCTCTCTGGTCTGGAAATCACATGAGATCTCCTTCTTGCAAAGTTTCTCCTCATTCTCAATCACAGCCATCCACAGACAAGGGAACAGACTCTTTTCACTTATTTGGATAACCCAGCTTCTGTCTCTGCCTCAAATCACTACATGCCAAGCCATACAACCAAACAAACAAACTGGAAAAAAAAGTTCCGGTGAACTTATTTGAACCTTAAAATATGTTTAGACACAAATTAGATACAACTTTTAAAGCTACTTGTAATTCTTCTATTTTTTTTTCTTTTTTGCTACTTTTATTAGTATAATACTAATACAAATGGGGTTTTGTTGGGAGAATTCCATAGATGTGTTCATTGTATTTGGAACAAAGTCGCCCCTTCTATTATACTCCCATAGCTCCCTCTACCTTTCCATTCCTTTTTCAAAGAGTGTTCATTAGAAAAATTACTTCGTATACATATAAAAGATACTTAGGTAATTAGTGATTATCCAACAGGTGGCCTTTGAGCATCTACAGCAATGAGCAACAGATTTTTAGATAGGTATCAAAACAAAGTGGCTTATGCCTTAGGGATGACTCAAGAGAATTGAGGAAAGATAAAAATTCGAAACTAAAGCTTGGTATTTTCCTCTGTGGAATCTATTTGTGAGTGAGGATCTAAAACAGTCCTCTGTGGTTAATCTTTGTCCTTCCTGGTTGAAAGGTAAGAGGCATACTACTTCTATAAATTTATGTCCTGATCTTGGCAAATATGTAGACGGCCATGTAGAGGGATTGCTCTGTATCCACTTCTCAATTGACTTCAGCTCAGAGTGTGCTAAAGATGTCTTGTTTTGAAGTGACACATTCACTACCTTTCATATGTTTGCTTGTAAGTATGTTTCACTTACATGTAGTTCTGTTCTTGCTAGGTTAAAACCAAATTGACTGTCATTAAGGACATATCTTGGGTTTTCAATTTATTAGGAATGTCATGTAATAGGTATCAAAATAATGATTAACACAAATCAGGTGATCTGTTTTTATTTTCACATAAGAAATATGGAGTAGGATGGTTTTAGGCAAGAGTCTTACTTCCTCCTAGTTTATTAATTTGGTTTTATAGATCCATGTAATATAAAGCTCTGCCATGTAGATATCCTTCAGCTCTTTGTAACCACTTCCTACTTTAAAAATGATTTTTCTTAGCTCTATGTTTTACGTTCATTCATGTTGATATTCCTATTTCAACAGATGGAATGTTTTATTCTTCAAGTTTGCTTGTTTTACCTCATAAATTCTAGTTTTTACACTTTATCTTTCATTCCTTAGGAATATCCCCCAACCTATCCTATTGTCATTGGAGCAATTCAGTACATATATTATTCTTTAACTATATACATCATATATATATATATATATACACACACACACATATATATACATATGTGTATATATAAATATCTAATTTTGAATGATGCTATGGCTTGCTTCTTTGTCATTATTCATCTGTTCTTAAGGGATACAATAGTCTTAAGTAGTTCTGAAGGATAATCTATAGAAAACATATTTCAGTATGATGACTATAATGGTAGTTGTTTTATTCTAATGCAATGGTTCTTGGATATCTGATTATGTGTCTGCTTGAAGATTGAAATTAAATAATGCTCCAGTTGGATTCTGGAATGTCCCCTAATGACACATACATCAGTGGCTTGGTCTCCAGCCTGTGGAACTATTGGGAAGTGAGGGAACTAGGTGGAATGCATTTAGGTCATGGCAGATGCACCCTTGTAGAGGATATTGGTCTCCCAGCTCCTTCATCTTTCTCTGTTTGGTTCTCCAGCCATCATAATGTGATGCCTTCCTCCGTTACATGTTCCTACACCAGCCTCAATGAGTCAACTGACCATGGGCTGAAACTTTGAGCCCACATAAAACTTTTTCCTCTTTATAAGTTGGTTCATTTGTTATAGCAATGGAAAAATGACAATCATAGTAAGGTAGCTGGGTTGTTCATTTTTAAAACCAATGAATAGTCCTCAAGTCCTCATTTTAGTAGGACTCAATCAGGGTCAGGTAGGTCTTACATCAGAACCTAGGGTGCAGGAAACATTGTGTCTGTATGGTAGCAGTTTAAAGCTGCAGCTCCTGGCTATATATCAAGTGCACTCAAGCCCTGAACTTGTTGTATAGGTGTTCTGTGTCACACCAGCCAAATAAGAAGACAGTAAGAGCTTTCTGATGGAAGAGAGCAGCCTGTAAATGAGTCTGATTGTGCCCTAGCTCTCCATCTCAAAACCCATGACAAAGGCCTACTTACTGAAGGTCCATGCTTATCCTTGTTAGGAAGGAACTTAGCACTGTGGGAAGCCAGTGCTCACTCTAAACATACATTGGTATAAATCGATGAGGAACATCCCATTTAAACTCTGCCTTGAATTAACTTCTGCAGTACTCACCCCTGAGCCACTCTGTCCTCGTAGAATCTGAGGCTCTTCCTCGTCAAGTCTTTGCTGGGAAATTTGAAACACCCCTGGAACACTTCCGTCTGTATTTTGTGGGGTGTTTTTCTCACCTGTTTGGTTGTTTCCTTCTGTTTTGAGCTACTTTACACTTACTGGCATATTTTAAAAATTGGCAAGCTAATGAAGACGCTCTTTTTCTTTCCCATTCCAATTGCTGACCAATTTTCCCATGGTTCTTCTTTTTTTCTTCCATTTCAATAGTATGCAGAGAAAGTGAAAAAATAAAATATATCATCTCAACCCAAACAAATTCCCTATTGTTGAAAACTGTGGAGAAGAATGACAGTCACCAGTTTCAGAGTAGAAAACACTTCTGGAAAGCAAAAGAAGAGAAAATCTGTAACTTGAGATGCATATTTCTACACATAAATGTGCATACATTCTACATTTATACCTATATTTAGCACTCATATCATATGAATGAGGTATATCCTTCAGTATCTTCTTACCATTACTTGTGTTTTGTTTTTAACCAAAAAAAGGCAATTGTATATCCTTTTAGAAAAATACACTTTCTGGGCTGGGAAGGTGGCTCAGTGGTAGAGTGCTTGCCTTGCATGCCTGAGGCCCTGGGTTCGATTCCTCAGCACCACATAAGCAAAAAGAAAAAAGCCAGAAGTGGTGCTGTAGCTCAAGTGGTAGAGCGCTAGCCTTGAGCTGAAGAGCTGAGGGACAGCACCCAGGCCCAGAGTTCAGGCCCCATGACCAACCCCCCAAAAAAGAAAAATACACTTTGACTTACTCTTGACACTCCAAAGCCACTTCATTGTTCTAACAGGTTTGATTGGCAGGTGCCTATTTTACTTTTTTCTTGTATCAATATACATATTTTAACGGTCTTGGACTAAGGCAGACTAGTAATTTGGTTCTATTCTGCTTTGCTTCATCGTTCTTTGTGAAAACAGGCTGGACACTCTTTAATAATATTTGTTATTAGCATATTCCAACTTTATATTGGCTTACTAAGATACAGTGTGTTGAGCATATACTTGAGTCATAAAAGGGCCGGAAATCTGCCTTCATATCACATGGAAATGTCTTATGAAATGTCAACTAATACACCCGCTTAATTGCAATTTCCTGAAACTTAGAGTGGTTTTTAATAAAGCTTGTTCTTTTTTGTGTTTAACCTGAATTCTGGATTGTGTGATTTAACATCAGAAATAACTTAGATGAGATTATTTCCTTGAATTTTTATTCCCAGGATATGTGCCGTCACAGTCTTTTTCCATAATGAAAAAATAATAATAATAAAATGCTCCAGAAATAAATGGGACACAGCTCCACAAATATGAAATAATTATAAGAAGCAGTAGTCTGAATTTGGAAACAAAGAAAATTTAAAAGAAACACCATATATTTTGATGGAGGTGGGGGGGAGCAAAGAGAGCCAATTCAGCACAGCAGTGCTTAAGTCCTCCTCAGACCATTGTGAAAAAATAAAAATAAGAATCCTTCCTTTCAATTCTGTAGATAATTGCTAACGTGATTCCAAAAGTGTTTGAGAGCTTATTGTTAGGAATCTACCTTGTTTAACTCTCTCATTTTGTTTAAACCAGGATTTCCTTTATATAAAGTATATTCTCCCCTAAATTGTGCATTCCAAAAGTACTTGTCTATAAATCTTAAATATTAGAGGATGGGGCTGGGACGCAGGGAAGAAATCCTCTACAAGGTACTTTTTCTTTCATGTGTTATTCCTGTCAACAAATGGACAAAATACCCAAGGGTGGACAAAAGTAGCCATTTCTGAGTCTTTGAATATTTAAAGATGATTGAGTCCAAGGTATAGCCTACAAAATTAAGAAGAGAGGAATGAAAGTGTGGATAGAGACAGGATGAATGCGAGTGTTGAAAGGGGTGACATTGATGATGTATTGTATCCATAAACTGTATTGTATTTATAAATTGTTAGTGGCAACTCTTTTGTAAAAGTACTTAAAGTAATGATAAATAAACAAATAATAATATCATAATAATAAATAATCACACCAGACCTGTGACTGAAAGGCTTCCTTTTCTTTCCATATGGATGCTCACTCCCCTGGCACCAAAGACTCAGTAACTGTCCTCATTGCTTTGTTCTTTTGTCCTTGCTCAACAAATCAATTTCCTTGTTCCCTTGTAGTCCCTGTTTCCCATTTGGCTGCTCATGATTTTGATTTATCAACTTAATCTGCTCCCTTACAAATTTTATTGGCCCTCAATTCCCTCAATGTCTGCTTTCTCACTAACCCCTATCAAAATAGCTGCTGTGTTTTTTGATTGTTGTTTTTTGTCATCTTCCAGGTGTATTTGAAATTCAGTATTAGTTCTCAGAGTTATTATCCTAATTAGTGATCACAATAAAGAAATGAAAAAGCTAAACTATTTATCTGGCTTTTGTTTTCCTTAGAATGGTTTATCAAAAAAACAACAACAACTATGCACTGATATTCAATTTAGGTGCTATAAACCCAATACCAGGGCAAAGAGATAGTACTTTCTATACACATGTTAAATGACCATTCAAAAATCTGATGAAGCTAATTTTAGTTAGTAGATTTCCAAATATTTTCTATTTCATGAAATGCTTCAACATCATAAATATCTTTATTCATCTCTTCCTTTATAAAGATATTTTTGTTATGTTCATGAGGAGATATCATCAATTAAGCTTTGTTGTTATTTTAAGATAGGGTCTAACTACATATCCAGGGTACTCTCACCATCCTCCAACAATAGCTTTCCATATGCCAATATCATAGCTGTGCACCACATTTGGCATCAATTTGTTTTTGCTCTGGAGCAAATGATGTATCTTAATATATTCTGTATGTAAAAATAAACCCAATTAGACAGTATACCTACTCCCGTACTGCCTATAAAGAGGATTTAGTTGATCTGCCATGTGTATCTCAGTATACTGGCATATTGTTAGTGATCTTATGCCAGTCTTGGCTATGGCTTGTCTATATTCCCTTTGATCCTGTAGCCAGATGGTAGATTGGCTGAGACTGTATACTTAGATGGCTTAATCTTGAACAACTGGAATGGCATAGATGACTAAGCCAACTTGGATCTCTTCCCTAGGTCTCCTAAGGCATTTTAGGTTAGTCATGTTCTCTCTCTCTCTCTCTCTCTCTCTCTCTCTCTCTCCTTCTCCCTCTTTCTTTCTCTCTGTCTCTTTCTTTCATTGTTTCATTTTAGCAAGAATTTGCTTGTATAATCTGATTAAAATGGGGAGAAGCAAAAGATAAACATTTCCTGGTCCCCTTGCAGGAAATGCGAGTTTAAGACTCAAAATGCAATTATTACCTATTGCTTTTATAACTTTGGATCCAAGTGAAAACCAGTGGTCCCAAAAGTTTAACTACTCCTAATCCTTAAGCAATGCTTCTAGGTGAATAAAATGATTGAGACCCAAACTACACATTGCCTTCTGGACTTCCTTATGTCAGACAGGTTTTATTTTTCTTTCTTTCTGCTTTTACCTTACCAAGAAGAGTACTTAGGTGTTTACCATTTCACAGGAGAAGGTGTCAGGCCGCTGGAGGGCAGAGGCAGCTGAGAAAAGCCACTTCCTTATACACCACCTGTCCCAATCGTGTTCTTCAAGGGCACTTGCCTGAAACCGCTCAAACTTGCAAAACAAGTTACATGTCAAAAGTTCCTGCTGACCCGCCATATAAACCCTGCTACATCCAGACTCTGCGTGACCTCTCTGCTCCCAATCCGGGAGTTTGCCTGGGTGCCTGTCCCAATAAACTTTTCTTCTATTCACCTTTACCTCCTCCTGCATGTTCTTCCCTCACCTAAAACCTTACATCTGGTGCAGAAACCCCGGAAGGTGGTAGTGCTTCACTCTGCTCTAGAGTGACCAACAGGCATTTCCCCTTCTCAGTCTCTCTCCTCCCTGCCTCTTTTCCCAAGGCCTCTTCCATTGGGAGCACAGAGCCCACCAAGCTTACTTTGGTCTGAACAGCCACCTGAAAGGACCTCATAGCCTTTGCCTCCATAAGCAGTGCATATCCCATGGAAGGCCACCCATGGAAGGCTTGGCATATTATTGGTTATCTGTAAATCCAGCTGAGGTCTCTACCTCTACACCTCTCTCCCTTCCCTTCCCTTCCCTTATCTCTCTCTCTCTCCCCCCCCCCCATTGGACCAAGACCTCAGCCCTGCCTTCTGTGCATCCACCACATTCGGATTGGGTGAGACCCTGCCCTTTGTCTCAGGGTGTCCTGGATTGCTCTCTGGGAACTCAGTTCCTTCTGTTTCCAGCTGTAAAAGTCACAAGTGTTCATGCCCAGGTCTCCCTCCGGCCTTTGGCCTGGGTGCTGAGAACAATCAGGGATGCCTGGTCTTCTCTGTCACCCCTGCTTTTATTTGGAAGCTCTGTGGCTAAGACAGGGATGCCTTCTTCAGCCTTAGTTTTACCCCAGGCTGCCTGGGCACCATGGGAAACCAAATTTCCAAAACAGACCCACACACTCCTTTGGGTTACTTATTGGCTAACCTTGAACCTCTAGGCCTATCAGGGAATGGCCTATGTACCAGCTCAATAACCAGTTGTGCTAGCCTGAAAGTGGGATTTTCACTTTCAATATACTACTATACTATTGTGGAGACAATTTCTGTGAGCAGATGCTCAAGTGGGCTTCTTTATATCCAGGGATACTTATGCTCCCATGCCTTCCTCTGTCTCCTGCGCCCATCTCAAATCTTGCTCATGAGGCAACATCCCTCCAAAAACTCTCCCCCCTCTCTCTTTCTCTCCTGATCCCCTTGACTAAGATCCCTCCAGAAACTCTCGCACCTCTCTCTTCCTCTCCTGACCCTCTCAACTCTCATTTATCCTACCGACATTGTGGTGCATCCCCCACCTTATATTCTACCTAACCCCATGTTAGAACCTGTTCCCTGTCCACAAACCCCCTTGCCTGCCCCTATCCCAACCCCTGCTTTAGATCTCCCTTCCCATGTTGCTGGCCATACTTGCACCCAAACTAAGCTACCAGAACATTTGCTTCCCCTGCATGAGGTGGCTGGGGCAGAGGGCCTGGTGTGAGTCCACATTCCCTTTTTATTAGGGGACCTATCTCAGATTGAAGCTCATTTGGGGACTTTCTCCAGTGACCCCTCCACCTTTATCAGGAAGTCTCATTATCTGTATTGGGGTGGCCCCCCAATATTGGGGTCCGTGATCAAAGGAATGAGAGTGAAACAAAGTGCAAGTCAGACAAAGCTAAGCATGTAGAAACAGACTGACTAGTCAGGCCCGCCTCGGCAGAGATCAAACCCCGCTCAGCGGCATGGGCTAACTTTTATAGGGAAAGGGCCATGCAGTTAGGCTGGCCACACACAGGTGGCCAATACCATTGCAACACTCGCACAAAATTGCACCATTATGTCAGGCCACACGCAGGTGAACAATGAGGTTACAACTTATCCCTAAGCAGTTGTTTAAACTAGCCTATCACGTTGGTCAGTTTTGGTGCGTGGGTTTGGGGGGGGGGCGGTGGCGGGGAGGTGGGGTTTGCATTCCTGATGTGTCCACCTGGCCTCTAGGTTCTGTTATTAGAGACTTGCAATCCACATTTTTCCTAAACTTGTAAACAACAAGAAGGATGTTTAACCAGGATGGAGTCACATAGGCTCACTAGGTCCTAACATTACGATTGGGTCCCAACAATCTGACCAAGGCCTATGATCTTACCTGGCATGACCTCCATGTTATACTCTCCTCTGCTCTTACGATGGAGGAGCATGAGCTAGTCTATCGGGCTGCCTAGGCTCGTGGGGACCAGATCCACCTTATAGGAACCCCACTGGCAATATCAGATAGACACAGCTGAGGGTGGCAATGGCCACTTGCATAGAGATAAAATGATTCAGTGCCTTTTGGCTGGATTGCAGGCAGCCTCCCATAAGGTTATTACAAACTGCGGGAGATTACTCAACTTCAGGATGAAAACCCCGCTGCCTTTCTAGCTAGACTTACTAAGTACACACACACACAGACCCCACCGCTGTGGCTAGGGCAAGCCTTTTGGCCTCTCATTTTATTTCTCAGTCAGCTCTAGATGTAAAGAAAAAAACTTAAAAAGGCTGAGGAAGGCTCTCAAACCCCTACCTGTGACCTGGTGCACATGGCCTTTGAAGTTTTCCATGCCCATGAGGAACAGGAAAAGGCTGTTAGGGAAGCCTGCTCTCACCAAAAGGTGGCCTACCAAGCCCAAGCTCTGATCGCTGCCCTAATGCCTTCTATGACACAAGGCTCTGGAAGAATGTGTTAACCACGCGAACCTTGCTTTAAGTGTGACCAGGAGGGGCACTGGGCAAGGTAATGTCCCAAACCCCATCTGCCCCAGGCACCATACCCACTGTGCAATCAAAAGGGACACTGGAAGACAGACTGCCCCTCCACACCTAGACTCCGGAGTACAGTCCTTCCCTCCACTGGCTTGCCGCCTTTGGTCCTGGGCCTGGCTACTGAAGACTGAGGATGCCCTGCTTCACCAGCCCCAATCACCCTCAGGGTAACCATCCAGGTAGCGGGTAAGGGCATTTCCTTTTCGACCAATATGGGGGCTACCTATTTGGTCCTCCCTTCCTACTTGGTTCCCTTAATTCCTTCCCAGGTCTTGGTTATGGAAGTTGACAGACGTCCTTCCCAACCACCAGGGACTGGGCCTCTTACCTGATACATGCAATGGGGGTAGTAAGAGGAATGAGACCCAGCCCTGCTCTTGGCCTTACAAGCTAGCAAGCTTCTCCACCCAAGTGGTGCCTTAAGGCAGTTCTGAGATAACCCAGTTCTACAAGCCAAAGGAAAAAGTGGGTAGTTTTAAACTCTAGCCACAAAGAAGCTCAAGGAATTATAAAGAAAGTAAAGAAAGTCTTGGGAAAGGAATTCAAGGAATTGTAAAGAGGGTAGGAAAGAAAGTCTTGGGAAAGAAATTGGGAAAAAATGGTTTCCTTTGGATAAGAAAGTATTTGAAAAGGAAGGGACTCCTGGTGCCAACTAACTCTCCTTATAACACTTCTACTTTGCCTGTCCACAACTGGATGGCTCCTTCCAGTTAGTACAGGACCTCCGTCTCGTTAACGAGGCTGTGGTGCCCATACACCCTGTAGTTTCCAACCCATCTGCCCTCCTTTTCCATATCCCCCCCTTCTACTACCCATTTTCTGTACTGGATCTAAAGGATGCTTTCTTTACTATCCCCTTGGACCTAGCATGTTGGAGTCTGTTTGCCTTTATGTGATAGGATCCAAACCCCTCTCAGGCCAGTCAGCTGACCTGGATGGTGCTTCCCAGGGTTTTCAAGACAGTCCCCATTTTGTCTTTACAGGTTCCAGATTTGACTCCTCCGTATTCCCCATCTGAAAAAAACTCTTCTCTATGAGAAGGGTGACAGGGATGGATCTTTGAGAGAAATAAGTTGGCCTTGCCTCTGGCCCAAGCTACAATCCTCATACAACAGGTTCGTGCCTCACTTCATATTGGGCCCAAGGCACTGTTTCAGCTTTTAAAGACCCTCTTTTATCACTCTCAGCTTTCCACCAGAGTTGAATGTGCCTCTTGGGCATGTTTCACATGCCCCACCACCACCCCTCAAGGGGGACTAGGCTAGCCCTTACAACCCATCAAATGTGGGGCTATTTGCCTGGCCAAGACTGGCAGGTTAATTTCACCCATATGCCTACCCACAAAAGGATGAGGTACCTTCTTGTCCTGGCAGACACCCTCACGGGGTGGGTTGAAGCATTTTCAATTCCCAAAGAGACAGCAGATGTTATCATCTCATTTTTACTTTCAGAAATTATTCCTCGCTTTGGCCTCCCCTCCTCTCTTCAATCTGATAATGGTCCAGCCTTTATTTCCCAAGTGGTTCAAGAGGTTTCTTCGGCCCTAGCACACAGTCTAGTCTCAGCTCAGGAATTTTCAGATACACTTCATGTGGCCATGGAATCCACCTCAGTATCTCTAGCCTCACTCCAGCACCAATTTACCTCCCTGGCACAGGTTGCTCTTCATAACTGCCAAGCTGTGGACCTCCTAACGGCCAAAAAAAGGTAGGACCTGCTTATTCTTATGAGAACCATGTTGCTGTTACATCAACGAATCAGGTTTGGTAGAACAAAATATCGAGGCCCTAAACAAGCTAAAGGAGGAACTCAAACATCAGCAGTCCAAGAGGACTTTGCTGCATAGTTGATACCCTCGGTAGGCCGAATTAATTTTAATTTGTCTTTTATTTGCCCCATGCCTCTTGAGGTTCATCCAGAGCTGCATCCAAAAATGACCAGAGGGAGAGTTAATCAGCTGCTTCTTCTCCACTCATACACTCGCCTGCCAACTACTCCTCTGGCATCCTAGACAACTAACATACAGACCCATGATGCCCTTGTCCATCAGGAAGTAGCCAGACAACTATAGTCGCCTTATTACCAAACCAAAAATGCCAGAATGTCAGGTCGCTGGAGGACAGAGGCAGCAGAGAAAAGCCACTTCTTTATACACCACCTGTCCCAATCATGTTCTTCAAGGGCACTGGCCTGAAACTGCTCAAACTTGCAAAGCAAGTTATGTGCTAAAAGTTCCTGCTGACCCCGGCCATATAAATCCAGCTATAGCACGACCTCTCTGATCCCTCCCAGGGTGGTCTTCCAGGAGCATACCTTAATAAACTTTTCTTTTATTCACCTTTTCCTCCTCCTGCGTGGTCTTTCCTGGCCTAAAACCTTACAGAAGGTAGATTCTTATTTCCTTTTACAGTTTAATTCTTGGTTTTATTTCTGAATCTGGCCCTTTTGATATTTGTTAAAAAAATAAATAAATAATATGGTTCCCCAGTTTCCTCTTCTACCTATCCTACCTCATTTTGTAAAAATGACTAACAAAACAACAACAGACAACAGAAAGACTATCCTTAGTCTCTTGTTTAGAAATACTAGAGAGGTGTTCTGTCTAGTTCTGCATCTCTGAATCAGAGAGGACTTTCTTAAACTGGCTCCACTTCAGGATGGCCTTATTTACAGAGAGCAGAAGGAAGAACAGAAAGCTGTGGGCTTATTTCAAAAAGATTGCTTCTTGAGAAAATGTCAAGTCATTACTTCTATCCTACCTCAGCTGATATTAAAAAATTTCACCAGAAATTCACAGTGAGAATTGCTGGGATTCCTGGAGCAGAAACTGCTGGAGGTATGAACTTTAGGATTGTTCCTTAAAACTAAGGATCTCCCAGGACTCCTTAGCTATCCAGCACTCCTTTCATTGAAGGAGTACTTATTGGTACTTGACCCCCACAGCAGCGTTCTCCTCCTGGGCTTAGGTTAACAGCCCTCCCTCCTTTTGGGGTGGCAATGTACCCTGCGACCTCACTTTCTTGATGAATCGATAAAGTGCTACAGTGCTATTCTGAGTTTTCTTTTCTTTTCTTTTCCTTTTACTGTCTTGCTATGGTCTTGAATTGGTGAATTCCAAGTTCTTTACATATTAACATATAAAAACCAGAAATTGCAAAGATAGATTTTCAGTAAATGGCACTGGAGGAATAATGCATGCATGGATTTCAAGAGAAAAAGAAATGCTTGGCTTGAAATGCACAAACAATTGAAAATAGATGGTAGTCTTAATTGACACAGGTAATAAAATAAATCTTGTAGAAAAACTTGAAAAATGCTGGGCACCAGTGGCTCATGCCTGTAATCCTAGCTACTCAGGAGGCTGAGATCTGAGGATCATGGTTCAAAGCCAGCCCAGGCAGGAAAAGTCAGTGTAAGACTCTATCTACAATAAACCACTCAGAAAACTGGAAGTGGTGCTGTGGCTCAAGTAGTAGAGCGCCAGCCTTGAGCTAAAGAGCTGAGGGACAGCGCCCAGGCCCAGAGTTAAAGCCCCACGACCAAAAAGAAAAAAAAAAAAACTGAACATCTATGACTGGACAAAGAGCTCTACATTAAAATTACAGTCTATAACAAGAAAATATACTAGACTTCATCAAATTTAAAACTTTTTGTCCGCACCTACTAAAAGCAATAAAAAAAAAAACTGTTGGCTGAGAGAAAGCATTTGTATACCATATAATTGACAAAGGACTCGGATCTAGAATAGAAAAAAGAAAACTTCCAAAACTTAAAATTACACAGCATGAGTGATTTCGGATGAGAAAAAAATGAGCAGAAGACAAAAAAGAAACATTTCATTGAAGACAATACACAAATGACAATTACACAAAAGTATTCACAACCATTAGATCATTAGGAAATGCAAATTAATACCACATTGAATTATGACTGTACCCAATCAAAATGTAGAAAATTTAAAAAGTGACAAAGCTAAATGTTAGCAGGGATGATAAGAAACTAGATCACAGACACATTTCTGGAAGGAATTCAAAATGGTACAATTTGTCTTGAAAAGACTATATTGTGTGTGTGTGTGTTCCGACCTGCAGGACTTCAACGAGGGCAATGAACCTAAGAGAGAAGGAATGAAGGGACAAGAGACACCAAGAATGACATCAAGACAAGGATTCTGATCAAGCTGCCAATTTTTATTTTTCACACAGGGGTATTTATATGCTTGGAATAAGGAAGCTTTTTCATTGGCCACTAAGGAAGCTTTTCATTGGCCGAAGCAGCTGCAGGGTGCTTGCTTAGGGCAAGGTGAAAAGGTGGTCATTAGTAGCTGCAGGGTGTTTGCTTAGGGCAGGGTGAAAAGGTCCGATTCTGTAAACTCAGCCTCAAGATGTTCCAGTGAGATAGTCAAGCCTATCATGTTGAGAGACTCCCTTTTGGCTCCCAACATGTGTGTGTGTGTGTGTGTGTGTGTGTGTGTGTGTGCGCGTGTGTGGGTGCAAGCAAGCAGCATCATAAGCAGCATCATGGGACTTGAACTCAGGGCTTGAGTGCTGTCCCTGAGCTTTATTTATTTAAATAAGGTTAGCACTCTCTAAATAAGGTTAACACTCTCTAAAGGTTAGCACTCTCTAAAGGTTAACACTCTGAACACTTGGCCCACAGCTTTACTTCTGGATCTTTGGTAGTTTATTGGAGACAGGAATCTCACAAACTTTCCACCTCAGGCTGATCTCAGCCTCCTGAATAGCTAGGATTACAGACTTGAGCCAATGGTGCCCAGCTCAAGATTATGGGTTTCTCCAGATGTCCTTCAGTGGATGAATGGACCAAAAAAAATGTGGTATATATACACAATAGAATTCTATGCTTCCATCAGAAAGAATAACATTGCCCCATTTGTAAGAAAATGGAGAGATTTGGAAAAAAATTATACTAAACGAAGTAAGTCAGACTCAAAGAAACATAGGCTGCATAGTTTCTCTAATTTGTAATTACTAGAATGTGCCTATAAATCTACAAGTAAACCCCAACTAACAATAAAAGAGAAATAATTACACCTGGCACACGATCAATTAAACAGATATCTAGACATTCACACAGTGAGAACAAAGGAGGATATTCTTAGAAGAGGATCACAAGGGCTCAATAGCGATCTGCATAAGATCATACAAAATGAACTCCAAGAATTAATAGTAAGAGGTCTTTTATTACACTCTTATGGTTCTCTTTTTACTTCTTTCTTTTCTTTTCTTTTCTTTTTAAGTTTACTCCCTTCTGTCACTGTTTTAGATTTCTGTACCCTTTGTCTTGTATATAAGTTTATCTGATTTGGGGAAAGGAAAGGGAAGCTCAGAAATGGTGAGACAAAGGGTGAACCACTTCTGCAGTGAAATCCACTAGACACTATGTTGGAAATGAACTATACAGTTTTGGGAGGAGAGACACTGGGAGGGGAAAAACTGAGAAGAATGAGGGAGAGGGTGGCACTATTCAACAGGAAATACACTCATTACCTGAATCATGTGACTGTAACCCTTCTGTATATTACCTTTACAATAAAAATTTGAAAAAAAAGGTAATGGGATTTTGTTTTGTGGGATTTTTGTTGTTGTTGTTGTTTCTTTTGTTGTAGTTGTTGTTTTGTCAGTTGTGGGGCTTGAGTTAGGGGCTGTGTGCTGTCTTTCAGCTTTCTTGCTCAAGGCTAACACTCTACAACTTTGAGCCACAGCTCCACTTCCAGTTTTTGAGAGGTTAATTGGAGATAAGTCTTATGGGCACTTCTCTGCTCAGGCTGGCTTTAAGCCATGACCCTCTGTTCTCAGCTTTCTGAGTAGCTAAGATTACAGCTGTGAGCCATCAGTGCCTGACAAATTATACTTAAGAGAAATGAGGTATTTGTATATAAAATATATGTAAATGTTACATATGATTTCTATGATATATGGATATATTTATAGTTATATAAATAAATCATAGATAAATGAGATATTTATATATAGTGAGGCTATTAATATATGAATCCCCATCAAATGTTCAAGAAAGCTTTATTCTTAATAGCCCTAAACTACAAATACCCAAACAATCAAAGAAATTATGGGATATAACTAGAGAACTAAACAATTATTCCATACAACAGTTTGGATAAGTCATCATGCCAACTGAAAAGATCCAATGTCACATTATTTATTTGCCTGATTCCTTTTTATAGAAGATACTCTTGAGATAACAAAATTATAGATATAAAACATACTCATTGTTGTCAGGAGTTATGGGAAAGGTGAAGCAAGGATGTGGATGTTGTTACAAAAGTGTAGCAGGGGATGTGAGGGCGATCTGGCTGCGACATCTGTCACCCCATTGATCGCCAGGGTTGATTCGGCTGATCTGGCTGGCTACGCGGGTGTCCCCTTCCTCCCTCACCGCTCCATGTGCGTCCCTCCCGAAGCTGCGCGCTCGGTCGAAGAGGACGACCATCCCCGACAGAGGAGGACCGGTCTTGGGTCAAGGGTATACGAGTAGCTGCGCTCCCCTGCTAGAACCTCCAAACAAGCTCTCAAAAGTGTAGCAGGAGCTGGACACCTGTTCCTCACATCTGCAGTGCTAGCTACTCAGGAGGCTGAGATCTGAGGACAGTGGTTACAACCCTGCCTAGGCAGATATTAACAAGAAAAAAGTTAATAGAGCATTAACTTCGAGCAAAAATGCTCAGGGAGAGTCCTAGGCCCTGAGCTCAAGCCCCAGCCCTGGTACAAGAGAGAGAAAAACAGAGAGAGACAGAGAGAGAGACAGACAGAAACAGACAGAGACAGACACAGAGACACAGAGAAAGAGGAAGAGAGGAAGGAAAGTGAAAAACCTAAGCAATTCCATTTTACTTAAGACCCCATCTCAGTTCTGTGACTTAACTCGTGGCCCACTTTAGCCACAATGCTAGGAATTTATGACAGAAAGCCATGCACAATTCTTGGAGCCATAGATGGCGTTTGCTTAAGGCAGGTGTTAGCCCCCAAGTGGTGTTGCCCCCCAGCGACCTAGGGCTCTTCGGTTTCAAGGAAAACCATATAATTTTCTGACCAACTGGTTCTTCAGAGCCCAGGGTGAGACATACCATGCATACTGTTGGTCCAGGTGTGACTCATAACCGTTTTTGGTCAAGCTATGGAACAAGGATATTTTTCTGTAAAGGTCAACCAATTATATTTGCTCAGCTTAGCTTGCTTTAAAAGTTAACCAATCATGTAAAAGTTCCTTAAAGTTGTTTATTCAATACTATAAAAACTGTGCTGATTTTATGTCCGGGGCCTCTTAGTGTCACCGGTTGCCAAGTGCGTGGAGGACTAAGCTCACAATAAATGACTCTTTGCTGTTTGCATTGATCGTGGTCTCTGGTAGTCCATGAGGGGCCATCTGAAAACGGAGTACTTCAAAAAGTACTTGTGAAGTCTGTGTCCTAGACCTAAGTAAGATAATGTGGAATTAATAAGGCAAAATTTGTGCACTAATTGGTACACATTAATATTTATACTATAGGTTATTTTATGGATCAGATGTGGTAGAATTTAACACTGAATGATTGCTGATCAGAACCAGCACCTTGTGAAGAAGTGGTTGTTCTTGTCACTTTGTTCTAAAAGCCTGGAAGAGTGTTCAAGATCATCTTCTCCAGAATCCCGAGGCTCAAGATCACACATATTCAATCACCATGTCCTTGATCCAAGGGCCAAGGGTCTGTGGAAATTTCCTTTGTCCTTCAGTCACCAAAGTTGGTTTAGAAGAATTTACCTTTAGACAAGTATTAGTGACTGAGTTCTGACCCTTGAGTTTGCTGTTTCATTGGTATAAGGTATGTTCTAGGCCTTGGGATTTTTAAGATCTACCTAAAGGGTTCCATTTGTCTCTAAGCATCCCATGATAACTATTAAAATATACTGAGCAGGGAGTACAGAGCAGAATTTCTTTGTATTGAAAAAGGAATGCTTCTTTTTGTTCAATACTTTATCCATAGCTTCCCGTTTCCCTAACCAATCTATTCTAAATAGTAAATGGCCTCTCTGAGTAGCATATTTTTGTGGTAATGAGACTAATGGCCTCATGCTGGAGCTGCAGCTTTCTCCTTTTAGCCAATTGGCCATCTCCAACAGCTGGCAAAAGTCCTTCTTCCCACCAGCCATTAGAGAAGAGTAATGAAATAGCTCTGTTTATGTATTAGGCTGAATAAAAATATACAGAGAAAGTTGGAAAATTCTCTTTCCTAATCAACAAATTTATTAATTTGTTTAAACTCCCAGAAGCATGATCACTTCAGAGGAAAAGAATAAATTAATTGCATTCTCATGTTAAAACAGCATCCACTGTGGGGTACAACCACGGAAAGAGCCTTTTTAATATCCTGTGATGTGGATGTGGTGGGAGGTAGTTAAATGAAGAGAATTCTTATGAAAACAGTCTCAGGGTGTTTTAATGCATCGTCTTAGAGCTTTGAGACCTACTCGGTAGCCAGGCTATTCCCACAGTGCATTACTGCTTACCTCTTACTGGTTTCAAGGTGATATACGGTATATTGGAGAGCTGTAGGAATTCTTTGATCAAAGGTACATGTGCTGTCTTTTTCAAATGCAGACATATAAACACAGGATTTTTTGCATTAATCTGAGCTACTATAGTGGAGAAACTGAGTCACAGTCATCCCAGTGCTTATAAGCCATCCTTTGAATTATAGTTGCCTGCTCAATGGGTAGGGCCAGGAGAGCCCTGCCTTGGGGAAATAACTTAGATATATCATGTTGTTTAGCCCCAGGGGAACTCTGCTTCTTGTTCTGTGTTTATGTATACTACTTTGCTGAGGTTTGGTCTCCACCCAACATGTGACCTTTGTCTTTAAAAGCTCAGTGCAAGTTGTTCAGGGCTGCAGATCTTTGTAAATGGCCTTTTGCAGTTTCCTAGCGCTAACATAAAGACTTTAAAATTCGACCTCTCAATGTGGCTTCTCTATTTTCTCATGGCTGGTTTTATGTCTGACTTAAGGTATTTATTTTACTGCACAACATTACATCTAACTGTAGTAGGAAGACCCCTACTCAGGCAGGCAAGCCCACCTAGTCGTCCAGAGTGACAGATCCCACCGCAACAAAGTTGTTAATAAAGAAGCAACTTTATTGAGAAGGTTCCTACACTGACCAGTCAGGGCCGCAGCACAGGCTTGGGAGCTAAAACTGCAACCCCGAGTGGCCCACTTACTTTAGTTTTTAAAGGCAAAATTCACACGGTCAAGCCTGGTCACACAGGTGACCAATGAGATTGTCACACACCCAAAAGACTGCACAGTCATACTAGACTACACGCAGGTGGCCAATGAGGTTACAATTTGTCACATAGTGGTTGTTTAAACCAGCCTATCACTTTTGGTTTAAATGACTCACGAATTCAACGGTAAGGAGGAGCTTACGGTAAGCATACACAAAGGAGGAGTTTAGTGGAGTTTACCATAAGCAAGTGAAAAAGGTGGAGTTTATGGTAAGCTCGTGATGTTGCCAATATGACCCATCTGTTTTATGGGTCAGTCCTTAACAGAACAATCAAGATGGGTTAGGTTGTTAAGGGGAGGGGGACCTAGAGGCATTCATTCCAGGAACTGGGCTGGTTGGGGCCAAGGTCAAGTTAACCTTGTTTAAAGGTTAAAAAAGACAAAGCCTGGAAAGAAGCTGTACCAGCTCTCCTCTCAGGGCCTACTTCACTATCTATAAAGTGAAGCATTCATTTATTTCAGGAAGAAAATTAACATAGACTATGTATTTGCCTTTTCTTATAGCAAATATTCACTGATCTTTTTTTGGGGGCTTGAACTCTGGGCCTGGGTGCTGTCCCTCAGCTCTTCAGCTCAAGGCTAACACTCTACCATTTGAGCCACAGCGCCACTTCTGGCTTTTTTCTTTTTGCTTATGTGGTGCTGAGGAATCAAACCCAGGGCCTCATGCATGCAAGGCA